>NW_019154091.1:9533702-10133702 GCF_002288905.1 Enhydra lutris kenyoni | reverse complement strand
CCCATTCATATCTCTGTCTCGGGACCCGAGGTCATGACCTGAGCCTAAATCAAGGAAATCAAGAATCAGATGCTCAACTGACTAAGTTGAGGTGCCCCAGGTGCCCCAGTTGCCCCAGTTGCCCCAGGTGCCTCAGTGGCAGCTTTAAGTAAAATAAGATCACCTCAGTGTTTCAGAGTTTTAGTTACAGTTGAAGGTTTAACATTTGGCATTATTCAAATTATTTGATTTGTTGTTAGTGTGATTTATATGATTTTTCATTAGTTTTAGATTTGATAGATTTTGATGTGATACTACTTTATATCAATTTATATTCAAAAGCTTCACTAAGATCCTGGGAGTATGTAGTTTAACTTCAAGAATCCAATTTTATGATATTATTTTATTATAAGAAAAAAAGTATGGAACCTTTAGGCTGGGACTGTTCACAGCTAACTCTTATGAAATCAGATTAAGTTCTTATCATTTTGTAGTTATTATTTGTTGTGCTTTTATAGTACCTTGTTTCTTCTGAGCTATCTTTACAGCTTTCTGGGAATTCAAGGACTAAGAAACATTATACTAAGAATTTGAAATACCAGGGCATTTAATTTTGTGGGAGTATACAGTGTTTGTTACTTTTTAAATTTTGAGGACCAGCAGAATGGAGAACTGTATTGTGTTACACAACATGAAATGTTATAAGTATGTTTACTTTTATTGCACATGATGTAACTGGACTGGAAAAAGACCAAAGAAGTAATAATTGTTGATATAATCTTGCCGAGGAGGTGGGGGGAGGGCACAGGGAATGGGGAATGTTGCACAAGAAGAGAACAAATCTTTTACAGTTAAAAAGACTTGCATAGATGAATGAATAATAATAAAACCTTTACCTAGCTTTTCTGAAATTTATAAACTTCTGTATTTCTTTGCTTAGGTACTTGATAAAGGAAAAAATTCCTCTTGGGTTCTTTGGATGAAAAACTGATTCCATTATTTTGTTCTCTGAAGCTTTTCATCTTCATGTTAGTCACCAGAGAATACTATTTGACTATTTTGAAATCATTTCTGTTTCCAACTTAGCTTGCACTTTGCCCACTGAGAACCTTTCCTCATCTCATTCTTCCTTTTCCTTTGCCCCACTGCTGGCTTTATTACCACCTCTTTTCCTATAGCCAAGGAAAGAACTTGTTAACCACAATTTTCTCTTTTATGAACAGACTGAAAAATCCCTTTGGTACGATGTATTCATAGGCACACTCCCTCCGTCTGATCCCAGAAAAACAAGCAACAGGAAGTACAGGAAAACACACAGCTCAACTCCACGCAGATAGAAAAAAGTGGCCAAAGGAGAATGAGAGAACAACAAAGACTGTTCATTTGATTTCCAGGAATGGAAATTATTGGTCGTCTACTCTTTTCAAAATAAACTTTCATCTAGAGCTGACTGCTTGGTAGTTACTCCCCTGGATGCCGAGGAGTGCCAGCTGTCCTTGTTGGGCTTTCAGGGTCGGTCTGCTAATGTAGACACACTGGGCTGACGCAGCCCCAGGAGAAGTGGAGAATAGTCATCACTTGTCCATCTGGGCTCCAAGGTAAAATCAGCACAAGGGTGTGGGGCGGATGTTCAGTTGAAATGAAAAGCACATAGAAAAGAGGATAGGGAAAAATACAGAAATGTTGGCCAAAAAATTACAGAAGAAAACCATTACCTTACTGATCTGTGTGTTATGTTCTGTTCCCTATGATTCCTTCCTTCTGTCCTTACCTCTTTCTTGTGATTTCCTACCCTTTTGCCCTCTCCTTTTTTTCTCTCTTCCTTCCTCCTTTCCTCTCTCCTGATCCTCTTTTCTTTTATCCTTCTTCTTCTTAGAAGCAGATTCCCTAAAGAGCAAGAAGTCCCATGCGGGACTCGATCCTGGGACTTCAGGATCATGACCTGAGCTAAAGGCAATCACCCAACCAACTGAGCCACCCAGGGAACCCTATCCTTCTTTTTTTGAGCTTACTATGGTACTCTGGTGGAAACAAAGATGATTAAGAACGAATCTAACTTGGTCGATGACAAATTCACACACAAGTAACTGTAATACAAGGTCCTCCATGAGAATAGGACTACTAGAGAGATAGAAGACGAAGTTCTATGGTGGGTTTGAGAAAAATGACTTCATCACCTGTGGAGGCTCACAATTAGACATGATTTTTTTTTTTTTTGGCATTCATTTGTTCATTCATCATTCATTCATACACACACACACACACACACACACACACACACATTCTGGCTATACACCAGGCATTCTGTCAGGGACTGAGGGGACAATGTAATAGTGGTGACAAGGCAGGTATGATCACCACCTCCTGGGTGCTTATATGCTAATGGAGAGGCAGAGAAGGTTGTAAAAAAAGGGCCATGAAGGGAACAAAAACTCTGCAGTGTCAGCAGAGGGGGAAGCTGTCTTCCCTCTCTGGGGAAGGGTAGGCTAGGAAGGCTCCTTGAAGAGGGCTATTGAGGAGACATCTGAAGGATGAGAGGAAGCCAGTCTTGGGGAGTGCCAAGAGAAGAGTGTCCGGGTCAGAGGGAGAAGTAGAGACAAAGGGAAAAGCACCCTGAGGCGGAGAGTGGGCCACTCTGCCGAACTGTCAGGAGTCAGGATAACTGGCAAGCAAGATAGGAATGTCCAAGATGAGATCCAAGAGGGAAGTGGGCCTGGATTTGGGGTTGGAGGTGCAGTGGGAAGCCACAGTAAGGGAGTACTTGGTGGGATTTTATGTTTTAAAGTTCGATCTGTTTGATGTTTGGAGAGTCTATTTTAGGGAGCCAGAGTGAAAGCGTGGAAATCACAATAAAATCTATACTATAGGGGAAAGAATGGAGTATTGAGGAGTTCAGTGATTAAGAAATGTGTTATAAACATTATAATATTTTATCTGATCTTTGAAGAATGGTTGGAGTTTCGACAAATGGAGATTTGGAGAGAAGGGAATTTCCAGAGCCGGATAACGGATGATGAAGGTATGTAGGATGAGAGGCATGAAGTGAGTCTGGAAAAGGGTCAACCTTCTTAGTGTGACTAGAGGGGACAATGTATGTAAGGGCAGGAAAGTGGACCTTTCTGCCTTATAATAGAAGGTCTTGAATATCAGGCTGTAATTTTAGTTAGGAGTTTGGCTAATACATCTAGAAGATTGTTTATTTCATTTAGGCATTTTTCCTTTGCTGTGAGAAATCTTCCTAATTCTTGCTTTTGTTTTGTATAAAAATTAACCAGATTAGCAATTCTTATTGTCTGTCTTTAGAACATGGGATGTCTGAGCTATTAGGCTCTTTATATACTCTGCCCTACCCCATAGTCACTGGCATTGACTGTCTCTCCACTCACAGTGTATCCCCCCAGAGCCCGAATACAGGATGGTGGCTCCTCAGTAGGAACTCACATTTGAAGGTCTATGTCTTTGGTGGTTTGTTAGCTTATTCATTAATTCAGCAGGCATCCATCGAGCACCCACCCTCAGGTGAGTATGAGGGGCTCCCTACTTTCCATATGACTCGCTGTTTTCTACTAGTTTCTTTAGTGATGAGGTGGGGGATACCATGCACCGAGATAGGCGATGTTCTCCAAGGGTGGGAAGACCTCCTTGGGGAAGTGACATTTGCACTGAAAGCTAAGTGACGATCAAGGGGAAGGTTGGTCCCAACACAGAGCCCTGCAGTGCCCACGCTGTAAGGCTGAGCTGAATATGTGAGAGAGGGGAAGGAGGCTGATATGTCTGGGGTTCAGGGAATGAGGCAGGGAGTGGTGGGAGATGAGACTGGATGATTGGTAGGGTCCTAGCCCTGCCTGCAGATTTGCAGTGCCCTAGCTGTCTCAGGCCACACCCTAGAATCTATGTGGCGGGATCAGGCATCAGCATTTTTGAAAAGCTCCCTGGGCAACTCTAACGTGAATTTGGATTTATTCTGATTGTAATGGGAAGCCTGTGTAGGAGAGTGAGAACATCAGGTTGTCATTCTTTAAAAGATCACTTTGAGGCTGTGTGTAGTGTGAAGGGAGGAAAAAGGTAAAGGGTGTCACCTGCAAGACGAGTTAGGAGGTTTTAATCATGCTTTAGGCAAGAGATGATGATGGCTTGAACTAAGGTGGCGTTGGAGGCCACTGTGAGAAGTGGTTACTTTTAGGAAGTGGGGAGTGGGGCTAAGAGAGAAGTCAAGGACCACTCCTAGTTTTGCGGCCTGAACAGTTGGGTTGGTGAAGTGGCTATTAATTGGGTTAGGGGAGGTGAAGGAAAGCCAGGTTTGGTGCTTTAGGGAGCGGGAAGGGGGATCAGTTGGCCTGGATTGTCATCCCTTTGTCCTCTGGCAACTTAAACTGCTCCTGTAAGACACAGCTCATGCGACTTTCTAAACTCTTAAGCTCATACCCCCATTATAGCACTGTTAGGTTGACTGCCTCGTATGGACTCGCATATTTTCAGCAAAATTCACTGTGTGATCAAATTAGTCTTACGAGCAGTCATTCCATTTTGTCACAAATAGAAAGAGGGAAAATTCTCAGTGATTTCCCCAATTTTAATTCTCTATTGCTCAGTATGCTTTGGACCCTGATGTATTTCTTGCTGATTTTCAGAAAAATTCTGTCATGCTTTCATATAAAGGAGGGGCAGATGAGTACTGTGAATTCAAAAAATTGTATTATCTTCTTGGAGAATGAGCTTTGCTTTTCTGCCATCTTCTGTGCTTTTGCTTCTTCCTAACATTAAAGCAGGCACAACCCTACTGCAATAAAAACCTAAAACAAAGATCCAACCCAGCAGAACGTAAAAGCCCAATAAGCTTAAAATAAATTTGAAAAGATTGATAATTTGAAATCTTTTTTTAAGCTCAAGAAAGGATTGTCTGTAAAATATTTATTTATTTATTTATTTTTGGCGGGGGTTGGGGAGGGAGAGAGACTGAAAGCGATGGGGGAGGGGTAGAAGGCGAGGGAGAGAGAATCTCAAGCAGACCCTGTGCTGAGCGTGGAGCCCAGCCGTGGGGTTCAGTCTCACAACTGTGAAATTGTGACCTGAGCCAAAACCAAGAGTTGGATGCTTAACCGACTCTGCCACCCAGGTGCCCCTGGATTCATTGTCTTTGAAGTGATAGTCTGCCTCTTTTGGGTTCCATCACGATGTAGTCTGAATAAAGATAACCTGAAGTTGGTGTGATCAGTTGTAACTACTGCTCTGGATTATGTTAGGCAAGCGAGTAATCAGTAAATACTTATTGCCATCATTTCTGGGGTAAAGCTGAGAACAGTAAAGGAGCAGAAGGCTTGTTCCTTGCTTTTAAGGGATTTGCATTCTATTGCAGAAATATGCCCAACTGACTTACTGACTTTATTTCCTCCTGCCTCCCCTTCTTCCTTGCTTTTCTTTCTTTTCTCCTTCCCTTCCCCTTCCTTTCCCTTCCCTACACTTTCCCTTCCTTTCCCCTTCCCTTCCCTTCCTTCCCCCACAGCAGCCAATGAGGTGAGAATCTATGACTGTCCTGTTTTGTCCTGTTTTGGAATTTGCACCCAGTGATTCCGGAATGATGTATTTGGGCATGGGTGAAGACCTATGCAGACTTCCATTCAATTCTCTTTTTCATTTCATCTCATCTCATCTCATCTCATCTCATCTCATCTCATCTCATCTCATCATGATAAGTGTACTCTTTAATCCCCATCACCTATTTCACCATCCCCTAACCCCCTTCCCTCTGGTAACCATCAGTCTGTTCTCTATAGTTGAGAGTCTGTTTCATGGTTTGTTTCTCTCTTTTTTTTCCTTTGCTGGTTTGTTTTGCTTATGAAATTCCACATATGAGTGAGATGTCTTTTTCTGACTGACTTATTTTGCATAGCATTATACTATCTAGCTCTATCTGTGTTGTTACAAATGGCAAGATTTCATTCTTTTTTATGGCTGAATAATATTCCTCTGTGTGTGTGTGTGTGTGTGTGTGTGTGTGAGATAGAATGGATATAGAGGGTTCTATATCCATTCTATCATATCTTGAGGAACCTCCACACTGTTTTCCATTGTGGCTACACCAGTTTGCTTTCCCATTAATAGTGCTGCAAGAGGCTTCCTTTTTCTTCACATCCTCACCAATACCTGTTGTTTCTTGTGTTGTTGATTTTAGCTATTCTGACAGATGTGAAGTGACATCTCATTGTAGGTTTTTTTTTTTTCCATTGTAGTTTTGATTCACATTTCTCTGATGACAAGTGATGATATTGAGCATCTTTTCATGTGACTGTTGGCCATCTGTATGTCTTCCTTGGAGCAATGTCTGTTCATGTCTTTTGCCCATTTTTAAACTGGAATATTTGTTTTTTGGGTACTGAGCTGTATCAGTTCTTCATATATTTTGGATACTAACCCTTTATTGGGTATGTCATTTGCAGGTATCTTCTCCCATTCAGTAGGTTGCCTTGTAGTTTTGTTGATTGTTTCCTTTGTTGTTCAGAAACTTTTTGTGTTGATGTAGTCCCAATAATTCATTTTTGCACTTATCTCCCTTGCCTCAGTAGACATATCTTAGAAAAATGTTGTTATGGCCAATGTCAGAGAGATTACTGCCTATCTCTCTTTAAGGATTTTTATGGTTTCAGGTCTCACGTTTAGGTCTTTAATCCATTCTGAGTTTATTTTTGCATTTGGTGAAAGAAAGTGGTCCAGTTTCATTCTTTTATATGTGGCTGTCCAGTTTTCCTAACACCATTTGTTGAAAAGAAATTTGCATTCTATTGGAGAAAGATGCCTGATGTACTTACTGACTTTCTTTCTTTCCTCCTGCCTCCCTTCTTCCTTGCTTTTCTTTCTTTTCTCCTTCCCTTCCCCTTCCTTTCCCTTTCTTTTTTCCATTATATTTTCATTACTCCTTTGTTGAAGATTAATTGGCCATATAATTGTGGGTTTGTTTCTGGGTTTTCTGTTCTGTTGTATTGTTCTATGTGTCTATGTTTTAATTATTACTGCCTTGTAATACAACTTGAAATTCAGAATGTGATACCTCCAGTTTTGGTTTTCTTTTTTAAGATTGCTTTGGCTCTTTGAGACCTTTTGTGGTTCCACATAAATTTTAGGATTGTTTGTTCTAGTTCTATGAAAAATGCTATTGGTATTTTGATAGGGATTGCTTTGGGTAGTATAGACATTTTAACAATGTTTGTTCTAACTCATGAGCATGAAATGTCTTTCCATTTCTTTGCATGATCTTGAATTTCTTTCATCAGTATTTTGTAGTTCTTGTAGTACAGGCCTTTATCTGTTTGGTTGAGTTTATTCCTAGATATTTTATTGTTTTTGATGCAGTTATAAATGGGATTGTTTTCTTCATTTCACTTTCTGCTGCTTCATTACTAGTGTATAGGAATGCAACGGATTTCTGTACATTGATTTTGTATCCTGAGACTTTATGGAATTCATTCATCAGTTTTAGTAGCTTTCTGGTGGAGTCTTCAGAGTTTTCTGTATATAGTATCATGTCATCTGCAAATAGTTAAGAGTTTTACTTCTTCCTTATCAATTTGGATGCCTTCTATTTCTTTATGTAGTCTAATTTTTCTGGCTAGGACTTCCAGTACTGTGTTGAATAAAGGTGAGAGAGGACAGCCTTGCCTTGTTCCTGACCTTAGGGGAAAAGCTCTCAGTTTTTCACCACTGAGTATGATGTATATGACTGCCTTTCTTGAACCGGGTAACAACTATATGAGATATAGTTGGGAGATAAATTAGGGAAATGAGAACGGTGGACGTTCACAGAAAGGGGAGGTCAACCCGGAAGAGCCATGAAGTCAGGAAAGGCCTTATGGGCCATATGGCTTGGCTCTCAAATGTTTGGTTGAATCAAGGTAGAAGTTGAGCTGGAACTCAAGTGATACATAGAACTTTATTTAATGTTGTGTTAATATTTAACATTTACTTTGAACTGTCAACAGGTACGCAAGTTACACATGCTGAAGGTCTCCTTCCTTCTCCTGTCCCTAATCCCTCAGTCCCCTTCCAGAGGCAGTGCTCAAAAGTCTCTTCCAGATAGCATGTAATATTTCCCCACATATAGATAGCATTTATTATGTGAATTGATGAAATAGTTTCATTTTTTAAATGTATCCCTTCCTAAGTGCTAAAATAGTAAGGAACATGTACTCGAAAACACAACAAAACAAAAAGAATCCAATTAATCATTTCCCTGTTGGGAGACCCCAGCTATGCTAGTCTAATTTATTGGTGGTGAGCAACACATGAGTGAGAATTGCTGCCCGGTGATGTTTGCTTCCATGCCCATTGGAATATCGGTGCCTGGAAAGTAAGCAACTGTGATCCCTCAGCTGCTTGGAGAATGATGAGAATATTGTCTTGAATGCGGTGCTGTGCTTGAACTTCACAATTATTTTCTCTAGTCTGTACCACCACTCCACCAAGTGGGCCTTTTCCTTTTATAGATGATGAAGCTGAGACTCAGGCCATACTGCAAATAGGAGGTACGGTCAAGGTCTGAGCTGACTTGAGCTGGAGTCGCTTCAGCTGGTCTACTTGATTCTGTGGCTTGAAGTTCTGAGACATTGTTGTGAACTTGTGGTGACCCAAGAGGAAAAAAAATGAGCAGAAGCTTTGTTCCTCTCTATTAAAAAAAATCTGCCAACAGGAAAAGGGCAAATTCATAGCTCTGTTACAGGGAACTGTAGGTCAAGGCAGTGTGCATGTGTATATGTATGTATATGTTTATGTATGTGTGTGTGTGTTTATATATACATATATGTATATATATGAATGATACAGACTAACCTTTCTCATTTTGAGTTTTTGAACCTGGGATGATGAGAGTCTCATGAATCATAAATATGTACTTCGAATTCTAATTAACTTTTTGGATTCAAGTTTAGAAATTCTTTCTGTTTTTTCTTTTTGTCCAGCATCTCTCTTGACAAAAGATTGTTGCCCACTTTTAAAGGCAAAAAAATAAAATTGGAGGACGATCGTCGTCTTCTTGCTTTTTCGCACAGGCGCCATCTTTGTTAGTGTGCTCATGTGTGCCTGTGGTCCCAGGTGGCAAGTGCGATGCCAAGACTGTGACAGGAGGTGATGCAAGGCTCCACCCACTGCAGCAGCTCAGCAGCCATGCATGAACTGGTGTTGTGTCCAGGTGGTGGATTGTACAACCCAGGGCTGGAGAGAGAGCTCCCCGGTGGCAGCTCTTTGACAGGCTGTTTTTATTTGTTTGGGGGAAGCTGATTAGGTCTACTTAAAGAACATGGACTCTGAGTCTGAATCCTAGATCTTCCACTTACTAGGCATGGGACCTTGGGCAAGTTATACTCACACAATGGACAGGTTATAATGTCTACCTCACAGCTTTAAGTGAATTAAGTGAGTATAAGTAAAACACTTAGAACAGTGTTTAACTCAAAGTAAGCATACCCTTGGCTACTGTTACTGTTTTGTCAGCCCCACCCGGTTCTCTAGTCTCTTTTCCTCCTCTCTTTGTGCCTGGGATATGAATGCGGCATCCATGGCTTCCTATGGGACCTCAAGGGAGAGGTGAAGAACAGTGGACTCACTGGCCCTGAAAGCGATGGGATGTTCACCAGTGTCTCTTCCTGACTTGTGCCCTTGTTACATGAGAGGAAGAAGCCTTATTTCTTTCGGTTGCTCTGTTATTTCTACAGACCAGAAGGAGAGAGAAAAGATGACCCGTTCAGGGTGTTTTAAGGAGTTTGGTATGGTTAGCAGGCAGAGTGAGAGGGGCCAGCAAGGTTGAGAGGTGACTCCAGAGCCATTGCATACCTTAGATTTTGAAGGGTTTTGTAAACCATATTATGGATTTAGGACTTTTTTTTTTCCCCTGGTGAGTTATTTTAATCAGGGGATCAGACATGATCAGAGTTTTGGCTTAGGAGAAATCACTGGCCACTCTGGAAATGGCAAGACTGGAAGCAGGGAGACCTGTATGAAGGTTATCACAGTAACCCCAGGGAGTGGTGATCATGGCCAGTGGGGATGGAAGGAAGTGACAGAATTCTAGAAATGTTTGGGGATAGAAAAGAGGGAGATGAAGGACTTGAGTAACGGGAATTTCTGGTTTGTGTGGCGGGTTGGATGGTGGTGTTCTTTGATGACAGATGGCATATGGAAGTGGTGCTTCTTAGTCTTTCCTTTATCAATGGGTTTAATAAGGTCATTGCAGAGTTTCAAATATCACATTTCTTCATGCTTCTTCTGTGTTCCCCTCCTCTTTCCCCCACGTCCTCTTTTTTCTTTCTTTTTAATTTTTCATGGAGGGAGGTTTTGGGTCTTAGTTGTTCAAGAAATTCACCTTCATGCTAGGAAAGCATCTGTGATATCCTTAGAACAGTTTTCTCCCTAATTGTAGAATTATTTATGATATTTGGTAAATAATATTTCTTTGCAGGGAATGGAATGGAGATCATTAGTATTTAAAAACTCCTTTTGTCTCTCATAATTTTTTGACGTTATTTTATGAGCAAGGAAATTAAGGAATTTATGTGAATGTGGTAAACAGGATAAATACCTCATATAAACCAAAGGCATCCATCCAATATGGAATTGTTTGGGAAAGAAATCCCCATGAACAAATGAAAAGTAAGGGATCATTAAAGTTTTCTGATTCAGAAATTGAGATATGGCTGAATGGACATTTTAAATTTTGAGCATGGTTCTAAGTTAGAAATGTAAGATGTAGGCTAGGTCCAATCTAGATAAAGAAAAAGGCCTAGTGTTTTTGAAATTATTAATGATTAGATTGTGAGCTTGATATGCTTGAAGATAACATTTTAGTGCTAACTGCCTGCTTCTCAAGAAATAAAGGGCTTTTTGAACAGTTATTCAGAGAGAGGTCACGAGGGACTTGCTGGTTTTCGTGTGTGTGTTTGTGTGTGTGTGTGTGTGTGTTTTAAAGATTTTATTTATTTGACAGATAGAGATCACAAGTAGGCAGAGAGGAAAGCAGAGAGCGGGGGGCGGGGGGGGGGGGGGGGGGGGGGGAGCAGGCTCCCCGCCCAGCAGAGACCCTGATGAGGGGCTCAAGCCCAGGACCTTGAGATCATGACCTGAGCCTGAGACAGAGGCTTAACCCACTGAGCCACCAAGGCGCCCTTCTTGTGTGTGTGTGTGTGTGTGTGTGTGTGTGTGTGTGTGTGTTTTAAGATTTTATTTATTTATTTGACACAGAGAGAGATCACAAGCAGGCAAAAAGGCAGGCAGAGAGAGGTGGGGAAGCCGGCTTCCTGCTGAGCAGAGAGCCCCATGCGGGGCTTGATCTCAGGGCCCTGAGATCATGACATAAGCCGAAGGCAGAGGCTTAACCCACTGAGCCACCCAGGCGCCCCTTCTTATGTGTTTTTAATGAAGGTTTAAATTAATGATGATGATGATGATGGTGATGTCTTATATTTGTATAGCACTTTTCCAGTTTATACTGCCCTTTAAAATGCATGATCCATTTCGCCTTCGGTGAAGTAGGCAGGGCAAATCTCTTCACTTTAGAGGGGAGGAAACTAAGATCCAAGGTATACCTCAGGCCATTTGATTCCTAGAGCACTACTTTATCCAGTAAACACCAATATTCCCTGTGCCTTGCAATGGTATGCACAGCGCAGCTGTGTGGTGAAGGGGAGCCTCTTTAGGGAGGGTGAGGGAATGAATGGCCTCTTGGGTGTGCTCCCCCCACCCCACCATTGTCTTAGAAATTTGCAATATAAAAAGCACAGCTCCAATAATACCCAGGAATGGAAACAAAAAAGATGTTAGACTAAGCATGATTGGCTGTTTCTTATTTTGTTCCTCAATAAAATTTATCGGTTTTTGTTCTCTTATCTTTCTCCAGCATTTTTTTAGGGAGAACATTAAGCAGTGCTGTAGATTTAAGGGGAAAAAAATAGGTGCAAATAACGTGGAGGATGTTTTATTTATTAACTTCTTTTCTGCGAATTAAGAGAAGACTGCTATGTATGATTTTAGGAGAATATCTTGGTCCAAACTGAGGAACTCTAACTGGTAATCTTTGGGGTCATCGTTTGAGAACCACTAATAAACATTTTGAAAGTGATTAAAATGGACATTCCTTGAAAAGGTAGTTTACTGCCTTCTGAGGAACATTTGTATAGCTTTCAAAATTAAAAGAATAGCATTATAAAGAAAGGTGACTTTTGAGAGACAGCTAGTGAATATCTCATGGAAAACTCTAAACGCCTGCTTGTTGCCCTTGACACCCCCATCCTCCGACAGCTTCAACTAGCCAAGTCACTAGGTCTCTGGTTATTTTTGAGACTTACCCTAAGTCTGCCTTAGTGAATCTGAAGATTCTGGGGCCAAGCTGAATGGATAGACGGTTCCTTATGCTGTGCTTTCTCCCTCCCCTCCCACCCCATTACAGTGTCTTCTGCTATACATAATTTAGCCAAAAATGTGCAGTCTTTTAATGGGGATGTAATAAGGGAATACTCAGTGTAATTCAAGGTCCTGCTTTTTCTGATGGAAACAAAAACTAAAAGACTCCCACTTGTCACCTATTACAATATACTTTTTCTGGGGTTTGCCCACTGGGCTGTATCATCTGATTTGAATGGTCAGCTGCCTCTGGCCTCTCTGAGACTATCTTCTGATTTTTTTCTTTTTTCTGTCCTGCAGTCCCCTTATTGCATTGGCAAGGCTTCTCATGCTTCTTTCTAGTTCTCTTTTACCTTTGGTCATGGTTAAAACTAACTCTAGAATGTAGCTGGTGCTGGTGAAAGTGGTCACATGTCATTCTTTCTTAGGTAGTCCCTGTTCTCAGAAGATAGATATTTGAAGTGTAAATGGCATCAACTCTCCTTTGCTGTGTAGTAGAAAGTCAAACCTAGAATATAAGCTCCGCAAGGGCAGTGAACTTGTTTTATTCATCTCTCTCTTCCCTGGGCCCAGGACAGTGCCTGGAACATTGTAGAGGAAGATTGGCTGGTTAAAGGAATGAAACTTTCCTGTGGGGCTCCCTGGAGACAGCTGGCTCAATTTTACAGATCTGTGCATCAAGTCTCGTGGTTGCAAGTGACAGAAACAGAAAGCACTTGGTCCATTTCTATGTTTCTCTTCCTCTTACTTCTACCCAAGCAGAGACAAGACCCTTGTTCTTTCTGTAGTTCTAGGCAGAAAGCCCATTGCCTGTGTCTCCAAAAAAGAAACCAGAATCTGGTTTCTTTGGGTTTATCTATATGTCCAAGCTCTAGCCGTATGTAAAAGGTCTCAACAAATTTATTTGTGATTTCTTCCCATCCCTTCCCTTCTCCAGATCAGGTGAAATGTTAAACTCTTGGGTTCTATTCTTCACTTCCTTAAAGCCTTAACTGGACCCCCTTCTTAGATAAGAAGCCTTCTCTGATTAACCTCATCTCCCTTAGATCCGTCATACCTACCTCACTTGGTGTTTCCTCAGCCAATAGGTTGTGCTGTTTTGCCTTGCATCTATCTTATTACGTTATATATATCTTTTTTCTGTCCGCCACCTTTTAATTAAAAAAAAAAATCATCTATTTTATTCCACAACACATAAATAATAGTCTCAATGTAACAATACGGACACTACACTGACAGAATGATGACTGAGAGCAACTTGAGATTTTATTTTTTTCAGTTTTGTTTTCTTTCTTTCTTTCTTTCTTTCTTTCTTTTTTGTAAAGACGCTTAAGTTCTACCCTCTTAGCAAATCAAATTTCAGTTATGCAAATACAGTATTATCAACTAGAGTCATCATGTTACACATTAGATCTCCAGATCTCACTCATCTTATAATTGAAAGTTTCTACCCTTTTACCACTCTCTCTCCTTTCCTCTCATTCTGCAATCCCTAGCAACCACTATTCTATTTTTTTATTTGAGTTTTACTTTTTTTTTCTTATATTCCACATATAAGTGATATCATCCAATATTTGTCTTTTTCAGACTTATTTAGCATAATGCCCTTCAGGTTCATCTGTGTTCTTTCATGTGGCAGGATCTTCTTCTTTTTATAAGGCTGAATAATATTCCATTTATACACACACACACACACACACACACACGTATTATATATTTGCCATCCATCAACAGACACTTAGGTTGTTTCCATACCTTTACTGCTGTGAATAATGCTGTAGTGAACATGGGAGCCAGATCTCTTTTCAAGATAGTGATTTCAGTTTCTTTAGGTATATACCCAGAAGTAGAATTACTGGATCATATGTAATTTGTCTTTTCAGTGTCTTGAACCTCCATACTGTTTTCCATGTACCAGTTTGCATTTCCCCTGGCAATGCAGGTGTTCTTTTTTCTCTACTTCCTTGCCAGCATTTGTTATCTCTTGTCTTTTTGACACATCCTAACAGGTGTGAGGTGGTATCTCACTGTGGTTTTGATTTGCATTTTACTGATGATTAGTGATGTTGAGCACCTTACAATGTACCTGTATGTCTTTTGTCTTTTGTATGTCTTCATTTGTATGTCTTCTTTGGAAAAGCATCTATTCCAGTGCTTTGTGTATTTTTAAAAAAAATCTTTTTAAAAAAATAAATAAAATTGGGTTATTTAGTTTGTTTTGCTATAGTTGAGTTCCTTATGTATTTTTTTTTTTTTTTGGTGTATGTGGGTTTCCTTTTTTTATTTAAATTCAACCAATTAACATATAATGTAGTATTAGATTCAGAGGTAGAGTTCAGTGATTCATCAGTTGCATAGAACACCCAGTGCTCATTCCATCACAGGCCCCCCCAGTGCCCATCCCCCAGGTACCCCATCCTCCCACCCATCTCCCCTCCAGCAGCCTGTAGTTTGTTTCCTATGCTTAAGTGTCTCTTTATGGTTTGTCTACCTCTCTGGTTTCATCCTGTTTTATTTTTCTCAGGTTTGTTTCTTTTACTAACCAGAATCATGCTGTATGTATTGTTCTCTGATGGGCTTGTTGGAGATGTTCTCAGCCTAGCACACTCCTTTTTTTTTTTTTTTAAAGATTTTATTTATTTATTTAACAGACAGAGATCACAAGTAGGCAGAGAGGCAGGCAGAGAGAGAGGGGGAAGCAGGCTCCCTGCTGAACAGAGAGCCTGATGCGGGGCTAGATCCCAAGACCTCAGGATCATGACCTGAGCTGAAGGCAGAGGCTCAACCCACTTAGCCACCCAGGTGCCCCGCCATTGGAATTTTAATAGGGATTGCACTGAATATGTAGATCACGTTTGGTAGTATAGACATGTCAACGGTGTTAATTCTTCCAATCTTTGAACACATAGTATCTTTCTGTTTGTGTATTCTTCAATTTCTTTTATCAAAATCTTACAGTTTTCAGTGTACAGGTATTTCACTACCTTGGTCAAATTTGTTCCTATGTATTTTTTGATGCTATGGGTAAATGGGATTGTTTTCTTATTTTGTCTTTCTGATAATTTGTTGTTAGCATATAGACATGCAACTGATTTTCTGTATTCCTTTTTTATCATGCAACTTTACTGAATTTATTTATTCTAATAATTTTTTTTGGTGGGGGGATTCTTTCATGTTTCTATATATAATATCATGTCACCTGTAAACAGAGACATTACTTTTTTTTCTATTTTGGTTGCTTTTTAGTTCTTTTTCTAATTGATCTAACTAGGACTTACAGTTCTATGTTGAATAAACGTGGTAAGAATGGTCACTGTTGCTTGTTTCCTATCATTGAAGAAGAGCTTTTAGCTCTTTACCTTGAAGTATGTTATTGGCTATGGGCTTGTCATATATGGCCTTTATTATGAAAAGTACCTAGTTTGTTGAGAGTTTTTATTATGAAAAGATATTGAATTTTGTCAGATGCATTTTCTGTTATTTATTCAGATGAAAATGTAATTTTTATCCTTCATTTTATTAATGTGATGTATTCACATTTATTGATTTGCAAGTGTTGAACCATCCTTGCATCCCAGGAATAAATCCCACTTGATCATGTTGTATGATCCTTTTAATGTGCTGTTGAATTCAGTTTGTTAATGTTTAGTTGAGGTGTTTTGTTTAGTTTGTTTTAACATCTATGTTAATCAAGGATATTGTCCTGTAATTGCCTTTCCTTGTGGTGTTCTTATTGGTCTTTGGTATCAGGGTAATACTTGCCTCATAAAATGAATTTGGAAGAATTCCCTCCTTTTCTGTTTTTTTGGAAGAGTTTGAGAAGGGCTGGAATTAATTTTTCTTTTAATGTTTGGTAGAATTCACTAGTGAAACCATCTGCTCCTGGATTTTTCTTTGTTGGAGGTTTTTGATTACTGATTTAGTTTCCTTACTAATAATTGGTCTGTTTGGGTTTTCTCTTTTTTCATGATTCAGTCTTGGTTGTATGTTTCTAGGAATTTATTCATTTCTTTTAGGTAATCTAATTTGTTGGCATTGTAACTGTTCATAGTAGTTTCTTATGATCCTTAATGTTTTTATGTTATCAGTTGTAATGTCTCCTCTTTCAATTCTGGTTTTATTTATTTGAGTCATTCTCTCTTTTTTCTTAATCTAATTAAAAGTTTGTCAATTTTCTTTATCTTGTCAAACCATCAGCTCTTAGTTTCAATGATTTTTTTCTATTGTCTTTTTAGTCTCTATTTCATTTATTTATGCTCTGATTTTTATTGTTTTTTGACTTCTCCTTTGACCCATTGGTGGTTCAGGAGCATGTTGTTTAGTCTCCACATATTTGTGAATTGTCTAGTTTTCTTCTTATAATGATTTATAATTTTAGTCCATTGTGATCAGAGTAAATGATTGATATGATTTCAGTCTTTTTAAATTTATTAAGACTTGTTTTGTAGCCTAATATATGATCCATTCTGGGGACTGCTCCATGTGTACTAGAGAAGAATGAGTGTTTTGCTCCATTGGGTGCAATGTTCTCTGTATGTTAGGTCCATCTGGTCTAACGTGTAATTTTAAGTTCAGTGTTTCCATTGATTTTTTCGTCTGGATGATTTATCCTTCATTGAAAGTGGGGGTATTGAAGACCCTTGCTGTTACTGTATTGCTGCCTCTTTCTCTCTTCAGATGTGTTAATATTTGCTTTATAGATTTAGGTACTCCTATGTTGAATGAATAAATATTTACAATTGCTACATTTTTCTTGATGAATTGATCCTTTTGTTATTATATGATGTACAGTTTATCTCTTGTTACAATTTTCTTTAAAGATTTTATTTTCAAGTAATTTCTACACCTAACATGGGGCTCGAACTCACAACCCTGAGATCAAGAGTTGCATGCTCTACCTACTGAGTCAGCCAGGTGTCCCTCTTGTTAAAAGGTGTCCCTTTTAACTTAAAGTCTATTTTGTCTGATATAATTATAGCTAACCCCTGTTTTCTTTTGGTTTCCATTCGCATGGAATATCTCTTCCTATCCTTTCACATTTGGTCTATATGTGTCTTTAAAGCTAAAGTAACTCTTTTATAGGCAGCATATGGTTGAATCTTATTTTTAATCCATTCAGTGTCTTTTGTTTGGATAATTTAGTCCACTTACTTTTAAAGGAGTTTAGATAGGTATGGACCTACTATAGCCATTTTGTTCATTGTTTTCTGGCTGTTTGTAGTTTCTTTTCTTTTGTCTTGGTTTCTTCCTTTGTGATGTGATGATTTTCTGTAGTGGTATGCTTAGATTCTTTTAATTTTTTGTGTATCTGCTATCGACTTTTGCTTTGTGGTTACCATGAGATTCACATAAAATATGTTTATTACAATCTATTTTAAGTTGATAACAATTTAAATGCATATGGAAGCTCTACATTTTTACATTTACATTTTACCCCACATTATATATTTTTGGTATCATATTTTACATCCTTTTGTATTGTGTATCCATCAACAAATTATTGTACTTATAGTTAGTTTAATACTTTTGGTCTTTTAACCTTTATACTAGAGTTGTGATTTACCCACTACCATTACACCATTAGAGTATTCTGAATTTAACTGTATGTTTACCTTTACCAGGGAGTTTTATACTTTTATATTTTCCTGTTACTAATTAGTACAGTTTCATTTCAGCTTGAAGAACTCCCTTTAGCATTTCTTAGGCCATTCTAGTGGTGACAAACTCCTTCAGCTTTTGTTTAAAAAACTTGAGCTCTCCTTAAGTTATGAAGGACAGCTTTGCTGGATAGAGTATTCTTAGTTGGTATTTTTCTCTTTCAGCTTTGAGTATATCATTTCACACCTTTCTGGCCTGCAAGTTTCTTTTGAAAAATCTGCTAATAGTTTTATAGGGGTTCTCTTGTATGTAATGAGTTGCTTTTTTCTTGCTGTTTTTACGTATCTTTCTTTGTCTTTAATTTTTGACAGTTTAAATGTAATATTTCTGGGTCTTTTAGATTAATCTTATTTGGTACGTTTTGGGCTTTTGCCTTTGCATGTCTGTTTCTTTCCCCATGTTAAGGAAGTTGTTAGCTGTTACTTCTTTGAATAAGTTTTCTGCCCTTTCTTTCTCTTTTTTCCTGGGACTCCTATAATGCACATATTGGCTGGCTTAATGGTCCCCCATAAGCCCCTTAATCTGTCTTCAATTTTTTTCCCCTTTTTCCATCTGATTGGATGAAGTCCCCTGCCCCATCAAGTTTGTTGATCATTTCTTCTGCTTGATTTAGTCTGCTGTTGAACTTCACTATGGAATTTTTCAGTTCAATTATTATATTCTTCAGCTCTATGAATTCTGTTTGGCACTTTTTAATATTTTCTATCTCTGTTGAAGTTCTCACTTTGTTCCTTCATTGTTCTCCTGACCCCAGTGAGCATTTTTATGACTCTCTATCAGATAAATCACTTATTTCCATTTCATTAAGATTCTTTCCTGGAGATTTATCTTGTTCTTTTTTTGGGAATGTATTGCCCTGTTTCTTCATAATCCTTGACTCTTTGTGTTGGTTTTTATGCATCAGGTAAAACAGCTGTCTCTCCCCTTCTTGACAGACTGGTTTCATGTAGAAGATGAACCTTGATAACCAGCCTAACCTAAGCTCCTGGCTGTCTCTCAAACTTGTGATTGTCCAAGCTGCCATCTTTGTTCTTGGTGGTTCCCAGTCATCGAGTGTGTGCAAATGTTAGGGGTTAGTTGGACAATGAGGTAGTCAGTACCGGGATCACCAACAAGAAATCAGGGAGCTGGGATAGCTGAGACAAGACCTCACTTAGCATCCTGTTTTACAGCTTAGACAAGACCACAGTAGTGTCCTGTCCAGCAGCCTCTGCAGAAGTGACTTTTGCAGAACATCCCGAAACAAAACAGTTAACCATAAAACATTGGTCATTATCACAAATTGAGGCAGTTGGTCTCCAGATGTCAGCCCAAAAGACCATCAACACGTGAACAATAACCCAAGCCCTGACTGGCATACCTTTAACAGTGAGGCCGCAGAGGGCCTGCACTAAGCATGCTCAAGATAGTTCTGCCAAAGAGCTTATAAATACCCCTATATTTGAATGCCAAAATGGCAACCCTCTTGGGTCCCCTCCCTCTCTGGGAGCTTTCTGTTATTGCTCAATAAACTTAGCCTCGCTGCCCACCACTCTTTGTCTTGTCTACCTCTTTATTCTTTGGAGTGGCATGACTAAGAACTGTGGGCACCAAGGGAATAAAAATGCTGTTACCCTAAAGACCTATCAGTCTTTTTTTTTTTTTTTTTTTAAAGATTTTATTTATTTATTTGACAGACAGAGAACACAAGTAGGCAGAGAGAGAGGTGGAGGCAGGCTCCCTGCGGAGCAGAGAGCCCTACGCGGGGCTCGATCCCAGGACTCTGGGATCATGACCTGAGCTGAAGGCAGAGGCTTAAACCACTGAGCCACCCAGGTGCCCCCTTATCAGTCTTTTTTAAAAGAGTTGGGGGAGGATTGCGGTCAGCACCTGGTTGCAGGCTTATGTCAGGCAGCAGCTGGAAAAGTATATGTGCTCTACAAATGTGCACTTTAAACCCCTCCCTGCTCCCTCTGCACCGAGCCTGGGCATATAGCTCTGTGCGGTGGGTAGTCCTGCTCCTGTTTAAAACTGCTTCTCTATCTGCATAGTTCTGTAGGACTCATGAACGCAAGCCACCTTGACTATCAAAACTGCATCATCTGTGAGCTCATGCCTCGAGCCAGCTGTAACAGTTGGGGAACTAAATGTGTCGAGAAGCTCCTTCTGAGTGATACTAGTGATTTAGGGCGCCTGGGTGGCTCAGTGGGTTAAAGCCTCTGCCTTTAGCTCAGGTCATGATCCCAGAGTCCTGGGATCAAGCCCCACATTGGGCTCTCTGCTCGGCAGGGAGCCTGCTTCCTCCTCCCTCTCTCTGCCTGCTTCTCTGTCTGCTTGTGATCTCTGTCTGTCAAATAAATAAATAAAATCTTAAAAAAAAAAAATACTAGTGACTTGGTTTTATTATTGGGCCAGAGGCAGGAGGAGGAAGGCCCACTGGCACTTTTGGGCTCCAGGAAAGTTTGCAGTTAGCCCCACAAGCACGCTAATTAGAAATGGATCCTCAGGGAAAATGTAGTTAAACCCGCTTCCAGTGAAAACTAGGCGATGGCATTTTTGCCTGTTCTTTTTGTGTTGAGTCCAGGGGGTGTAGTCACAGTGAGTGCCCCTGGGTGCCTGAGAAGAACTGCTTCCCTGTTTGCTGTAGTCCTTGCAGGACTCAGGAATGTAAGCCCTTTTGGCTCTCAGAGCTAGGCAGGTGGCAGTCCCAAAAGCTGGGGTGCCAGACATGTGTTTAAGCTCCTTCCGGAGAGACACCGGTGAGCTGGTTTTATCACTGGAGTAGGCCATAGTGTGAAGGAAGGGGAAGTGATCACAATAATCACCCCAGGCTCTCAGGCAGATTGCTGCCAGCCCCTAGATGCAGGCCAAATTAAAGTCAGGCCCTCAGGCAGCGCCTTGTAAAGTGTGCACACAGATCCCTTCTAGGTAAAGACTAAGGGATGGATGTTTTTGCCCGATTTCTCTGCACCGAACCCTTGGGGGATAGCCTTGGTGAATGCTTCTGTGCCTATTAAGACCTACTTCTTTGTTTGTTGTAATTTTATGGGTCTTATGGGTACAAGCCCCATTGGCTTTCAGAGCAAGGTTTTTGGGATCCTGTCCCTTGGGTGAAGGTTTTAAAAGTTGGGGCACTGCACGTTTGGTCCAAACCCTCCATCCCTCAGGGAGAAGCTGGGAGTCAGAGTTCCTTCTTGATTTTATGGCACAATGTTGGGGTAGCATTATGGCAAGATGTGTCTCAACCTTTTCTACTTGTTTTAATGTGGAGATTTTCTCATTTGCCTGATCTATAGGTGTCATTCACCTAGTTTCTGGATTTTTCTCAGAGGGAATTGCTCTGTATAGCTGTATATTTGGCGTGTCTGTGGGAGGACTGAAGTTCAGGGGCCTTCTATGTTGCCATCTTGGTCCCTCCCTCCTTTTTGTTACGGTAACATTTATTGAGGTTCATTGTGTGTGAGGTACTGTGCTTTGGCTTTAGATCCTACATTATCATGATAATTCCCATAGCAGCTGTTTGCAGTAGGTGATATTATCCCCATTTTACAGTAAAGAAAACCAAGTTTTAGAGGGGAGGCATGCCCAAGGATATACAGCTAGCCGATGACAGAGCTGGAATTTCAGTGGATATGTTGACTTAATGGCTGTAATCATCACATTTCACACTCGAGGAGGGGAGGGTGCAAGGCATCTATTTTCCCCAACTCCTACCAGTTTTCTTAGAGTAGTCCCGTAACAAGCTTCTTATGACTTGAAAAAGGTGTATGAATACAAGTCCTGTGAAGAAGTACACAAGCATATTTAACTAAACATTACCAGAAACCCCTCCAATCAAGACAAACCCGTATTGATGTTTTGGAATATATAGTTTGTATTTCTTATGCAAAGACTTAAATATATATATTAAAAGTGCTCTTAAGGCTTAATGCATTCTTTTAACAAATGTCTCTTTAGTGTGCTCCAAATTGTGTGCTTACTAAGAGCCTTTTGTGTTTTTTCTTAGCCCTGTTCATACCAATTGAACTTACTACTGCAATTATGTAATCTAAATATTACATAAACAGTGAAATATGAGTATAAAAATAGAGCAGTTTTCTCCACTAAAATTAGGTTGAATGCTTTAGCAAATTGTGAGCAAGCCCGATCTCTGAAACAGTTGCTCTGGAATTCATAGTGGGTGAATAACTGTAAAAGATTTGAGAAGCAATGTTAAAAGTCATGAAGGATTCCATATTCGTATTGCTTCACAAGTGTATTTGCATTTTTGTTCCATGTTAGCAAAAGTGAAACTGCAAATAGAGAAGATGGATTATGGATATGATTTATGCAGGAAAGATGATGTGGAATTCTAGTAAGCAAATACTCAAGTCCTTAGCGTTAAGTGAAAAAATGAGATGTTTTAGGCAGCAGGTGTTTTTTTTTGTTTGTTTGTTTTTATGAATCCTCACTTTCACTCGCTTTTGAAATCAAGCAATTAACTTCTAGTCCTAGATGTGTTAGATAAGAATACTTCTATATATCTCAAAAGGGGAATTATATCTAATTTGCTAAGCTACTTTATTCCACTTAATACATTATGGATGTATTTCCAAGCTGATAAATACAGAATAAAATATTTTATGGCAGTGTAGCATACATTCAGGGAAGTGCACAGATGTAAGTGTACGGCTCAGTAAATGATCACAAAAGCAAACACATCCAGGTAACCCCCACCTAGGTCAAGCAACATTTCTAGTACCCCAGGAGCCCTCCATGACCTCTTCCCCAGCAGAGGTAACTGCCATCATGACTTCAAACCCTGTAGCGACTGTTTTAAACTTTGTGTAAGAGGAGCATGTGAAGTTTTTTGTTTTTGATTCTTTTACTCCATGTTTGTTTCTGAGCTTCACCTATGTTTTTAACCTGCATTATTATTTGTTCATTCATTGTGGCTGTTGAATATTTTTTCATTGGGATGAAATGCCAAAATATTTACTTACTCAGTTGTTGATTGCCTTTGGGGTTGTTTCCAGTTTTGGGCTGTCATGAAAAATGTTGCTATGCGCATTCCTGTACATGGCTTTTGGTATACATGAGAAGGTTTTAATTCTTGTCGTTTGTTTGTTTGTATGCCTAGGAATGGAGTTAGTGCGTTATAGGATATGTTTGTGTTCAGCTTTAGGGCATACTGCTGAAAGCGTTGCCCCAGTTTGCACCCCATGGATGTGAGTCTCTGTTGCTCTGTATCTTTGGCAACACTCGGTATTGTCGGTTGTATTGATTTCATCCAATCTGATAGGTGTATGGTAGCATCATGTGATTTTAATTTGCATTTTCCTGATAACTAATGAGGTTGAACAACTTTTCAAATTGGCCATTTGGGTATCTTTGGTGGGGGATGGAGGAGATTTAAAGTGCTTAAGTCTCTTGGTCACTTTTTCTATTGTATTGTCAGAATTTTTCTTATTTATTTGTACTTCATATATTCTAGATATAAGTTCCTTCGTTAGTTACATGTGTTAAAAATATCTCAAAAAAAAAAAAAGAAAGAAAAGAAAAAATATCTCCTTTCACTCTATGGTTTGCTTTTCTTACTCTTTTAATAGAGGTTAGTGGAAATTCCTAATTTTAATGTGATCCCATTGAGCAATTTCGCCTTTATTATTAGTGCTTTTTGAGTCCTACTTAAGAAATCTTTGCTTAGACTCAACCCCAAAGTTGAGACTTGGGTTGTACCCTGAGGATACATCTGCCTGTGTTATCTTCCATCAGCTTTATTGTTTTACTACTTATAGTTAGATCTACAGTTCACTTGGGTTTAATTTATGCCTATGGCGAGGAGTTAGACATTTATGTGTATGGTGAGGAGTTAGACTTCAGTTTCATTTTGGAGCATATTGATAACCAGCTGACCAAGCAGCACTTCCCAAAAAGACCGTCCATTCTCCATTGCTCTGTGGTGCCATCTTTTTCATAAATAAAGTATATATATATATATATACAGATTCTGTGGGTGTACTTCTTTTGTGCTAATGTGAGTTTTGATTATTGTAGCTTAATTAAGTAAAGATTAATTCTTCTTTGTACCAATTCCTGATAATACTCTTCAGTTCTTTGCATTTCCATATAAAGCTTAGAACCGGTTTATTGGTTTCTACAAACATACACAGAGACATATTAAGACTTCAAGGATTTTGATCAAGATTTCTTTGGATTAAGAAAGGTAGTGTAAGAGGGGCTCCTGGGTGGTTTAGCTCAGGTCATGATCCCAAGGTCCTGGGATCGAGCATTGGGTTCCCTGTTCAGTGGGGAGCCTGCTTCTCCTTCTCCCACCCTGCCTGCTTATAAACTCTCTCTCTCTGTGTCAAATAAATAAAATCTAAAAAAATAAAAGAGATTCCTTTGGATTTATAGATTGGTTGCTCTGACAATCAGATCTGTAGGAGACTTGACATCTTTGTAATTTTGAGCCTTTTAGTTCATGTGCATGGAATATCTTTCCATTTGGTCTTCTTTACTTCACTCAGTGTTTCATATTGTCATTATTCAGCTTTATAATTTCAGTGGCTAGAGAATTGTGTGGGAAACACCAAAATTTATTTAATCAATAACTTTATGTTGTAAACTTAGGTTATCTCTATTTTTTTACTGTTATAAACAGTATTACTGTGAACGTTCATGTATATACATTTTTTATTACCTTTCTATCACCTTATAATTAACTCCTGAAACTGGAAAACTGGAATTTAGCTTCCCCTGCAAATTGTGCCATTTTAAACTCTCACCCACTGTTATTATAGTTTCTACTCTCGTCAACCTAGGGAACTAGTGATTTTTAAAAACATTTTTAAGGGACGCCTGGGTGGCTAAGTGGGTTAAACCTCTGCCTTCGGCTCAGATCATGATCCCGGGTTCCTGGGATCGAGCCCCACATCGGGCTCTCTGCTCAGTGGGGAGCCTGCTTCCTCCTCTCTCTGCCTGCCTCTCTGCCTACTTGTGATCTCTGTCAGTCAAATAAATAAATAAAATCTTTAAAAATATATTTTTCAGTTTGATGGGAAAAAATAATAACTGTTCTTTGAATTTGCTTTTTTTTTTTCACTAGTGGGATTAAGCAAGCCATTTGTAGGTCTCTTGTGAGTAGCCTCTTCATAGCGTTTGCATATTTTCTATCGGGTTTTTTAAAAATCATTTTCTTAGGTGAAACCCTTTGTCAAATATATTTACAAAATATGAATCTGTACAACAAATGAGTTAACCAGCATCCTTTTGTTACCGGAATGGGCCTTTGCTGAAGAGCAAAAAGAAAACCCTATTTCAAATTGGATTATTCCCCAAATCTCTATGTCCTTCACATACCAAGTAATGTCTTAATGATAATGTTACGGTACCTGGACTGGGTCCTGATGGAAGAACCAAGCAGTTTTCAGAGGCTTTGGAGGATCGGAGGTTTATTTAACACTGGCGGGATCAGAGGAGAATGATCTCCAAAGGTCTGAGCCCTGAGCACATGCAGGGAGGGTAATTTATACCCTTCTACTTCCACACACTTGGTTCTTCTGGCACCCATGGGAAACGGGGTAGGGAAGAAGAATGCAGAAGGGCTTTGAGACAGGGACTGGAATTCCCTTGCTGGTTTGGTCAGCCATCTTAGAGTACAGGTTTTCCCTTATCATTCCCCCACTTTGATGCCCCTCTAAACACCTAGTTTAGAGGGACATCATTTTCATCTACTATGGGCTGATAGCCCTGCATGGCTAATATCTGGGCGGTGGCTCACCTGGTAACAGTGTTTTCTATGAACTTAGCAATCCATCCTAAGGTTCCTAAGGTTGCCCAATAAGCAATAATAATAGCAAGTTTCTGGGAGAAAGTCCAGTCAGAAGGGGCAGCAGCATGAAGTCGGATACCTGAGGTGAGGGATATTGTGCCGATGATAGGCAGGGACCACGGCGAACAGATGTCCATCAGTCAGTGGGGTCTCGCCGAAGGTGAAGCTGGAGTGGGTCTGTAGGGTCTGGTTGGGCTTTCCACTGGTGTGATTCCTCTTCTGACTGGTGAGCCGCCTTTACTCTGGAGTGGTGAACCCACGGGGTGACAACTGAGACATCCCACGGGGTGACAACTGAGACATCAAGGACAGTAGGGGTGGTTAGAACAACAGTATGGGGCCTTGTTCACTGTGGTTTGAGGGTGTCCTTTGTCCAATCTTTGACCCAACCTGAGTCTCCTGTTTGGAGTGAGTGTACCTATGACCCTAAGGAAATTGGAGCCCTTTCAGTGGTATATTTCTGTAGCTTATTTAGGATGGGCCCCAGTGCCTGAAGCTTTTCCCTTATTTCCTTATCTCCAATCTGATGTAGGTTCCCTGAAAGACTTCTAGGCACAGGGGAGGCTGTCCATACACCAGTTCAGAAGGGGAGAAGCCTACTGCTCCAGGTGTGCAGCAAGTGCCTAGGAGGGCTGGGGTAGCAGATCTGGCCATGGAAAGTTAGTAACCTGGCCGAACTTTGCTAAGGTTCCCTTGAGGGTGCGATTCATCTATTCTACTTTCCCTGAGCTTTGAGGCCCGTCGGCCGTGTGGAGCTTCCAGGTGATGTAGAGAGATTTGGTTAAGGTCTGTACAATATCTGCTGCAAACGGGGGTCCATTGTTACTGTCGATTGTTAATAGCAGACCGAACCAGGGCACAGTCTCTCTCAGGAGGACTCTGGTTACTTCCCGGCTCTGTTCCGTCCCGGTCGGAAAGGCCTCAGTGCAACCAGAGTATGGGCACGCTGTCACTAGGAGATGTTTGTACCCCTTGCTGGGCTGCATGTCTGTGAATTCTATTTCTAGATCTTCAGAGGGGGTTGCTCCTATTCTCTGGACCCCAGCGGGGGCCATGGTGTAGATCGAGCATTATTCATAGCACACGTTATGCACTGTTCACTCGTTGCTCGGCATAGTGCCGGCAGCTCGCTGATGTAGTAGTGCTTCTTGAGGAGGGCCCCTACTGCAGTTTTTCCTAGATGAGTGAGTTGGTGGTACTCCTTCACTAGATGCCCTCCTATTGCTGTTGGAACAAAGACACACCCATCTGGCATCACTTACCATCCCTTTTTGGTCAGGGTGGCCCCTGAGCCATGGCCCATTTTCTTTCTTTTTCAGTGTAACTGAGCAGAGGGGCTTCTTCCAGGGGTGTCAGGGCCATCGTGAGGGAAGGAACTTTGTCCCTACTGGCTGCAGTCTTGGCCAATTCATCTGCCAGATGATTTCCTCTTGCTCTGGGGTCATCTCCTTTCTGGTGTCCCTTACAGTGCAGGATTGCTGCTTCCTTTGGAAGCCAGACAGCTTCGGGGAGTTTTAGTATCTCCTCCTTGTTTTTGATAGCTTTCCCTGCGGCAGTAAGGAGGCCCCTTTCCTTAGAGATGGCCCCATGCATGTGCACAGTAGTGAAGGCAGACGAGGAGTCAGTGTAGATGTTGACTTGATTGCTTCCCTGAGGGTGAGGGCTCGGACTAAGGCATACAGTTCAGCCCATTGTGCTGACCATCCAGCAGTTAATGCCTGGGCTTCTAGGACTTCAGTGGTTGTGGTCACTGCATAACCCACTTTCCGGGCACCCTCTTTTAGGTAACAGCCTCCATCCCCAAATAGCGTGAGCTCTGGGTTCTTTATGGCTTGATCCAGTAGATCCGGATGGCTTGCATGGACTTTATCAGTTACCTTGGATCAGTCACGGTTTGGCTCCCCATCTTCCGTGGGGAGAAAGGTTGCTGGGTTTAATGTCCTGACTGTCTTGAGGCTGACCCGTGGGTTTTGGCAGAGGCGCCCTTGGTATTGTGCTAGCCAAGAGTTGGAAAGAAAGCGGTGCCCCTGTGTGTTCATGAGGGACACAACCGCATGAGGGACTTTGACGTTAAATTCTTGTCCCAGGGTGAGCTTGTTGGCCTCCTTGATGAGTTGGAGTGTGGCTGCAAACGCCCTGAGACACAGTGGCCATCCTGCTGCCACGGGGTCCAGGTTCTTTGACAGATATGCAACTGGCCGTTGCCAGGGCCCAACAGTCTAGGTGAGTACCCCGAGCGCTATCTTTTCTTTCTCAAGTACAAAGAGATTTGAAGGGTTTTTCTCCATCTGGTAGGGCCAGAGCTGGAGCCTGCCCCAGAGCAGTCTTCATCTCAGTGAAGGCAGCTTCTGCTTCCTCAGTCTGGGCAGGGGGTTTGCGATCTGGACCTTCTACGAGATCATAGAGAGGTTTCGCTATTGCTGAGAACCCAGGGATCCAGATGCGGCAGAATCCTGCAGCCCTCAGGAATTCCTGTAGGACTTTTTTTGTCTAAGGCCAAGGCAGAAAGATGATGACTCTCTTTCTCTTCGGCCCTAATTCTCTCTCCCCTTGGGTGACGGGGAATCGAGGTATTGGATCTGTCTTTGGCAGATCTCTGCTTTCTTCCATGAGACCCTGTATCCCGAGTCTGTCAGAAGCTGTAGGACGGCCTTGGTGCCCTTAGTACAGTTCTGTGTGTCACTAGCAAGAAGGAGGTCATCCATGTGCTGGAGGAGGGTATACCATGTGGCCTTCCTCGGGAAGCTGGTGAAGTCTGCGATCAGTACTTTGCCAAAGGGGGTTGGTGAATTCTTGAGCCCCTTAGGGAGGTGTGTCTAAGTTATTTGTATCTGATGGCCCATATCGGGTTCAGTCCATTCAAAGACAAATAGTGGCTGGCTCTGGAGAGCTAAGCAGAGACAGAAGAAGGCATCCTTCAGGTCCAGGCAAGTGAACCATCTGGCTGATCCTGGGATTTGGCTGAGAAGGGTGTATGGATTTGGGACCACGGGGTGCAGAGAGATGGTCATCTTCTTGATGGCCCGCAGGTCCTGAACTGGTCGGTATCCCACTCCTGGTTTCTTGACTGGCAAGGGTCGGGGTATTCCAGGCTGACTGACACTCACTGGGATGCCTGCCTCCTTTGAGTTTGGTTGGGTGTTCTTGGATGCCGATCTTCGCTTCTTGTGGAAGGGGATATTGCCTTTGTCTTTGGGGTTGGGCTCCCGGGATCAGTTCAACAATGATAGCGGCCTAATTCTGGGCTAGTCCAGGTGGGTTGTCCTCAGCCCATACTGTAGGAAAGGCAAGTCTGAATTCCGGCAGGCTGTTCGTTTGTGCCTGAGCACAAAACAGCTTTCATTCTTCTTCTCTTGGCATGGTGGTCTCTAGTACCAAAGACCCGCCTCTTCTTGTCTTGGGTTTAATCAGAGGCTAGTATGCCCAGTGGGTTCAAAAGTTATTTGAGCCCCGAGCTTGGAGAGTTATGTCTCTGCCCAGGAGGGAGATGGGGTAATCAGGCAAATAAAGGAACTCATGTCGGACCTTGTGACCCCTGAGTTCACATTGTTGTGCTTGGCAGAAGGGTTGCTGTATTGCTTTCATCCCGGTGGCCGCAAGGGTAGTCGCAGTTCTTGTGCCGAAGGGGGCCACCGAGGAGGGAACTACAGAGTGTTTGGTCCCAGTGTCAACCATGAAAGTCATTGATTGGCCTCCTACTTTCATTCTGACCTTGGGCTCATGGGGGCCAAGGAGGAATGAGCCCGGTTCCCTACTTCTGCCAGGCCTATGAGGTCTTCTTCTTGGGGTTCTTCCTTGTAGTGGCTGGGCTTTGGAGCCTTTCCTCTGTCGGGACATTTGTTTTTCCAGTGTCCCTTTTCCTTACAGCAGGCACACTGGTCTTTTGCCAAGGGGGTTCTGGGCTTCCCCCCTTTCGGTGGTGGGAGCCTTCCTGCCTTTGCATTGTCCTTTTCCCTTAGGGACGAGGAGAGGAAGCTGACTTTTTTCTTCATTTTCTTTTCGGTTTCCCTCTCGGCTGTGACCTCCCTGTTTATGAAGAAGTTATCAGCAACCTTTGTTAGCTGGGTGATGTTCATCTCTACAAATCCCTCCAGTTTCTGGAGTTTCTTCCTGATGTCTGGGGCAACCTGAGCCACGAAGGAGGGGTTTACCGTTTGTTGGCTGTCCCGTGCCTTGGGGCTGAACGGAGTGTACACCTGATAGGCTTCACACAGTCTTTCGTAGTAGTCCCCGGGGGACTCCCCTGGTTGTTGAGTGACCGTGGATACCTGGCCATGTTCGTGGTTTCTTTGCTGCTGCTTGGGTTCCCTGGAGGAGGGCTTCTTGGTATTGGCGGACATGGGCCTGTCCTTCATCCTTGTTGAAGCCCCATGTGGGGTGCTCCTTGGGTGCTGCTGTTCTAGCCCAGGCAGCAGGGTTGATAACTCCCACTGGTGCGTGTTCCTCTAGGTACTGTTGTGCTCCTCTCATTATTCTTCTTTCCTCCATGTTGAACAGGGTTCACAGTAACTGTTGGCCATCCTCCCAGGCTGGCCAGCGGGTCTGGAAAAGGGATTCCATAAGGTCTATCATAGCTTGTGGCTTTTCAGAGTAAGAGGGGTTTTGTGCTTCCAGTTGAGGAGGTCAGTGGTGGAGAAAGGTTGACAGTACATCATGGAATGTCCAAGTTGGACCATCCTGTCTTTGGCACGCCTTTCAGGTTCCTGTGCCTCCCATACCAGCATCTGGGGGGCACTTGCACCTGGGGCACAGTCTGGCTGCTGGTCCTGGAGAAAATCATCCTTTGGGCCTGGGGGTGCTGGTGGACTCTCTGGACCTGAGGGTGTCAGAGAGACTGGTGGCGGTGGATTGTCTGGAACTGAAGGGTCCGGTGCAGTGGGCTTGGGGGTTCATACGGAGTGGGCAAGATCAGTTCATCATCAGGATCTCTGGCTAAGATCTGCGGAGCCTGGGACTTCTGTCGGTTCTCTTTGGGCCACTTAGATGCGGCAACTAAGACCCTAGCCTGTTCCTGTCTGTTGCAAGCGACAGCTCCCAAGGGGGAAGGGTCTGGGTAATTTCCAGCCAGGAGTCAATGTATGGAAACTGATCAGGTTGTCCTGGGTCCCTGGTTATGACTTGCCATATTCAACAGACTGTTGGGACCTGTTGGGACATCCAGTGTCCCTTCTGAAGGCATCCAGCATCAAAGGTAGGTCACTCTAACTCAGGGTTCTCAGCTTGCCAGGATACATCTAACTCCATAGTCTCCCAAACACCCCTTCTTGAAATTGTTGATCATGGTTTCTAGGACTGTCGGTTTGCTCCGCCCTGATCCCATGGTGATGTTTCCCGTGTGCAGTGGCGTAGAGACAGACAAATGGTGGGTACCCCTCCAAAAGAGAGACCAGTTTGATGTCTGTCTCTCTGCATTCCTGTAGGAGACTTGGGTGCTTCTTGGCCATAGCAAGTCTGTATAATCCCTGGACTGGCATCCTGAAGGGCCTTGTCTTAGATATTATGAGGTCACCACAGAAATAGGTTAAGGCTCATTCGGACTCTGTAGGCTTCTGGGGACCTTTAGGGTGCCTGCCTGTGGAGCCACAGAATCAGTCCGCCTGGCACTCATGCATTCACTCTAGAAGTTATTATAGTCCCCCCCCCAACCCCACCCCAGGAGGCCCTGAACTGTGGAATTCCTTTCCTTTTGGAAATTCATTCCTATCCCCCTTTTCGTGGGGTTGCAGACCTGAGGGACCTCCCTCCTCCTCCCCCTGGGAGTCCCTACCTGTGAGACCTCTAAGAGGACTCTGGGAGGTGTTCAGTGTTCCCTTCCACCCTGACGGGTGGGCCTGACTGGGTCCTGGAGCCCCAGGCCTCACCTGGAATCTGACTTCTGGACCAGGTCTTCACCTGCCAAGTTGCCTTTGAGTCTAGTGGGAACAGTGGAGCGGGGCTGGTTTGAGGCGACCAGATGGGAGACTGCTGAAGATTAAGCAGGGCATGCTTTTTCTGTTATGATCCCTCATTCCATCACTGCCCCAGCATTGCCCCCAAACCAGTGGCAACAATTGGCCAGTGCGGTTGGGTTTCCCCGTCAGAGTACCAAATGTTATGGAACCTGGACTGGATCCTGGCAGAAGAACCGAGTGGCACTTAGAGACCTTGGAGGATTGGAGGTTTATTTGACACCAGCGGGCTCAGAGGAGAATGATCTCCAAAAGTCAGAGTGCTGAGCACAAGCAGGGAGGTTAATTTATACCCTTCTATTTCCGCATACTTGGTACCTTTGGCATGTGCTGGAAACTGGGTAGGGAAGAAGAACCCAAAAGGGCTTTGAGACAGGAACTGGAATTCCCTTGCTAGTTTTGTCAGCCATCTTAGAGTACAGTTTTTCCCTTATCAATAATGTGTGTAGTAGGAGGGATTATTAGCAGCTAGATATAATAGAAGAAAGATAATGTAATAGAGTGGTAAGATCATTGAAATTATAGACAGAAGCTTGGGTACTACACCTACATCTTTACCTCTGAGATCTTGGTTAATCCATATACTCTCCCTGAGCCTTAATTTCTGTATCTGTACATAGCACATTTTATAGCAGATATCTTACAGGGTTAAGATGAGCTCATACATGAAAAAAAAGTATTGTAGACAGTAAAAGTTACATAATACAAATTATAATATGCTAATATGTATGGTGTAACTGTAGCAAGTTGAATGTATACTTCATTAAAACTACCATCTTCTAGGGCTGGCTATAGCCATCCTGGTTGGCTCAGTCAGTGGAGCGTGCGACTGTTGATCTTGGGATTGTGGGTCAAGACCCATGTTGAGTGTAGAGATTACTTAAAACTAAAATCTTAAAAAAAGGGTCATCTTTTTTTTTTAAGGGTCATCTTTTGAAGTAGCCTAAATTATAAATTATTCAGCCACTTTCTGAGCCTGTGGTTTATGGGTTTGTACTTATTTGCATGATTCCTTTAAAAAGAAATGTTAAAAAATCGAAGCTGATGTTCTTTGTGACAATTCGGAGTGGGGTTTGTGGTATATTTGGCTTCTAGGGCACTGAGCTGCTGTCTCCAGTATTGACAGTCTTTTGTGAGCTCATTAGCTACCATTTTGGTAAAAGCCATTTTGATCTGTGATGAGAGTACTGCATTAAAAGGGCATTAATGTTGGAAATCTACACTTTGGTCAGTTCATTAAAATGCACTCTTCACAAAAATGCAATATGAATTTGCATTGCAAAGGATAACTTATGTCTTTTTAAAACTCTTGAAACCAGGTAATTTAATTATGCCTCTGCCATAGCCTTTTATCTTCCTCTGCAAAGGAACTCTGTATCCTTTGACACCTCATACTGGAAGCTGGTCTTCTGATCCTCGGAATTAATTAACATGCAAATACTTGTCTAGAGATGTGGAAACACTGCTTTTTGATTAGCATTTAAATGCCATTCTTAATGATGTCAAATTGACTCTTTTTAAGGGAAAATTAAAGTGGTATAGTTACCTCTTGATTATTTCCTAGACCATGTTATTGGTATTTCTGGTTAGCTGGTCTTAGTGGGAGCTTTAATCTTCTACTGTTCAGGCCAAACTTAGTCAGATACAAGACTACACTTGATGGCAGCACAGTCAAGCTCTGGCCTTCCAGTGCCTACGGTTTCTAGATAGGCTTATTTGCCATATCCTGCACTGCTTCCAGTAACAAGTTTATTTATGTTGGAGTAGCACCTGTGGAGCTGTTAGCAACAAGTCCAAGGTACCTGGGAGTGAAGAGGGGTGTGTAGAGGGGCCTTGGTAGCAACTGTGTGATAAAGAATAAAGAAGATGAGCTTTGGAGTTAGATATTCAAATAGGTTTAAATCTTGCCTGAGCCACTTTGAAGCTCTGTGACCTTGATACATTACTTCCCTTCTCTGAGACTCAATTTCCTCATCAATTTCCTAAAATGTAAATAGTAATATCTACCACTCAGGTTGTTGGGAAGGTTAAAGGTGATCATGTATATAAGGTTCTACAGAGTGAAAGTAGGCTCTCAGTGGTTTGACTTAGATTGTTTCCGGCCATACGAGGGACGGGGAGGAAGGGCCCTACTCCATGCAGACATTCAGTGACCCGGACTTCTTTCATCCAGTGACCCTGACATTCCCCAAGGCCTTGGAACCCATCATCGGATCATCTGTCTCCAGCTGGCCGGAGAGGGAAATTCCTAAGCCTGGGAGTGACACAGAAGGCTTTACGGGCCAGGCTGGGGTTGGTGCACCTCACTTTTACTCATTTCTCAGTGGCCAGAACTCAATTCCCTAGACACACTGACTTTCAGGTTAGCCCAGGAAATGTGTGTGTCAGAAGGAAAACAAAATGGGTCTGTTTGGTGAACACATAGTCCTCCACTACAAGCATCCAGTAACACTTGTTGAGTAAATGACAGAAGGAAAGAATGGATTTTCTGTGGACTCTGAAAGCGTGAGAGCTAACAGAGAGCCTTAGCAGTGATCATGTTTTACTCTCTGTTTCTGTAGAGGAGGAGTCTGAGGACCCGGGAATTTAGTGGTCTGCCCAGCTATTAGTGACAGCACTAGAACTTGAACCCATTTTTCCCAAGTCCTGTTATTTATTCTGCATTTAATTTTTTGGAACATCATTCTTTCTTTTCTGCCATAGGGTTGCCCTTGTCTTTTGGCATATGAAGATGGAGATTTAAAATAGATGTTATTCTGGGGATGCCTGGGTGGCTCAGTAGGTCAAGCGTCTGCCTTCAGTTCAGGTCATGAACCCCAGGTCCTAGGGTACAGTCCTGCATCGGGCTCCTTGCTCAGTGGGGAGCCTGCTGTTCCCCCTGCTTGTGCTCACTTTCTTTCTCTCTGACAAAAAAATAAATAAAATCTTAAAAATATATGTTATTCTGGTCATTATTGGTAGAGTTCAGTTTTCTTTGGAAGGAAGAATTTGCTACTTTAGGGTAATGGGATGGATGGCTAGAGGCTCCATAGCTTGTCAGTATTTTGTACTGACAGTGAATTAATCTTCACTCACGCACTCCTGTGTGTGAGCTGTCTTTCTTTAGCCCCCTTCTATGTATACGGAGTTCTGCAAGGCAGTGTGGATGGAGCAGTGATTAAGACAGAAACATTCGCAGCCTAAGGAAGGTGTCAAATATTTAATCAGTAATTAGTATATAAAATGAGAGCTCAGTGGAAGCAATAAGGTAGAAGTGCCCAGCTGCTGGGGTGGGAGGGACAGGGAGTAAGGACAGCTTCATGGAGGAAGGAGGTATTTGAACTGGATCTTAAAAATGAGTTCATTTATTGCTCTGATCTGCTCTGAAACATTCACTTTTGTATTTCTGTAATCTGTGTAGATCACGCCGGTTGGTGTTAACTGGCTGTACATTAGAAAAAATGGGAAGAAGAACTCAAACACACAGATCAAAATCCTGATCAAGTCTCTTGTATAAAATGAGTATTTAGCACCCATTTTTGCCATTCAGTTATCATTTTGCCAAGTTTTGGTGAGTAGATAATTATGTAAGACAACCTTTGGTACTGGTCAGTCATCATCAACAAATAGTGTATTGTGTGCCAGCAGGTTCTTGATATCATCCTTCTATGCCCGATGGGCTTTGCGTAATTTTTGGTTAAAAGAGTTTGTAGAGGCAGGGGTGAGATGCATGAAATACCAGAAAATGGAATCAGTGAGAGGAGGGGGGCACGCATTCCCACTATAGAAAAGGCACAAACATGGATATAGGTTTGGATTTGGGAGTTGATTATTGAAAGTTTTCTCTTACAGAAAGAATTCAATACAAAAAGGATATAAAATGCAAAGTAATTGTCCCTTTCCCAAACCTTTGATTATCATGCAAATAAACGGATCTTTCTGGACATTTTATGTGAATAAAGAAACACACAGAGGTATATGCTTTTTTATGTAAGTGGACTTATTATATATATTCATTTTTCGGTAATCTCTTATTTATGTAGGACAGCTTTTTATATTATTACATAGTTCTACCTTATTATTATTATTTTAACCAATGGCATAGTCATCCACACTGTATTGCTTTTCCATGATTCTTATTGAACCATTTTTAAGTTTTTTTTTTTTTTCCCTTAACCCTTTGCTATGTATTGTACACTCTGCTTCAGACAACATCCTTGTAGCCACCCACAGACTTTTTGTAGAGGGATTTTTTTGGTAGGGTACTTGAAATGGAGTTCCTAGATCAAAGAGTACATGTATTTAAAAGTTTGATAGATGTTGGAGAATTGTCCTCCAGAAAGGCTGTACTTATTTTCATTCTATCCATGGTGTATGTGAATTTCTTTTCCTAAGTATTTTTCTTTTTAAAGAGTATCCTGGTCTCTGGGTCAGAGGAGAGGCAAAGAGGAGAGAGCCTACTAAAAATAAGTGGTGGCCAAGAGAAATGAAAATGTTCACCCAATGATTTGTATGTAACAGCATTATTCATAACAGCCAAGAAGTGGAAACAAACCAAATGGTCAGCAACTGTTGAATCGATAACCACAATGTGGGATATACATATAATGGAATATTATTCAGCAATAAAAGGAATAAGGTACTACTATACACTATAATGTGGATAAACTTTGAAAGCATTATGGTAAGTGAAGGAATCAGTCACAAGCACCATACATAGTTATTTATTTTTAAAGATTTTATTTATTTGAGAGAGAGAGAGAACATGAGCAGGGGGAGGGACAGAAGGAGAAGCAGGCTTCCTGCCGAGTAGGGAGCCCCTACAGGGCTTGATCCCAGGACCCAGGGATCATGACCTGAGCCGAAGGCAGATACTTAACCAACTGAGCCACCCAGGCACCCCTTACCATGCAAACTTATATAAAATGTCCAGAACAGGCAAATCGATAGAGGCAGAGAGTGTATAAGTAGTTGCTTAGGGTAGGGACATGGGGCAGGAAGATTTGGGAAGTGACTGCTAATAGGTACAGGGTTTCTTTTTGGGGATGATGAAAATATTCTCTATAATTAGATTGCAATGGCTGTACAACTCTGTGGGTATACCAAAAACCACTGAATTGCATATTTTAAATGGGGGAAATTTATGGTATGTGAATTAATTTATCAGTAAAGCTGTTGAAAATTGAGTGGTTGCCGAAGTCATGGAATAGTCTGAAAAGGATGGTGATGTGGTTATTATCATGGGCTTATGGCACAGGCAGAAAGACCGAGTTGTAGCAGTGTAGCGGGGAATTTGGATGGGGAGAGTATTTCTCTGGACGATGCTGAAGTGTGTTCAGGTGGCTGATGCTACAGAGGTGGATGGTGGGGTTTCTCCACCAGCAGAATGGAGACAAGGGGCGGTTAATGCCATGCCCTAGTTAGGGTGAGAATGGGGATTAGTACACTGAATTACTGACTCCTTGTCCTTGTTCAGTCCTTCGAATATACAGAAGATACTGTTCTTTGTTGACCTAGAAATGCCTGCGGTGCCCCAGCATTTGGAAAAGGAAGGTCAGAGAGAGGAAGCTGAGCTCAGCTGCAGAGTCAAGGAGAAGGGGAGGAAGGCCTAGGGTCACAAGGACAGTGAGGCCCTCCTTTGTGAGTAAGAGCAGCTAGTCCATTTTAAATTCAGCAATTAAGCTTTTTCTACATAGTGGAAGTGACTGTTCTTTTGGAATGTGTTTGCTAGCAAATATGATAAGAATGTTTAGAAGGAAGTTATCATTTAAGTGGCCTCTGAGTTGTGCTGATTGATAAAATTGAGCTTAAGGGAAAGATAGTTAAACTTACATACAGTAAACACCGAAAGTTAAAGGTAAATCAGTATACCTTTCTGTAGAAACCCAGTTTTCTTTGTAATCGTGGCTTTTTTAATGCCTTCTTTACTTCTCTTAGTTCCCCCATCATCATGGCTCCGTAGCACAGATTAGATTAAAATGTAACATCCAGAACCTTCTTAATTACTCTCAGGTCTGAAGTAAGCGTCAGAGAGAACTGAGGTAGGTCTCCATGGTTCCATTTTGAAGGGTAATCTTTTCAGGTGGCTACTACTGGTTTACCAACAGTTTGGTTTTAGAAGCCCAGGACAGCCTATGCATGGGTCAGGACTGACCTAAGGGCAAAATTATTTTGGATCAGTCCGAAGTATGGGGTCTCCCGATCGGGCAGAGACTGGTGGCCCTGGTGGTGAGAGAATTCACTCAAGACAGAACAAAAGAGATAGAAATTGTATTGACTATCCCACAAGGGAGAGGAGGGCAGGGCAGCAAAGCAGAGATTGTCTGCCAGGAGGAAGTGATGGGGTCATAGTTAAGGGGGAAGGTGAGGAGATATGGGAAAATGGAATTTTCCTCTTTTGGTACCTGTGTCCTGGTGTAGTAACCCAGTGGTCAGCTAGGGCTTATGGATATTTTGAGGTAGGTTGCCTAATGGGCCTGTCTGTTTTCAGCCACGGGGTTGGAGTCAGCCTGGGCCCTTCTTCTTTATTTAGCTTTCCATTGTTCAAGCTTGTTGCCTAAAAGCTGCATCTTCAAGAAGGCTTTTTCTTGGTCACTCTATTCGATTCACTGCACAGAATAGGCTTTATTCTCCAAAACTTCATTTAAGAATATACCATAAATATGAAACTATTAGCCTTTGTACTTGAATAGGATATTAACAGGAATCTTAACAACTGGTCAGCCTTTGCAAGAAATAACTATTCTTCTGATTTTATTTTGACTTGCTAAAGAACCTTTAGCATCGAGAGAAACTTCACTTGGTAATTCAGAGCATGAGGGAAGGAAGAGACCGATTCTGGCGCAAGCACGCTAGTTGAATAACTAACTGGTGGATATTTTTATTTGTATTTCTATTCTTAGTCTATAGCCTGTAGTTACCTAGAGAGTAACTAAGCTCAGTGATGTTTATCACACTTGGAGATCTTAGTTTGAATATGTTGGTATCTAGACCTCTAGGAGAACTTAAGTTATGTTTAGCTGATTATTGAAAGGCACACCCTCTTCCTAAGGAATTCCCTCTCAGTAAACAAAGAATAAAATTTGAACAGATTAAAATGCAAGGTAATCAAAATTGCTCTTTATTTCTGACTGTGAGCTAAATCTTTAGCCACTATGCATAGCCACAGAGTTTTTGGTTAGTTTTGGTTTGCTTTACTTTTTGGGTTGTTTCTCCTAAATATGTTTTAAAGGTAAACATCTATGGCATGTATTAGAATTCCTCCTTGTGTTCTTGTGGTAGGATTCTGGAAGTTGTAATGAATTCACAGGAGCACTCAAGAATGTAAGAAATTAGATGCCAATCATATCTCAATTTCAAAAAATAACAAAAAACATACAATTTGTCCCTTTGTCCCTTTGTTTTGTACAAAAAAAAAAAAGAATGTAAAAGCAAGGTTTCTACCATTTGCTGAGTTGGGGGTATAAACTTTGATTCCTTTGCCAACCCTCTTAAAATTGTGACTGTGAACTGTGGTGACTTAACTTCAGAGCACAGCTGGTTCTTTTGGCAGTGGCGCCAAAACATTTTAATTCTGCCTGAACAACTGTTATCGTTCAGTGTAGATAAGTGAGTAAGCGTCTTACTTTGCTGGTGGTGATACTGCACATACTTAGATTTAGTGAAATGTCAAAATTGCCACAAGCCAAGATATAGTCGTGGATGAGAACTTAAACTTTTTCTGTGTCTGCTAAATGTTTTAATCCATGGAGAGCAAAAGTCTCTGTCATTTTCTTTTTTTAAACCACAGATGGAGGAAGCAAGGAGATAGAAATATTACTGTGAACTTAATTCTAGCCAACTGTTAGTGAAGTAGAATTGATTAAAATCTTGGGAGGCAGTTACCGTGATCATGTTGTTTTGTAACTACAGAAGAAATGAGAGTGGGATATAACCAAAGAGTTAACGGTAACTTCTGGAAAATATAGAGAAAGGGTAGGTATTTTTCAATGTCCAGAGCCTTGAAAAGAGGGCACTACAAAAAGAGAAAGGGAGAAAGAGAAAGAGAGAAGGAAAGAAAGAAAGGAACAATCTGAGGGCAAAAGCACATTTTTTTTTTTTTTTTTGGATGAAGAAGAAAAAGGGAGGGAACCACTTTAAGAACAAGGAAGTTTTTAGTGAGCTCGGATAGTAAGAGAACATGTACCCAAAGAGAAGCACATGCTCAATGACAAATTCAGAAGAGTGATATAAAACTCGTAAGAAAATATCTGTAATGCTCAAGTTCAGACTGAGCTAAGGCTGGAGAAAATGCTACAGACAACAGAAAAGCGCTCTTGAAAAGCTGTGTTCAAAACAAGAAGAACAAGTAAAGGCTAAGCTCGTTGCTCGGGGCGAATGGAATAATGTTAACATGACGAAAAGCAGACCTACTCAACTATTTGGCTTCTCTCTTTATCAAAGAGAGTGATCTTCAAACTGGAATGTGTAACATAAACAAGGCTCAGAATAAGGCTTGAAGCACACAAGATTGGGGATAATAATGACAGTTACAACTACAGTTTGTTGAGTTTCCACTCAGGACTGAGTACTAGGAAGGAGAACTTGGTTATTTTTCTTCCTAGTGCTTACAGCGGCTGTGTGAGGTAAGTATTGTTTTCAACCTTATTTCAGAGGCAAGAACACTAAGACCCAGGAAGATTTAATAACAAGCCTGAAGCTACCCAGCCATGAAATGATTAGCTTAGACTCAGCTCCACGCCTGACTGGCTTCAGAGTTTGGCTCTTGACTGGACCCCCTGACTCCCATGCCAACAGCACCTAAGAGTTTTCAACAGGATTGTGTCTTTAGCTTAATTTATATCATAAGACACAGAAAGAAACAAACAAAACCTCGTAGATATTAGTGAAGAGCCATAGTGTGTAATCACAGGGAAAAGAAGGAAAATGGAATATCAAAATGATTAAAAAAAAAAAAAACAGATAAAGACTGTCTTGATTTCTTTTTTAAAGGCTCACTTTGAGCTATCTAGAACAAATTGCTTGATACTGGTCCGTGGGATTGTACTATGCAGGCAAACAGCTGTAAATGAAAGTACGGATCCTTAGAAGGTGGCTTGCCAAAGTAGACTCTAACCTTCTTCCTTTCCTTTCTTCCTTGCTATTTTTTTTTTTAAAGATTTTATTTATTTGAGAGAGAGAGAGAGAACACAGGGACGGGTAGAGGGAGACAGAGAATCTCAAGCAGACTCCCCGCTGAGCACCGAGTCCCATGTGGGGGCTTGGTCGCATGAACCTGAGATCATGACCTGAGCTGAAATCAAGAGTCCAACACCCAACTGAGCCACCCAGGCGCCCCTCTTCCTTGCTATTTAACTGATAACACTAGCATTTGTTAGAGGATTCGTATAGCTTATAAACAAGTTGAATTAATCTAGGCTCAGTTGGGTAGATTCATATTTAATTGAACTACTTTACGCACATTATTGACTTTAGATAGGCTTTATTGAAATCAAAATACCATCTTTGTGGCATTCCCCCTATCTGTCCATATAGCAACTCTGTCAAAAAAGGAAATGAAGTTTTTTGGCCCAAGTATTCTTGGTAAATCCCTAGCAATTCCTGATATTTATTGCCTTGTAAGTGATTATGAATTGTCTGTGTCAGCATTCCTCCAGCTGTTTTCTGAAGAACTCTGAAGATGCCGGAAAAGTTAATAGGTGTCATCTCTTGAGAGCACAGTTTGGGAAATGCTAGTCTGTGTAATAATTTGTTGTTCAATTTTGCTGGGGGTAGGCATTAAGTTCATTATCTATGATTTAGGGAATCAGACTTATCATTCCTTTTCAAAATGTGGATTGTTTTGGATTGCTTTGTCTAATTTTTTGGAGTATTCTACATCTTTACACATAGCTGTCAGTTAAATTAGCATCCTAAATAGAATTCATCTTGGCTTGGTAACTTGAACTTCTTTAAAGGAATCAGGCATATTCTTCCTTGTTTTATATTTAATCTCTATTTATACTTTATTTTCTGGGATTTGAGAAGGAATTAGACAGTATGTATAGTGTCCTTAGGTTAAGTTTGGAGCAGTCAATTTGAAGTTACATCTAGTGACTTTTCACATCAAAATAATGAAGTACTTTCTAGTAATTTGGAAGGTTCAAGCAGAGATTATATTATATCTGTTAGAGATATAAAGAGGAGATTCGTACACTGGATGGGTTTAGAGAAGATGACCTTCTACCTCTAAGAGTCATGATTATAGACCTCTCTGTTTCATACATAGTCAAAAATAGGGTAGCTCTTGGGTACTGTCAAAGTCTTGGAAGTAAAAGACCATTTTGTTATGGTACCATTATTATCCAAGAAAAACAGGAGCAGTCTCCCTTTTTGAAGAGTAATTGCTGACTTGGTTATTCAAAGGGGATGGGTGGTTGGACAGTGGGTCTATTTTATGGACCCTCTGGTTTATTCCAGTGAAATGATTAGTTGTCACCACTGCCTCCTCTTCCAATAGCACTATTTTAAGTGGTTTTTATTGATTTTCAAGGAAGAGAAGTTAAATTTTGGTTAGAAAACTGCATATAACCTGATTGTGCCGAGATTAAAACTCTGCAGAAGTTGGAAATAAAATGAAATTTTATTTCATTTTGTCCTATAGGTGGATTGGAAGCAATTCTTGTGAAATTTTTGTCCTATAGGTGGATTGGAAGCAATTCTTAGGAAATTTTTGCCAGGACAAAGAGCTGCAGTGTTCGCTTTTTCAAAACAAGCAGTGGTTCTTTGAAAATAGCTCATTTCCCCACAGTAATGAATAAATCAGTAATGGGATTAACAGGATTGTATTTTATTGTTGAAACAAAACATTGTCAGAAATTATAGCTGGTATTCAGGACCAGACTGAATGAATTTAGTGACAACATCAGCATTTTAAGAGTATAACAGTCTCCCACCAAAACAAACAAACGAACAAAAAACCCCTTCTTTTCTTGATCAAGTGCATATAAAATATTTTACACACCCAACCCCAAAAAGAATGTAACGGGGAATAGTTTTATGTTTAGTACACACGTGGTGTTTAACAATATGAAATGAACAAGGGACTGGCAAAGTATGACTGTTGAATAAATTGGGCAAAGAATAATGTAGGGGAAAACATTATATGGTTCTGCTTGACTATAAAAATTATGGGACACTGATTATGATGGTACTGAAGTTATGAAATCTTTAATAGGATTTTGTCACCTTTGATCCCTATTCCAAAGTACTTTATAGTGGTGATCATATGAGTGTTATAAAAATGTGTTCAGGTGTCTCCTTCCTAGTAGATTGTAAGGGATGCCATTATAGGCTATGTCTTAGTCACCACTGTGTTGTTCTTATGTAGCCACTAGGCTGATGATCACAAAGCTCCACGGGGACCACTGTGTCATGATGGTCCCCTCTCTCGCATCTCTTCAAAACTCTGCAGTCTTCTTAGCCAAGTTCTGTGGCAGTAACATGTTGAATGAGCAAAGGGAGGAATAAATGAACAGGCAAAGCATTTTGTACTGGCAGACCCTTCTGGAAGTAGGACTGGCCAGTACAGGCATTGGTATCCTATGTAAGTGTGGCATGCAGGCACTGTTTCCTAGGACTTGTGATATGACTGCAGTCTTGCCTTCCTTTCTGGCTGCTTTTGAAGCCTTTCCTGAGGTCCTCCCCATTCTAAGATACAGCAGCTGGTGGTTGGTCTCCTTTTCTCTCTTACTCTCTTTCTTTCTTCTCAGTAGTTTTGGACTACCTCATACATGCCAAGTATATAATATATCTAATCATATATGATGCTCTTAGTTAAAAAAAAAAAAAAAAAAAAAACACTTTACTGGTATAAAAACAAAGACACAGAGAACTACCTTACACATGCTCACACACAGATAAAGAGAAACTACCAGGTTTTGACCCAATTGTCCATGGTTCTAAATCTCACATTCCTTTTGTTATACTCTGCAGCCTCCCTCAATTGTGCCCCATCTTTGCCCTTTCATTTCTCTCTGACATCCCTGTCCTCCCTCATCTCCTGTTCCCTCACCCAAAAGACAGACTGAGGTAGATCCTTGGCATACCACTTTTCAAAGGATCCCAAAACCGTGCTCATCCTATATGATGTCCCCAGTGTTCAGCCCTGTTTAACTCTTTGGTCAACACTAGGCCATTTCCCACTTCACTTATCAGACCTTACTTGGTCTTTGTGTCTCCTGTTTCCAGAACAGCTCTGAACACTATGGAGGAATTCATCTTTCTACCAGGTCAACTGTGCCATTCTCCTCTGATATATTTCATGGTAACTCCCCCCGTTTTTTTCCAGAGAGGCAGAATTGAGCAGTGGCTGAGATCATGGGTTCTAGAGTCAGAATGTCAGGGTTCAAATGCTGACTTTTCCTTCTTCCTGGCTGTATGACCTTGGATGAATTACCTCAGTGTCTCAACTTCCTCACCTGAAAAGGGAAGATGAGAAAGTACCACTGTTACAGGATTGTGGATTGTAGATTTAATCCACACAAAAAAGGCCCTTACAGTTAAAAATCCCAGAGTCAAATCCTTAATAAATGTCAAGTGTTGTTTTGAATAAAGACCAAGAGCCTCACTCATAGTTTCAGGCTCATTCCCGAATTGCTTGGGTTTTCTCCATCTTTTGATTTCTTTTTTCTTTCTCTCTCTCTCTCTTTTTGAAGATTCTATTTATTTATTTGAGTAAAAGAGAGAGTGTACTAGTGGGGGAAGGGTAGAGGGAGAGGGACAAGCAGACTCCCCACTGAGTGAGGAGCCCGATGTGGGGCCAAATCCCAGGACCCTGAGATCATGACCTGAGACGAAGTCAGATGCTTAACCAACCAAGCCACCCAGGTGCCCCTGAACTTCTGATTTCTATTCATTCCTCCCTCTCCTCTGGCCTCCTGTGTCCTGCCTGTTCCTCCAGTCTGTGGTAGTCTGTGACATAGGCTTTGTCCACTTCTGAGCCTGGACCTCATCTTCCACCTGCATCCCACAGTCTGGATTGGGTCGATCTTCCCTGTCCACTTCTGTCTGCTGATCTCCCTTACAGAGCTTTCAGAGCCTTCAAAAGTCCCTTTCCCTTTGTGAAACCTTTCTTACTAAGAGGGAGAAGAGTGAGTAATTCCCCTGCTTGTACGTTTTCTGAACATACCACATCACCTCACCAAAACATAGTATCACTGTGAAGTGCGTTTCTGAAAAGAAAATCATTTGATTTCCCTCTTTGTCCTCTACCTGATTATGTGCTTGGAAGATCAGTGTTCATTTAGGACAGGGTACTTTTCTCTGTGTGTGTTCTGAGCCCGCAGCTCGCAGAGAATATAGGCTCTGACTTCACAGGCCGTTCTCCCAGTTTTGTTTTTGTTTTTGTTTTTGTTTTTGTTTTTGTTTTTACAGAAAGGCTTCTCTTTTTTATTAATCAGATGGAGAAAACATCAAGTGTTGCACAAATAGCAATGAAAGGGGAGAAAATCACTCTAGCCCTATCACGCCGCAACAATTGGTTACATGTCTTTTCTCTCCTCTTAATGACAGACAAGTCTGAATTTCACCAAGCAATCATACGGTGCTTGGAAATGAACAGAGAGTTGTGAAAATAATGCTTCTCATCCTCAGGTAAAAAAAGCAAAAATCGAGTAAGTACTCAAAGTAATACAAAGCAATGTTACCCGTAGTGACAGTGCAGGATAAGAGCTTCAACACCTGCTAATTTACAGCTAAAGAACTGTATAGACGAGTAAGTAAAAATTAAATTACATTTGTGTAAGAAACTGTCTTCAAAACATTATAGGAATTTGCATACGTAGAATCCAAAGTATAAGACAAACTATTTAAATTCTGATTTATATAAATCAAAAAATGCTAAAATATATTATTTGGGGCTGGGGGGAGGGAGAAGCTTTAGTCACTAAATACAAACATGATGAACTAGATAAACCAGGTTGAATATTAAATTGCACCTGTGATGTGTAAATTCCTGACTCAGAGGAGAGGTCATGTAAAATCACCTATCCACTGAAAACCTAACCCCTAACCTGCATTCTGAAAATCGGTGTTTAATGCTTTACTCAGATCCAACATTTGAAAAGGCCCCTAAAGCTTGCTCATCTTGCATCGGGGATATTTAATTTCTGCTAACTAAAGATTTTTTTCCTCGGGGTAGATATAGAAAACACTGGTGCTTCTTTCCAGCCTTCCCCCTCCTCTCTTGAAAGCTTTCATATTTAGCCCTGTATATTGTTTGACCATACCTTGTGCTTCAGGCCCTGTGTTGGAGGAGTGACTTTCCTAGTCACATGGTAGGAACTGTTCTGGATCCTTAAGAAAAAACTGCTACTGAATAGTGCCTAGTCTTCTCCTTTGAAAAGATAACAAAAATTATAATGGTTTTGCCTGTCATTTAAAAATAAACAGACTCTGAACTTGTCTGGATTTATTGGCTTTACGGAACCAGACCGAAAGTACACCATGCACCAAATTGTGGCGGAACAAATTCTTCTTTAGGACATTTATGGCAGGTTGGGCTTTTCTTTTTTTCTTTGTGTGTCTCATTACTGGCAATGATTTCTGAAGCATCAGGCATTTTCCACCTTTGTATAAAATTAAGCAAAGACAGACTCTTAGTGGCCTTGAATTACTTCTCCTCTCTGGGTTTAATCAAATCCTTGTTGTGACTGCCTTATGGTGTCCTAGACAGAGGTGGGTGGGTTTTCCTAAAGAGCAGGGAGTAGTTTATTAAGCATGCATTTTGGATGCCAACTGGCCAATCTTTTTTACCTCGATGAATAAATCAGTTCCTTCAATGAAGGAATGCAGGCATTTAAGGAAAATTGTGTGTCTGTAAGATTAGTTGTGTACGTAGAATGTTTGTTAATGGAGAAGATGGGGATATTGCTTGAGCAGCTGCCCTTGCTATTACTAGATGTTAACATTTTAGTTTTACTTTAGTTTTCAAACTGATCTCTCAAACATAATTGCATTTGAACTACACAGCAATCATGTGAAGTCGGTAGGGAAGGTATTTATTATCATACAGGGAATTCTTCCTAAAGAAACTGGGGCTGATCATGTTGGCTTCGATCTCCTGATTGAACCTAAATGGTGGTCTTTCCATTCTTTTTTTAAAATTTTTTTTAAAGATTTTTATTTATTTATGTGACAGAGATCACAAGTAGACAGAGAGGCAGGCAGAGAGAGAGAGGAGGAAGCAGGCTCCCTGCTGAGCAGAGAGCCCGACGTGGGGCTCGATCCCTGGACCCTGAGATCTTAACCCAAGCTGAAGGCAGAGACTTTAACCTACTGAGCCACCCAGGCGCCTCTGGTCTTTCCATTCTAAACACAGTGATTTCCCCCACTAGATCAGGGAGTCTCACACTTGACTATTCAGAAGGCCCGGCATTGGGATGAGAAATTCACATTTTTGTCACATACCCCAGGAGACTGATGGTGATACAGGTGTGTGTTGGCCCACACTTTAAAAAACCCATTCTATGCCATGTATCTTGGGTTTCAGCCTCTTTTTATTAAGTGTAATGCTTGGAAAATATCAGTTTTAAGGTGTCACATTTAACATAGAGGATTGAAAAGTTCATTTAAATGTGTCAAAATCCACAGTGATACATAAAGTTATGACAACATTGTTCATAATAGTTGAAGACTGGAAACCTTCCAAATATTCATTGACAGGGAAATGGTTGAATGGCCAAATGGTACACTCATAAAGAGGAATAATATACATTTATAAGAAGGAACAAGGAAAACCTGTATCTTTCCATGAAGTAATTTTTAGGGTCTATTGTTAAGTGATAAAAATAAAATGGAAAAAGTATTTATAGAGTATGCTACTTTCAGTGTAAGGAAGAAAGGAAAATTCGAACATATTTATGTATAATAAATAATATATAATTATTAATATAATAAAAATAATATTTACGTATATATGTGTATAAACACACACAGCCTGTACCTCAGGGTGTTTGGTTTCTTTTGGTTTTTTGGATTTTTGGTTTTTCCCACGGAGTATATTTGGGCACATCTGGGGCAAGGAGGCTCTGCCTCTGAAAGAAAGTGTTGGGCCTCTTTGTGGTGAACTGGGGCTTGTGCTGGGAGGGGGGATCCTGTGAGGCAGCGGGAACTTGACCTTCCTGTCTTGGAGCTGCATGACTGCCAGTTGGCAGCGCTGGCTGGCTGCAGTCTCCTTCTGCTTCGTGATCTGGATCCAGTGGGCCCAGGTACTGTGCCCGTAGTGCAGGTCTCCATAGCACTGGGGGGCAGTGCCTGCTGTGGTCAGGTCCCCGGACTCCTGGTGCATGCCGTGGGTACTGTTGCAGGAGGCCTAGAGTAGCCGGGCACTCAGATTCTTCACCCACAACGAGAATTTCTCCCACACCCACCCACAGCAGTTCCTCTGAAGACTTTGTCTTCTTCAGCAGAGACACAGAGTACCAGAAGCAGAACTTGGTGACAACATGATTAGGTGCAAAGATTGGCAGGTGATGGAGGGGCAGAGTGTGGCCTCTGGGGGTGGGCAGGCAGCGCCCAACTACCTTGTTCTTTTACAGTGTGCCTGAGGCCCTCAGGGCACCCTCTCTGCTCTTGCTGCCACCCAAGAAAGGAATAGGTTCTTTATAGATAATTACAGCAAATAAATGCAGAAGGATGCTAGAAATAGAAAACCACTATTTAGCAACATCTACTGAAATAATGGAGCCAGGCAACAATCATTAATGGATGCTAAAATCTGAACTGAAATTGAAGCTTTGTAATTGAGAATCAGTGTGACATTTGAACCCAATGATCACTAAAAGTAGACTAGCTACTCCTCCTGATGTGATCTGATTGAAGAGAAACAGCACCACTTATGCAGTATTCTGCCCACATCTCTTCTACACAAATTTGAACCAGAATCTCAAAGTTCAGTATCCACCTATTAGTTTACAGGAAATACAGGAGACAGAGGCACATATTCAACAGCACCACAAGGGCATAAATAGGCCAAATCCAGAGTGTGGGAGTTCTTTTTTTTTTTTTTTTTAACATTTATTTATTGCAGAGAGAGAGAGAGAATGTGGGGGTGGGAAGGGACAGAGGGAGAGGAAGCAGGCTCCCCCCTGAACAGAGAGCCCCATGTGGGACTCAGTCCCAGGACCCTGAGATCATGACCTGAGCTGAAGGCAGACGCTTAACCAGTTGAGCCACACAGGTGACCCCTGGAGTGTGGGGAGTTCTTCAAAATTAAGGACCCAATTTCTTCAGCAAATAAATGTATGGGAAAAAAGTAGGAAGGGGAATAGTTAGAAGTTAAAAAACGTAAGAGACCTGTAAATCAAATGCCATGTCTAGACTTCATCTGAACAAAAATCATATAAAAATACCTTTCTTTTTTTTGAACAATAGGAAAATGAAACATAACTCTATTACATGTTATTAAGAAATGACTGAAACTTTATTGATCTGCTAGTGGTATTGTGATATATATATATATATATTTTAAAGTCTTTACCTACAGAAGCACTTGCTATTGAATTGCTATGATGCCTAAGATTTCCTTTAAACATATCACATCAAAAGAAAAAAAGTGTTGAGGAAAGCAGATGAAATCAGAATGGTAGGATGTAATAGTTATTGAGATTTGGTGGTATGTCCTGGGAGTTCCTTACATTTTTCTCTCTACCTTGTTGTATGCAGAAAATCTGCATAATAAAGAAGATCAACTTGTGCTATTTTAGAAGCCATATCCTGGCTAAAGGCCTGGATTGTAGCCATTGTTTGTATAACTCAGGGAGAGTCATGGCTACTCCCTTTTCTCCACCTCCCTGCCATTTTGCATTTCTTTCATTCGTTCTGCTTCACTGGTTGTTCACTCCATCACATCTTGTACCACCACTGTGGTAAATCTTCCACTAGCAAGGTGTAGACACTAAGGTTCTCACTATCCGGATGAGGAAACTGAAGTGTGAGGGGTTCAAGTTTCTTTTTTTCTTTCTTTTTTTTTTTTAAAGATTTTATTTATTTATTTGACAGACAAGAGATCACAAGTAGGCAGAGAGGCAGGCAGAGAGAGAGGGGGAAGCAGGCTCCCTGCTGAGCAGAGAGCCCAAACCGGGGCTCAATCCCAGTGTTAGGGTCCGTGATCAAAGGAGTGAGACTGATAAAAGCAAAGGTCAAGCAAAGCTTTATTTGGTGCCAGCACTGAGAATCAAACCGACCGGTCGGGGCTGCTTCCTACAAAGAGAAAGCGACGACCCCCAGCCTCATAGGCTAGCTTTTATAAAGCAAAGGCCATGTAGTTGAGCCTGGCCAATGAGATTGTAGCACACAAAGAAAGTTACACGGTCATGCTAGGTCACACACGGGTGGCCATTTGGATTACAATTTACCCTATAATAGCTGTTTGAACTAGCCTATCACTTTGGTCAGAATTGGCACCTTAGTTTGGCGCCCAAAAGGCAGGGTTTACATTCTTTGGTGGTTAGGGAGGTAGTAGGTGCACTTTACTGATTGGACGTCTCCACCTGGCCTAACACGTCCTGGTATCTGGGCTCTGTTATCAGGGGCTGGTCAGCCATATTATACTGCTTTCCCAGACCTCTTTCTAAGTAAGTTCCTCTGGGGGGCAGGGTCAATCTAAGTTCACTGCATAAACAACAAAATGGCTGTTCTACCAAGATGGGGTTGCTCTGGCTAAGTAGGCCCTTACACCATGACCCTGAGATCATGACCCGAGCAGAAGGCAGAGGCTTAATCCACTGAGCCACCCAGGCACCCCAGGGTTGAAGTTTCTTTTCCACAAACCCATGTCCCTCTGTCACCAAAATAGGAGCTCTTGTGGATTATTTCTTGCTGCTTCCCGGAAATAATCCTTTGATTTTATAGTTTTTCAATTTTTATTTTTAATTTTATTTATGGATAAATTTTAAACACTGAGTAAATAAGGATAGATGAAATGGAGTAGCATCTGTGTATTCCTTGTGTGTGAGAAAGATGCAAGGTATCTTTCTGACTGTGATAATTACAAAGGCCTAATCAGAGGCAAGGCAGTGATGGGACTAGAGTATGTAGCAACTTTCTTCATACTCACAGAAAAGTAAATCTCCACAAATTGTAACTTAAAGCCACAAAATAAGATTTCCCTATGCTTGTTCTTCAACAACAGTATTTGCTCATCCTTCTACTAAAGTGGAGGCCAGAGAAAATTGGCTGATTTAATTTCTCTTGTGTCTGTAAAATGCTTTTAGGACTATCACAATAAAGAAATGCTCTGAAACAAATAAAATCCTGAACTTCCCCTGAGCCACGATTTGCTTTATTTTCTTCCAAAATTATTTTGGCATTTGTCAAACCCAGGTGTGCCGATGGGCAAGTGCGGCCTGTCATTGTCATCTGTCACACGTGACGCTCTAGACGTCTGAGATAGCAGCCGTCAGTCAGGGGTGCTGGCAGGCACATCGCTGAATTCCCTGCAGGGCGTGCGCGAATCATACCCTCTGCTTTACAAGATTTAGTGTGACTTTCCAGAATACCTGCAGCGTGGCACTTCGTGACTGATCCCATGTAATTTATGCCCCAGAGATGTCTGACTGCAATCTTAGGAAATTATATTAATGGGTTTGACTTTGTTGTTTCCTTCAAGAATCAAGGCACTAAATATAGTCAAAATGAATGACAGAATTTACCAGGGCATGCCGGTGAGGGCATCAAAAATGGATAAAAAATAAATAATAAATAATAAATATTGAGTCTTGCTATTTGCCAGAAGCTGTACCAAGTCCTCTAAACACATACTGATGTTTAACTCTCTCAGCGATCCTGTTTTATAACTGAGGTGGCTGCAGCACTGAGAGGTTAAGTGACTGCCTGAGGTTGCACGCTTAGTAATGGCAGAGCTGGGCTCTGAACTCAGGCATTGTGAGTCCTAAGCCTTTGCTGTCTCACCATTGGGCAGTCTCGGAGCCCCAGCAGAAAGTAATCCCACACGGTAATCCATACCTTTGGATTGGTACGGTAATCCATACCATACATGTGCCTTTGCAGACATTAGGGCACGGTAGAAACCTGGGTCACATGCCAGAGCTCCATCTGACAGTTTGACAGGTATCTAAAGCTAAGCAGAAAGAGATGAAGAGATTGATCAAGCACATCTGGCAAATCTTCTGTATTTGATACTCGATACATGGAGTTGATATTAGAATACAGGGTTCCAGAGTGACTTACTGTCCAGTGGGAAAGCCAGTTGGCCTGGTGACCTTGTAAGACAGTTAAAGGACATAGAATGGATATTCAGGAACGCTTGGGTGGCTCAGTTGGTTGAGTGGTTGCCTTCGGCTCAGGTCATGATCCCAGCGTCCTAGGATCGAGTCCCACATCAGGCTCCTTGCTCAACAGGGAGCGGGCTTCTCCCTCTGCCTCTGCCTGCCACTCTGACTGTGCTCGCTCACTCTGGCAAATAAATAAATAAAATCTTAAAAAAAAAAAAGAATGGATATTCATTCAAGATTATCAGAAAGAAATTAGGTGAGAAATGAAATGAAAACAAAAGGCAAAGAAATACCATTTTGACATAAATAAAAGCGTTTCTCCTGCTTAGTGAAGGGAGTGCGTTTTCATTCCTGATTTGTTGGAGAATCATGGAACCTGCTTACTTTGAAATCCTAAAATCTCTTTAGGCCCAACTCATTATTAGTGTGGTATACTTTCCTCAAAAGAGTGATATTTTCACAAATGCTTTTTCTGGCTCCAGCCACGTATAGAAACATTGGAATGAGTCCAACATGGTGTTTTGCCTTAAAAAAAAAAAAAAAGGAACTGTATTTGATAATGCATATGCTACAAACACCTCTAAAAATAATTTGCTGTTGACAAGTTATTTCTTTGATATTTTTTCCAGGCCCAGGAGAGGAAGCTTTAAAATTTAAATTTGATTAACCTAGTACCTTTGAGAGCAAGGACAAGAAACTTTGCCAGCTTATATGATTGAAATATGCTTTAGTATTTATATAATGATTGAGAATGACTCAAATTGGTTTTCTCTGGTAAAGAAACAAAAAACAAAAAAATAAAATTAAAAAAAAATTAAAGACTTAAATATGTCTCCTCCAGAGGGTAGCAGGCTTAAGTCAACCACTGGTATATCATCTTCCTCAACTTCCCAGTCCTTGACCTGTGAGTTAGAAGGCAAGGATGCTTCTTTGGAACTTCCTTCATACCTTCTTTTACCCTTCAGTATTCAACCACAAATGTTGTTGGCAGCTCCTGGCAGAACAGGAAAGGAGGCCAAGAAGTAGATCTATAAAAGCAGAGGGATTTGTTCATAGAAGCCCTTTGGTGAATAAAAGAAAATGGATTTGAAATCTTGGCAGTACCAGCAGTATTTATTAAAAATGCAAGCTAATGATAATAATATCAAACAGCATTATGGAGGAATAGTGAATACCCCACTTCACAGGTCATTAACTCAGATGTATGTTTCGCTACCGAAGAGAGCAGACATGATCAAGAACATGTGAGATCTAGTCCATGAACTGGTCACTTAATTCTTTGGCCATAGATTCTGTATAAAAGACTTGTACGTGATCTCAGTGATTATGTTCTACTTCATCAAAATGGCATGATTCTAAGTTCCTATGGGATATCCAGGTAAGATGAGGCAGGGGGAACATTAGTTTTGGGTTTTGCCTTAAAAGGAAGTGTTGGGGAGGCAACAGAGAGTAGCAGGGGTCACAGACTCAAATGCCTGTGTAGGCAAATAAGTGAAGTGAATTTGATATAGCAGAAGTACATATCCATATTTTATGTAAAAACCCCATATTTTTAAACATTGACAAGTTTTTCTTTTTTTTAAATACCTAAAAGTTGAATTGCTGGATCATGTGGTTCTGTTTTTTGTATGTCTATATGTATGTATGTATGTATGTATGTATGTATGTATTTAGTTTTTTAGTTTTTATTTAAATTCTGGCTAGTTAACATATAGTATAATATTAGTTTCAGGTGTACAATTTAGTGATTCAAGACTAACATTCAGCTCCTGGTGCTCATCACAGCAAGTGCCTTCCTTAGTCCCCATCACCTACTTCATCCATCTCCACAACCCAAAAGTTGACAAGCCTTTCCGTTTTTATCAACTCACTGTTGTTGGTGACACGTGGCTGGCCAATGGGCCTTTGGCTTTTGGACTTCTGGGATAGACTCCATTATTAATGGATAAAGGGCAAGGTTTTAGATTCTGACAAACCTGAATTTGAACCTTGGCCCTGCCCTCTAATAAATATGTTAGCTTGTATATCCATATTTCACTTCTTAAAGTTTCAAGTTTCTTTATTTGTAGAAATGAGAATGGCAGTACCTTTTTTGTTGGATTTCCTAAAGATTACATGTAGCACCATATTTAATACAGAGTAGGCACATTCTAAATGTTAATTCCATTACCATTGCCATGGTGGTGGACCGTCTATAATTTTTTCATTTTTACCTTGAGGGCCAGTTGCTCAACCTTTAGAAAAGAATGATAGATGCCAGTGCTGCTTCATAGACTCTGCAATTGAAATCTCTTCAACCTGCGGTTCAGTTGTTTGAAAATACAGCTTTCATCTTTAAAAGACCCCATTTAGAAGGACACGTTTTCTTTTTGCCAGGGGATACAGGAGGCAGTAAAATCAAGATGGTTGGTTACTCTCAAAACCTCTTTTGACAGTGAGGAAACACAACACCACATTTCCTCCTTAGGAAAAATCTAGTGTCTGGGGGCCCTGCTGTGATGATGGTAGTTTCATAGTTTGGTTATTCCCAAGGGAAATCTATTTTGAAGAGAATTTGCTACATGCCCTACTATGTGCAGGGCACTATTCCAAGGGAATAATATAAAGACGACTAAGACCTAATGGAATCGTCATGTACAGGATGGCCTTGAGAAGCGACACAGACCTTCAGGGATGTGCTTGTTCAAGGTATGTGATTGTTCAGGATGTGTCGTTCAAGGTATCTTTGAAGTCTCCCTTTGGAATTCTCCTTTAGAGACCTTGGCACATTTTGCTGAAGATTTTTATACTGATGGTATTCATTCTTGGAAGGTGGTTTTGATTTGGGAGACTTGCCAAGAACTCTAACTGACGAAGTCTTCCATGTAGGTGGTGATCAAACTGGCTAGAGTAATTTTTGGTTAGAAATGGGTTAGGACCATAAAGTAATATGACAAGTTTCTTGTATGACACATAAACTAATCTTAGAGATAAAGGCAGTTCCACAAGAGGCATTCGGCAAGTTTTTTGCTCAAAACCAGTATCCCTGAAATATACCTGTAGCTTCCCACCAGGGTTACTTTGAAAGGAGTGGTGCTCATCTGCCCATATGGTATAGTATGTCTTCATAGAGAACCTTGTACTTACCTCTTAGCAAACTGAATTTTGTTTTTCCCTTTAAAATATTGTAGCATTCTGTGAAGCTCTGGGAGAGATTTTCTCCAAGAAAATGAAACAAATTAGATCCATTCTCAGAAGATGTTAATGGAAAGAAATACATGTTTATACCAAGTTCTTTAAAACTATCTGAACTGGAAAGGATTGCCTCATTGTTGACCATGATTATTCTACCATGATTTAGAGACAAATAAGTTTCCTGTCAAAGTGTTTAACAGTAGAATTAAAGAGTTCTGTGTTGTGGCCTGTTGAGCTCATTCATTGATTCCACAGTTATCTTTTGAGGCCGAATATATGCCAGGCATAATCAGTCACTTACGATGATGATAATGATGATAAATATGTTGGCTTCACCTCCTGGAAGTCTGCTATGCAAGAATACAAACTTATTCAGTAACTGACCTGAGTATAATTAATAGTAGTATTATCAGTTATCCTACTTTTTCCTTAAGGGATAATTTGGAGTTTCATGGAGCGGTGAGCCTTTCTGGTACATTTGAAATATTGTTCATTTTAGGACCATTGGACCATGTATATACTCTTGAGGAAATACATCTCTGGCATGGCACCTGGTCACCATGTGGGTGGTCCCTCAGGTCCAAGGATCCATCTCAGACCACTTCTTAACCAAATGTGTCATGGAGCCCTCATTAGAATGATGTTCTTGGTTGTAGGGGGAGGCAAGGCTCTGAGGCTCTGAGGTTGTTGTCATGTTCCATCACCTCTTCAGGGTGCTGTCTGGGGAAGGAGAAATAGCAGTGGTGCTGGAATCAGAAGACGACACTTTCCAGTCCCAGCTCTGCTCTCCTCAGCGGTCATTACCTCATCAACCTAGACCTCAGTTTTCTAACCTTCCGGAAGAAGGTTATTCCTGCTTATTCCCAGCATTGTTGTGGGGCTTTGTAGGAGATGGGGTATGTGAAAGCATTGTAGGGATGTTAGTCCTTGTTGCTGTCATCCTCTTTCTTTCTTTCTTTTTTTTTTTTTAAAGATTTTATTTATTTATTTGACAGAGATCACAAGTAGGCAGAGGCAGGCAGAGAGAAAGGAAGGGAAGCAAGCTCCCTGCTGAGCAGAGAGCCCGATGCGGAACTCGATCCCAGGACCCCGAGATCATGACCTGAGCTGAAAGCAGCGGCTTAACCCACTGAGCCACCCAGGTGCCCCCTAATGGATTTTTTTTTTTTTTTTTTAAATCTCAAGGCCAGCTTTCCAAAATAAGCTCTGTGGTGTTGTAGACTGCTTGAATTTTTTTACTTAGCTTTCTTACTCTGCCTAAATTTCCAGTAATTAGAACTTCTGATAAGAACTTTCTTTTAAGAATAGAAATACTTCTGAGACTCTTCAGAAGTTAATAGCTATATACAAGTAATTGCAAATTTCTTAAAAGCATTTTTCCCCCTACTTACTTACACGTAGCTGAGGTTAGAAGGTCCTAGAGAAGGAATTCAGTTTTGAGGAACTGGCCTGGCAAGTATTATAGTAAAGGACTTAGGACAAAATAAAGGTACTTGGGGGCTTGGGGAGCATGTAGTTAGGAAGTAGGGGAGGCTTGCAGAAAGGTGTTGAAGGATGTCCAAGGCCTTCCTCCACCTGTTTTATAATGTTCTCTAAGGCTGGCCCAGCTTTCGTGAAAGGATCCATATCTTTTCTCTGCATTCTGCCCCAAGGAGTTCCAAGATCTGGAATTCAGATGAGGACTCTTAGTGAATAGTTTGGTTATATTGTAGGTTAAATAGGTTTGATAATAAAGCTTGCCACCATTTATGCTATTATATTTATCACTTATATAGGTCTCAAGCTAGGTGTTACTGATTTTCACGGTGTCCTCTCATAGAACCCTGGTGTCATAAACTGTAATACTGATAGCAGTTATCGTAGCAGGTGTAGTAGTAATATTTTCTATGTTAAAATACAGAACTTGGTATGTGCCAGGTGTAGTTCCAGTTGTGGCTGCTCACTCATTTAAAGATACAGGTTGTCCCTGTTATTACAAGTGACACGGTTTGAGTACAATATGTGTTGTACTACTATTGTCCCCATTTTACAGATGAGGAACTAAGGAACAGAAAAGTTATATGCCTGAACTTCCCAAGGTCACACACCTACTTAGTAGCAAAGCCTTGATTTGAACACAGAGTCTGGAGATCCAGTTTCTGATCTTAACTGTTATACTGTCCCCACATGACTGAGGTTTTCCACAACTGAAATAAAATGATAAAGCCCCCCTCAATCCACGGAAGTTAACAGTTTATAGAATTTTCTCAGTTTTAGGTTTTTGTGTCTCAAATCTTTGTACCCAGTACAGCAGATAACCAATGAGAGAACAAGTGGCAAGTTAATATCAATGATATAATTATGCATCACTGTATCCTGAGAGTTTACCCAGACAACCCGCATACACTAAATGGCGATAAAGCTAAGCAGTTTGCAGCCACAAAACAAGAACAGAAGAATTGCAACCATAAGCAACTGAAGACATGCATGGGTGATGAGGGTAAAATTCCTTCAATTTACAGACATTTCAAGCACAGGTATATGTTCTGCAACAGGACTAGGCATCGTGTGGCAGTCGGACTTCTTAGCATAATTTCAAATGAGAATCATCTGCAAACTCTAGGAATGTACTAGTTTTGGCAATCCTAAATAACTTACTTAATATGTTATACTACTTATTCATGCACAAAACCAAAACCAGAAAAAGCAAACAAAAGTTCTTAGACTTCCTCTTCCGCCATTAGAATGGATGGAAGAGTTTAGATGTTGTCATCAGTTTGCTGCTTACCAGTAAACCCCTCATGGCCCTGCAGCTGACAGTGGGTCATGCTTTGAGAATTCCTGCTTTAAAGAAAAAAATAGTTCATACCTTTTCCTGAAGTCAGTTAAAGGAGACAGCAACAGCACAGCAAAAATCCTTCCTTGACCCCTAGCCAACCTATTTCATTTTTCTGCTCTCCGTCATTACAGAGCTTCTAGAAAGAACTCTGTGTGCTCATTTCTATTCCTCATCCCCCACTCTTTTCAGCCCACTTCATTAGGCTTTCATCCCCACCAGTCCACTGATGGTGCCTCTGTCAAGGGCACCGTTCACGTCCGTCTGGCCATATGCCACGGTTTATGATGGTCAATTCTTTTTTCTCATGTTACTTTTAGCAACATTTGATATAATAGGTCACTTCTTTTATGGAATATTTTCTTTTCTTGGCTGATGTCAACCCATATTTTCTTGTTTTTTTTGTTTTTGTTTTTGTTTTTTTCCACACCTCACTGATGTTCCTTCTCCTTCTGACCTCTGGCTATTAGAAAGCCTCCAACGCCTGATCTTAGAACTTCTCTGTACTCCTTTTCTGGGTAATCTCTGTGGGTCCTGTTGCTTTATATATCTTCTGTTTGCTAACTGACATTTTGAAGCCTGACTTCCAGGCTTGAATGTCTGAGAGCAGCTCGAATTTAACGCACCTCAGTCAGAACTCTTCATCTCACTTCTGCTTTCTCCATGAGGCCAACCCCTCCTAGCTATCCCCCCTCAGAAAGTAACTCTATCATACACCCCACTGTTGAAGCCTCACACCAAAGCAACATTCTGGGTTCCTCTTTTCCCCTCATCTCCCACAGCCAGTCTGTCAGTATCCTATACTGAAAGACCTCCTTAGTCACCCACATCCATCTATTTCTCTCGTCTTTTCTGCCACCACCCGAGTCCAAAGCTCTGACATCTTCCACTGGACTCCCACATTGTCTCCTGACCTGTCTCTCTGCTTCTGTACTCACCCCTGCAGTCTGCCAGAGGTAGCAGCCAGAGCAGTCTTTTAAAATATAAATGTCACTCCTCTACGTGAAATCCTCCATTGGCTTCCCATTGCACTTAGAAGAAAATACAAACTCCTTCATGCTGTAGCTCCTGCCTATATCCATACCTTCTCTCCTGCCGCTCTCCCGCCTCTCTTCCATGGCTCGTGTCCCTATTTTGTTCTTCACATATACCACGTGAGTGTCAAACCTCAAGGTCTTCGCAGTTCTCTTCTCTCTTGTTGGCATATAGATCACTTTATACGGCTGGCGTCCACTCATTACTTTGGTCTCAGCTACAGAGCTGAGAGAGATTTTCCCTAACTCTCCTAGCCAAAGTGCCCATATGGTCCTGGGTTATACTCCTGCCTACAGCCCATTTTCTTTGAGTTTATAGAAAGGCATGCATGTGCTTTTGCATTTGTTTATTTATTTGTTTTGCCCCTAGACTATAAACTCCAGAAGAGTGGATTCCTTGTCTGTCTTGTGTGTGCTGTCTCCCCAGTACCTAGACTAGTATCTGGAACATATGGGAGGTTAATACTTACTGCATGAAGGAACACATGAATAACTTTCGTTTCTGATTCAGGATCAAAGAACTTTGCTCCCAAGGACTAATCTGTATGGTATTACCCCCATACTTCTTCCCCTGGCCTTTGCCCCCTGCTCATTTGAACTCTGTGCTTGTGTACTGTGTAAAAGCGTGTTCAGCATTTTTAAACAGGTTTAAAGACATATATTGTACTTTGGGTTCTTTGTCATTTCCAGTAGTCAGATTCTGTCCGGGGCCCCATCCACAGGGGTCTTGTCCAATTTCCCAGTTTCTCAGAAAGGTAGTAATATTTATGGCTGCTTGCATGTCCTCTCCTCCAGTAGTGTTTGAACTTCACACCATTCATCTGCAGAGCTGGAACACTTCCAGGTCTGAGCAAAAAGCAACTGAGATCCACCAGCTCCACTCGCTCTTTGATCTAAGGCACTCTTGTTTCTTCTTAGCTTTTCTTTGCTTGTCTTTGGTTGTCAGTTTGCTCCTTCCTTTCCTTCCCCTCCATTTTTCTTTTCCTGTAGCAAACAACTCATAAATTTCTAGTTCAGTAAGATCAACTGCGAGAAAGGCCCTTCCTCAGTTGTATTTATATAACTAAAAACTATGTTAAATCTTAATTTTAATGTGATAATTGAGCAGCCTTCCAGAAAATAGCCAGGGCATGTGCATTGTTACCAATTTGATTGTTATACTGGAATTGGCCAGGGCGTCAAAAGTGAAATCCTTTGTCATGTCTCCGAGTAGGTTAGTACTTTGGGAATCTTCTTGACAGGGGATGAGTTGGAATCAACAAATTTTATCAATTTATCTCATGGGTGTAATTGTACCTATGTATGTCTCTACTTGATAGAGAGCTTGGGTAAGCTTGTTTTCAAGGACATTTGGGTTCTTTCTCAGAGAATTGTATCTTAAGGAAAAGTTGAAAGAAAAGTAGGCTGTTGGGATTTTCTTTTCAGTCATAACTAACAGATTTGTTACTGATAATCTTTTGCATGTAGTTAGAAGTCTGTTCTTTCTGCCAAGATCAGTCTTTTTTTTAAGATTATATTTATTTATTTGACACACAGAGAGAGACAGTGAGAGAGGGAGTGGGAAGGGAGAAGCAGGCTTCCTGCAGAGCAGGGAGCCTGACTCGGGGCTTGATCTAGGACCCTGGGATCATGCCCTGAGCCAAAGGTAGATGCTTAATGATTGAGCACCCCAGGCACCCCTGCCAAGATCATTCTTTATGAACTACCATATAAGTCATTTGAATAATACTTTTAAATATCAAGTATTTACTTGTGATCAGCAAAAACATTTCTGGGGCTAGACTTTTCCTTGTTATGGGTATACTTTTTCTAAGGATTTTTTTTTTTTTTTACTATAGGCCCTGTTTCCTTAGGTCTTAGGGTTAATGGGTCTCTTTGATGTTGATAATTTTCATTTTGCTTGTTCTTACCCCTTCTGCTCTAATAGCGCTTTGGCCCTTTGCAAATCTCTCCTTCCCCCTTGGCCTGTCTCACATGCCCACAAGAAGCTTAGGCCTGAGGTCACGTGACATACCTGGTCCTTCCGCCATTCGCACTGGTTGGCCAGATCTGGTTGGCACTCTTGCTGCTTCCACTGGGATCAGCTCTCCTTTTACATATGAATGATAGGAGCTGGGGAAAATGGAAATGCTCTTATCTGAACAGCTGGCATCAGAATTTGCTCTAGGAAGGAAATGATCTTGGAGAGAACACCTTAACGAATGCTTGAGGAAGAATATGAGGCCCCGAAGGCCTGCATGTTGGCAGAACTACTCTGCCTGGAGCCAAGGGGAAGCACTTATTGATTGTTCCAAGAGTAGAAGGGGTATGTGCAAGAACAAAAGAGAGGGGAGGATGGAGGAGGGACAGGGCCCCAGCTAGGTGCTGAAGATTGTGGGGAGGACCCTGATGGCACTGTTCCGTGTGGTCCCCTGACTTCTCTGTGAAGTCTACGTTGCTGGTACATGTCTATCATGGAGTGGACTTCTGGAGAGGAACCTGGAGATGTAGACATTCGCATCTCAGTCAGCACAGGGTGGTGTGGAAATCACATCCATGTAGTCGGGAGCCCAGGAAGGAAGGGAGGCCCTGAGAACTGTTGAGACGGGCTTTCGGTTTCCAGAGGCTGTTGAGTTGGTGGAAGGTTGAGCCCGTTTTCCGTACATCTTGAAGGACATTGAGAGCCCCAGCAAACACATGGGTTCCATCTGGAGGGTACCTGGCATAATTCCGTTGGAAGAATTTTCACACCACTGCCGTTGGTTGCTCCGCTGCTAATGTTGTGTTTTTATGTGTGCTTGGTATGCTTACATTTCTGGAATTCTGTTAAACATTTCTTCATTGCACAAAGGATATTGTAACATGTAGCTGTGTACCCAGAACACAGACAAAGGAACACATTCAGCCGTGCGGATGTGTGTGGAACATGTGGCAGACAGGCGGTCGGGATGGAGCTGTGTGAGGAAACGTCCAGGAGGAAGTGACCACTGTTTCTAAGCAGCCTTCACGGTGGAGCTCACAACCTCCACACCCTGTGCATTAGCTATTTTTGTTTTTCCAGTCCAGTCGCATCTTCCAGGCTTTGGATAATTGAGGAAGGGGAACCAGGAAAGCTTTGCTCAAGGCTAGAAACAGTCTCTTTCCATATCACTGAGGCCTCAGTTGGAGCATGGTTTCCTCACCTCCCTCTCCAAGCTTCCCCAGGGCTCCCCCTGCAACACTCACTTGCTCTCTCCTCCTTGGTCCTACAGCACTTTGTACATTCCTCAGTTTCTACACCTGGCATATTATTTCTAATCGATCATATGTATTTTCCTTTGTTTCCCAGGAGAGTATAATTTCTTGAATGCAGGAAACTGCGTCTTGTCTGTGTTTGGTGGTTCCCCATCAATATTCGCTGAATGAATGTTGTTGGGGACATGAATAAAGAAACAGAAGTATTTTTGATTGGTTGATTGAGAGAGAGAAAGAGCTGCACAAGTGGGATGGGGAAGGGGCAGAGGGAGAGAGAGAATCTTAAGCAGGCCCCACGGTAATAAGGTAATAAAAAGGGCTCCATCCCACAACCCTGAGATGACAACCTGAACCAAACCAAGAGTCAAATGGTTAACTGACTGAGCCACCCAGACGCCCCTGAAGTGTTGTTTTTTTTTTTTTTTTTTGTCTTTTCCCAGGTGCAGAGGGTAAGTGAAGAGGCAGAATGAGAAGTAAGATCAGTGGTGCTAGTAAAGAAACTGAGACACAGAGAAGTCAACTGACTTGCTCAAAGTCACACAGCTAGTAGGTGGCAGTTGGGATCCAAACTCCACAGTCTGGGCTTTTAACAGTTAGTCGTCCTCTCTAAGGTTGGAAGACACTGAGAGAATTCAGATCCTACATGTGTGAAATCTGCTAGGTCACAGATTTACTGTCCTATTGCTGTATTCTTTTAATAACTATTACTGTAGTATTGCTAAAGAGTTACACTGAACATGTGACCAATTCCTTTCACAAGCTCATCCCCTCCAGATGCTCTCCTGCTAAACTCACAGATAGCTGGGACAGGCAGATCCCAGAAAGGCAGGGCAAGGAATGCTGAGGAATTTCTCTCTGTGGTTCTGGGAAAATCTGTCCATGTCAGCCACCAGCTCACCCCAAATCTAGTAACGTGGCCCTCTAGACAGGGGCCCATCCTTCCTACAGCCTGTGGAAGGGAAAGAGATTCCAGACACAGCGTTCTTAGCAAATAAGGTGAGGGACAGGGAGAGGGGCATACCTGTCTGTGTTCAGTACCCTTATCTTAGTATGAGGGACTTGAACTACATTATTCTTTATCAGATTGGAGTCTAAGGACCCAGGGGATCTAAAAGTCCCATGAGAACTAGGTATTTTTATTTAAACACTAACCAAAAAATTAATATTGCCTTATTTGGGATCATTTCTAATGGGCCCCCTGCCTCTTGATTTCAGTTTCTCAGGTTATATTGGTCACCGTGACTTTGACAGGAGCAAGTATGAGTCACCTATAGCGTCAGGCTTTTTGAAATACATGTTATAGCCCAGCAAACACAGCCACGTGAATATACATGCGACCAAAAGCTTCCTGAAATGTCGTTTATCTTTTCTATCCAGGAAGTTCCCTGTTGTTCCTCCACCTCCCTGGCTAGTCGTGACCATGACTTCAGTTAGAGGGGTCCCAGCATTGAACAGTGAGCATGTCCAGGTTACTATGTTTTGGTTTTTTTTTTTTTTTTAATTTTATTTATTCGAGAGAGAGAATGAGAGAGAGAGCAAGAGATCACAAGCAGGGGGAAGAGGCAGAGGGAGAGGGAGAAGCAGGCTCCCCGCCAAGGAGGAAGACCAGTGTGGGACTCGATCCCAGGACTCTGAGATCATGACCCAAGCGAAGGGCAGATGCTCAATCGACTAAGCCACCCAGGCGCCCCAGGCTGCTGTTCTTTTGCAGTGGAAACTTTCTACTGAAAGACATTTTACAGAATAAATCTTCAGTTTCTTCAGTTACGTAATAAATTGAGTCTTTCCCTTGGGATCGTGAGAACAAAATAAAGGTATAAAATAATGACTATTTTGTTCTGGATTACTGAGAAAAGTACACAGGTGGTTTAATCCATGGATTAGAATTACACCAGGAAAAGGCCAAATCAGAGTCTGTGTGGGACGGGCCCATAAGCAGCTGCATCAAAACAACTGTGCCCCAGCATTCGGGGCTGTGTTTACAATCCTGTCTTTGCATACACCAGCTCACAGCAATTCATCTGCAGAAAATGCAGTAACCAGTAGATGGTTCTTTCTCATTAAATTTAAAAATCTTTGTCTTATTTATTTGGGGAAGCACTGTTAATGTGGGTATATCATTTAACTTGTACAATTTCACACATTCTAGATTTGTGTGATTTTATTCTTGTGGTGGTGTTTAGTATGTTTTTCCTTTGCCTATATTTCCTGTAAGCTAAGTAGTTGGATCTGGAGGCTTGATTAAATTTAGGCTAAATATTTCAGGCAAGAATACTTCATAGGTGATACTGTGTGCTCTCAAATGTATCAAGGAGGTTCACAAAGCTTGGCAGTCCCATTTGTAATGTGTGGAAACTACTCCTCCCTCCTCTTTGCCCACCCAGTACTGTTTGTGAGCAAGAAGAGAAATATCTACTGTATTTGAATCAACTTAATAAATACAGTTTCTCTCTTAAAGCCATTCCATATCCACCTTTTGGCACTGAACATCTGAAACCGTCCAAAGAGCTGTAAGTACCTTGCCTTGCCAGTAAGCTGTTAACAAGTCTTAACTCAGGAGATCTGTCTCTTCTGGCATTCTGAGAAGCAGAAGTCTCAAATTGCTTCCAGCTGAAATGGAAAATAAACAAAACAAAAGCTCATCTGTGGTTGCCAGAATAATGCTGCCCCCCCCCATTTACACGCCTTCACTGTGGAACCTGGGATTATATACCTATATGGCAAAAGGGACTTCAACTGAGGGTACTGATTTTGAGATGAAGGGATTGTCCTGGATTATTTAGACAGAACCAATCTAATCATGTGAAGAAGATGGCAAAGGGAGACAGAAGAGCGGGTTGGAAAGATGTAACTGGGAAGATTTGATCTACTGTTGCAGCCTTTGAAAGTGGAGGAAGGGGCCGTGAGCCTAGAAAGGTGGGCAAGTTTCTAGAAGCTAGAAGAGACAAGGGAATGGAATGTCTCCCAGAGGTCCCAAAGAAGAACACAGCCTAGCTGATGCCTTGATTTTTAGCTCAGTGAGATTTATGTTGGTCTTTTGACTGCATAACTAAAAGATAATAAGGCATAAGATAGATGAATATTGTTCTAAATCATGAAGTTTGTGGTCATTTGCTATAGCAGCAATAGAAAACTCATACCAAAAAGCACTTAAGTTTTTATCCCTTTATCTATCTATCCATCTAGCTCTGTACAGTAGAAACACTTAAAGATTCTTAATGCCTCATATTTATCTCTAGAAACTTGGGTGCTTAATGAATGCATTTTGACAAGAGAGACCTCGATGAGGTCCTCATGAGGTCCTCATGACCTCGATGAGGATATTCTTCAGTAGCTGAAATATATTCAAGCTGGTGAAATGATGCTGGACATTCAGTCAGTCCTATGTGTGACTCCAGATATCTGGATGTTGGAATTGTACAAACAGGTATAGACCAGCTACTGCTGAGGGGAACTTTTCAGTTTTCATCTGGATATCCAGCAAGTACGGACACGTCCAGACCCTGTGAGGTCTGGCTGGAACGGACATAGTTCCCATGTGGTGGAAGAACAATGCAGTGTGGCTCTGGAGGTCTGCCACACTCGTGGTGCTTTCATCAGGACAGGCCAGTGAATGTTGCGGTCAGGCCCTTGGGCAAGTGACGCCACTGAGATTTTCTTTCTTCTAAATCACCACCCCTCCTCTACTGCTGGAATGTGGCTAGCTGCTTCATCTGTCAATTAGGGTGTCACCCTTCTAAGTCACACCAAGCAAAACAGTAGGAAAATATACCCTGTTGGCTGAGGGGCTGGGAGGAGAGGGAGGGAACACACAGTTAGGAACCAAAATCTGAATGAAAGACTCATAGATTTGGATCTTGTCTTCTTTCGGCCATGGATTCAGTTTTGACCTTGCTTTAACCTCCTTGGTCCTTAACTTCCCAGAACTCTAAAAAGTGATTAATAATCTCAGCCATGCAGAGGTGGAGAGAACTAGTAAATGGTAGTTAAGGGTGATGAGTAAGCCAGATCTAACAGCTACTGCTTTTAAGATTTCTCAGGATATATTCAAGTTGCTTTTGTTTTAAGGACTGTGAAGAGTTCAAGAAGACATTTCTGAGTTGGGTACCATTTATCTTTTTGTGCTAAAGATTCTTAAAGCTGCAGGAATTTTCTTGCCAGAGCTGCAAAGCAATTCTGAAGATCAAGTCATGTGTTTTTTGTGCAGAGGAACTTGGGGTTTGTCTCTCTTAGCATATATGGAATCCTGTGATACAGATATCAGCCTCATACTGAAGTGGATCGGGGTTTAAAAGATCTTTCTAAGTCATTTTTTTCCTTAACAAATATGTGATGTAACTGAAGTAACAAGAAATGGGAAATTATTTTGAAGGGGTATGTATAGTCTAAATCATTATTTTTAAAAATATAAATAAAAATAAATATTAAAAGCACATTCTAAAAAATAAAAAAAATTAAAGCTCATTCTAGATAGCAAATTATATTCTTGTGCAAAGTAAAAAAATAACAAAAACAAAAAATAAAAATTTTAATAAATTATTTTAATAAATTTATATTTATTAAAAAGATTTTACATGACTTTATAGTCATTCCCCCCCCTTTTTAGCTAGTCCTCAGAGCCTGTTTGCGGAACATACTCTTTTCCTCCCCAGTACATTTTGTCATTCAGTGGAAAAGAACAACACAGTATTTTGTGTGTATGTGTGTGTATATATATCTACATATATGTATGTATATATACATATATACATACATATATTTTGTTCCATAGATAAATGGAACAAAAATATATGGAACAAAACTAAAGCTTACTAATGTAGGAAAACTCCCCACAAATTCCCTGAAGAAATGTATCGGCAAGACTGCTAGAAATCCACATTAATTTGTTACGTGAACTTAGGACATTGAAACCATATCCACCTGCTTCTTGCTTCTTGGCCACTGAACAGTGTGTAGCAAGTGCCTGTGTGATCATATGTCTGCCAGAGGGAAAGAGGAGAACATGGGTCATATTAGCACTGCAAAGTACTCAATTCTTCAGAAATTACCCAGAAATACTTGGCTGGCCATAATACAGTAAGCCCCTGAAGGATGCTGTGGTTTCTCTGGCCTGTTAGAGGAAAGAACACTGTGTGCATGAGTCGCTGTCTCCTTAGACACTGGCAATGGCTGCATGCTGGGTAATGAGCTGATTAGGTATTTCAGCATATTTTCTTGCCTTGGGAAATTTTCCAGGTATACCTCTGTTTTCTTTCAGCTGCCAAAATGTCAGTTACCATCAGACAGCTGTAGCTGGCCTTTTTAAAAAACAAAAAGATGGACAGACACACTGTCATTCTTTGTTCTCCCATGGTTTGAACACTAACAAACTGCCTTCTACCCATTGCGTGAGCCACTTCTGCATCTCTGCTGCTCCCCCACTCTACCCCTTGCCCATTCTTGCTGAGAAATGCTGTGAATGCAAGGCACAGTAGTGGCTTTATCCCAAGGTATGACCTGTTATGTCTCTAAAAGATCAAGGTCAGACTTTTGGATTGCTGATAGTTTCACCATGCAGGCCAGATAATTTTTTAAACAGTGGCTAGTGCCTGAAGATAGTCCTGTGACACTCTCTCCTATCCTCCATGATATGTAAAATAAGAAATATTTTGCTAAGCATTGGAAGTCAGAGAAAGACACTATGTGTCAGAAACATGAAGGAGTTTCTAATAGATGTAGTACAGCTGGTTCCAGAGAATTCATTTCCAACTCAACTTCACAGAACAGAAGCCTTGCCTTGAGAGAAGTCAGTGGTCTTCTAACTTCTTTGCTGGATAACCCCTACAAGGATTTTTTTTTTCTTTTAAACGGTGTACTTTCTTGAGTTCTTAACTTGACATCTATATGTTCTCATCGTTTTTTAAAATAGAAAGTAGAAAACATTATACAGCTCATAAGTTGAGAGAAGGTGAAGATTGTGCATGGAATAAATTATTTCGTGACATGATTTTCATAAAATAAGCTTTAATGTCCTCACTGAGTAACATATTAAATCTGAAAGGAGCCAATAAAAAACATATGTAGACTGTACCCAGCACATCTGGTGGTTCCAGACCTTTTTAAAAAAATATTGTAGTTACTTTAATCCAGATCACCACTGTGTTACTTTATTCAGAACTTTGCAGCAGTGGCCTAGCTCACCCCTACAGACCTGTTTAGAGAACAGAGAGAATTAAAAAACCCTGAAATTTCCCCAGGCCAATATTTGGACTCCTATAAGGCAGCTCACCCTAGTGAGATTTGAGATATATGAATAATATGACTTATTTCCGTAGAGTGGAAGAAAAAATGTCACTGCTAAAAAGCTGTCAGACACTTTTAGAAAAGAGTACATATGGAAGCTAAAGATACAGGAACTCATTTCCATGAAACTCTCCCTTTGGAAAGTCCGTTTGAAGAGTGCTGGAATAGAGAGGCTGCTGGGATTCATCATGGACCTGATGTAGTCTGTGTGTAGTAGGAAGAATATGGAAGGGCCAGATAAGGCAGACGGAGGGAAAGAATGAGGGTGCTCCATTAGATGCGTTTTAATGTGGTGGCTCAGGTCCTTTGAGGGTGTGCTGAGCCCATTCTGGGTGCAGGCAATTACCTCCAGAAAAAGGTGACAAAAGAGGTGGAGGAGCGTCCCCCATATTACCAAGCTCAGATTACTGGTGACCTCAGCCCCCTACGTTAGTTCAGGCTGCTAGATCTAACTAGTCTTCCAGCTTGTGATCTGAGGCATTTATCGAGTATCTATCAAACACTAAACATTGTCTTGGGTACCAGAGATACTCTGGTAATGAAGGCAGCTAAAGTTTTGTACGTTTGTAAAGGTGGGGACCAGGGGGATGGAGAGACAGAGAAATAAATCTATGAGAACATTTCAGATAGAGGGAACGCCATGACAGAAATCACCTGTGTGATGTGACTGGGATGGTGACTCTAGCCTGGTTGGTCAGAAATGGCTTCTCAGAGGAAGTGGTGTTTAACTTGAGACCTAAAGTCATCCACATAAAAAAATCGAACAGTACATCTAAAATCATCAAATATTTGTTGGGTGCCACTATATGCCAGGCTTGTTTAGGTACTTGGTTTATTTATACTGGAAAACAGGCAAAGATCTTTGCCTGGGTATCTTATATCCTACCCTGGGTAGGAGGGGGACACACAATAAACAATAAGTATTATAAGTAACTATATTATATGGTACATTAGAAGGTGGTGAGCGTTCTACAAAAATAAAAGGTGTAGAACAGTCTAGGGAAAACAGGTAACATGGGAACAGGGTGTAAGTTTAAGTCGGGTGGTTGGGGTAAGCATCACTGAGCCGGTTACCTGTGAGTGCAGCCTTAATGAGGTGAAGGAATTAGCTCTGGATAAGAGACCGTAGAGAGGAGAGCTAGAGCAAAGGCCCTAGACTGAAGTCGTGGCTGACGTGTGAAAAACAGCAAGAGTGTGGCTATAGCAGAGTGAATAAGGGCTTAGCATTAGGACAGGAGATCAGAGATGTCCCCAGAGACCAGGCCACCTAGGCCTTATAGGTCTCTGGGGGGAGTCTGTTTTCACTCTGAGCAAAATGGAGATCCATTTCAGAGTTTTGAACCAACTTTGATTTCAGCAGGGTTACTGTGGCTGCTGTGTGAACAGATGTTCAGGATTAGGAGTAAAGAGGGCAAATTTAGTACGCTGAGTGATCCAGGTGTGAGGTGACGGTTGTTTAAAGCAGATGTGTTGGAGTGGATGTGGTAGATGTGATTGGACTCTGGATATATATTGAAGGTAGAGGCAGCATGATATCCTGTCAAATTAGACTAGGGTGTGGGACAAAGAGAAGACACAAGTCTGATTCCAAGGTTTTGGCCTGAGTAAGTGGAAGATAGAATTGTATCAGTGGAGATAGGAAGGCTGTTGTGGAGCAGGTTTTGGATTGAAGATTTGGGGAAAGCATAGAGGCAGAAGGAAAATTTTTTAATTTCTTCCTTTGTATGTTAAAAAGTATTGCTGAATTTTATACATTTAAAAATTCATCTGAGGCTTAAATAGTTTGTGATTTTAAAAATGGGGAAGTGGCAGAAATGTGGTAAAGAGAGGCAAAGAAGGTAGAGGAAAAAGGGCATTCCACAGACACTGTTTTGCTCAGGGTAGTATTAAATATACTCTAATGGGGCACCTGGGTGGCTCACTCGGTTGAGCATCCAGCTCTTGATTTCAGTTCATTATGATATCAGGGTTGGGAGATCAAGCCCTGCATCAGGCTGCACGCTCAGCTGGAGTCTGCTTGAGATTCTCTTTCTCCCTCTCCATCTGCCCCCTCTCCCGTGCACATGCGCACACTCTCTCTCTCTAAAATAAATCTTTAACAAATCTTTAATAAGTAAATATCCTCTAGCTATGTATTAAAAGTCTAGTTTACCTGTGTATTTAAAATTTATCAGTAGACTAAAATAGAATACATGCTTTTAAGAAATAGAATAGAAAAAGTGACAGAAAATTATTTCACTAAAAATCAGGAAGAAAAAAAATGACAAGAAAATATGATATGTAAAAACTGAATGAAATGAATCAAGTCTTAGTCTGAGAAATGGGTAGAGGGTAATATCATTTACTGACATGAGGGAGGCTAGACAGGGGAGTTTGTGTTAAGAACTGGATTTGGGATAGAGAGTAGAGCGAAAGAGAGAGAGAGAGAAATCTAATTTGGTCATGTTAAATTTAAGATTGCTATTTGACATCCCAGTAGGAATGTCAAATAGTTAAATACATGGCTGAAACTCAGGTAAGGGATCTTGACTGGAGGTATATCTAAGGGTCATTAGCAAATGAGTGAATGATACTTGAAACCACAGGCATGGATGATGATGGTGGTGGTGGTGATGATGATGATGATGATGATAGCAGCTACCATTTGTTGAGTACTTAAGAATAAAAACTTTAGGAAGTAGATCTCACATGCTGTTGAAGGTATTGTGGCCCTGGGAATACTGACAATTTGTATCTTGATACTGCTGGTCTTGCTCTTGGGAAGAAGGAGGTAGGGGCTAGGGTTCTTGATGATTAAAGATCTCGGGACAACCTGTTTCTCCCTTAAGTGTTGAGGCATTCAAGAAGAGAGGGATCAGCACTTGGTAGGACTCTTTATTCTGAAGACTCATGACTTTCTTCCAAGTCAAGAATTTTAAAAATAGTATTCTTTTAACTATTTCTTATATATTTCTTAACTATATCCTCCATTCTTATTGTTATATTGAGGATATATTTCTTAACTATATCCTCCATTCTTATTGTCCTCTTCTAACTTCTGTTAGGTGGATATTAGAACTTCTGATTCTGTTTTCCATGTCTCTCAACTTTTCTTTCATACCATCTATCTATGTCATTCTGGCCTACATTCTTCCAGAATGGAAGGAGGATCCTTTGTCAGTCTTCCAGCTCTCAAATTTCTTACTTCCACTATATCCATTCTGCTCTTGGTTTTATTTCAATAATCCATTTTTTTTTATTCTCAAGTTTTATAGTCCATTCAACTTTTTTTATGAATCTGATACCTTCTTGAGTCTCTTTCATATTTTATACTTGTTTTAACTGAATGATACTAAGTATACTAAACATATTAAATGTTGTAAGGCTTTTGTTTGTTTTCAAAGCTATTTAGCAATACATTTATAAATTGTGGAGACTACATTGTAGTGGTGAGATATAAAGGCAAGTGGCAGAAATACTATCCTATCCGTTATAGAATTTGATTCAGATTTGTAGTAATTTTGTTTGTAGAACTCAAAAAGAAATGGTGAGAGATATATTTCTTTATTTCCTAGATGAGATTAGATATAGCAAAATTTAGTTTTCTTAGCTCCAGCAAGAATAAAATTGAAGCTCAGGTTATTATACCAAAGAATCCTGACAAATATAGGAAACTATGAGATTAAGGTATGGTGTAACAAGTGGGTGACCTGGAAAATGTTTTTGCTTTGGGAAAGTAGGTATTTAAACTAACTCAGGTTCTTGGGTGGCTCAGTTGGTTAAGCATCTGCCTTCGACTCAGGTCATGATCTCAGGGTCCTAGGATTGAGTCCCACATCAGGCTTCCTGCTCTGCAGGGAGTCTACTTCTCCCTCTCCTTCTGCCTCTCTCCCCCACTTATGATCTCTCTCACTCTCTCTCAAATAAAGAAAATCTTAAACAAAATAAAAAATAAACTAACTCATAGTGGTCAAGCTTGTTTTTCCCATACAAGTTTCATAGATTCCAGGAAACCAGTAATTAAAATACAGTAGTAGTGTTTGTTTACTGATTTTAGTGACCTTAATGTTTAGAATTTAATGTTTAAAATTTTAGAAACTTTAATGTTTCTCCAAAATATTTGTGTTGGGATCATTAAAGATGGGTTTTGCAACTTCAGTATTTACTATAAGACCTTTTGGTATAAACTTGATGCTTCCCATCATCTTAAGAAATATGATTACTAACTGTCAATTAAGACAATAATAAAATTATTTAATGAGGCTCTTTGATTTGTGTTAGAATAGAAGAAATATAATTTCTGAGGCCTGAATTCTACCTTGAGAGAAGGTGGAATATGATTAGAGTTGGTTGGGTCTTAGATAACCGATCCAAAGCAGCCCAGAGAGCCATAGGGTTGAACACAGCCATAGTCTTTTAGAGGGCACAGGTATCAAGAGGTGGGGGAAACCAAGATCATTCAAAAGCACAGAAAGCAGAAGCACAGAGCTTGGACCTGGCAAAAACTAGAATGGAATAGGCATATCCAGATCCAAGGAAAGAGAGGGATGGGGGTGCTCTGAAAATCAGACTGACTCTTGCTTTTAGTGTCTTCTGGGGACAGATGTGTGAGCTAGTCATCTGGGCTTAACAGTACAGGTATGCCATGTAAAAACTGAGGAATTAAAACATATAACTGTTTGCTCCTATTCTATATAACTAGAACAATCTCCCTAGATAATTTCAATTTTAACCACAGAATAGGACCCAGAAACTTCTGTAGTCTGGTGTGGTCTTTCAAGAAAATGAAGATAAAATAAGAAAGTATGTATTTGCTCTCTAAAAATGTTTTCTGAATTTGAAACAATGTAGTGTGCAGTCTTTAGGGCATGTCATCTCTTTAGTATCTAAGGTTCTAAATAGGCTAGGCTATAGCCCCATAATTTGGAAACTAAGGTTTTTTGTTTTTTTTTAAGATTTTTATTTATTTATTTGACACAGAGAGAGAGAGAGAGATCACAAATAGGCAGAGAGGCGGCAGAGAGAGAAGGGAAGCAGGCTCCCTGCCGAGCAGAGAGCCCAATGCAGGGCTCGATCCCAGGACCCTGAGATCATGGCCTGAGCCGAAGGCAGAGGCTTAACCCACTGAGCCACCCAGGCGCCCTTGGAAACTAAGTTTTTAAAAAACTTTAAAAACTTTTAAAAGCTTGGTATTAAAAAACAATTAAAAATAATAAAATAAAAGCTTTGTGTTAACAATGATGATTGGCTCTTTTCCAAGTTCTATCATGGAGCTAGTTTGGTTCACAAAACTCAGAAAAGAATTTGAAATAATATATCTAATATAAGTTATTTTATTTATAAATTTATTAATTCAAGTTGCTATTTTTTATTAATCTTTCATTCATTTCTGTGACAACTTCATAAGGGAGGAGTGAGAAATCTAGGAAATATAGCAGTCCTGCCTTATCCATGGGGAATACATTTCAAGACCCTGAGCGGATACCTGAGACTAGATAGTCTGAACCCTGATATACCAGATCTTCTTCTGTACATATGATAAAGTTTAATTCATAATTTAGTCACAGTGAGAGATTAAGAACAACTAATAGAGCAGTTAGAACCATATACTGTAATAAAAGTTATGTGAATGTGGTTTCTCTTTCTTTCAAAATATCTTATGCTTCACTTACCCTTCTTCTTAAAGGGTATTTTGAGATGATGTGAGAGGATGAAATGCCTACAGGAGGGACGAAGTGAGATGAATGATGCAGGCTTTTGACCTAGCATTAAGCTACTGTTGACCTTTTGAAGTATATGAGAAGGATCATCTCTTTCCAGACCACAGGTGACCATGTGTTACTAAAACCATGGAAAGCAAAACCATGGTTAAAGTGGGACTACTGTAGCTGATTTAGACAAATTAGTCAAGAAGTTTTGTCAGAAAGGGAAGGGAGAAGGTATCCTGATTGGGCAGTATCAGTATTCAATTCCTTGGGGAAATGACATGCCACTGTAGATTTGTTTCATTTTATTATATCTTGAATTTATTCATCTTCCTTTCATTCCAACACTGTTCCTACCCAGTTCCTTAAGGAGACCAGTGAGACTAGAAGGTGTTAGCAAGTGACAGTATTTTGGACTGCTCTGCATTATTTCGTTTCAGTTCTGCTCTTTGTGACTTTAGTTAATACATTTCCAGTCCCTGGTCATCTGTGAGTGAACCAATGTTGTTGAATAATTGAACCCCATGATCCATACTCTAATGCTTCTCCCAAGTTTTCTCTGAAGAACCCCTACTGCAGACTGACCATGTTCCCAGGAGGATCTGGGAGGGTAGACCATAGTAACTCATCTCAAGCACAAAATCTTCATGGAATTTTCTTTTTATCCTATATGGTTTTTTTTTTTTTTGCTTCTATTCCAGAATATAATATATTCATATTTGTTTTAATATAAAAAATGTTTATCATTTAACAAAATCATTCCTCCAAGAAAATACACCATGTTTATCTTGTTGCTTGTGCACTGCTTGTACCCCAGGAAGTGGTTCTTCCTTAGTTTGAGGAATTGGAAGAACATTAGGTTGGGGATAGAGGTACTTGGACAGCCCTATATTTGGCCATAAATTAGCTGTGTGACCTTGGGAAAATCATTTAAAGCTATTGTTTTCCACTTTCCTTTATATTAACAAGGAGAGATGAGTGGTCAGACTGGATAATCACAAAGTCCCTTCCTCCTATCATTCTGTAATGCTAAAGAATCTGGAATGCCAGACCCATGACCCCACAGGGCCCAAGTGGTTGCGTATTATAGACCGTAAGATCCAGTTTATACAACTTGCAACCCCTTTTCTTTTTACTACTTCCTGATTACAGTAAAGATTTTTGATTATTGAATGCATAAAGAGTGAGTGGGCATCATGGCATAGTTGGTTTACATACTTATCTTTCCCTATATGGAAATACCTATATGGAAATAGGAATTAAGTCCATAGCCCTCCTTTGGCGAATAAAGAGATGGGCCTAAGGTTTTCATGAATTTAGTCTGCTTTCACACTCAACAGTTTCATCTCTTCCCCTCAATTTGTATCTTCCCTGACAGAAATCTAGCTAGTTACATAAGTGCCAGCCAAAGAGATATTCTCCTATAATCTCTACCAACAGCTGAAAGGTTATATAAACTTTTTAAAGAAATGATTACCAGCAAAGGGCAGTGCTTCTAGGCTTGTCCAATTGCTGTGTACAGCACACTCTCTAAATTAACGAGATCATATTATCCATGAGAACAAGCATCACTCTTAAGCTTCTAATCTGTTTCTCCAGGCTGTACCAAATTATGCTTCCTCTTAAAGTGGGACATTCTGTGCCCATGTGAAAGCTGGTGTGACTAATGTAGTTGGAATTGCTGAAAAGAAAAGAGAGAAAGAGAGGGAACTGAAATGCTTTAAGAATAGGGAATTTCACAAGGCTCTTTGCTGAATACAATATGGCTGATATGTATATTATTACGTGGAAATATTATCCCCCACCTTCTATGTGGCGGAATGGGCTCTGCCCTGCCTCAAAGTCATACTGCATAAGTGGCAGGGCTGGGTCTCAAACCTAACAGTGAACATCGACTGGCCCTAGCCTCTACTTTGCCCAGCCATCACTGCCTGGCACTCCTCCCCAGCACCTACACTGTATGTTGTGGTGATCAAGTCACTGATGTACAGGTATATCTGGATTTCTGCCCTGGTTGAAAATTAGAAATATCTCAGATCACACCTCAAGAATGAAATGTAAGGGGTGCCTGGGGTGGCTCAATCTGTTCAGTCTGTAAGGCGTCTGACTCAGGCGTCTGATTTCGGCTCAGGTCATGATTTCAGGGTTGTGAGATGTAGCCCTGTGTGGAGCTCCATGCTGAGTGCGGAGCCTTCTTGGGATTCTCTCTCGTTCTAAAAAAAAAAAAAAAAAAAAAAAAAAAAAAAGGCAATGTAAAACTCCGTGGTCTTGAGCTAAAAATACATTTTTAAGTGACTAAATCCCTTAGCTTACAGGTCTTAAGTTGTTGTTGTTGTTTTCTGTCAAAACAACTTACAAATGGCAGCCAGTGACATTTTCTCCTGGCCCTGTTACATCCTAGAATAGCCAGCTGCTGGTGGTGTAGATTTTTGAAAAGATGCTTTGAATTCAGAAACCTGATGCTGGGACATTTGGTTAGTATTTGCATTATTCAGAGTGCTTTTATGGACTGACAATACAAAGGTTAATGATAGCAAACCCGTTATCTATAGCTGGAGTTGTACTTAGGTGTGGTTCCTTACACCTGCCCTCCGCCCCTTTCACAGGCCGGGTAGCCCTTCCCTGGAGCTGCGGCCAAGGAGGAGGAGGTTCCGTCGAGGAGGCAAGTTACCAGGCTTGTGTAATCAGACATTTCCCTGATGTTTGACTTTAGACTCAGGACACGGACACTGAATTTGCGGCAGAAACTGGCTGCATATGCACGCACCACGGAAAGACCCCACCTTGGCTGAATGTTTGGTTTGCGTAGGGATGCAGCAGAGTGCAGTAGAAAGAGCACCAGCTGGAAAGCCAGACCAACCTGAATTTGAACTGCAGAATTAGCCTTTACTCTGCTCTGTGACTTTGGGCAAATTATTTAACTTCTTGGAATCTCAGTGTTCTCATCTGAGTCACAGGTGTAAAACACACACATTGAAGGACTGCTAAAAGATTAAGGAATGGGAACGCAAAATAGGATGGCCACTTTGAGAGCCATTTCGGTGTTTTCCTAAGAAGCTAAACATGGTCTTAACACGTGATCTAGAAGCCCTGCTCCTAGATATTTACCTAGGTGAGCTGAAGCCTTCTGTCCACACAAAAAAACCTGCACGCTGTTATAGCAGCTTTATCCGTTAACTTACCGGAAGTTAAAGTTGCCAATCTCAAAGTGAGCAAGATGCCTTTCAATAATTGACTAGATAAACAAACTATGGTACATCCATCTGATGGAATCTTTTTCAGCAATAAAAAGAAATGAGCTATCAAGGCATGAGAAGAGATGGAAGCAACATATGCATATGGCTAAGTGAAGGAAGCCAGTCTGGAAAGGCCACATACCAGTATGATTCCAACTGTATGGCATATTGGAAAAGCCAAAACTATCGAGACAACATAAAAAGATTGGTGGTTTCCAGGGGTTTGGGGTAAAGGGCTAAGGGACGAACAGGTCAAGTACAGGGGAGTTTTAGGGCAATGAAGCTACTTTGTAAGATACTGTAATGGCGGGTTCGTGGCATTAGGCACTTACCGAAACCCACAGCATGTACATGGCAAAGAGGAAGCCCTGAGGGAAACTGTGAGACTTTAATAAATAAACAAAGTTTCCTAAAAAGATCAAAGAAGAGGATGTATGTAAACTGCCTAATCTACCAACTAGTACATGCAAGGTTCTAATAAATGGTAGATGTTATTTTTATTCTATTCTAAGTTCCAATGATGTCATTTAGACGTAGTTTCTCTTTGGGTTAGATGTATCAATTTTAGCTGAAAGTGATATTTAAAAATCTAGCTGGCTACCAAATGAGAAGTAGTTGTGTTTTATAATCATGGATTGGTTCAAAGAAATGTAATGTTTTCCCCCCTGCCCCCCATCCTATGCAGTTAATAATTTGTTACCAGATCCCAGGAAAGCAAACTCTGGTTCAGGCGTGAGTTTCCCTGAGTTTTATTTCAGTCCATGAATTACAGTTAGTGTAAAATTTGGGTCTGGATTTACTTAGTTATAACACAATTGCAATGGAAGGCATCTTGAGTTGATTTTGCCATATCCTGTATTGTTATGTAAAATACTAACTTTAATCAAGAATTGCCTCAATACAATATCCTTACTTGTCTTGCACGAAGTTTCTCCTCTTTGTAAGTTTTTTTTGTATGTTTCAAATTAATGTGGGAAGGGTAAGCTGGAAATATAAATTCAAGTGACACATGTTAATCATGAAAGAACTGTATGACCAAGCATAAAAACAGAGCACATTTTAATTTTGCCAACATCTGATAAAAGGGATTGTATAATTAAATAAGAACGAACGCCTGTTCTGTAACTGGAACTTGAATGTATCAGAGGCCCTTTTCCTTTTTTCACTAGATGCTAAGAATCTAGCCATGCAGAAAGTGTCCAAAGTGGCCAAATCCCACAGAACTTGAATCCAACACAACAATGCAGAGAAGTCAAGAACACACAATAAATAGTCTTTGGGCTTTTACAAAGTGCTAAACTCAATGTTACATTTATGTCCAAATCCTCTACCTCTCGCTTGATAATTTTTCTTGGCTAGCTTCAGAGGCATGGAACTGCAAGCAGTCAGGGGAAGTTGGGATAGAAACATTGTCTCTCTTTCCTTTTCCCTTCACATATGTGTGCCTTTGTACCTTCTCTCACCTTTACATTATCCATGCCTTTTGGAAAAATCTTAATGACCAGTCCAGTTGGTTTCTTTTGTCCCACCTCTGTAACTATTTGTCGATGTCCTGGAGTCTGTGTGACAGATTATCTTAAAGTCAAAGGGAACTCGGTGTCCAAGTGACAGCAATAGGGGAACTTGCTGGCGTAACTTGGGCTTGCCCTGGGATCTGTGGATTTTGGGGAACCACTGGTCTGTGGATGAGTGCAGAGGTGAGCCAGGGCAGGAAGCAGGGTAAGCTCAGAGCTACCCAGGAAAGAGAAAGAATCTATGTTTAAAAAAAGGTATTTCTGGGGCACCTGGGTGTCTCAGGGGGTTAAGCCTCTGCCTTCGGCTCAGGTCATGATCTCAGGGTCCTGGGATCAAGCCCCGCATCGGGCTCTCTGCTCAGCGGTGAGCCTGCTTCCTCCTCTCTCTGCCTGCCTCTCTGCCTACTTGTGATCTCTCTCTCTCTCTCTCTCTCTCTCTGTCAAATAAATAAATAAAATAAAAATTTAAAAAAAGGTATTTCTGGGGAACCTGAGAGCAGATTGTAGTTCAGGGCAAGCCAGAATCACCCTCTGCCCCACCTGCTGAGGGTATCACAGAAAAGAAAAGTTGGCTTAGAGCCAGAGAATATTGCCTGCATCCCAAATGCTCAGATTAAGGGGTCAGACAGAGAGGGGAAAGCAAGGGCGGTAGTCAAGCAGGTTGCCCAAACCTGGTGGTCAGACTAGGTTTCTCAGCTGCCTACCGCCCTTCTGGTGGGTCGGGGCCCCCACAAAGTACAAGCCATACTTTGGTGCTGGCTGTAGACATACTGTTTTCTCGTAACTACTGTCATTCAAACAGGATCTGGTTTCCTAGCATGAGCAGGTCATTCCCGCTGAGTACACACACTCTGCAGTGAGCTCGGCTAGGCAACTCCTGGGAGGAACTGGATGGGTTTCTCAATCTGAGATAAGGACAGAGATGGAGAGGAGCTGACTTTGCCTTCTGTTTATGCAGGTTTTGAATGCTCCCCGCAAAGTAAACAAAGTTCAAGTGGGATTACCCAATTACCCAGTTGAAATCTGGTCTGACTGTAGTTTGACTTGTCTGATGCATCTAAATATTTAATCTACCCTCATCATGCATCCTAGAGTCACATGTGAGTGCTAATGACCAAGGCTCTGAAAGCAAACACTGCAGTTGGAGTCAGAAGTGTTGCAAGTATTACAATGGCTGTGACATTCTAGAAACGTCTGAGGACGCCAGGGGACGCCAGAGGAAATAAGCCTAAAAACACGGAGCTGGCAGCCAGGAGGCCCGGGTTCTCCAATTTAGCCTGAACCTCTGGGCCTTTTCTGTCATGTAAGGACACAGGCAAAGCATCTCAGAGGACAAGTCATTTTTCTAACTTGGAACATCATAGGACCAACAGGGATGCAGCAAATTAGCCACATTGGTTGCGAAACCTAAGTTCACAGTTCCATTCGTTCTGTGATATTGTATTGATTAAACGGTTTCTTCAAAATAGAAAGTGAACTTACCATCACTGCATCTAATATCTGTGCCCCCCACATTTTATTCAAATTATGACAGTGATTAAAATGTTTGGCCTGTTAGGAGTTCTCTACAGACATTAGAATCACCCCCTTGGGTGCTTTTAGAAGGCTGTGGGGGTGTTTTTTAGATGTTGCTGTGATTGGGGGTGATGTCCTAGTGATATTTGATGGGCACACCTTGCTCAGTGCAAGGCCCCTATCACACACACATGACTAGTGGCTTCTGCATTGAACAGTGCGGTGCTAGTGAAATGGCTTTTCGGGGCTCTTTCTGCCTCCACCCAGTTCAGCCATCCAAGCGCTCCCATCCACGACTTCTCATCCCACGCAGTGATGCCCATCTAGAAGAAGCCCTCACATGACCTGACAGTGGGTGGGGTGCAGGGGCACTGTGGTGGCCTTTGCTGGTCCCCTCCCCCTCCCTGTGCTAGAGTCAAAGGCATCAAAAATACGGAGGGTTTGTTTGAAGTCTTGCTCACACAGTGCAGCATGCTAGGGTGCCAGCCCTGGAGGGGTGGACTGATGGTCAGAACACAGATATCTGGATTTGGAGAAGTGGCCTAGTGCCAGGAATCGAAGGGCTCGGGGCTATAGAACTTTACACAGAATTTCACAAACTTACTATTTTTTTAAGTAATTTCTTATTTCTTTTCATCTTCGTCTGCTCCTTTGGCTCACTTATGGAATGCACATACAAAGGGACTCGGACCCAGGGATTTTTCTAAGGCCCTTCCCTGTCCATGGTACTGCCCCCTGATTTGGAACGGGGTCCATCAGAGCCTCTAACCTGGTCCCTCAAAGGACTGCAACTCCTGGCCAGGTTTCCCCTGTTCTTGAGGTATTCGAAATGTGTTTTCATAATGCCTAAGAGCTATGTTCAAGGATGTGTGTAGGGGGTGGTGTGGAGGGTGTGGGGGGCAGAGAATGTGGCATCTGGCTGGGCAGAGTGCTTTACTTATGTTGTCCTACTGAATCAGTAGAACTGCCATTTGAGGAACGTGCTATAGTTATCCTCATTTTCCACAAAAGGAAATGTAGGCAGAAGAGGTTAAATAACTTGCCCCAGGTTCCAGGAGCTGTCATCATCACATTCTTTAAGGTTGCCAGGCAGACTTTTCTTTCTTGGCATTAAGCTGTCTGCCCCTTCTTACTCATCCTTCATCCTTCATTTCCATGACATATTCCCCACCCCCCCCACCCCCGGCAAATGTGCTTCAGGCCAGGGGCCCCTCGTTATAAAACAAGTCGAGGGCTTATAATCCACCATATGTGACCCTCAGACTTCTAAACTGGTTTTCCATTTGATGGCTCAGATTCCTTTTTTAAGAAGCTCAATCTGGGAATGTGTGACATTCATCTTTTGTCAGGCCATTATTCAGCCAATCAGGAATCCCATTTGCCTGTCATCTCCTGGGGGATCCAGACCCAGGAGCGGCTGGTGCTGTTGCTACAAGCCTTAGGGTTTTGTAGGAAGAAAAGCTGCTTCCTGAGACCAGAAGGGGGCTGTCTGGCCACTCAGGCAGGGCCTTGTAGATGGGCAGAGCTTTGCCAGGATCCCTCCTCCCCAGGTCTGTTCCTCAGCTTTGCAGATCAAGGGTAACCTCGGACCCAGGGTGGGCAGAACAGGCTGGGAGAGGGTTTGGGGGAAACTGACTCATGACAACCAACCTTAGAAGAGACTAAGGTATAAATCACGATACCTGTTCATTACTGGGCTAGAAGAAAAATTTCTTCCAATAGGACACAGATATTTATGTTTGCAGGGTTTTGTGTGTGTGTTTTTGTTTTTTTTTTTTAATTTTTATTTCCACAGAAGGCCTTGTATGAGAAGCCAGGCTTTTATCGGAAGGCTGTTTAACACACTTGGAATCAGAACTAGGACAGTTAGATTATTGTCAAAGAATTTCAGTATTTGTAATTGAAGCAGAGGTAATGCAAAAGAGATTTAGTGAAAAAGGTCGGCTTCTCTTCTAGGTCATGCCCCTCAGCCCTTTGCCCCTTCCTCAGAGGTGACCCATATTCCCGATTTCTTCCACAAGTTAGATTGTCTGAGGCCTGTATTTCCTGAATAGGGAAGTTCCTGCTGCATAGGCCAGGTAACTTGTGTCTTCCGGGCGGTGTCCCTTCCTGGACCTGTTTTCCTTGGCACATTAGAGGGTGGGAGGGGGGAGGCGGTAGAAATGATAGAGGCCCACTTGGGGGGAGGGGCACCCAGGGTTTGCTGAGTAAGAAGACCTGCCCTCTTGGACAGGTGGGTGTGGGGGACGAGGGTGAGCTGGGAGCTACCCAGTGACAGCTCAGAGGAGTGTTCCCAGGCCCCTGGTGGGGAGAGGATGGACTCTAACTGCTCCCACGCATCTGGGGAACAGGACAGGAAAGGAAACCACAGAGCGGGAGAGACAAAGGAGGGCCCTGCTCCACTGCCTTGAAGTGGGCAGCCACCCTGGTCCAGGAGAACACCGGACAGAGACAGGGCAGGACCAAAAACATTGTGAGAGGTTGTCCGGCCCTGGAGCAGCCATGCCATCCGCAGAGTCAGTCATATCTTGTGGTGCAGCCAAATAAGGTGCCTTCCAGCTCCAGCGCCCGGACCCGGAGACCGCTCCGGAGAAGGTCTGCAGCGAGAAGGAACAATTAGCCAATTCATTATGTTGACATTTCTAGCCACAAGATAAGGTCTTTCGCCTTAATTAGGGCTGTGTCAGATAAAAATATATTCCCAGCCAGCTCTTGTTATCCACACGGGCAGACCTATTATCCTGACTTGGCCTGGCCCCGTCCTTATTTGAGGGCTGGCCTTGTGCGTGCGCACTTGGCAGCTTTGTAAAGGGTTTGGAAGGAATGAACACAGGGCCTGTTCCTGCCCTTCATCTAGAAGAGAAGACTCATTCATACACATGGTCCATGCCAGCAAACTTTGGTGGTTCAAGAGCAGGAAAATAAAACTAGACTAGGGGGTGTCTAGAAACCAGTTTATGTGAGGAAAAGGAAGTGAATGAGGGATTTAGGTGCCAGTTCAAGTGAGGAAACAGGAGTATTTAGTGTGGAAGAGGGGGGGACTCAAAGAAGCCATGAACACCATCTCAGCTGTTTGAGAGGTGGTGGGACTTAATGTATGGTGGGTAAAAGCCAAGTGGCCTGAGTTCAAATTCTGCTGAAGGCACTTACCACCTCTGTTTCACCTCTCTGTGCTTCTCTTTCTCCACTTCAGAAAGTGAGGACAATATGGTACCCGTGGCTGATGCAAGAACTGGGCAGGTTACATATAGATACATAGTAAGCACTTAACAGTGGCTGACGGGGGAAGCACTTTGTAAGCATTTCTTTGCTGGGCTTAAGAAAGCAGGGAGTGGATAATGGGTTGTGCCAGGTAACCAAAGCAGAATCAGTGATGGAAAATCGACCTCAATATACAGATTACCTTCTTTTAAACTGGAGTTACCCAACAAGGGGATCTTGAAAAACAAAAGCAAAGAACACCCTAGAGTTTGAATAGGACCCAGACCTCTTTGAGTTCTGCCTATCTATCTAGTCATCTTCTTGACATTTCCACTGGGGTATCCCCCAGACGTCTTCTATTTAACGTGTCCAGAATTCATCTCTAGATCCTGCATTTTCCTGCTTCTCCTTCAGCCCTTCTCCATTTCAACACCATCGGTGGCAAATACCAGCCACCCAGCCTCTCAAGATAGAAACTGGATAGTCACTTATCATTGATGACCCCTGTCTATCCTGGTCCTTATGTTTAATCAGTCAACCACAGATGTCCATTCTACCTCTTCAGTATTTTTGGATTCCATCTACTTTTCTCCATAGCCACTGTCTAGTGACTGGTTTCTAGTTCAAAGAATCATTATCTTTCCCCTGAAGTAACTTTCCAGCTGGCCTTCCTGTTTTACCTTTGTCCCAAGGCCAGAAAGCCTGAAGGCAGCTTGGGGTAGCAAAGATACACTGCCCATAGAAGAAGATGCAGCTGGGGCCAGACCTTTATGAGCAGACCGAGGCTGGAGTTCATCCCTCATTTGCTCCCTTGGCCGGTGCCCTTGTGCCTCAACACCTGCTCAACCATGTGCACCGGCCCTGCTTTCCAGTTCATTCTTCCAATGGTCACAGTGATTTTATTAAAATGTAAATGGGATCACACCAAACTTCTTTCCAATATCACCCCCACCCCCGTCATTCATGGCTTCCTGTTTCCCTTGAGCTCTAAATCAAATTTGGGTTCCATCTACAATGATGTATCACTAAACATCGTTTTAATATATTTAATTGGTATTAATAGCCATGAATCAGATGAGAGATTTTACTGTAAAAACTAGCTCTGGGGTGCATCAGGAACTGTTAGCGCGAAGAGAGAACTGAGAGGCACTGTGCTTAGTACAGAGGCCGTTGACTGAACCCTTGAGGACCGGAGCCAGCCTGCAGACAGGACTCATGGCATTTAATATGATGTTTAGCCGAGCCTCATTAAAATCAAGATGTCACCTAAAATATGGACTCTTGGCTTCTCCTCAAAGTCTGGAAGATGCAGAGACATTGGGTCCTCCTCCTCCCGGGGTGATAGTTAGCTGATGCAGAGCACGCTAGCACCCCGCTGCTCTGTGTTATACTCGCTTGTGACCCCTGCCAGGTCTGGGTGGATATTTGCATTTGCAGCCCCTGAGTTCTTCAGCCCCTGCATTTGGCAGGGAGGAAGCTGAGGCTAGGAAGCTGGCGCTTCAGTCTCAGGGTCTTGTACTGGGTCTTGAACCGTCTCATGGCTTCTGCTGTCTCTACTGAATCACAGCTGCCTCTCAGTTGAAGACTGAAAGGAAACCCACTCTGCAACTTGGTTAGTTATTCTTTCTGTAGTGATTGCTAGCCAGTGCGTCCTTTAGTTGTTTTGCTTATATCTGCAGCAACATGAATATTAGAACATACAGTCTGGAGGACCAGGGTGGTGGTCTATGAGTATCACCTACAGTGCATGAGATTCAAATCAGAAAAGTTGGAGAAATAGTGAGGATTGAAAAGGACGGGGAAAATAAAACCTGGAGAGCTTTTGAGAAGGGAACAGCCGCTTTCTCGCGGTGCTGCGGAAAGCTGGCTGGGTTGCCACCTTGCCTGGGATGTGGAAATGGAGATGTAGACGCATTGAGTCAGTGGCAGGAAAAGGACCAGAAACCAAATCTTTTTTCCCAGTGCCCCATACCATGCTGTCACACCCTGAAAATTACTGTGGACAGATGGATCCCTGCAGGAAGGGCAAGTTTGCAGATTACCTTGACAAACAATGGCTTTGTCCAGTCAGGAGGAACTGGGATGAAACATAACCCCAGAGCCTTGAGTCCAGTAGTGTTTTTGTGTTCTTCAGAGAAAGAGGCCACATCATGCATAGGGAAATTAGCCACAACAGCTATCAGATCCTCATGGATACTGCCTCTTTTTGTCCCACAGTGAATCATTGCCATGAAGCTGTTCTGAGTCATTAGCAACTCAAGACCTCATCCACATGGCAACTTTGGGCTTTTTTTTCCTAAGATATAAAGAGGCAGGCTGTGTATGAGGAGGAAAATGGAGTGACAAGACCTATCCCTAAAGGCAAGCCATGTGGGTAGCGTGGTGTGACATGCTTTTACCTTCTGGGCTTTGTGTCTCTTGTATTATTCTCTTTTTTGTTTCCCACTGGAGTCTAAAAATGTTTAATGGTACTTAATTATACTTCTTTTATCTGTATTCAAGTGTATCTGGGAACTTGTGCATACATTAACACTCTTTTTTGATTAAGCCAAGGCAATTAGAATATTTTATCAGTAAGAGAAATATTTTCCTCTAGACATAGATGGAGAAATCAAATCCTCTCTTTCAAATCTCTGAGCCACTGCTCAAGAATGGAAATCAGATTTATGATTTCATTGTCCTCTCCTTTTGATGGCAGACTAATGGACATAGTGATTTATGCAAACGAAATGTGCTCATTGAAGAAGAGGCTCATATTGTTGATTTCATTTCTTAAATTCCTGGGGCTTTTATCTGTTTCTCCCCTAAAGAAAATACTTTAAGAGTGAGCATTGGATCAATAGGTAACACCAGGGGAGGCTGGTGGGGGAGAGGGGTGAAACAGGTGATAGATATTAAGAGTGCATGTACCCTGATGAGCACTGGGTGATGCATAGAATTGCTGAATCACTGTATTGTACACAGGAAACTAATGTATCACTGTATGTTAACATACTGGCATTAAAATAAAAAATAACTAATACCATCCCCTTCCACTCCCTTCTCTTAGACAAAAGGAATTTTTAAAATTCAGACTAAATTATTTCCACTAAGGATTTATTTCCATTAGTTGGTTGGATCGATAAGAGTAAAAAGCATTTCTCCTTTTATGAAGAATTCTCTACCACCAGGTTAAGTTCCTTCATTATAATACCTCTTCAGTTCAGACATTGACTTTCTTCATTTGAATTGTAAATCTGTTGCTGTTCTCATCTTTGTCTAAACTTGTCTTTCTAACCGTGCGGACTTTTCCTGTTCTTGGGGTTCAGGCAGAAGTGGAGATGAGGATCAGATTAAAAGTGCAGTTGAAGGGGGAGGGAGCGTAGAAGTAGGTAATGAGAGTAGGGCGTGAAGGGGGGATTGTCACAGGAGAAAGAAGTAGGGCTGTTGGAACGGAGTGGCCCAAAGAGACCCTGCTAGAAAGGGCCACCATCCTAAAAACCCAGCTGCACGAAGCTGGGCAGTTACCAGCTCACAGAGAGCCTGCTGTCCAAGCAGCTTGGGGGCAACTGCTGTGTGCAGTGTAAATGCGGAGTTGTGGAGAACACAGCAACCCACACTGAGACAATAATGAAATGGATGGAGATTCCCCAGTGGATGGAAATTTGCTTTTTGCCATGTTCCAAAACACTGGCTCCAGTCGGGTGAGTGTCGTGTTTTTGTTTGTACTATCCTGCACTCATGGTTCCTGGAAACTCTAGCGGGAGCCTCTGACTTTTGGTGCAGGCTCTAAAGCAGCATCACCCTACCTCTAGGTTGCTGTCAGGGCACGCCCTGGGTCTCATTTTCAGTGTCTCAGCATACTTTCCAGTGCTTCCAGTAATTGATTGTGCAAAACACAAAACCAAAAGCAGATGGGACATATGTAGATAAGCTGTTTTGTTTTTCATCCCTATAATTTCCTAGGTTTGATAGCACTTCAATTTTCTAACCATAAAAGCTGTTTCTGTGCTTTTTGGAACACACACACACACACACACACACACACTCACACACACACAAGCACACACGCGTGATGCTGCCAGTAAGGATGCTAAAAGAATAATATTACATGCGGTTTTCTGTTGTTGTTGTTGTTTGGTTTTTTTCATCTTTCTTTTTTAAAGAGTATCTTGCTGCCGGAGAAAGAAATTCAGAAAAATTACTTGGAGTGTATTTGCCAGAGTTCCGATTACCTACGGAACTATTGTGTCAACACTGAAGGATACTTTCAAATGTCGTATCATAGCTGAAGTTAAAAATCTAGCCTCTGGGGGCGCCTGGGTGGCTCAGGGGATTAAGCCTCTGCCTTCGGCTCGGGTCATGATCTCAGGGTCCTGGGATCGAGCCCCGCATCGGGCTCTCTGCTCAGCAGGGAGCCTGCTTCCTCCTCTCTCTCTCTCTCTGCCTGCCTCTCTGGCCTACTTGTGATCTCTGTCTGTCAAATAAATAAATAAAATATATTAAAAAAAAAAATCTAGCCTCTGCTGAGTGGGGTTCCTAGAGGTGCTCACTCTGGGAAGTCACAGTCTTCATTTACCAAAATCGTAGATGTTGGTTGTGGTGTCTGCATCTCCGGCATTGGTGGGCGGGGGAGTGCTGTTCCATCCAAGAACTGTGACTGGGCGGCAGGAGGTGAAAGCCGCATTGAGACGGACGGACGGCACACATCGCCAGGGCCGCCTTACAGGAGGTGTTCCTTTGGACCCACTCACCTTTCTGTCAATTAAATGCTCACATTATCTTTTCAGTCAGATAAACATTACCAGGTCCTTGTTTTAAATCAATCATATATTACGTGTTAAATAAATTTTTATTGTTGATGTTATATTATTTATTAAAATGCAGCTTCCCCTGAAACTCAGTGTTTTCTTCTTGGCCGGCCGTCTCCACGTTGGCTCTGGCCTCTGCCGTTTAATAGGTGTCTTTGGGTATCTGAGCAGTTTGGGAACCTCGGAACCAGCACAAAATTACTGCCCGGTAATCTTTCTTTCTCAAGGGATTTGTCGTCACTCATCTACTCAGACAAAGACAGCAGAGCACAGAGACTCATCGGAAGAGCAGACTCTGGGGCCAGACAGCCCAGGGTTTGAAACCAGGCTGTGCCTTCTTATGAGTGACTAGGAGCAAGTCCTTCAGCTTCTTCTAAGAATAACACCCTTGTTACAGAAAGACGAGCATGATCACACCTGTCCCGTGACGATGGCTGTAAGAGCAAAAGTGTTTGCCTTAACCTTCCCTTCTCCTTGTTTTAAAATGATCCAGGGAGGGAACACGCTGGTACGCTGGTACGCTGGTACGAGAACTCTCTGAACCCGCCCAGGGCTGTGTTTGAAAGCATTGATAAGTTCGGAGCTGGGCATTTGTCACTTTAGTCCTAGCAGGGAGTGAAATGACTTATCTCGCTTCTTTTCTCTGTCATCCAGCCAGTAGCTAGGAGAGAAAATATGGGGGCTCCCTCAGGCGAGGATGAGGAACCGCGCAGAAGGCCAAGAGAACCTCGTTGGTGCAGCCTTTTCCCAACCCCTTTCTGGAAGGGAAAGAGCCACTACCGCAAGGAGGAGCGGCTCTGCCCACCTCTCAGACCCTTTACCGCCTGGGACCCCGGCCACGCCGGAGAGCAGGCAGGGCGGCAGCCTGCCCCGTCCCCTCTCTTCCTGCCCCTCCAGCCCGCCTGATGCTATTGTTTTTCCCAGTAATAAAAGTAGAGCTCCTACGAGACGAACATGTAGCGAGGCAAATACATCCCCAGAGTCTGACACGTATTTATGGAGCTCTGTGTTTTTATGTTCTGTTCTGCCTACAGAACGCAGACATGGAGGGCCTCGGTTGTCTTCAGGAAAATCTGAAAGCCAGGAGCTTACTCACAGGCTTCACACCTGCCTCTGTGAGGAACTTCTGAAGCCGGAGATACTCTTCGTAACTGAGGTCCATCTGTTGCACAGCTTTTTAATTCACATATTTTCCCTTCTCAAGCCAAGACACGAGAGCAGCCAATTTTGTGGAAAGATCTCTTTAATATGAAACGAGTAAAACTACCAATGCTAAATAAAATAGACCACTGTGAAACTTGGGTTCCACCCCACAGGGAAGAGGCCGTGTGATTAACTGCGTTATATAACCAGACCGGCCGTACCAGCTGGCACTGCTCTCTTTGTTGTTCCAAGGGAGGGGGGGGCCAAGGCTGGGGCCAGAGCACATGATGCTATTTTAAAGTACTGCAGCCTCTGGAATTTTCCCTCACAGACATGTCCAGCGTCCGAGTTTTCCTTTGATTTATGGTTGCTTTCAGTGTTTAACACTTTTTTACATTTTCAAAGCTACCTCCTCTGCCTCCAGCACCCAGGGGTGCGCTTCTGTTGCTTTGAAAGACGCTTTTCAAAAGAGAAGTTTTCAGATTATGCAAAAAGGAGGTTTTGCAGTGCAGAGCCTTCAAGTGATTTTAAGTGGATAAGAGGGATGAGGATGTAAAGGCAGGGGCCACCCCGGGCCTTTCTTCTCAGCTGCTTATGGTGACGCAGCGGCTCGCTGGAGTGACAAGGATTTCCAAAGCGGCGGTACATTCCCTTAGCAGATGTCCTTGGGCCAGCCTGTCTTCCGGCCCCAAAGGACTCCCTGTCAGGTCTGGTTGACAAACGAGCATTTAGGTCAAGCCATGTGAGACTGCCATTTCTTAGGTCAGAAATGGTAGAACATTGGCGGTTTGTTAGATGAGAACTATACACAGTGACAAAGACCACAGTGGGGCCAATGGGCAGCGCTATGGGAAAGTCTAGGGAAGAGGACTCAGCACAGTGTTGTGGGGTCAGGGGACAAGAAGGGGACAGCATAGCTGAGTGTTGTTCCATTGTTGTTGTTGCTTTTTTAAACAAGTCACTTTATTGAGGTATGATTGGCATGCAGTAAACCACACATATTCTTAGTGTAAATTTGATAAGTTTTGACACATGTATATACCCATAAAACCATCACTGCAATCAAATAATGAATATATCTATCATCCCCCCAAATTTCCTCATTCCCCTTGGTAATCCCTTCTTCCTGTCCACCCCATCCCCAGGCAAACATGCTTTCTGTTACTAGTTTCATTTTGTAGAATGTTATATAAATGGCCTTATATAGTACCTTTTCCCCCTCATTCATGTTGAAGTATATATATCAATATTTCATCTCTTTTTATTACAGAATAATATTTCATCAAATGGATATACCAGAGTTTTTTTTAATTCACCTTTTTTAAAATTCTTTTTTTAAGATTTTATTTATTTCAGAGAGAGAAAGAAGATGAGAGAGAGAGCATGAGAGGGAGGGAGGGTCAGAGGAAGAAACAGACTCCCTGCTGAGCAGGGAGCCTGGTGTGAGACTCAATCCTGAGACTCCAGGATCATGAACTGAACCAAAGGCAGTTGCTTAACCAACTGAGCCACCCAGGTGCCCCTCATTCACTTGTTGATAGACACTTGTATTGTCAGTTCTTACAAATAAGGCTGCTATGAACATGCATGTACAAGACTTTGTATGGACATAGGTTTTCTTTTCTCTTTGTTATGCACCTACGAATGGAATGGCTGTATTATGTATATGTTTAACTTTTTAAGAGACTGCTGTACTGTTTCCGAAGTGGTTGTCCCATTATATGTTCCTACCAGCAGTGCCCGAAAGTTTTGATTTCTTCTACATCCTTGCCGTCATTGTGTATGTCTTCTTAATTTTTCTCATTTTAATAAGTATATAGTGGTATCTCACTGTGGTATTCATTTGCATATCTCTAATGACTAATGATGCCAGACATCTTTTTATGTATTTATTTACCATCTATATATCTTCCTAGCTGAAGTGTCTGTTCAGATCTTTGGCATTTTTAAATTGGGTTGTTTTCTTATTAAGCTCAGAATTCTTTGTGTGTCCTTTCTAAGGTATATGACTTGTAAGTATTTTCTTCCAGCCTGTAGTTTGTCTTTTCATTCTCTTAGTAGTGTCTTCCAAAGAGGAGAACTTTCACATGTTGATGACATCTTGCTCTTCTATGGATCATGCTTTTGGTGTCACTTTTAAGAAATCTTTACTTAAGTTAAAGTTGCACACGTTTTCCACCTACTGTTTCCTTCAGGAAGTTATGTAGTTATGGGTTTTTCATTTGGGACTTCTGAAGTTTATATATGGCATGAAGTGTAGATTGAAGTTCTCTCCTTGTCATCTAGATAGCCAACTGTTTCCGCATCCTTTGTGGAAAAGACTCTTGTATCTCTGCTCGATTGCCTATGCACCTTTGTAAAAACTCCATTGTTCATACAGGTGTAGATCTCTTTCTCGACTTCAGGCTATTGCATTGATCTAGTTCCCTATTTTTTCATGAATATCACACTGTTTTCATTTCTTTTTTTTTTTTTTAAGATTTTCATTTATTTGACAGAGCACAAGTAGGCAGAGAGAGAGAGGAGGAAGAGGCAGGCTCCCTGCCGAGCAGAGAGCCCGATGTGAGGCTCGATCCCAGGACCCTGGGATCATGACCTGAGCCGAAGGCAGAGGCTTTAACCACTGAGCCACCCAGGCGCCCCACTGTTTTCATTTCTTAAGAATGAGTCTTGAAATCAAGAAGTGTAATTCTCTAACTTTGTTCTTTTTTGCAATTATTTGGGCTCTTCTGGTTCCCCTTATAAGGAGATCCTTCACATCTCCTTATAAGTTTTAGAATTAGCTTGTCCATTCCTATTTAAAAATATTCTGGGATTTGGATTGAGAGTGATTTCGACTGAGAGTTGCTGGGCTTTCTTGGGGCTGTGTCCATGGGAGGAAGGTATTCAAACATCATTTTTATATCTGAACAACTGGAATTTTTTTTTTTTAAAGATTTTATTTATTTGACACACAGAAATCACAAGCAGGCAGAGCAGCAGGCAGAGAGAGAGAGAGAGGAGGAAACAGGCTCCCTGCTCAGCAGAGAGCCCGATGTGGGGCTCGATCCCAGGACCCTGAGATCATGACCCGAGCCGAAGGCAGAGGCTTTAACCCACTGGCCACCCAGGCGCCCCAACAACTGGAATTTTGAGACCAGTACAGCATTTAAAAAATTTTCCACAGCCTCACTTCCAAGTTTATTGAAAACCCACCTGTGCAAAATGGTGTTATTCCGTGCCAAAGGATACAAAGAAAAATAAAATGTTCTAATTCTGGCCCTTATTTCCTATAAATTCACCCTTTTTAAAAATCTCCTCCCAGAGACAGAGAATAAGACGATTATCTTGGGTAGTTTTTCACCTCTGGGAAAAGATTACAGATAATTGGGAGAATCTGTGCTTTCTTCAGCGAGAAGGGTCCCTTTTGCTCTTCTTTCCCCCAGTGGCTGCAGGCTCATTCACCAAGCAGTAGACTGTTGTAGCCTGTGGCTTGGTGCAGGAGTTGCAAACCAGACACATGTAAGGCCTGAGAGATCCCGGACAAAGGAGAGCAGCCCAGCCACTGGGCTTTCACATGCATTGCGGGAGAGAGTGGATGTTGGGGGCTAACCAGCATGAGGATGACTCTGGTGAGCTGACAGGCAAAGCCACAAATCTGGAATTTTGTGAAAGCTCCCGATTTTCAAATGCAGTCGCTGTAGTTTTTTGAACAGCATAGGCCAAATGAAACATATCTGTGGGCCAGATTAAGTCCACTGGCTACCAGTGTGCAGTATGCGATGGATGGGTTCTTTTTTATTCGCTTTCAGGGTCGGCTCTTTCATCAGCTCCCCGAAGGATTCATTAACAATTGCTTATAGAGTACTCATAATGTTCCAGGAAGTGCTCAGTACCCAGGAAATGGATCAGTGGTAGGAGGGACCCTTTCGAACCCTGTGCTGGAGGGGCTCCTGCTCCAGTGTGGGGCTTAAGGGGGTATAGAGACATTCCCATGCCACCTCCCATTCTCTCCTGAATCTGCCCCTCCCCTGTATTCTGTCACTCGTTTCAGGCCTCCTGGAAGGCCATGGTCGATGGTACTTGGAGGAGTCCCAGAAGGCTTCTCTGAGGAGGTGACAATGTGAGTTAATTATTGAAGGTAGAGTGGAAATTGGCCAGCTGAATGTACACTAGAACAACGTTCATCAGATTTCTGGTCGCTGCCTGTTTGTGGGACATGAAGTCAATTTAATGGTTGAATTCGGAATTAAAATAAAATAGGATATCATATAGTAAAGGTCAGTATTTTATGCTTTGTGAAACTTCTCGTTCAGTTTTAACACACACATACATGCGCATATTTCTAATACATGTATTTTTGGTCAAAAACCAGAAAAGCATAGTCTGGAAACATTTCCATTTTTTGAGAATCACAAGGAGATTAAAAGAGTCTTTATTAAGGATGACCCCATGTTATTTCTGAGATCCTTTCATGAATTGTTAACTTCAGCGGTGACGTTCCGCTCTGAGTAGGCACAGGATACCCACTGGGCTAGGCATCGATGCCAGGTGATGGGGAGAATGAGCAAGTGACTTTCATTCCTCCGATTTTATTTCCTGCCTTGTTTTCCTGGTCAAATAAATGAATTCATCTAGATTGGTAGTGTTCACGCCCTACGTTCCACAGAGGTGCTCTTGGCAAACTGCAGACCCTTTCCGTGAATAGCTCAATTTGCCCCCTGCTGGATCATTAGCCCTGAGCAGTGCCCCTCAGCCTAGTAGGCTTCAATTCATATTTGCATTTGAATTAGCATAACTGTTTTCAGACTACCATCCCATTTTATGGGAAATTAGGCATATTTGAACTAATTGATAAAAAGTATTACAGAAGTTTCACTTTAGGCACAAAATCTGAAACCATGCAAATCCAAAGGAAATTAAAATTTTGTCAAGAGTCACAAAGTCCCAAAGCCAGGTGGGACTCACTGTGGTGCTCGGCTCTTGCTAACTGGCTGAACTCCCGGGCTTTGCCCAGTTACTCTGGCCTTATGTGAAGTGTTCTCAGAATGTGCCCCCCACCTGAGATGCAACTCTGCCATACATTTTTTTTTTAAATTTTATTTATTTATTTATTTGAGAGAGAGATAGAATGAGAGAGCATGAGAGGGGAGGTCAGAGGGAGAAGCAGACTCCCCGTGGAGCTGGGAGCCCAATGTGGGACCCGATCCCAGGACTCTGGGATCATGACCTGAGCCGAAGGCAGTTGCCCAACCAACTGAGCCACCCAGGTGCCCCCACCATACATCTTTTTAAACCCAAGGTCTTAAAAGACATTTCTTGGGAGCTGTTAGTACTGGACGCACGCTGTGTCCTCACTCTGAGTAAGACAGACACACAGTTTCTGTCTGACTAAAACTCACGCTTCACCCATGCCATGTGCTTTCCACAGACCACGTGTGTGCTTGCAGGTTAACAGCTTTCAGGGTCCCTATAGTCTCTGAGGTTCAGGGTCCTGCCTCTCTGTCCCTGTCCGTAGAATGGGCCGTCAGTTCATCGGTGTGGAAGTGGTCTGTCTGACCAACGCTAGTTCTGTGAGACTGTCATCTTCCTTCTCCCTGATTCCAGATGGATGTGTTTGTCTGTCTGCGCGTGTGTTGTGCACGTGCTAGGTTTCCACTGCGTTTGTAGGCCATTAAGGCATCTGCACCTTTCCTCCTGAACCGCATTTAAGACAAGCTGAAAACATTCTGTGCTGTCATGCTTGATTTTCTGAGCTTGATAGGATGTCCCATTTATCCCAACACAAATTAAATCTTGTTAGTATCATTCCATCGATCTATCCAAATTATTTTAATTCTTGATTATATCAATCACCACGTTCATCGTCTCTCCCAATTGTGGGAAGGCAGCAACTTAAAAATCCTGCCTTCTATCCCTCTCCCCCAGTTGCTGGTAAGAGGACTGGAAGTTTCACTTGAGATTATTATGGTGTCATAGCTTTGAAAGATTTTGCTTGGCAAAATCATTGTCTTTTATTTCTTTGGGCTTATTGCTCTGCTGTTCAAAGAAAAGTACTTCGGGCGGATGCCTGGAGTCACCTGTCTGTAAGCACTCAATAGTGATCATATCCTTCCTTTGGGAAGGTTTAGTACTGATAAGGAAAGCATATCTATCAGAGTTGTTATTTTATAACTTATATGCAGTCAAAACTTTTTTAAAGTACCTCTCTTTTACTCTTTACTGACCAGGAACCAGCGACAAAGATAATGTCAAAGGACCCTGGGGGTACCTTGTTTCCTTCCATTTGGGTATCAGTTTAAATATCGATGTTTTGATCTTGAAGACTAAAATAGAGTTACATATGTTTTTAAACAATTTTGAAACTTTTGAAGAACAGTCATCCGTGGGAAATAATGTGATTAAAGAGTTCATTTTGCCTATTTAGAAAAGGGGAATACCCAAAATTTATATTTGTATAATGGAACTTCCATATAAAGAAATCTTTAATGTCATTTGCTCGTCACCTGTTGAAAAGCAGTGTTGTCATTAATGTTGAGAATTTGCAATTAGTCACTTATGCATTCTGGGTAATATACAAGGCACTTTGGAATTTTGTCTCTCAACAACTACACTCTGTTTTTAATTTCAGAAGGGTAGTTTTGAAGCACGTTTCAATAAACCAAGTAATTTTTGCCACCTGCCAACACATTTGTGACTTAGAAATACTAGAAACAGGACTGCATTATGACTTGCCTGGGCTGGAGGCACTCTTGCCTTTGTGGCCCCTTCCTCCATAAAAAAATATTACAAATGACATTTTAGGACTCTATTGGTATAAAGAGTATATTAATATTATATATTCAAACATTTTCTTTGACCTGAAGTTCATTTTTTTCTTCTCATTTTAAAAGAAATTAAAACATTTTCATGGGCTTCAAAAAGTATTGTGGGCTCTCATCCCTGTCCCCTCTGTGCTTAATGGGTAAATAGACTCTGATTAGAAGTTATTTTTCCGGGACGCCTGGATGGCTCAGTTAGTTAAGCGGCTGCCTTCGGCTCAGGTCATGATTCCAGGGTCCTGGGATGGAGCCCCGCATCAGGCTCCCTGCTCAGCAGAGAGCCTGCTTCTCTCTCCCTCTGCCAGCTGCTCTGCTTACTTGTGCTCTCTATCTCTCTGTCAAATAAATAAATAAAATCTTTAAAAAAAGTTATTTTTCCTTTTCAGTTTATTAATTGTTCTTTTGTGTTTAATGTCCATATATATATATATATATTTTTTTTTTTTTTTTTTAAGTAGGAAAAAACAACTTCTTTTCTGTAGAGCATCTCTTTGAAACTCAATAAGCAGCTGCATATTGGTGGGAGTAACCTGTAATAACCTGTAACCTGTAATCAGCCCTGACATTTATCAACAACTATTCTGAATTAAGGTATAGAAGACTTAAAGAAAGTGGTAAAACAGAAATGTAGGTCTTTTACATAACTGATTGAAACCAGCTACATGGCCCGAAGCTATCAGCATTTACCCATTTTGTAATTTCAAACAGGATATAATGACCATGAAATACAACATTTACTGCTCCTTTAGCCCCCTTCCTTTCCTATAGCAATGTAAAGCCATGTTTCTCTGTTTTTACTATCTAGTGGTTTTAAGGTTTAACAGTGGAAGATCAAGTGTTATTTCTCATTCATTCATATTTTAATAATGATTCTGCTATGTTTATAAAAATGATACATGTTCATTATAAAGAATCCAAGGAATGAAGAAGAGAATAAATAAACAATCACAAATCCTAACACTTAGAAATAAGCCTCAACAATATGTGAATGTCCCCATTGGACATCTCTTTAAGCATGTTTGTAAATGTAAAGATGGATGGATGGATGGAAGAAAGAAAGAAAGAAAAAGAGAAAAAGAAAAAGAAAAAATGCTTTTACAAAAGTAGGATTACATGATACATACTGGTTTTTAAATTTAAAAACCATTACATTTTATTTGAATTTAAAGTAAAAGAAACTAAGTGAAAAGAAATTACTAAACTTTGAATAAACAATTTGTTTTCACAGTTAGAAATGTACTTTTTTTCCTAATGTGGTTAAGAGATGTTGAAGAACTTGATGTTTTTATTTTTGTTTTTTTCTTCTCCCCCAGTTAGGTTTCTCAGTAGACATTAGTGCTATTCACCCAGGTCTCTCCCCATCCTGGGATACAGGAGTATCCCGCATTCCCTTCAAGTTAGATATGACGTTGTGACTTGCTCTAGCCACAAAATGTGAACGGAAGTGAGCAGAAGGTCACTTAGGGATTGATGTATTTAATTGCCAGATCTGTTACTCTTATCCTTTCTTTCCATCTTGGTCAACACGGGTTCTCATGTGATTGTGGAGAAGTGTAGTTATCAGTGCAGCCTAGAATGCAGAACTAGCTCATGGGTGTGCTGAAGAGCCGTGTGGACCTGCAGTGGTGGGCATGTGAGAGAGAAATGAAATCTTGTTCTGTTAAGTCACTGAGATTTAGGGCTTCTTTTTTTTACCATAGATAACAGTCTCTCCTGACTGCTCCCATCTCGTTTTAGAAAGTGTTAATTTCAGGACACCTGAGTGGCTCAGTTGGTTAAGTGGCTGCCTTCAGCTCAGGTCATGATCCCAGGGTCCTGAGATCCAGTCCCGCATCGGGTTCCTTGCTCCATGGGGAGCCTGCTTCTCCCTCTGCCTGCCACATCCCTGCTTGTGCCCTCTTGCTCTCTGACAATTAAATAAATAAAATCTTAAAAAAGAAAGAAAGAGTTAATTCCTCTCTGCTATGATAAATGAGATCATTGACACTCTCCCTGTCTTTCCTTCTTCCCTTCTGGATTTTGGTTAGTTACATTGCTATATCACAAATTCAAGATACAATATTTATATTCTATTCTATAATCTAGCTTTAATTTTGATCACTTGTATTATTTTAATATAGTCAATGTTAATATAGCATTGTATTCTCTTCAGTTGCTTATTTTTTGTGGTTTTATTTATTTATATATTAACATTTTATTTATTCATTTGACACAGAGAGAGAGAGAGAGAGAGAGCACAAGTAGGCAGAGCGGCAGGCAGAGGCAGATGGAGAAGCCTGCTTGCCTGGATCCCAGAACCCCGGGATCATGACCTGAGCTGAAGGCAGATGCTTAACAACTGAGCCACCCAGGCATCCCTGTTCAGTTGTTTAAAATTAGTTGTATATTTAAATGAATTCAGTGCCCTGTACTAATCTTTTTGCGTGTCTTTCCTATTACTGATACCAAGAAACAAGTCAAGGGGCTCAGGGCAGACTATCTGACAGGGGAGCATTGTACCCCAGGAAAGAGAAATATTTTATCATTTGTATTGCTTAGAATTTTGGGCACATGTTGATATGAAAAAGCAGATTTTTAGTGGTTTTATTATTGTTTTTAAATTATCTGTAAACAGTGCATCCTTTATTGCCTGCATCTAAAGCAAACATTGCCACTGACCCACTCTTGGTATGCCAGTGCTAGCGTCTTCATTTTATTCACTGCACTTATTAGATAGACTGTCAAGACTTTCGAGGCACCTGGGTGGCTCAGTCTGTTAAGTGTCTGCCTTTGGCTCAAGATATGTTTGCAGGGTCCTGGGATTGAGCCCCAGGTCAGGCTCTACTCAATGGGGATTCTGCTTCTCCCTCTCACTCTCCTTCAGTACTCTCCCTCTCTCTCAAATAAATAAATAAAATCTTAAAAAAAAAAAAAAAAAAAAAAGATTGTTCTGAGCCTTCTTTTAAAAGTCTTCACGGCAAGTTCTTGAGTTTTTATCACTAATTCACTACCAATTACCTATATATTTGAAAACCAACTTGGCTAAGAATAATATTCATAGACTATACTTTATTCCCCTTAGAATTTTGGAGGAATTGCTTTATTATCTTTTGCATTTAAAGTACTGTTGAAAATTTAATGGACTTTCTCCTCCTTGTAGCAACTTGCTTTTTCTGCTTAAGGAATTATTTTATTAGAACCAGAAACTCAATTATTTAGCCAGAATATGTCTCACTATTGATTTACTCTCTTATTAGTTATTCCTGAAACACAGTATTCTCTTTCATCTTAGAGATTCTGTTGCTTATTCATTTTAGGGATATTTTCTTGTTTTAGATCTTTGAATTCTTTGGGCTGGGTTTTCTACTTTAGGGATGCCCATTAACCTTTCAATGGATTATATTTTTCTCTCCTCCACAGTCATCATTTTTCTCCAGTTACTTTAAATTCTGCCTTTTATCTCTGTTTACCTCAAGTCTTTCCTGAATCTAGATAAATTGAATCATGTTAATTCTATTCTTTGGTATTTCCAGTTTATGAATTTCATGATGATGCTGTTTTGGTCCTCAATTTATCATTTTAGTATGACAAGCTGTTTTTAAAATCTCATTTTGTTATTTGATTATCTCGTTGTTAAGCTCTTGTTTACTGTATTCATGTTCCTATTATACCCTTATTAAGTTGTTCTATGACAAAATGCTCTCTCTTATTTTGGCATCTGTGGATTTGTCAGGGTTTTTTTTTTTTCCCATATAATGTTTTCCTTTTTAAATCACTTGTTACTCTAATATGTTACTCATCTGCCAAGAAAAATCAAGGCCATCCCTCCTCAGGTTTAGCCTCAGCATAAGTACAGCCATCTCAGACCCCTGTGCCCAAGGGCTGAACTTTCCCCTACTTTACTTTGGTCCCAGGAAGCCCCACCCTGCTTTGGTTCCAGAAACCCACACCTTGCTTTAGTAACAGGAAGCCATAAATACACCTGCTTTAGTTAAGCTCCGGGTCCAAGTCCCTACTCCGCTGTGTCAGATATACTTGGGCCCAAGCTTAAGCTTGTCAAGTAAACCCTCGTGTGATTGCATCGGTGCTTGGCTCTTTGATGGTCTCTCAGACGAGAAAACTTGGGCACAACATTGCCGTTCCATTTCATTCCATCTTGTACCTGATGGAGCAGCTGGTTTCTGCCTTTGGTGCTCTGATACACTGGGGTGATTTCTCCTTGACCCCCTTCTGACCCTTTAGAGGACTGGCTGTTTCCTGTTCTTTAGCTTAAGGGCACATGTAGGCAGAAGAGTCAGGGCAGGGGACTGAGTTCAGTTGAATTGTTTGTTGTGATATGGAACACCTGTGCCCAGCAGTCTTTACCGAGACCATATGAAATGTCTTGTCATTTCTGCTAGGGATGGTCAGTCCTTATTGTTCACACTTCTGATCTTTCCATACCTCAGTGTAGCAGTTACCATCCTCACTCTACTAAAGTTAGAAGAGAAAAAAATAACCAATTCATTCCCCTCCAGATTTGGGGATATGAGAGTGAATCTTTCAGTTGTTTGTTGAATAATCAGTACAGCTTCAGGGAATCAGGAATTGGAAGGTGGCTCTGCCATCTTTTTTCATTGGCTTATTTTTATTACTTTTTGTTCATTTCCTTAAGTATTAGAGAGAGTGAAGACTGGAACTGGCCTCAGTTTGCCATATTTACCCAGAAGCTGTTTTGGAATCTGTCTTTCTGACTTTCTTCAAATTAAACGTGGATGTGGCCCAGTTCAGTATAGAAAGCCAGTAGCTGCCTATGCTTCGCCTTGACAGTATTTTATTATTATGGAGTCATACCCCCTTTTTATTTTCTATTCAGTCCCAGATTATGCAATATAATTTCTTTGGTTTTTGAATGCTAAGTAACTTAAAAGTGGGAGCATTTGGTAACACTCTAGCCATAGAGTAGACAGCAGAGCTAAGTGAATTTATTTTAATTGTAATGGAGCATTGCTTTTAATTTATTTGTCCAACATTCATTTAAGTAGTGAGTGCTGACTATGTGCTAGGTACCATTTTGGGTGCCTGGGATACCTCATTAAACAAAAACCAACAAGGCTCTCCTGCCTGTGAGGAGCTTCCATTCTAGCAGAGACAGGATGAGTGTGTGGGATGAGGACAGATAGCAGCAACAGATAACGGTGCATTCGTGAGCTACAGATCTGAAAGTACTATGTAGATATGGGGGATCACAGAGTGGAATGGGTGCTGTGATTAAGAACAGGCTGGTCAGTCGGCGGGGGAGGGAGTCAGCTGAAGAACATTCCAGGGAGAGGGACCAGCTGTGCAAGGTCCTACGGTTCCAGGCTGGCTGGTGGTTTCAAGGAGCAGAGTGAATGGCAGGTTGATGGAGTTGAGTCAGGTCTGTGCAAGTCGGTGAGAAAAATCAGTGGCCCAGAAAGTTGTAACATAAACTTTTAAAGTTTTTGTACTATTTTGAAAAAGTTGATTCTACCAGTATTCAGTGGGTGTTTTGTTTGTTTGTTTGCTATGGGAGGATAAGTTTCCATCTGTGATCTTTAAAAAGCTGAAGCAAATTAGCAAAAACCATAATTAAAACCACAGAAGTCTTTGTTCTGTCTAGAAGACATATAGGAAAAGTAATGCAACAATAAATGAATAGTTCACTAATGAGAAATCAAAAAACAAGATCTGTAGAAAATAAAATTGCTTTTTAAAAAGGTAGTATAATATGTTGTATCTAAATGAGGCTTTGGCAATCATCTGGTTTTACTTTTTACAAATGAGAATACAATCCGAGAGAGGCTAAATGTCTTACCCCAAGTTATATGGCTAGTTGATGGCAAATTCAAATGGGGATAGGGCCCACGCCTGCTGATTAATTCTTCGCCCCAAGCTGTGGCCACCCTGCCTCTGGCCTTTTATTTCAGGGAGAACTCCATTATTGCTAATAGTTTTGTTGTTGACCTTCCATGGACTCGATAGTCAAATCAAGTTTTCCATGACAATAAGTATGATTTACTTGTATTTTGCAACAGGGCCTTGTTATTTGAAGTGGGCGGTCAGTTCATCATCCTGGAATCAGTTTTTGAAAGACCAGTTTATTTCTTCACCTCTCTGTGAGGACCACGTTGTTCTCTGTGATTATCTATCAGAGCAAGTGGTTCTAATTAGTTTTCTTTCCAAGGTGCTTTTCTTTCATTTCCCGGCAGCCAGTCCCTCCGCCAAAGGGATTTCTCTGCTGAGCCACTGCACTGGGGGACCTGGGTTCACGTGGGCCCTGGGAGGCGGCCGGTCAGGTTGGCTTTCTCAAGCTGGTAGTACCCCAACCTCTCCGTTCCCTTCCCTCCCACAATAAACTGTTCTTTCTGTCTCAAATACATTCTTTCATTTGTGTGTGTTTTCACTAATGGTGTTGTGTTTTTTTTTCTTTTTTTAAGATCTTATTTATTTATTTGACAGACAGAGATCACAAGTAGGCAGAGAGGCAGGCAGAGAGAGAGGAAGCAGGCTCCCCTCAGAGCAGAGAGCCCGATGTGGGGCTCGATCCCAGGACCCTGGGATCACGACCCGAGCCAAAGGCAGAGGTTTTAACCCACTGAGCCACCCAGGCGCCCCACTAATGGTGTTGTTTTGAAATACATATTTTAGAATTTGCATTGGTATAGGTCTCCTTCTTTTTCTTACATTTCTGCTTTATCCTGACTGTCCAGCATTCCCTTTGTGCCCTCTCAAGTTTGTCTCTTCCCGTAGTATGAGCTCAGATATTGCTTCCAGCAAATTTCTTCCCATAGAATTCTGACATGACCCCTCATGAATCTGTGTGAGAATTTTTCTGGATCTATGAACCCCAAAAGATGACAACTGGGTTATAAGGCATATGCATACTTCCTAGCACAAACAACATGATTTGTATACAAACAGCCTTCTCCGTGTCCCTTATGGGACTTTTTCGGAGTTTTTCTCTGGTACATATACATAGGAACAAGATCATCACCACGTTCCAATTTACTCCCATTCCCGCTTGCTTATGGAATGGCTGCCCAGTCCTCATTCCCACCCGCGAGGAATATAGTTCTACATCTCCACATCTCTGCCAGAACTTGGTATTGCCTAGATTTCTAGGCACAAAAAGGGATTTATCGTGATTATTTCCATTGTTATTTCTTAAATTTCTGGGTTTGAGCCTCTCTCTGAGTTTCCTCTAAATCGAGTCACCTTGTCGTAACTTCATCCTCTTTTCTGTGGAGGTGCTTATCTTTTTCCTCTTGGTTTTCGGGGGGTCCTTGTACATCCACATAGTCCTGTCTCCTGGGCTTTAGACATTGACAAGTATCTTTGTCCATTCTGCTCTGTCATCTGGAATACTGGTCTCCTTCACTGAGCAGAAATTTTTAATTTTGATGGAAAAAAAATTCATCTTTTGGGGATTCATTGAAAAAGACACTTCCCACTGCTGGTAATAAAGATAATCTCCCATTATTTTTATTAACTTTGTAGCTTTACCTTTTATGTTTTACCTTTATCTATACAGACTCCATCACTGTGTAAGGTGTGGTGTAAAAGTATTGTTTTACATTTCCCTGTATAATTAGTTTTTCCCAGTTTGGAGAAAGCCTCTCCTTTCCCCACTATAAAATTTTAATTGTTATTATAGAATTGTCATGTTTATGTAATAATAATGTCATCCCACCCAGGGCACGAATGACTCTCCATTTATTCAGATCTTGCTTTATGTCTTTTAATTCATGCTTAAAATTTTCCCTGTTGAGGTCTTATGTGAACTTTGCTAATTTAATTTCTAGATACTTTATGGTTTTTATTGTTTATTTTTTATCATATTTTGTGTTTGTTGGTTTTTAAGTTGTTATCTGGTGATTTTACTCAGCCCTCTTAATTGTTCTAGTGGATTATCTTTTTTTTTTTTAAGATTTATCTGTTTATTTGAGAGAGAGAGACAGGCGGGGCTGAGGGAGAGCAAGAGAGAGTCTCAAGCAGACTCTCTTCTCAGTGTGGAGTCCAAAGCGGGGCTCAATCTCACAACCCTGAGATCATGTCCCAGGCTGAAGCTGAGTCAGACGCTTAACTGACTGTGCCACCCAGGCGTCCGTCTAATGGATTATCTATTGATCCTGGCCTTTTCTTACATATTAGATCAAATGATCTGAAAATAATGATGGTTTTATCTCTTCTCCTCAAATGCTTGTACCTAACTTCTTTTTTTCTTTATAGCTCTGGTTAGGACCTTGACTATTATATACAACAGTAGTGGTGACACTGGGCATTCTTGTTTTGTTTCTGCCCTTAAAGGGAAAATGTTTAAAAGATATCTATTAAATCAAATGCTTATTGAAGACTTTCATAATCTTCACCAAGTTAAATAGGTTCCCCATATTCCCAATTTTTAAAGAAATCTTTTTAAAAAATCATAAATATGTGTCAAATTTTATCAAATACTTTTTTGCATCTATTAAGATAATGACTTATCTCTTTGGACTACTGAGGTATTGAATTAATTGATCTAGTGATATTAAAATTATTGTAATCCTGGGATAAATTCTACTTGTTTCTAATATATTATTTTATTTTATTTTATTTTTAAAGATTTTATTTATTTATTGGACAGACAGAGATCACAAGTAGGCAGAGAGGCAGGCAGAGAGAGGAAGGGAAGCAGGCTCCCTGCCGAGCAGAGAGCCCGATGCGGGGCTCGATCCCAGGACCCCGGGATCATGACCTGAGCCGAAGGCAGAGGCTTTAACCCACTGAGCCACCCAGGCGCCCCTAATATATTATTTTAAATAGATCTTTTTTACTCAATAAATACTTAGGATTTTTACATGTGAAATAATCATTGAAAAGAACCTATAACTTTTCTTGTATTCTCCTTATCCTGTTTCAAACAAAAAGTAAAGCAGCCTAATAAAATAGGCTATAGAACTTCTGTTATTTTTCTATTTCCTAGAACAACTTACAGAAGATAGGAAATTAAATGTTTCATGAACATTTGAAATAGCTCACCTGTAAAACTGCCTGGGCCTAGGACCCTTGAGCAGGGGAAAGCTTTGATTGCCATTTCAATGTATTTAAAACTTAGGTCTATTCAAGTTTTCTATTTTTTTTCCTGTACCAGTTTTGGCATTATATATATCCCAGTATCAGTTCATCTAGATTTTAAAAATGTATCAGTATACTTGTGAGTGTTTATAAATTATTGCTTAGCAAATTTTTACTCCTACTGCCCTGTGAGAACATTTAATACACTGTCCTGGTGGTCTTAGACTTGGCCACATGCCTTGCTTTGGTCAATGGAACGTCAGTGAACTTAGCCTGCAGAGGCCTTACATGTCCTTGAGGCAGGAGTTAGCCTTTTGCTCCTAAAAAGTGGCTACACTAGAAAGGGGCAGTCTCTTAGTGCAACTTTTTTTCGGTCCAGCAAACCTAAAGCATATGATACTCCCACCAGTGACAGTGGTTCACCGCAGCAGTGAGTTGGGAAGGGTAATATATTACCAAATTCTGCCTAGGAATGTATATAGTTTTTAAAAGTGCAACCCCATATCCAACTGAGTCACTGTTACAAGGAACTCATATGTACTTATATCTCTGGCTATATCACAAAGTAACTGAAGTTTAAAAAGGAATTTCATAGGGGGCACCTGGGTGGCTCAGTCTGTTTAGCGTCTGCCTTTGGCTCAGGTCATGATCCCCAGCGTCCTGGGATGGAGCCCAATGTTTGGCTCCCTGCTTGGGGAGAGCCTGCTTCTCTCTCTCCCTCTACCCCTCTCCCCTACTTGTGCTCTCTCGCACATGCTCTCTCTCTCAAATAAATAAATAATATCTTTTTTTTTAAGGAATTTTATAGATAAAATCCTTTCTGTTATTGTAGATTCCTGAGCAGAGATTTATCTGAGTCTCCTAGCAGCTGTTTATAGGTCTGCCGTGCCTTTGCTTTACTCCGTAATCTTCAGTCTCTGAACTGTGCTTTTGAATCCTGTACAGTTCCTCTTTTTTAGGTCACCATTAAGGTGGCCACATATTATAGAAGAATATAGATCAGAAAGGGGAGGTTGACCAGACAGGAAGATGGGCTTGCAGACTTTCCTTCACCTGGAGATTGCACATTCAGCCAGGATAGACCAGGGGGTGCCGTCCATGCAAAGATTTGTTGGAAGAAATGACTTCTTTTTCTGGAACAAATAAAAAAGTCAGAAGCGCATACCTGTGGAGATGATGAATTAGAAACTTGACTTGGAAGAACTTTTTTAACAATATGATGAGTTTTTTTCCCCTTCCTTCCCGTATGTTCCTCTGTTTTGTTTCTTAAATTCCACATGTGAGTGAAATCATATGATAATGTCCTTCTCTTAACTGTGGGAAACAAGCTGAGTTCTGCTAGAGGGGAGATTGGGGGCGAGGGGTAACTGAGTGACAGGTGTTAAGGAGAGCATGTGATGTAATGACCACTGGGTGTTATATGCAACTGATGAATCACTGAACTCTACCTCTGAAACTAATAATAGACTATATGTTAATTAACAGAATTTGAATAAAAATAAAAGAGTAAAATATGGTACTATACATTGAGTTCCATATTGTGCTCAGCAAGGGGCTAAATCTTGGAGGAGGAAAAGAAGTAGAAGATGTGATCTCTACCCATGAGAGCTCAGGAGACAGAAGTGTCTTATAAGAAACAAAAAAGTTAAGTATGAATCTTTTAGACCTGACTCTAAATGCAATAAGAATGGGAAAGGAGATTTTTGGTGGTTAATTAGGTATGAATGAGGGAGGAGGAGATAATTGGAGATGTAATGACCACAGGGATGGGAGGGTGGAAGGATGGGCGTTCATAGGGAGATGGGGAATAGGGTATTTATCCCTTCAAATGGATGGCTTCGTTGTGGTAGAGGGGTTTGGTAGAGAATGTTGTTTTGTTTGAAACATGGGAGTTTTCACTTCACTGAGAATGGGATTACAGAGTTGCATGCAAGATTTAGAATCTTGGTATGAGAGAGAACATTCTGGCAGTATAGTAGGAGCTAATTACCTGCCTAGGATATTTAAAACCAGTTAACACTTCTGTCACAGCATCTGGTGGTTCTTAACCAGGCACAGTGCTGCCTCAGCCCCAGGTATGTGGACTTATGTGCTCAGACTGGGGTGTTACTAGCGCGTCGGAGGTGCAGGTCATGAACAGGTGCATGGACAGCCCTGCTTAATGGATGGCCCACCTCAAAGGCTTGTGATGCTTTGGTGAGAAACACCGGACTTCCCACACACCAGTCATTCGGCTTCTGCTGCTACAATTTTTGCTCTACATTTGTGCCACCTGTACTGCTAACTCCTTGCTTGTATTTAAATTTACTTTTTATTTAAAAATCTACTTTTCTTTTTTTGTTACTTTTGTGTTATTCTGGATCTGCTTTTTAACTTTTATTTACTTATCTTAATTCTTATAGTCATGAGTTTGAAATGTTATTTATACTTTTCTAATTGTATTAAAATAGATACTATTTTAACAATAGGACTGTTTATTAGATTACTATTTGTTTAATAGATGACTATTCTAATACAGAATGTTCACCTGTGGACCTCTGGATATCCTCTTGTACACTGCTCGTGGTATGCACATCAAGCTCTGCGAAACAGTGGCCAGATGGTCACAGTGGATTAATTTATAGCTTGACCTGATTTTGTATAGTATATCCTTGGATGTTGACACTAAAGCCTTGGGACTCTCATTTTTTTAATTTATTTTTTTAGATTTTTATTTATTTACTTGACAGAAATTACAAGGAGGCAGAGAGAGGGAGAAGCAGGCTCCCTGCTGAGCAGAGAGTCCGATGCAGGCCTCGATCCCAGGACCCTGAGATCATGACCCGAGCTGAAGGCAGAGGCTTAAACCTCTGAGCCACCCAGGCTCCCCACTTGGGACTCTCATTTTTTCAGTAACTTTGCATTCAGCAGAATTCACACGTTGGAAGGGCCTCGTGAGGATACTTCTCCTGCTCGGATCAGATAGCACAAACAGCTGTTATGGTCTCCTCATGTCTGGAAGGTCTCCTTGGAAGGGCTTGACGTGCTCTCAGCTGAGTAGTGCTTCTGTGCCCAGTTATTTTAGCTCTGGCCTGTGTCCACAAACTGCTGGCCATTTCTGAGTTCCAAGGCAGTATTCCCAAGGGATACGTGACCCTGAACGTGCAGAGGAATGAGAGCAAATACTGCACTCACTCCCAAATAATTGACCCAAAGCCTATGTTGCATTAATAGTTGGCCAGGAGTCAGAATGGTGACAGTGTAGCAGAACCACAGAGGCTCCCTCCCCAACACCTGATAAACTGATCCAAAACATTCGCCAACATCAACCAACCAGACAAACAAAAAATCCAATCACAACTTTGATGCCATGTACTTTGAAAAATGGCAGGCCCTTTCCAAAGGAAGAAAACACCCCATCCTGAACCTTCAGAAGCAGTCCTAGGAAAAGAAGGGAGGGAAGGGTACAAAATCCTCAGGACCCCACTAAATCAGATTGGTATGAAAGAAGCTGGTGGAGGAGGTGAGTGGACGATCTTGGTTGATGTCAGGAGATATTGTCAGCAGAGGCTGGAAGGCAACCCAGGGCAGGCCATCTCTGTGCTGAGCTACAGGAAAGAGACCGCAGGAGTGCGTGCACCCTGGCTAGGCAGAACAGGCGCCAGCATGAGACATTTCCTTGGCTTCCAAAAGAGAGAGCAGCACACTGGACCCCCAACCAGGGCAGGCCTAGTGTGTCCTGCCTTTCCTCTGTGGCAGAACACTGCATAAAAAGCATCAGCCAAGCACAAATTGTAGCTCAGAGGGAGAGAGTGTTAGGGATATGTTGGCTTACTATAAAAGAGCAAACAGAAGCTCTGGATAGAGATGCTCATGTTAAATGTGAGCAAGATGAAGGTAAGTGTCATGACAGCTATGTGAAAATGCTACATCAGAATAAAGAAAGGAACATGGATTGCAGAAACAGACATACAATCAGCTGGGCCCGAGCAGAAACCCAGTGCAAGAAAACTCAGCCTCACAAGTATTTCGTGCTGTCAGAGAGCTCAGGATCAATTCAGTGGAAATAAAAACTCAATATAGTTATGACAAGACAACAATGAGATTTTTTTAAATTTTCATTTTTAATTGTGATAAAATATAACATGAAACTTGCCATCCTTTCCATTTTGGGGAGTACAGTTCAGTAGTGTTAAGTACATTCACATTATGCAGCCAAGCTCCAGAACTCCTCTCATGTTGCAGAACTGACTGCCCATTAAACAGTTCCCCATTCCCCCCACGCTCTCCCCTGGTAACCACCATTCTTTCCATCTCAGTGAATTTCAGTAGCACAGGTACTTCATAGGAATGAGATCATAGAGGACTTGTTCTTTGGTGACTGGCTTATTTCACTTGGCATAATGTCTTCAAGTCTTACCCATGTTGTAGCTTGAGACAGAATGTCTTCCCTTTTAAGACTGAATAATATTCTAATGTATGATCTACCACGTTTTGTTTCTCCTTCCATTCCTTGATACACACTCGGTTGCTTCTACTTTTTGGCTACTGGGAACAATGCTGCTATGAAGATGGGTGTATAAATATCTCTTTGACTCACTGCTTTCAGTCCTTTTGGGTGTATGACCCAGGAGTAGAACTGCTAGATTGTATGATATCCCATGTTTTGTTGTTTAAGGAACCATTGCACTCTTTTCCGTAGCAGCTGTGCCATTTTATATCCTCACCAATACATGTTATTTTGGTGGGGGTTTTGTTTGTTTGTTTTTGTTGTTGTTGTTGTTGTTGTTTTGTTTTTGACAATAGCCATCCTAGTGGAAATGAGGTTGAATGGGATTTTTAAAATACACGTTGACGAGGGGCACCTGGGTAGCCCACTCAGTTAAGTGTCCAACTCTTGATTTCAGCTCAGGTCATGATGTCAGGGTTGTGAGATCGAGGTCTGTGTTGGACTCTGCACTGGGCATGGAGCCTGCTTGAGATTGTCTCTCCCTCTCTGTCCCCTCACCCCTGCTTGTGTGCATACATTCTCTTTCTCACTCTCTAAAACAAAAAAAAGAGAAAGAGAAAGTATATAGGCAAGAAATGATATAGGAAAGAAATGAGGAAAGGAAGAAGAAATACCAAGCATTAATGTAAAAATATATAGTTTACCTCTTAAATTTTCATATATTTTTTTCTCAGCGTTAAATCTTGTGTGTGTGTATATGTGTTGCTGTTGTTGGTTAAATAGTTAACTATAGGTCAAAAAGCCATTTAATTTTCACTTCTGTTTCTTTTTTTTTTTTCTGTTAAATTCAAGCAAAATTAAATAACCGTTATGTGAAAAAAACCGATAATACAGTATATATGCTTGAAGAGTTATCCAGAGTAATGTTCACCAACTCTAAGTGGTGGGTTATTGGAGGACTTGCTTTCTCCTTTGTACTTTTTTATGTGGCTTGAATTTTTTTTAATGAGCCCACATGTTTATGAAAGTGCCCATAGTTTTATAAAAGCCATAAAATTGTTACCATTAATATAAAATATTGGTCCATAGTATCATCATTATTCTAGTTGGGTCTTAATCATTTAAAAAAATTACAGTCTTGTCTTGACAAACCCCAGAAAGACAAACTTTTGCAACTCATGCCTCAGATATTGGCAACTGCCTTGGGGCGAAAGGCATGTGCAGTGGAAAACATTAGCTATTCTAATAGGATGCTTTTTGACTTCTTATTGAATTCATAAATCTAAACAACGAGCTGGTGAGTGTGAATTGGGATTGACTCGGATTCCCATGATGCTGGTGACAGAAAGCATGGTACAGTGTAGTGCGGTTTGTTGTGCACATGGCTGAATGAGGAACATGAAAACCGCACTTCTAGTTCGGCCCTAACCAATATGCAGCACCAGAATTTTGGACGTTTGGAGTGCTTCTCACTCTCTGCACTTCCTTATACTGAACTTCTTTCTTTTCTTGAATTTGCCATGGTCTCCTGCCTCCAGGCCTTTGCACAGGCAATTTCCTCTCCTCAGGACACACTTCCTTTCCCTTTATTGGGTTCTTTCTTGTGTTCAGGGCTTAGTTTTAGCCTCCTTCTTCTAGAAGGCCTTCTGCATTGTAACTGATGGTACTTCTTCCTTGATATGCCTGGCAGTCTATAGTCACTCACTTGGTGTCAGAGTTCCACAGCAGCCTGGCCTGGGGGCGACTAGGATCTAGGAAGGGCAAGGTCAGGTTCTCTCATTGCTCTTCCATAGCACAAGTTTTGTTTTCTTCCTCTGGGCTCCACCAGGGTGGTAACTCTCCTCAAACTAACTTGTGGCCTCTGAGTTTTCTTTTTTTCTCAGCAGGCCTCTTCGGTTCTGCTTCTGTTGGAAACTGCAACTTTTCTTGGAAACATTCAAGTTTATCAGGAGAGAGTAGCTGTTCTGTTTAGCCCGTTTCCCTCCAGCACTAGTCATTCCTGCAGGAGAGGGTATCACCCCTGCACCCACAGGCCTGTGTCAGAGGGAACTTGGGCCCAGGCTGGCATTCTTAATTCCCTCTGAACCCCCTGCTTGGCCTCTCTGGTAAAAGAGATGGAGGGAAGAAAGCCTGTTATAAAGCTGTGTGTGCCATGAAATCCTAAACATATGTTTTATATATAAAAAACCAAAAAGAAAGGTCAAATCAGGGGGTGCCTGGGTGGCTCAGTGGGTTAAGGTCTCTGCCTTTGGCTTGGGTCATGATCCCAGGGTCCTGGGATTGAGCCCCACATCGGGCTCTCTGCTCAGCAGGGAGCCTGCTTCCCTTCCACTCTCTGCCTACTTGTGATCTCTGTCTGGCAAATAAATAGATAAAAATATTTGGGGGAAAAAAAAGAGGTCAAATCATTATCAGTGGGTTTCTCTGATGGGATTTCTAGTTATTTTTACTTTCCTGTTTTCACCTTTTCTGTAATAAACATTTTCATAGACGCTAAATGGTATTTTGTAAGCTCCTATATGTAACCTTTGACTGAGCAGCCCCCAAGAAAACTAGGGAAGGTTGGCCCTGCCTGATGAAGCTTAGTGCTGTTCTAGTCACTTTTTTCATCTGTGCCCCCATCTGATGTGTTTGTTTGCTCTTTCCCCCATGTCTGTCTTTTCTCCAGATGACCGGATGACTGGCATCCCTCCACACATCCTCAACAGCTCCCCATCAGACCGGCAGATCAACCAGCTGGCGCAGAGGCTGGGCCCCGAGTGGGAGCCTGTGGTGCTGTCTCTGGGCCTGTCCCAGACAGATATCTACCGCTGTAAGGCCAACCACCCCCACAACGTGCAGTCACAGATGGTGGAGGCCTTCATTCGCTGGCGTCAGCGCAATGGGAAGCAGGCCACCTTCCGGAGCCTGCACAGAGGCCTCCAGGCCGTGGAGGTGGACCCCTCAGTGCTCCAGCACATGTTGGAATGATGGGGTCTCCCGGCACCATCCCATGGGGGAGTGTGTCCCCAAGTTGCGTGGGCGGAATCCTGACTTTCTCCCAGGGCAGGTAGTTTCTGGGCTTTCCGGGGGTGGGGGTAGGAGTGGGGTGGGGGGGGGGTCTTTTCTTTTTAATGATCTGTAAATGAAAGGAGAAAATGAGATTTCCAGTTGGTGTTACTTGAAAGGCCAGATTACTCAGTAGCTCTACCACATCGACTTGACAATTCATTGTTTTTACTGTCTTGAAGATTGCGTTGTTTTAATTGTGCAGGTTTTAATTGTGTGAGTGCCTTTTAATAAACTGGTAAATCATAATGGCTGAAAAAAATTACTGTCTTATCATATTACATGCAGATATCCTATAGATAGATAGAGATATCTGTCTATACCTATCTATATCTATATATAACATCTACTTTGATATTGCCTGGGAACTGAACTGTGGACTTTGCTATTAACGATGATAATAAAAAGTGAATTACTGTACAGAATGTGGCCTTTCATGAGACAGTATTATTTGTTTTTTCTCATTCCTGTAGTGCATAGATTAAGGGTGTAAAATTACAGTAGTCCTTTTTTTGGAACAGAATTACTAGTAGTAACAAAATGGTTACTTTCTCCAGTCAGGATAAATCGCTCAGAGGGGATGTCTGCATTAAATTTAAGACACTGAAGCTCCCTGTAAGGCCAGTTCAGGTACAAGCGTGCATCCCTGAGCCCTTCATCTTTGAGAGATTGCTTAAGAAAATCCTGTGTTTAAAGGATTTAGTTGGGGGACAAAAGAGGGTGTGGTCTTTCCGTTGACATTGTAGTGATTGAAGTGTTAGGCTCCCAAGGAGTATGACTTAGTCTTCTGTCTTTTTATTAATGACACATGGTATTTTTTGACAAATGCTTTCCTGTTTTCAATCAAGGGTTTTCATATATGTGATCTCATTTGGGCCTCACAAAAATGCTATGAAGTAGCTGGTCAAGAGAGGTGAGCCTCCTTCTGTAGTGAGATTAAGTGATTTGCTAGCGGTGAATGAGCTATAAAATGTGTCTTTGGAGCCCTGCTCTTTCCACCTGGTCCCTGCTGCTTCTCCTCCTCTCTCTCCCGTGCTCCTCAAAGAAACTTGAATCCCGTTCTCCTCCTGCTAACAGCATCGCTGTGGACAAGCTGCCCCTCTTCTCTGACCCTGTACAAAAGAGGAAATGATTGTCCTCTCCTCCTAGATTTTTGTGATAATTAAGGGAATAACGTCTGCCAGGGTCTCATCCAGTGCCTGGCCCTTAGTCAGCTCTCAGAAGTGGGAACTGTTCTCTTGCTGCTGTGGCTGCATACGGATCAAGTTCACAGGCAGAGCTGGTTAGTGGCTAGAGCTGAGGGCCCTGCAGGAGGAAGCACTGGGACCGTGTTTCCTGCTAAGCTTTAACATGTGATGTAATTTACTAACTGTACCGTGGGTCCAATCAAGAGAGGGACAGGCGAACAGTCCCAATCCGTGATCTGTTCTTCTGAATAATTGGGGAATCTATTTCCTAATCCTAACCTAACTCAGGATTTTTTTCAAAGGGAAAACATTGTACTTTTTACCTTTATTCCGGGACAAGTATATAGAACGGCTGAGTTGAACATGACGTGAGTGCTCCAAAAGGTGACAGTGATATGTCGATCATATCCTTGTAGATGTCTGGCAACCATATTCCCTTTACTAAAAAAGATCAATTACAGGTCAACAAACAGTTCAAAAGGATGGTCTGCTGGCCTCATCAGCTCTAATTTTCCATTTTGCAGCCCAGCCATTAATTCATTGTCTTGTAAAATTCTCATAGACTTTGGCCCCATGACTGCACTAGTGATAGACTAGACTGTACTTCCGTGGCATCTTCCACACTGCCTGTCATTCTGAATCCTGGACTTGTTACTTTGCTATTTGTTCCCCTGAGCTTGCTAACAGAGAGTTGCTTTGGCTTTTGTTCTCACCGCATTTATTGCCAAGGGCATATGGCTGGGCTCTGCTGCCTCTGACTAGATGGCATTTCAGAAACGGGTCTGATGATTAGCTAGTTCATCTTCCCACCGTTTGCTTGGAAGCGGAATTCGTCATGCACAAAGACACTTCGGTGCTCTGTCCATCACTGGCTGCCAGGGCCGGTAGAGAGCTCTGACTTGCTGCCCTTGATGAGCAGGGTGTCTCCCCCATCACATGGCAGCCGCAGCTGCTGGGCCTGCTCACGTTCTTGCAGAAGATTTGCAGAATGCCAGAAACAGAGCATCTAAGTCACTACCTCGTCTCTGCCTCTGGCTGTGGAGAGTGATGCCAAATGGCATTTGCCTGCCTCCCAGGAGAATCGGGTAGGTGACGTGCCTGCAAGGAGTCCATGTGGTTTTGCCTGGTAGAAGATTCTATGGTTCCAGAGGCTGCCTACCTCCAAACAGAATTCTGAATGAGTACAGGGCAGTGGCAGAACGTTTGCAAGCACTGTCCAGAAAAATATGAAGTCTTACTCCACTTTGCTTCGGGGAGCACATGCGTGTACATTCATGAGTATGCCCTCTAGCTTTTTTTTTTTTTTTTTTTTTTAAACTAGAACTTTTAGGAAGTTTTTCTCAGTACAAAATAGTGAATGCCCATTATAGCAGTTTAGAAAATACCAGTGAGCAAGAATAAAAAAATAAAAATTACCCCTACCCCATCCTCCAAAGATAACCACTAGGACACCCCAGTTTTAGTCTCTATCCCCAGTTACTTTCCTATGGCTGCGTATGCTTTTTATAATGAAAATGAGATTGTATCAAAGCAACTGTAACTAGAAGACGTAGTTAAAGGATATACAAAATTAAAAGATGTGATGTAGGTATCCATAATCCCAGTTTTCAAGATATACTACAAAGCTGTAGGAGTCAGAAGTATGGGCACACAAATAGACACATGGCTCAATGGAACAGAATGCAGAGCCCAGAAACAAACCCATGCATTTATGGTAAATTAATCTATAAGGGAAGAGACAAGAATATGTAATGGGGAAAAGACAGTCTCTTCAACAAATGATGCTAGGAAAACTGGACAGTTACATACAAAGGGATGAAACTGGATCACTCACACCATTCACAAAAATCATCTCAAAATGGATAAGGAACTAAATGTGAGACCTAAAACAAAAAAAGCTCCTAAAAGAAAACACAGGCAGTAATCTCTCAGCCATCACCCTTAGTAATGTATTTATGGATATGTTTCCTCAGGCAAGGGAAACAAAAGCAAAAATAAACTACTGAGACTACATCAAACTAAAAAGCTTCTGCAAAAGAAGCCATCAACAAGATGAAAAGGCAATCTACCGAATGGGAGAAAATCTTTGCAAAAGATATATCTGATAAGGAGTTAATATCCCAAATATATAAAGAACGTGTATAACTCAACACCAGAAAAACAAATAATCCAATTAAAAAATGGGCAGAAGACCTTAATAGACATTTTTCCAGAGAAGACAGGCAGATAGCCAACAGACACATGGAAAGATGTGGAAAAGATGGAAAGATGCTCAACATCACTCATCATCGGGGAGATGCAAATCAAAACCACAGTGAGATGCCGCCGCATGCCGTCAGAGTGGCTAAAATCAGAAAGACAAGAAATAAGTGTTGGTGAGGATGTGAAGAAGAGGGAACCCTTGTGCATTGTTGGTGGGAATGAAAATTGGTGCAGCCACTATGGAAAACAGTATGGAGAGTCCTCAAAAAAACAAAAATGGAACTACCATACAATCCAGCAATTCTGCTTCTGGAAATTTAACCAGAGAAAATGAAAACACTAGTTTGAAAAGCTGTCTACACCCCTATGTTTCTGCAGCATTATTTACCATAGCCAAGAGACGGAAGCAACCCAAGTGTCCATCGATGGATGAATGGATAAAGAAGAAGTGGCATATGTATACAGTGGAATATTCCTCAGTCATAAAAAAGAATGAAATCTTGCCATTTGTGACAACATAGATGTAATTTTAGGGTACTAGGCTGAGTGAAATAAACCAGATAGAAAAAGACAAATGCCATAGGATTTCACTTATATGGGGTATCTAAAAAACAAAACAAATGAACAAACAAAACAAAAAGGCTAATATGTACAGAAAAGAAAATGTTGGTTATGGGGTGTGGGGAGGGGATGTGTTGGGTGGGCAGGCAAAATAGATTAAGGGGATCACGAGGTATAAACTTCCAGCTATAAAATAAGTAACTCATGAGGATGCGATGCACAGTATAAGGAACATGATATTGTAAGAACTTCGCATAATGACACGTTAACTGGATTTATCATGGGGGTCATTTCACAATGTGTAAAAACATCGAATCACTATGATGTGCACCTGAAATGAATAGGATGTAGTATGTCAATTATACTTCAATAAAAAAAATGGGATTGTATTGTACATGGTGTTTTACAATTGGCTTCTTTTATTTAACATATAGCTGTCTTTGCATGTCATTAAAGATTTTTCTATACCAGTGATTTTCATTGTCCTTTGTGTTTGGAGCACGCTTTCAAGTCCTATAATTTTCGGCAACATGTTTGAAGAAATTAAAAAGACTCTAGCTACTGAATGTAAGAAGGTCTTTCACTGTCAAAACATCCACCATTTTCCCACTATTTGTCTGACGCCCCCCTTTAGAACCATGTCCTTCCTTGCTTGAGTAGAGCTTTTGGCTGCTCCCACTACCGTACACTCATATCCTGAAAAGGCAAAATTGAGCACTTTCCCATAAACATTCTGAGCTTTTTATTTATTCCTCACAGCAGGAAGCCTTCTCCTCTGCTCTGTGTGACCCCCTCCGCTCTGTGTTCCATTTGTATACGCGTGTGCATTCCGTGGCCAGTCGGAACCGGTGTGTGTGGCTCTGTTCTCCACCGTCATGTTTAGCGGTGGCGTACTTGCCCACATAGGTGTGCGTCATGATTTGTTAACCACTCTCCTATGACATGAAAGGGACCTGTAGGTGGTTTTTGCTCTGTCACTTTTACAAGCAGTGATGTGATGCAAGGGAGTTCCTCGTTGTTAAATGTTTACATCCCGCAGAAGCTACAGTGAGCTGGATCCCTCTTTTGTTTAGTACCAGACATATTTAAATTTTATTATCAGTTAGTTTTATTATATAGCAAACTGCCCCACCATGTGTTGGCTTAAAACTTAAATCCTGGCTTAAACTTAAGTTCACAATTCTGGGAACCAGTTGGACTGTCTCTGCTGGACTCATGCATCTGTGGTCAGCGGGTGGACTGGCCAAGGCCGCATGATCCGGGATAGCTTCGCTTGCACACCTGGCAAGTGGCTCGCCGCTGCCTGCAGCAACAGAGCTGTCGTGGTCACACTTCTCCGTCCACCAAGTTTGCCCTGCCTCCTTCCCTTGGCAGTGGTGGCCAGGGTCCCGCGGGCAGCAAGAGGAAAACCCTAGCAGGCGAGCACTTTTCAAGCCTCTGTTTGCCTCCATTTTACCAATAATTATGTTGGCTGAAGCGAGTCCTAAAGCCAGCCCAGAGTCAAAGTGGGAGGGCTCTACGGAAGGGCATTGGGAGAGGAAGGGCAATAATTTGGGTCCATTTTTTGCAATTGACTACAGTCAGTATTTTAAAGTTGAGATTTCTCGGCCCTGTCGACAAAGTTTGGCCACCCATTGCAATAATGGGCAGGCCCCTTTGCAGAGCGCTGCTGTCCTTGCCTTGGACAGGATATACACTTCTTACCCAGCTCCTCTGCCTGCTCTGTTACCTGCTCAGCTCCCACAGACGTTTACCCCTGCGGCCTCTAGCCATACAGCCGGGAAGATTCTTAGGATACACTCCCGGAAGTAGGATTGCCCAGTTTAAAGTTGCACATATTTCTAAAAATGACTTTGACTTTTTAAACTTTATAAAAATTATTTTTAAAAACTACTTTTGCTTGGAGAGAGCAATGGGGTTGGTTTTAAATGCCAGTTAATCCCCCCAAACTTCAGTGGTCCCCGAGGAAGTTCTCGCTGGGGCACACACACGGGCATGTACACACACCCACGTACCGACCCCTGCCACCACACACATGCGTGTACGTACACACACGCAACTGAGGCAGTAGAATGAGTCTGTCTTCATCCCTGCCTCTGGAGAATGCCCCAGAAGTGGCAGTTTTGGAAAGAGACTCCCCTCATTCAGTTATTCAGCAAAATTATGGAGAAGCTACTGTAAACTAGGCCCTCTGCTAGGTGGGGAAGCCAAAAGATGACCAGTAAGTACACTGTCCTCCAGGAACTCACTATTTGGCCAATGAGACCAGCGTGGATTGGACTGTAATCGCAACATGGTACAATAAGGTCCACATGTGAGTGCCTAGTCTCTGGGAACACAGAGGAGAAATAATTCATCCTGCCTTGATTCAGAGGTGGGAGGCCTGGGGCTTACTTGCATGAGACTCCCTCACTTGGACACGTCTCTGTGCCATTTTCCTTGTGTGTAAAATAGCTCTGATAACCATACCTGTAAGGTTTTACAGGCGAGATACACAGAACACCAGGCGAGATGGGCACAAGGCAAGTTTTATTAAAGGCGCTCTTGGGCGAAGTTCCGCGACTCAGGAGAGGAGAGTCGGGGAAGTCGCACCCGGGAAGGGGTCAAGTGGGTCTTTTATTTGGGTTAAGATAGGGCATAGGTTCACAGCCATATAAGGTAAGGTATTCAGGGCGTGGGTTCACAACAACTATATATGTTAAGGTATTTGTGGTTGGAGGGTAGGGGGAGTCCTGATGTTCCTGTTTCCTGCATAGGTATCGGTTCACTTATGGTGACGTGTCCTCAGCATACGTTTTTCCGGCGGGAGAGTCATGGGTAAAGCAAGAGGCGGCCTGGAAGATGACGGCCCGGTGGCCATTTTTATTGTTCCTCCTACATTCCCTGAGCCGCTGACCCAACAATATCCACCTACGGCTTCAGTGAGGATACAGAAAGCTTATAACAGTGTCAGGTACAAAAAATGTTTTGCCAAATCGTTGAGCTGAATTATTTTAGCTATTCTTTTTTTTTTTTTTTTTAAAGATTTTATTTATTTATTTGTCAGACAGAGCACACACAAGCAGAGTGGCAGGCAGAGGGGGAGAGAGAGAAACAGACTCCCCACTGAGCAAGAAGCCCAATGTGGGACTTGATCCCAGGACCCTGGGATCATGACCTGAGCCAAAGGCAGCAGCTTAACCGACTGAGCCACCCAGGTGCCCCTATTTTAGCTATTCTTACCCACTTCCACTCTTCACACTGCCGGGGCCCTCAGAAGTGTGAAGGTCAGAGTCACCTTTTCCTGTTGTGATTTGCAGTAGAGAAATGGAAAGTGCATGGTCCTTCAGTACTTCTACCAGGACTCTGAAAATAAGGACTATGAACTGGTAAGCCACCTCAGAGCGTATTCAGAATTGGGATGGGGACTCTGATCTAACACGTGACTGTCATTAAATGAATACCTACCAACATCAAGCTACCGATTTGTGTAAGCTACTAGAGATACAGGGTAAAGACACAGATGCTGCCCTGTAGGATCTTAGCCTGTTGAGGAGACAAACATAACAGCCAGCGATTATGATACTGTTTGGCCAGCACAGAGTGGGGAGCAATTAAGGTGACCGTAGAGGAGGTGGCACTTCAATGGGACTTTTGTTAGCTTTGCCCAAGTTAGTATGTTGGTCCCTTTGGGGGATGCTAATGCATATGGACACCAGAATTCCACTTAATTTACTTATTTGATATCCAATTTGACAAATAGCACTTCTCGCCATGGGTCTGCAAGATGCTTCCATGGTGCTGTCTCAAAGGAATTTAGAAATAAAGAGAATCTTATTTATAGGCTAAGTTGCCAATATTATCCAATTCTCTACATCAAGACAACAAGACGTTGAGAAACATGGTTTATTTATCCACAGTAGAATTGGATCGGGCTTCAGATTTTAGGTATCGGGCATATTTGGGGGTTCTTTGTGCCATTCCTAGCCCTTAGTTCTTCCTCTGAAAGACCCACAGATTAAAATTAGATGTTGCTGGCATAGAGGGAATGTTTTTAATGTAATAACTGCCTGTTTACTTCTTAGAATCATAAACAGAGCTTATAAGAACAGGAATGTCTATCTTGTTGGCATTTACTGTTTTTGTAGGAAAATTAGAGTCTCACAAAGACACAGTTCAGCAAGCCAATTAAGCCTTGTTTGTTAAAATTATGTAAAATATATGGCAATGATTCTGAAAGCTATTATTAATTCAAAATATTGGCCACAAAATCCAGGTCTGAGTACTTCAGAAGAAAAAAACCCAATGCCTTGATAATATTTATATGTCTTCATTTCATTTTCATATTCTGTCTTTGGCCACTGCTGTTTGTAGTGACAGATTACATTCCTAATGGAGAATATTTGTGGAAAATATTTGCTATGATCTGAATGCTTTTCTCCTCACCCCCATTTATATGTTGAAATTCTAACCCCCAAAGTTGAGGGTCTCAGGAGATGGGGCCTTTGGTGGTGATTAGGTCACCAGGGTGGAGCCCTCATGAAGAGACCCCACAGAGCTTCCTAGCTCCTTCCTCTGAACACTGAGAAAACACCAGCTCTGAACCAGAAGAGGTCCTAGTACATGACCATGCTGGTGCCTTGCTCTTGAACTTCCCAGCTTCCAGAATTGTGAGCAATAAGTTTTTGCTGTTTATAAGCTGCTCAGTCTGTGGTATTTTGTTATAGCAGCACGAACAGACTGAGATGATATGAAATGAATTAGATAAATAATTATTATTCTTTCCTTTGGTGGCATATAACCTCTTCCTTGTCAGCTTCTAGGAGATGAATTGATTTAATCAGGACTTTGCTGATACCACAGTCTTTGGCAGGACTTCGTGGCTCATTGCTGATCCCAGGAAAAGACTGAGAGCCTACAAATGAAGTAAGTCAGTCCATTCATACACTAGTGGTGCGCTTTAGTGCCTCAGGAATGCGGGGGATCTGGCTAGGGAATAGTTCTTTGAAGGCTCAGAAATCTTCTTCTAATAGATCTTGTAATAGGTCGTGGTTCTTAGCCATTTGGAGGGGCACAGATCCCTTTAAGAATGTGAAAAGGCTGTAGAATCTGCAGGAAGAATGCAGACTTCTTTGTGGAATCATTCTTTTAAAAAATGCACATGTATACACACATACACACTCAACACTTGGCATTCAAGTTTTAGGAAATTCCCACTACACCGAATCCAGTTCACTTATCGCAAGAACCCTGAGTCTGTAGAGTCCCTAGCATCAGACTTCATCAGCATCTAGGTCTGACTAGTCATTTCTTGGTTTTGTAGAGTATTTGGAAGACTTGTGTCCAACAGAATGAAGCTAAATGTTTCTGCTGGATTCACTAGCATATAATTCCTGGCATGAAGGGCTAACAGTGGTTTGGAAGAAAGGTGAAACCATTTGTCTAAACCCTGATCTTTATACAGCTGGTCACAATTCTTCTGTTCTATGGGAAGACAGGCAGGTGGTTCTCCTGAACCCACCTCTTGGAAAGGTAAGAGCTTGCAGACATGCAGTATATGACAGTCTCTAGCTTCTAGCAGCTTTCTGTCTTCATCCCATCTTTATAGCACCAGGGATCCTAGACAGGAAAGGACTGAGACTTTTGTGCCCAGGACATTGGGAATAATTTATTTCAGGGGGAAGTTTTATAGAACCTCATCTACTTTATATACTGGGAAATTATTTCCAACAATATCTTTTTGTCCAGCCATCTGCTTGAATCAAGTTTCTGCCAGCCTCTGGAAGAAGTAATTATTCCCTGCTCTGAAACTCAACTCCATGCTGGCTTTCTGCTGAGGGAGTGGACCCTTTGGTTGTCTGTTTTCTATTGTCAAGAGTTCTTTTGTCACTTACTATTGTCAGCTGCTGATTTTTCAACAAACACTATCTTTGAGGCTAAAAATAAACCCTCCCAACACAAGTCCTCTTTTTATGAAGTGTTAAAGATAAAATAGAGCTGTCAATTGTGGATATAATTTTATTCAGGCTATTGCATGAGAGGGAACATTTATTAATGAGAAATGTCTCAAAGAAAAGGGAAGAGGCCTGAGTTTTATAGAGGCAAGTAAACAAGGGAGTCATCCCCAAGTCTTATGGGAATCATGAGGAGGGATGGAGTTGGGCCTTATCTCAGAACAGGGGAAGGCTGGGTCTTCCTTTGTGGTGGTTAGCTATTTCTTGGAACACAAAAGTGTGGGGGATTTTTCAACCATCACCGCTTTCAGGGAGCACAGAGTTCAGACAAAGTTTAACATTATCAAAAGTCACATCTTTTTAACTTTTAAGAACCTAAAGCAAATTTGGAAGAAAAAAAAAATTGTTTCTGTAAGGTTTGGGTGTGAGGTGAAACCAGAATTCTGGCATCTTGACTGCCTGTTCTATAAAAGACATGAAAGCTATCTCCTCATTTAATTTGGCTAAAGAAAAATGAATGGCCTGCATGACCAAAGCTTAACAAAAGGAAAAGAAACAAAACTATTATGACTTTCCTAGAGGCATGGAGAATCCAGGGAACAATTTTCAATTTGTACCAGTCATGGGAACTCTGTGACTTACAAAAATTTATTCAGCATGCATGTTTTGAGCACCTGCTATATGCCAGGCATGGGTATATGTGCTGGGCATAAAGCATTCAGTGTGTACCAGTTCAAAACTTCCCCCCTCATAGAGCTTCCTGCTGCGGAGAAAAAGAATGTGCAAAGGGACAATGAGAGCCAGAGGAAGGAGCTGTGTAGTTTTTAAAAAAGTTTGGTCAGAGAAGGTTTCCATAAGAAGGTAACAGGAGTAATGGCCCGAGGAAGTGAGGGAAGGAGTCCCTGCTGAGGTCTGAGGGAATCTTTTGGGTGGAGGGAAGAGCAAAGTGTGAAGGCCTCAGATGGGGACTTGTCAAACATTTTCAAGGAATAGCAAGGAGGCCAGAGTGGCCGGAGTGCAGTGGGCAAGAGAGCAAGTAGTAGGGGTTGAGGCCGGAGAATCGTGGGAATCAGAGTCTAGGCAGTCCAATGGGCCATGGCAATGATGTTGGCTTTCACTCAGAGTAACATGGGAAGCCACCAGTTGGCTTTCAGCAGAGGCATGACATCATCTAATTTATATTTTCAAAGGATCAGTCTAGTTAATGTTTTAAGAGGGCTGAGGGGAAACAGTAAAAAGGCTACTGCACCATTCTCGAGAAAACAGGGGTTCGGATCAAGATGGTCATGGTGAAGGGTAGTGATGTGTGATATACTGCTTGGCTCCCCTTCAGGAATAAAAGATTGATTCCTACAGCAGCTGGGAGGTCCCCAGCAAATGGCCTTTGGCTGTCAGCCCTCTTCAAGAGTTGCCTTCTCTGAAGAGAGTCGTTTTCCCAAAGGCATTCCCCCTTCCCAGGGCGGCCTGCATCCAGTGACGGGTCAGTAAGGCCTATAAAGGCCTGGGGCCTCATTTCTGTTCAAGACAGTTCCCAAGGGCTGTCCCAGTTCAGAGCTCCTTGTGGAGGCAGCACTGGCCTTTATTGTGACCAAATCACAGCCCAACTTTTCCTCCTGCCCAAACCCGTTTGCTTTCCTCCTTAGGCATTGTTGATCCCAGGAGCATACCTGGATGACCTTCCTGCCCACTGAGCTCCATCTCAGAATCAGCTTCCAGGAGGATACAACCTGTGACATGAAGAGGGGAGCAGTGGTCAGAAATATATTCCGAATATATTTTGAAGGTAGAGCCAAGTGGATTTGCTGATGGATTTGATGTGATATTAAAATTAAAAAAAAAAAAATCAGTGATGACACACTGAGATTTTTGTCCCAAACAAACAGAAGGATGGAATTGTTATTAACTGACATGAGAAAGACCACGGGAAAGGCAACAGTTTGGGGGATTAGTGAGGAAGGTAGGGAATATAATAGAAATAAAAATAAACTCTTAAGATTCATGTAGGTAATTCCATTTCCAGAAGGACATTCTTAACTTTGACTTTGGATACTCCCAACATTATACAGTTTTAGATAGAATCTGTTATAGTAGACGTTTCATTTAATTTGAGGAATGTGAGAGCAATTAAACATAAAAAATGTGAATACATATTTTCAGCCATTACACAATGGTTACTAATTCATAGAGACAGAGTTGAAGTAGTTCTATAAGGGAACAAAGCCAGCCATTGGCACATCCACCAGGATATGTATCAAGAAGTTGTTTTTTCTTTTTTTTCTGTAAGGCCCTTATAATTCATAATACAGCAACTGTTCCCATGAGAAGTTGAAGCAAAACTGGTTACAAACTTGATATATCACATACCCAGACAATAATCCCAAGGCAACACGGTAGTAAGCACAATGATATGATACCACCTTGTACGGATAAAGCTCTAAGAAAATTCACAGTAAAGGGAAAGTCAGCCGGAGAGCACAGTAGGTAGAAAATGAATCTTGAGCTGGGGTTTAACGGTAGAGAGTAAGCAGAAAGGTTCAGGAAGGGTGTTTCTAGAGGAAGGAGGAATGTGAGAGAAGGCCCAGAAGGGAGGATGGGTAAGACAGCGACTAGGAGCAGTTGTCATGAATCTGCCTCCCAAGAAGTTTACATCAGTTGGGTAAAGTGGGACAAGTTAGCTGACTTTTAAAACCGGGGAAGGGGTTTGGAGTTCTCCTTTTAATTCCCAAAGGGAGAGAAGATATTTTCTCAAAACTTTTAAGGTGCAGACATGCACTGTCAATCTCCAAAATGGAAATGGGTGATGTTTCCCAAACTTAATGGACATGGGAAGCTTTCCTCCCATGATGGCACCTGTTACCATCTTTGGGAAGATTGATTCTACAGGCACAGGGAGGCAGATGACACTCAAACATGGAGCGTGTTGAGAAAACCAGTGGCTCCAAGCTGCCAAAAGTAACCAAGATTTTTAAAGGACACAGACAGTGTCCTGGGTGGTGTACAAACAGCCTTCATTCATTCTCATGCTCTGGCGATTCCTCTGCCCCGTTCGCAGCATATTATGGGCCACCTGGAAAGAGACGTGTGGTTCTCTGGGACCTTCTTTTCCTGCCTTAGTGATTGATAAGTCTGTCCACATTTTTTAGTCTTATGATGCTTGTATTCATGCAAGGTGCCTTCCTGGCTTGCTGGCACTGCCTCTAGTTCAGGCAGGAGGTGGTGCAGCCTGTTCTTCAGCAGGCCGTGGGCGCTCTCTCTGGTCTTTGTCAGATGCCAGGTGGCACCTGTAAGACAAGCAGGAAGGAACTGCTCTTGCCCCGAAACAGCAGCCCCGAGCCAGAAGGCTCTGTCTATAGCCCCAGGCCTCCGCGCTCCGTCCTCGCTCTTGCCAGGACTTTCTGTGTGTTTGCTCTCTTCCCATTTGGGTTCTCTTTTTCTTACTCTGCTGCCTCTCGCTGTAAGCCACTTAGAACTTGAACTTGACTTTTTCTTCTTTTCCTTCTATAGTTCAAAAATATCCAAAAATAGCTTGGTTTTGTTTGTTTTGTTTTGTTTTGTTTCTAATGGAGCCTCCAGCCAGCAAGTCTAGAGGAGTAGTTCCCAGCCGGGGTAGGGGGTGGCACCACATCCCTCCCAGCCCTTTACCAGGTGCCATTTGGAAATGTTCGGAGGCATCTGGGGGGGGGGGGCTTGTCCACAGGCATGGGGGGTACTGCTGCCATGTCGTGGGAAGGGGCTGCGCATAGTGTGGGAAGTCACCCTACACGAGGCAGCGCTGTCTTGCCCAAAATGTCAGTGACATCCTCAACGGGAACCACTTTAAGCTTCCCAAACAGCAGTCATTTGAGTGCCCCTTGGATAATATTTGGTATTGAATGTACTCCCCACCATGCCATTCTTAGTTTAATATTTTTCCTTTGAATTAACTCACTTATAGAAATCTTTCAGCAATAGTATGTTTGAAATATTGGGTCGATGTTATTGTCTATATATTTTTCAGTATGCATAGAAATAAATACCTAACACCTCATACAAAATATTCCTCATTAGTAACACACACGTGAAGTCTAGGAAATAGTGGGCCCTTCTTATACCCTATTGGGTGTTTGATGGGAGCATTAGCCCTACACTCATTCTTTCTTCTGAACTATGGAGGTGTAAGCAAGTACAACTATCCCGTGTTTAATGCCCCCTAAAGATCATTTGCTTTATAAAAAGAAGTCTGTTCCACTGGCAATGACAGCATTCTTGACCCAAGCCAGCTGTTGCTTTGCTGGTTGCAGAGTCATAGGATAAAAGTGAGGCTTCGTTGGCATTTGCCTCCTCAGACTGTCAGCTCTGTGAGGGCAGACCTGCCTCGTGTGACTCCACCTTCCCTAATGCAGAGTCTGGCACAAGCTTCATGAAGATTAATGAGTCTCAGTGAATAAATGAAAACGCGACCAAATGAATGTATGCTTACCCATTAGCACTAGATAAACCATGGGGCACTATAAATGTTACTGTCACCGGGTAAAAGAAAAGCCTTGTGCACATGTTTCTTCTGCAAGTTCCATAACTTCTCTGCTTCAGGTTCCTTACCCCCAAAATAGGGATAATAGTACCAACCTCACAGTACTGACATGAGGAGTCACTGAGATCATACCTGTGAAGTACCTAGAACAGCATCAGACATAGAATAAATGTTACAGAAATATTCGAAGACGAATGAATGATGTCTGTCTTCTACGTAGGTTTTCAATATTTGTGGAAAGAGAATCAACAAATGCTGAGTCGCAATGTTCCTGCATTCCACATCCTTGGGGCTGGGCCGTTGCCGCAGGCAGCCATGGCCACTGAGGCAGAACATGCCAGGCTCCGGTGAGGGCTCCTGCTGCAGTCCTCAGCACAGAAAGAACTCTCCAGAACAGGTAACCTGGGGTGATGCACCCCCTGCCTCCACCTCATGACAGGCGGCACAGGAGCAGTATCCTGGTATTTACTTCAGGCGATGCTAGAACATGGCCAGTGAACTAAATTCCGGCTCTGTCTCAATGGACTCATTCCGCAGGAATGCCATATTCACCTACCCTGAGCCCAGAAGTGGAAGGGGAGGCAAGAGAGAGAGGGGTTGGTGCGCTTAGAGAGTTTCTGTGGTGAACCAGCCACAGGGAACGTGATCTTGAGTGTTTCGTGTTACTTCATCCTCTGAAAACCTTAGGAGCCAGGATTTTAGCCCAACTTCCCTTATTTCATAGGTCAGAAGTCTGGTACTCCAGGCAGTTAACTAACCCGGCCGACGTCATTCACTACAACATATACGAGTGGCAAAATTTGAACTCAGTCCCACCTGAGTTTCCTTCCTTCCTTCCTTCCTTCCTTCCTTCCTTCCTTCCTTCCTTCCTTCTTTCCTTCCTTCCTTCCTTCCTTCTTTCCTTCCTTCCTTCCTTCCTTCCTTCTAGCCCACCTGCTGGATCTTCGGTGTTGGCACCTTTCTCCCATCATTAGGACAGAGATTAAGTGAGCGATGTTCATGAAATAGGCACGCTGTAACAGCTCCTGCTGCGCGAGCCCTCCAGTCCCGTGATGGAACAGCAGAGGGAGGTTGCCATTACTGCCCATGGGATTTCATTAAAAGCCAAGATAATCCTGGCTGAGACCAACTGCAGGCAGGGCATGGCTCGGGTGTGAATAGAGCATTTGTCTCATTCACCAAAGGAAAAGGACCCTATTCATAACCTTCTCCTGATAGCCTTCTGCACGAGAAAGTGTAGGAAAAGCCAGATTCTCTGCAAGAAGGGGCCTGTTCCTGTTCTCTGAGCATGGGGATTCCACATTCCATTCCTGACAACCCTGATTTTAGATAAATGGTTTACATTTTTTTTCTCCCACAGTTACGGGGGCAGCACTAAGAAGTTGTCTTAGTATCTGAGTGTCTGGGGCAGCAGTCTGACTTGATCTAACTAAATGGAATCTGAGCTCCTCCTCGACTTCACTAAAGAATCTCTTTGCTCTCTGTCCTCACCCCAAGGCCTTCCTTCTGTCTCTAGGGAGTAGACTCCAAAACTGTTTCCCAAGTAAAATGTCATTAGTCTCCTCTACCCTCTGAGGAGTAATCCTCCTGCTTGCTATAGCTGACCGTGACTGCATTGGGCCTTCTAAACAGTTTAACTGCTTAAATCACCCACAGGATTGGGAAGTGACCTATCATCTGAATTTGTTAATTCAAGCAAAGATTATGTGAAGTTGATGTTAGTCAATCTCAAGTTTGGGTTCCACATAATGATCTGAGGCATTCCCTTCCCAGCCCTGTTGACCATGAGCTAAACAGATCTCCAGCCATGGTGGCCTCCCTTGCCGTGCAGGGCTCGCTCAGGCAGTAATGACCCCAATATTCAAGACCCACACGTATGCATTGTCACTGCTCCAGTCTCCTCATGGAACTTACTATCTAGTGAAGAGTTATAAGCTACAACAAATGGTAAGAAGGAAAAGATCAGTGAGCTATGGGAGCATACTGAAAAGAGGCCCACTCTCACCTAGGGGTCAGAAGGTTCCTGAGAGGACTCTCTGGTTCCCCACTCTCTGCCTCAGTACCTCAGGCCTGGTCCTGGAGTTTGCTTATCGGTTAGCCTTCCATCTTGATGGCCCAGTTGCACCATTTATTTCACTTTCGTGTTCTTCTCTCCAAGATACCACCTCTTGGTAATGCCCCTTTAGTCTATGAACCACAGCCAAAAATGACAGGGTGAAGGCAATCAAAGGTTATTTTACAAATGGTAGTCAGTGACCATGGAAATGGGGAGAAAGAGGTTGACATGAGACACAATAGCTTGTAAACTGGAAACATTACTGTAAATTCGATGTGCCAGTTCTAGAACACTGGTAATGAGGTGCCATTTCTTGCACGCTGGCCCTCCACCATACTTGGGCAGTACATACTGTCCCAGCCTCTACATCCAGGACCCCAATATTCTATCTAAGAGGTGGTGTCATATAATATTATTGCATTTGCCTCTAGTTTGCCTAGGACTTAGTTTAGGAGTGTTGTTTCATTTGTTCACTAATTAAAAAAAAGTATTTAAGCCAGTGGGTCAGGTGCTATGCAAGGCAATGGAGGGGGCTGTGGTGACAAGACATGAACAGCACCTTGCTCAATGCAGCTCGTGTTCATTGTCCTGAAATTAAATAAAAACATCAGGACATCAGTGGAGGAGCTGCCATACTGAAGGGGCATCTTGTTGAGGCCAACTCACAGGGCCCAGACTTTACAAAAGCCACAGTCCATGCTGTCAGCATAGGGTATTGGCAGGAACTTCCAGAACTTTCCACTTGCTCTTCAGTCACTGTTTATTTCATTTTTACTTTCATTGAGGAAATGCGATCCTATTCAGAGTCAAATAGTCTTACACAACTGAGTACACAGAACATCCCTTGACCATCCACTTTCCTCATTTAAAAGTCCACCAGGGAAACCACTTCAATTTATTTAGCTGTTTCGGATTTGCCATATCTCTCAAGAGCTGCCACCCCTTGATTTTTTTTATGACAATTATATTGAGATATAATTCATGTATCATGAAATTCACCCTTTTAAATAATTGGACAATCCATTGATTTTTAAGGATATTCACAGTTATGCCACCATTCCTACTATGTAATTATAGAACATTTTCAATACCCCAAAAGAAACACCAAACACATTAGCAGTCACTCCCCATCCCCTCTGCCCCAGTCTCGAAAACCACTAATCTACCTACTTTCTCTATGGATCTGCCTATTATGGACATTTCATGTAATGGGATCATGCAGTATGTGGTCTTTGTGTCTGGCTTCTTTCACTCAATGTTTTCAGAGGCCATCCATGTTGTAACATATGCCAGTAATTCATTCCTTTTCGTAGTTGAGTGATAGTCCATTGTATGGGTATACCATTTTTTTTTTATCCATTCAATAGTTGATGGACGTTTGGGTTGTTTCTATTTTTTGGCTATTATGAAGAAAGCTGCTACAAACATCTGTGTGCAAATTTTTAATTCTCTTGTGTATGCATCTAAGAGTGGAATTGCTGGGCCACTGATTTTTCAAGCTTTGGGCTTTATCTACTGGCTTCTCATTGTGGAATCACTATGGAGACATCTTATCTTCCATTACTACCTCTCCCCCACATACACACTTCCTATCCTTCATTTTCCCAATATTTATAGCATAATTTTGATTGCATCGGTATTAATATGATAATATAAATGTTGAAATATGATTATTTTTCCTTAAGGAACTTTTGGGTTTACCTGGAGTTGTCTTATTTGTTTATTTTCTATGTATTTATCACCAACTCACCTTTAAACTCTCCCTCAGGAGTGTCATCTCTTCTCCAAATATTCATATGCCTTAGGCTTTCTATCAATTTCATCATCCTAGGTTTCTCTCAGAGTCTTGTGACTTGCTCTAAGGTAGACTAGTTGTTCTCCAGACTGGTAGCATGGCTGTTAACCCGAGATTTCCCTTCAACCACACACAGGAGATTTCTTTTACATCTCTCTTGTATTGGGTTCCTTTTATCCTAGATCCCATATCTGTCTGTCTCTGGTTTCCCCTCCCCTATTTTGTGGGATAGCTCCTCCAGTTGTATCCTGAAAACATTGCATAGTGAGTATGTTGTTTCAGAACTTGCCTATCTGAAAAGGCTTTATATTATTAAATTATTACTAATTTTATTTTTATTAATTTTAATTTTTGCTAGTTTTACTTGGTATAAAATTCCATAAAACTCATTTTTCTGCAGATTTTTTTCTAGTTCCCACAGTTGCTGTTGAAAATATCCACACCATTCTGATTTTTTTTTTTTTGTCAGAATCTAACCAGTTTTTTTACTCTCTAGAAGCTTTTAGGATTTTCTCCTTGATTCCAGTATTCTTAAGTTTTTTAAAAAATGATAAATTTTGACTAATATATCTCGTTCATTTTGCTGGACCCTTGATGGGCTCCTTTTATCTGGCAATAGCATTCAGTTCTAAGAATTTTTCTTGAATTATTTCTTTAGTGATTTTATTTCCCCCACTTTCTTATTATTTTTTTCCCTTTTCTATGACTCGTAGTATTTGGATATTGAACTTCCTGATTTGGTCCTTAAATGTTCTGATCTTTTCTCTCCTGTTCTCTGTCATTTTGTTATCCTTTGCAAGGTTTTGTCAAATTTTTCTTCCAACCTTTTTATTTTATTTTTAAAATTTAATTATTTTTTATTTTTTAGAGAGAGAGAAAGAGAGAAAGAGTATGCGGAGGAGGGCAGAGCCTTAAGGAGAGCCTTAAGCAGGCTCCATGCCCAGTGTGGAACTTGTTGCAGGGCTTGATCTCATGGCCCTGAGATCATGACCTGAGCCGAAATCAAGAGTCTGACACTTAACCAACTGAGTCACCCAGGTACCCAAATTTTTCTTCCAATCTTTATTTGGATTTTTAGTTTATGCCATATTTTAAAATTCCTAAGACTTTTTTGTTTTATGAAGGCACCCTTTAAAACATCATCCTATTGCTTCGTGTTTTTAATATATCCTTTTAGCTCTCTAGTAATTTTTATCTTATTACTTAAATTCTGTTTCCTCCAAATTAATTTAGTACCTTTGTTTTTAATCTCTTTCATGTTTGAGACTTTCTTCAAATGTCTGGTGATCCTTGGCTGCTCATTTACATTTAAAATTGGGGTACTAAAAAGCTTAATGGCAGCTCTGTATTGTGGGTGGGCCTTGAAGACCACAGATCACATGTAAAGAGATCAGGTTGGGCTGTTTAATTGGATAACCCTAGTGTCAGTATCTTTATATCTCTCCTTTGGCTTATCAAACATATATTGAAGAATTGTCTTATATCCTGCACAGTATTATGGGAACAAAGTAATGGAAGAGGGCTAGGAGCTATAGGGGAAGGTCTTAATATTTATAATTTAACACTTTTGTTTTCAAAACTGTTACATCTTTCAACTGTGCCATGTGTCCCCCATCTCAGAGACCTGTTTTAGTCTCTCCAGGGCATAAACCCCATTTTCTGCTGAGGTAGAAATAGAGTGAGTCATCTGGTTGCACAAAGTAAGGAAGAAGATTTTTGTTGGGGTGAGGGGTATGTCTAGCCCTTAGATTTCTCTCCTCCCCATTCATCCCCAAATTACAAACTCCTATTGCTTCTAATTCTTGATAGTTTGGGGTTCTGTGTTGGAAAATGGGCTATTATTTAGTTTGCTCACTTAGGAATTAGTTTTCTTGGGTCTGCTAGGTAGGTTATCTTTCCTCCTGTGTTTTAACTTGCAATGTTTTCTAGCTATCATCCCCCCCGCTCCAGTTCTCTTTTTCTCTTGGATTTATATCTTTTTAAAAAATACCTTCATATCAGTTAGTGGGAATCCAGAGAAAGTACAGGAAAATGTGTCTGTTTAATTTTCTAACTTTAAAGAGCCTTTCTAATTTTAGAGTCCTTCCCTTACATATATTTTACTGGAAAATGCCCCAGTATGTAATTTGCTCTCCTAATGATTACTTTTTAAGGGTAAGGAAGACAAGAAAGCTACAGTAGTAATTTTGGAGGCATATTAAAGCATTTCTTCCGACAAAGTTGACAAAATTGTTGCAGGCTAAGATGAAATTGCAGTGACCTTAGTTCACAAAGACAAAGCTATCTTAAATTTTGAATAGTAAAGTGAATTGTGAAAGTAAATGAGGGAATGTGAAAGGAATGAGGTCAGTTGTGAATATTCATGGTGGAGCAGCACAGGGGATAAAGCTCTGGACCAGGTTGTACTGGGAATGATGTTTTACAGGTATAGTCAGAGGAAGCATGCTGGGAAGAATCCAAATTGTTTTTGAGGGAGAGCCCCAAGGACAGCATTGACTGTCCTATTTAAAGGAAAGGCAAGACTGAGACATGATGTTGGAAAATTGGATGGGACAATAGCTCAGGATCAAGATTGAGAATGGCAAAAGAGGACTGGATACTTCCCCTTTTATGAAATGCCATATGCATAGTTAATGCTTATGGGAAAGATTTGAAGGATTAATAATACCCAATGTTGTTAAAAAGTTGTGAAGAAACAAGCATTCTCGTGTACTGTTGGGGAGAATATATTAATATAGCCTTTATTGGAGAGTAATTGGTAATTACATGTTAAAATTTTGAATGTTGATTTACCAATTCCACTCCTAGGATAATGACTCTATAGGAAATACCAAAAAATTAATGTATAAAGATGTTTATTACATCATTGTTTGTAATAGGGAAAACTAGAAACAACCAAAATCCACATTAATAGAGGATTGTTTAAATTCATAATGTTGCAGACCTGCATAAAACTCTTGTGGCTCATTCATTGTAAAGAGTCGTTTTAAAAAGAAAGTAGTTTAATATTTTTCAAAGAACATTGAAAGAGGTCTAACTCATAACTCATAGTTCCATTTAAGTTTATTCTTGTTACATGGTCTTATAGTTGAATGCTTGGAGCACCATATGTCAGGCAAGATGAGGTCAATTAATATATAGTGACACATAGCAATATCTAGAATACGGTATTCAATTTATTTATTTATTTGGTATTCAATTTAAAAAGTGTTATAAAATAAAATATATAGCATGATCTACTTTATGTTTGAAAAATTATGAAGGCTTCTAGCTTCAAGTAATGGCAGAGTTGTTTGGATCAGACTAAACCTCTCACTGATAATAATTATAAATTTGGCTTATAGATCTACTTGAAGACACTAAAGGAGTACCACAAACAGACACAAACTAGAGGAGATACAACCCACATTTAACTGGCTTATCCCTCTGCAGACACTGAGCAATCTGCAGGATACAGACTTAATGGACTAAGGAGTTAGAGGCCAGAGTACAGGGCTGCCAGAGCAACTGCAAATTAAAGGGGGAAGGGAAGTCCCAGAAAGTTAGGAGTAGTAGTGGGGGAGCCCCCAGATCTATGCACAAAATCTTCTCAGAGTCTTGGCTGATGCTTCAAGTGCAAATGCCCAGGGCAAGACTCCAAGGAGCATAGTAGAAACCAACAGCTGGACCGTTGAAAGATCTGAGCAGAGATCTCATCGGCTCCCTGGTGCTGGGAAGACAGAGTTTGAAGTTAAAGCCTGTGAAATTAGAGGGGCTTGAGAAACAGCTCTTGCATTCCTATGGTATACCAGAAGCACCATGTTTTTGGACCACATCCTAGGACTATGAGATATATCCTGGGACTAAGAAGAGAAAAGAAAAGTGTAAGTCATTTAATAAAACCTAGAAACAAGCCTGCAAAGGATTAAGTTTGTCCACAAGAAATTTAGCTGCTTTCTGGAACAAAACCCAATGCTCACCAGAAGAAGATAACAGAATTTAGTTTCCACAATGTATCATTTACAGTGTCCAGTATACAATAAAAATTACCAGACACACAAAGAAGCAGAAAAATATGCCCCATAATAAATAAAGAGACCCCCCCAAAAACCCAGAAAACAAAAGGAGACCCACAGACAACACAGTTGTTGGAATTATCATACGGGGTTTTAAAGATACTATTATAGATATGTTAAGGAACTTACAGGAAAAAATTGATATAATTTGTGAATACACAGGAATTTCAGGAAAAATATGAAAATGCTAAAAAAAGGGAAACCATATGGAAATCATAAAACTGAGAAAAGTACAATATCTGAAATATAAAAAATACAATGCCTGAAAAATTACTGGGTAGGATTAACATCAGTTTGAATATGACAGAAGAAAAGATCAGGGAACTTGAAGAAAAGTCAACAAAAATCACCAAATAGAAGGGGAAAAAATGGAAAAAATAAAACAAAATCCCACCGGAGTCTCAGAAGGAGAGGAGAGAATTAACAGAGCAAAGAATATTTAAGGAAGTTTAGGAAGCTCAGTAAACCCCAAGAAGAAAAAAACAGAAAGAATTCCATATCAAGCCACATTATTATTAAATGGCTAAAAAACTGAGGATAAAGAAAAATATCTTTAAAAGAGCCAGATAAAAGATACATCATATATATGAGAATAAAGATAAGAAAGACAAATGATTGTTCAATGGCGATGATGAATGGGATGGGTGTGGAGGCAGGACTTCCTAGACCCCCTCTCCAGGAACACAACAATTTAACTTGTGAAATACCTTTTTAAATAAATCATTCCGAGTCTCTGGGAATTGTCCCAAGGGCAAAAAGCATACAGCAAATAGAGAAGTATTTATTCAAGAAAATCTACTAAGTCTTGGCAGGAACAGTGAGAGTCTGTGGCACTTGAGCCACCACGGCTTCATTACCCACCTCTCCCTAGACCTGCAGACTGAAGGAGATGATGGGTGGAATTCCAGCCGCCTTTTTGGGCTATGGGATGACTTGAAGAAGGTTATTCAGGCCTGAAGATGACAGAACAGAAAGTTAGGGGACGACAGAACAGAACACTGTTCCTTTTACACCAGTCCTAAACTACCCATTAGGCTTATTTTATGTGAGAAACAACCTCTTTTGTTCAAACCACTATTGCTTTGAGTTTTCCTATTGTCTGCAAACAAACTTGATGTAAATCTTCCTATTTATTTTCAAGCCTTCTCATGAGATTGATTGATTGATTTTTCTGGAAGTCATTTTTGTTCATGAAATAAATGCCTGTTAAACTTCATTTAAGTTTAAATTATACCACTGATAGCCTTACTTGTTCTTCCGGTCACATATGTGTGGTAAAACTTTCTGAGTGGAAGGAAAGTAATTCTATATATCTAGCAGCTAATGGTTTTTTTGACTGTAGAAATGGCCTTAACTTAGTTGTACCTGAAGTGTTCCAGACTTTTTATTTCCATTGTAGTATGTATTCTGAATCCTTGCACATGTGAAATGTCTTTATTTTGCCCACTCACTTAAAAGCTAGTATAGCTGGTAGATTCAAAATCCTATTTCTTCAAAGTATGTAGACATTTCATTGTTGTCCAAAAATCAGTAGTATAAATGAAATGTTTATTGTTTATTACCTTATGTTCTTATAGGAAGCTATTTCCACCCTACCCCACCATTGAATGCCAAGGATTTTCTCTTTAATTTTTTGAAGATTTTATTTATTTATTTGAGAGAGAGAATGAGAGAGCGAGAAAGAGAACACAAGAGGAAAGAGGGTTAGAAGAAGAAGCAGACTCCCTGCTGAGTGGGGAGCCCAATGTGGGACTCAATCCTGGGGACTCCAGTATCATGACCTGAGCCGAACGCAGCTGCTTAACTGACTGAGCCACCCAAGCACCCTGGATTTTTTCTTTAATTTTTGAATTCAGAAATATCAGTAGAATGTATCTGTGTACCTTTCCTTTTAGTATTCTTGCTGATGTGGCAAGACCAGGAATTGTTGGTTTTTTTAATTTAACCCAAAGAACTTGAGTACTTATTTAGTCCAAGAGAGTATTTTTCTATTAATGGCTTTCTGTCATCCTATCTATGATGTCTTAAATTCCTATTAAACAGATTTTTGGAATTTTCTGCATTTTTCCCCCTCATGATCTCTTTCCCTGACTTTTCGCTTTATATTCTGGGGGAAATACCTTGATTAGATCTTCCAAATCACTAGTTCTCTTTTCAGTTGTATCTATTCTGTAATTCATCCCTGACATTCAGTTTTATGATTTATTAATCAAATTTTTAATTTTTTAGATGCCTCTATTTTTCTCTGATTGCTGCTTTTTCTATGGTAGCTTCCTCTTCTTTTATGATGTAATATCCATTGTATCCCAGACACTAAATAAAATATTTTTGTCGTTCTCTTTGGCGTCCTGTATTTGCTCTTTCTTCGGAGGTCAGTTCGCTACTGATTCAGTTTTTAGGTCTTGGGTTTGGTCCAAACGTCTGGTGATTCTGGGTTGTTCCTTTCCTCAATACAAATTGATCAGTATTGATAACTGGTATCATTTCCTGGGTAGTTGTTGAGGTTACCTTCCAACATCCCTTGCTAGGCCTGCCTTCCATATGTGATGACCAATGGTGGCAGATGTGCTGTGCTCTAATGGCAGAGGGAATAGGCCAGCAGGTTGGTGACACTTCTCAAATAAGCAAGTAGGGAAGTTACCCGCCTTGGGTACCTCAGGAGATCTCACACCTATTCCAAGTTGCCTTTCCTTAATTAACAGATTAGTAATCTGTACACCATGCCTTCTGTTCTATCTGGCCCTGATCCTCATTCTATGAGTTCCTATGGCTGGGCCTTTACTCAGAGAGCATGGGGCAAATCCCATAATTAGCTCTTCTCTGTGCCCAGCCTCTGCACTCCTCCTGGGAGGGTGGGAGGGGCAAGTCCCAATCAAGCATTCCACAATACACTTCTGTCCTCTCCTGTGGACCTTGAACTTTCTTTTTCTCTTAAGAAAGGTCATATTAGCTGTCACTATTGAATACCTGCTCTGTGCCAGGAGCTATACAGAGCAAAGAGGACACAGTAATGAATCAGACCGATGATATTTGTCCCGAGGAAGCTGTATTAGAGGCTACAGAACTACTCATCCAGCAGCCCCCTACTTAAGCTATGTTTCTCAGCTCTCTGGTATTTTTGTTAGTCTGCTACCACCCAGAAATTCTTCTGTTTCTATTCAGCCAACGTTTTCTAGGGAATGCCTAGGACTTAGTTCTTATTTTATGTATCCTATTTTATTGGGATCTGGGAGTAAAGAGAAGTAGACATTTGGCTCAGTCTCACTATCCTAAACTAATCACCTTTCTTTTCTTCAAGTGGAGGAGGGATGGCTAAGTGAGTTCAGATACTCTATGACCTAGGAGCAAAATAGATTGTTCCCACACTCTATAGGAAGGCTTTAAGTAGAGTTATTCTTTCACTGGCTCTGGCGCTGGCATTGGGGTCTCTGGAGATTTGGGAAAGAAGTTACAGAGTTCTCATCAGATTCTAATGTTAGGGAGCAAGCCTGGGGTGATACTGTGCAACTTGACAGCTTGCTCTTTCATTCTGCTTCTTCTAACATCCTTCTTGATCACCTTAACAACTATGGCTCTAAAAATATGGTAGAGAAGGTGTCATTTTCAGAGCATAAGAAGAGAAGAGCATCTGATCCCCGCACGATCCCTCATACATCCCCCACCACCCTTCTCCCAAGCTATGCTTCAAAAGAAGCTGCTTTTATGAATACTCTACAAATTTTGTTTCACTCTCTGTTATCTGGAGACCAACCAGGCTCATGGACTCTTTAGGTCTATTTGGAACCCAGAAGATCTCTTTATACATTTCCATTGCTCTGTAGCTTTTACAGAAAACCCTATTTTCAGAGTTAGTATTGATTCCACTTGACCTTTGTTGATAAGTCCCCTCTCCCTTACTTGGTTTTAGTAGATTTGTTTTTGTTAGAACCAAACTGAGTAATAGTCTCCCTTCCCAGAAATAAGGACAAGCACCGCCCCCCCCACAGGTGACTTGTTTAACTACCCTTAGGCAAACACCAAATTGAATATTTAGCAATTTCTGTTTTGAAGCTGGGGGGAGGGGGAAAGGGCCCAAAGAAGCTAACTCCCAGTTCCAAGAAAGGGTAAACACTGTTCATGCACTTTTCTTTAGATGATTATCATCTTAACCAATCGCTGCATGGTCAACATCTGATACCTCTTACCACATGGAGGTGACAAAGTCAATCCATTGGCCTGTCTGCCCCAGAGCTAGAGATCTTGTCTTCTGGTGATGATTTAATGAAGTCCAAGTCATCTTGCAAAAAGGAAGTGGAAAAGGATTCAAGCAGCACATTTTTGGCAGCAACAATAGTTCTGTGACTGTTCTATTTTAACAGAGAAAACCTCGTGGCTGATAAATATGGCAGAACTCTTTTGAAACAGTGTCCTGTCTTACGTGTGTTCTTCAGTGCTCCAAAAAGGGGAAACTTGTCTTTTGTGGCTTCCAAGAAAAAGCGTTTTTCTCCTCTTCTTTTTGTTTGTTGCACATCTAAATCCCCAGAATCATCTAGGAAGAAGAAGGGGGTGAAGACTTTCAAAAGAATTGAATCTCTCATTATGAAAGTAATATTCCACTCCACATATGCAGATGCTGGCATGTGTAGAAGAGAAGGTACTATTTGTCTTACTGCATCATAATTTGGATGTTTGATTTAACTAGAGCAGCCTTGTATTGTAGCCAATATGTATTACATAAAGTTACCCCTGAGACTACTCCTCAGGAACTGGATAAATGGAACTGTGTGCTCTGATAAAATGGCTCCCGTAGAGATTATCCCAGGAAGATAAGAGTAAGCTTCACCGTGTACCAAAGAAGTGGTATATTACACACACACACACACACACACACACACACACACACACACTCACTCCCCTAAATTTGCATATAGAGGTTGGCTCTTTTCAGAACTTTCTTAGATTCATGTTTATTTAGACCTCTTCCTTCTGATAACTCCCCATTTTTCTTCTTAATCCATCTTTAAAATAAAGTGGGCGTTTTTCTGAGTTAAAGATTTTGAACTTTGCAGCACCCACCTATAAATCAACTGATCAGCTTGTGAAGACTGCTTTGTCTTTGAGGGAAGGGGAAGGAGTGCACAGCAAGATGGAAGTAGATTTCCTGTGGCCTTTGGCTCACTGTTAGCTCAATTCTGAGAATCTAGATTTAGAAGACAAACAAAATGTCAGACTGGCCTCTGTGGTTTCCCCTCCATCTTCTCACTTCTTAGAGGTCCACCCAGTCTTTGGAATTAACATCTGCCAATCTCAAGAGACTGTACAATCGAGTAAAAAACAGACCCAAGTGGCAAAAGTAAGGGACTTGGAATTAATACATCTTTGGGGCCAAAGTATTTAGCCTAGTAAGTATTATTCGATAAATTCTGGATACAATTTAATTAGGCATATGGATAAAGAAGGGGAAAAATAAAGTTCTCCATTGTGAAGAAGGAATTAACTCTATGGTACACACTGGAACTAAAAGCGTGAGGCCAAATTTGGAGACAGAGTGGAAATCCCTATTTCAGTTCAAGAGGTTTCTCTCTTTTCTTTCTTTCTTTCTTTTTTTCTTTCTTTCTCTCTCTCTCTCTCTCTCTCTCTTTCTTTCTTTCTTTTTTTAAGATTTTGTTTATTTATTTGACACACAGAGAGAGATCACAAGTAGGCAGAGAGGCAGGCAGACAGAGGGGGAAGCAGGCTCCCACTGAGCAGAGAGCCCGATGTGGGGCTCGATCCCAGGACCCTGAAACCATGACATGAGCTTAAGGCAAAGGCTTAACCCACAGAACCACCCAGGCGCCCCAATTCAAGAGGTTTCTTGGACTTGTCTTTTACTTCCTCACATAGACTTATTCGGAGATCTTAAATGTCTATGAAATCTAGTACAGATTGCCACATTTCTACTGAAAAACATTCAGACTTTACACTGTTGCTATTTAAAACATGAATGTTAGGGGCATCTGGGTGGCTCAGCTGGTTAAGTGTCCAACTCCTGATTTTGGTGCAGGTCATGATCTCAAGGTTGTGAGATTGAGCCCCATGTCAGTGTGGAACCTGCTTAATATTTTCTCTTTCCCTCTCCCTATGCCCCTCCCCTCTCAAATAAAATAAAGTAAGATAAAATAAATAAAACAAAACATGAATGTTATTCAGCCTTAATGGAGAAGGAAATTCTTCCCCTTGCAACAACATGGATGGACCTGGAAGACACGATGCCAAGCAAAATGAGCCAGTCACAGAAGGACAAATATTGTGTGATCCCACTTACATAAGGTGTCTAAAGAAGTCAAATTCACAGAAGCAGAAAATATAATAGTGGTTGGCAGGGGTCAGAGGGAGGGGGAAATGAGGAGTTGTCATTCAATGGCTATAAAGTCTCAGTTATGCTAGATAAATCAATTTTAGAGATCTGCTGTATTTATGGTATTGTGCACTTCAAAATCTTTAGGAGGATAGATCTTATGGTAAATATTCTTACCATAAAAACAAACTAAACAACAACAACAAAGGGACAGAAGACAACTTTGGGAGGTGTGTTGGGTATGTCTAGGACCTTGCCTATGGTGATGGTATCATGTGTGTTTTCATAGGTCCAAACTCACCAAAATGTACCCATTAAATATGTGCACCTCTTTGTATAACAATTATATTTCAATAAAGCTGTTAAAAATTGATACTTGAGGGGCACCTGGGTGGCTCAGTTGGCTGGTTGTCTGACTCTTGGTTTTGGCTCAGGTCATGATCTCAGGGTACTGGGATCAAGCCCTGCATTGGGCTCTGTACTTAATGGGGAGTCCGCTTGAGTTTCTCTCCCTCTCCTTCTGCTCCTCCCTCTGCTCATGCTCTCTTTCTCTCTAAAGTATATAAATAAATATTTTTTTAAAAACTTGATTCTTGGGGCACCTGGGTGGCTCAGTGGGTTAAAGCCTCTGCCTTCGGCTCAGGTCATGGCCTCAGGGTTCTGGGATCAAGCCCCACATCGGGCTCTCTGCTCAGCAGGGAACCTGCTTCCTCCTCTATATCTGCCTGCCTCTCTGACTACTTGTAATCTCTGACTATCAAATAAATAAATAAAATCTTTAAAAAAAAAAAAAACTTGATTCTTGAGCAAAAGGAAAAAAATAAAATATGAGGTATGACTATAAACTAAATACAAAACTAAATTTCCTTCCATTCTTTATTCAAAAAATAGAAGCACATGGCTTAGGCCTTGAGGCCTAAACAGAACCTCTTATTCCTTCCTGAATCTAAATTTTGAGATCTTAGTACCCTCTAGAAGGATGCATGGGGTAAAAATGACAAAATTACGAAGAAAATAAGATGACTAATAAGACTTATCTCCCTGGGCACTTGCATAGAGGAGGTAGAGAGGAAGAGAGAGGGCTGAGTCCATGTGTCCACCCAACTGCATAAAATAGAAAAGAAAGAAAACCATTCCTAGGGACAGCAACCCTGCGCTGATCCAGACTCCAGCCACTCAAATTAGCATGTCCTCTATCTACCCTTGGGTTGGGGTCAGGAAGCTAGGAAGAAGCAAGATGGCAAGAAGGAAGGAATTGAAAATTCTTTTTTCTGTAATGAAGGAAATGTTCTCTTATTCATATGAGGGAACTGAAATGTGAAAAGATTAATTGAAGTTTAATGAGTCTATTGCCAAGAAGCCAAGACAGAAGATCCTAACGTTTTAAAAAAATATTTTAATTATTTATTTGAGAGACAGAGAGAGTGGCAGAGAGGACAGGTAGGGAGAATGGGGAGGAGAGGGAGAAGCAGGCTCCCCGCTGAGCAGGGAGCCAGACATGGGGCTTGATTCCAGGACCCTGAGATCACTACCCAAGCTGAAGACAGATGCTTAACCGACGGAGCCACCCAGGCACCCCAAAGATCCCACCTTTTAAATTCAGCGATAGTGGTCATATTGGGTCAAAGATACCGTGATTGCTGTTGAACTTGTGATGTGTTCGTTCTTTCTTTCTTTCTTTCTTTCTTTCTTTCTTTCTCTCTCTCTCTCTCTCTCTCTCTCTTTTTTTTAAGCATTTCCTCTTTATGATGGGTATTTGAGTTTTACATTAAAATAACCAAAGATACACGTTCAAGAAACAGAAACATGGGGGTAGCACTGGAATTGTTTATCTCTACCCCTTCTTTTCAGAAGTAAGGCAATTGACATCTCAGGAGCTCATGGTTGGGAATGAAGACCTGAGCTTCATTCACCCCCAGTCTGGTGCTTTTTCCTCTGTGGCCTATGAAGGGATTCCTGAACATATGCATCCTCTGAGATTGGTTCCTCTTTCCCAGCTGTGCAAGAGGGAGCAGAGGATGGTAGAAAGAGCTCTGGTCTTAGAATCAGAAACCCCAGTTTGCCAGCTCCATTCTGCATAAGTGTGTGTGATCTAGGCACAGTCTCCTTAGTTTTTGCTTCTGAAAAATGGGTGTAGTCATATTTGCCAACCTGTCAGGATGGTTGTAGAGATGAAAGGAGATACTATTTGTGAAAAATATCTATAGGATTTAGGTGCTAGGCACAGATAAGGAAGCTGTGTTTGGAAAACTAAATCTATAAGGCTTCCAGCTGCCACGCTAAAACGGTCATGTCCCTGGCTTCTTACATTTAACTACCACTAGAATTTTTTTTTTTTTAATTTTCCATCCTTAGGCATTGCATCCCCTCTTCCTTGCATGATTTTGTTTCTACTGATGGTGGTCCAGCTGAATTCTGGACCCAGAGTTCAAATACTGAGAGAGGTCAGTGATTCAGTTTGCTATGTGGGATGTTTTCCCTTCTCCACAACCACAAAAATGAGTAGAGCATGGGAGTACTACTTTGGAGGGAAAAAAGCAAACACTCCTATCATTTAATTGGAGGGTTAAAAGCTTTAGCTTCGTAGCTAAGTATGGATATTGTGACTGACTGGCAACTGTTCCTGCTAATAATATAGATTTCCTTCCTTCCTTCCTTCCTTCCTTCCTTCCTTCCTTCCTTCCTTCTTTCCTTCCTTCCTTCCTTCCTTCTTTCCTTCCTTCCTTCCTTCCTTCCTTCTAGCCCACCTGCTGGATCTTCGGTGTTGGCACCTTTCTCCCATCATTAGGACAGAGATTAAGTGAGCGATGTTCATGAAATAGGCACGCTGTAACAGCTCCTGCTGCGCGAGCCCTCCAGTCCCGTGATGGAACAGCAGAGGGAGGTTGCCATTACTGCCCATGGGATTTCATTAAAAGCCAAGATAATCCTGGCTGAGACCAACTGCAGGCAGGGCATGGCTCGGGTGTGAATAGAGCATTTGTCTCATTCACCAAAGGAAAAGGACCCTATTCATAACCTTCTCCTGATAGCCTTCTGCACGAGAAAGTGTAGGAAAAGCCAGATTCTCTGCAAGAAGGGGCCTGTTCCTGTTCTCTGAGCATGGGGATTCCACATTCCATTCCTGACAACCCTGATTTTAGATAAATGGTTTACATTTTTTTTCTCCCACAGTTACGGGGGCAGCACTAAGAAGTTGTCTTAGTATCTGAGTGTCTGGGGCAGCAGTCTGACTTGATCTAACTAAATGGAATCTGAGCTCCTCCTCGACTTCACTAAAGAATCTCTTTGCTCTCTGTCCTCACCCCAAGGCCTTCCTTCTGTCTCTAGGGAGTAGACTCCAAAACTGTTTCCCAAGTAAAATGTCATTAGTCTCCTCTACCCTCTGAGGAGTAATCCTCCTGCTTGCTATAGCTGACCGTGACTGCATTGGGCCTTCTAAACAGTTTAACTGCTTAAATCACCCACAGGATTGGGAAGTGACCTATCATCTGAATTTGTTAATTCAAGCAAAGATTATGTGAAGTTGATGTTAGTCAATCTCAAGTTTGGGTTCCACATAATGATCTGAGGCATTCCCTTCCCAGCCCTGTTGACCATGAGCTAAACAGATCTCCAGCCATGGTGGCCTCCCTTGCCGTGCAGGGCTCGCTCAGGCAGTAATGACCCCAATATTCAAGACCCACACGTATGCATTGTCACTGCTCCAGTCTCCTCATGGAACTTACTATCTAGTGAAGAGTTATAAGCTACAACAAATGGTAAGAAGGAAAAGATCAGTGAGCTATGGGAGCATACTGAAAAGAGGCCCACTCTCACCTAGGGGTCAGAAGGTTCCTGAGAGGACTCTCTGGTTCCCCACTCTCTGCCTCAGTACCTCAGGCCTGGTCCTGGAGTTTGCTTATCGGTTAGCCTTCCATCTTGATGGCCCAGTTGCACCATTTATTTCACTTTCGTGTTCTTCTCTCCAAGATACCACCTCTTGGTAATGCCCCTTTAGTCTATGAACCACAGCCAAAAATGACAGGGTGAAGGCAATCAAAGGTTATTTTACAAATGGTAGTCAGTGACCATGGAAATGGGGAGAAAGAGGTTGACATGAGACACAATAGCTTGTAAACTGGAAACATTACTGTAAATTCGATGTGCCAGTTCTAGAACACTGGTAATGAGGTGCCATTTCTTGCACGCTGGCCCTCCACCATACTTGGGCAGTACATACTGTCCCAGCCTCTACATCCAGGACCCCAATATTCTATCTAAGAGGTGGTGTCATATAATATTATTGCATTTGCCTCTAGTTTGCCTAGGACTTAGTTTAGGAGTGTTGTTTCATTTGTTCACTAATTAAAAAAAAGTATTTAAGCCAGTGGGTCAGGTGCTATGCAAGGCAATGGAGGGGGCTGTGGTGACAAGACATGAACAGCACCTTGCTCAATGCAGCTCGTGTTCATTGTCCTGAAATTAAATAAAAACATCAGGACATCAGTGGAGGAGCTGCCATACTGAAGGGGCATCTTGTTGAGGCCAACTCACAGGGCCCAGACTTTACAAAAGCCACAGTCCATGCTGTCAGCATAGGGTATTGGCAGGAACTTCCAGAACTTTCCACTTGCTCTTCAGTCACTGTTTATTTCATTTTTACTTTCATTGAGGAAATGCGATCCTATTCAGAGTCAAATAGTCTTACACAACTGAGTACACAGAACATCCCTTGACCATCCACTTTCCTCATTTAAAAGTCCACCAGGGAAACCACTTCAATTTATTTAGCTGTTTCGGATTTGCCATATCTCTCAAGAGCTGCCACCCCTTGATTTTTTTTATGACAATTATATTGAGATATAATTCATGTATCATGAAATTCACCCTTTTAAATAATTGGACAATCCATTGATTTTTAAGGATATTCACAGTTATGCCACCATTCCTACTATGTAATTATAGAACATTTTCAATACCCCAAAAGAAACACCAAACACATTAGCAGTCACTCCCCATCCCCTCTGCCCCAGTCTCGAAAACCACTAATCTACCTACTTTCTCTATGGATCTGCCTATTATGGACATTTCATGTAATGGGATCATGCAGTATGTGGTCTTTGTGTCTGGCTTCTTTCACTCAATGTTTTCAGAGGCCATCCATGTTGTAACATATGCCAGTAATTCATTCCTTTTCGTAGTTGAGTGATAGTCCATTGTATGGGTATACCATTTTTTTTTTATCCATTCAATAGTTGATGGACGTTTGGGTTGTTTCTATTTTTTGGCTATTATGAAGAAAGCTGCTACAAACATCTGTGTGCAAATTTTTAATTCTCTTGTGTATGCATCTAAGAGTGGAATTGCTGGGCCACTGATTTTTCAAGCTTTGGGCTTTATCTACTGGCTTCTCATTGTGGAATCACTATGGAGACATCTTATCTTCCATTACTACCTCTCCCCCACATACACACTTCCTATCCTTCATTTTCCCAATATTTATAGCATAATTTTGATTGCATCGGTATTAATATGATAATATAAATGTTGAAATATGATTATTTTTCCTTAAGGAACTTTTGGGTTTACCTGGAGTTGTCTTATTTGTTTATTTTCTATGTATTTATCACCAACTCACCTTTAAACTCTCCCTCAGGAGTGTCATCTCTTCTCCAAATATTCATATGCCTTAGGCTTTCTATCAATTTCATCATCCTAGGTTTCTCTCAGAGTCTTGTGACTTGCTCTAAGGTAGACTAGTTGTTCTCCAGACTGGTAGCATGGCTGTTAACCCGAGATTTCCCTTCAACCACACACAGGAGATTTCTTTTACATCTCTCTTGTATTGGGTTCCTTTTATCCTAGATCCCATATCTGTCTGTCTCTGGTTTCCCCTCCCCTATTTTGTGGGATAGCTCCTCCAGTTGTATCCTGAAAACATTGCATAGTGAGTATGTTGTTTCAGAACTTGCCTATCTGAAAAGGCTTTATATTATTAAATTATTACTAATTTTATTTTTATTAATTTTAATTTTTGCTAGTTTTACTTGGTATAAAATTCCATAAAACTCATTTTTCTGCAGATTTTTTTCTAGTTCCCACAGTTGCTGTTGAAAATATCCACACCATTCTGATTTTTTTTTTTTTGTCAGAATCTAACCAGTTTTTTTACTCTCTAGAAGCTTTTAGGATTTTCTCCTTGATTCCAGTATTCTTAAGTTTTTTAAAAAATGATAAATTTTGACTAATATATCTTGTTCATTTTGCTGGACCCTTGATGGGCTCCTTTTATCTGGCAATAGCATTCAGTTCTAAGAATTTTTCTTGAATTATTTCTTTAGTGATTTTATTTCCCCCACTTTCTTATTATTTTTTTCCCTTTTCTATGACTCGTAGTATTTGGATATTGAACTTCCTGATTTGGTCCTTAAATGTTCTGATCTTTTCTCTCCTGTTCTCTGTCATTTTGTTATCCTTTGCAAGGTTTTGTCAAATTTTTCTTCCAACCTTTTTATTTTATTTTTAAAATTTAATTATTTTTTATTTTTTAGAGAGAGAGAAAGAGAGAAAGAGTATGCGGAGGAGGGCAGAGCCTTAAGGAGAGCCTTAAGCAGGCTCCATGCCCAGTGTGGAACTTGTTGCAGGGCTTGATCTCATGGCCCTGAGATCATGACCTGAGCCGAAATCAAGAGTCTGACACTTAACCAACTGAGTCACCCAGGTACCCAAATTTTTCTTCCAATCTTTATTTGGATTTTTAGTTTATGCCATATTTTAAAATTCCTAAGACTTTTTTGTTTTATGAAGGCACCCTTTAAAACATCATCCTATTGCTTCGTGTTTTTAATATATCCTTTTAGCTCTCTAGTAATTTTTATCTTATTACTTAAATTCTGTTTCCTCCAAATTAATTTAGTACCTTTGTTTTTAATCTCTTTCATGTTTGAGACTTTCTTCAAATGTCTGGTGATCCTTGGCTGCTCATTTACATTTAAAATTGGGGTACTAAAAAGCTTAATGGCAGCTCTGTATTGTGGGTGGGCCTTGAAGACCACAGATCACATGTAAAGAGATCAGGTTGGGCTGTTTAATTGGATAACCCTAGTGTCAGTATCTTTATATCTCTCCTTTGGCTTATCAAACATATATTGAAGAATTGTCTTATATCCTGCACAGTATTATGGGAACAAAGTAATGGAAGAGGGCTAGGAGCTATAGGGGAAGGTCTTAATATTTATAATTTAACACTTTTGTTTTCAAAACTGTTACATCTTTCAACTGTGCCATGTGTCCCCCATCTCAGAGACCTGTTTTAGTCTCTCCAGGGCATAAACCCCATTTTCTGCTGAGGTAGAAATAGAGTGAGTCATCTGGTTGCACAAAGTAAGGAAGAAGATTTTTGTTGGGGTGAGGGGTATGTCTAGCCCTTAGATTTCTCTCCTCCCCATTCATCCCCAAATTACAAACTCCTATTGCTTCTAATTCTTGATAGTTTGGGGTTCTGTGTTGGAAAATGGGCTATTATTTAGTTTGCTCACTTAGGAATTAGTTTTCTTGGGTCTGCTAGGTAGGTTATCTTTCCTCCTGTGTTTTAACTTGCAATGTTTTCTAGCTATCATCCCCCCCGCTCCAGTTCTCTTTTTCTCTTGGATTTATATCTTTTTAAAAAATACCTTCATATCAGTTAGTGGGAATCCAGAGAAAGTACAGGAAAATGTGTCTGTTTAATTTTCTAACTTTAAAGAGCCTTTCTAATTTTAGAGTCCTTCCCTTACATATATTTTACTGGAAAATGCCCCAGTATGTAATTTGCTCTCCTAATGATTACTTTTTAAGGGTAAGGAAGACAAGAAAGCTACAGTAGTAATTTTGGAGGCATATTAAAGCATTTCTTCCGACAAAGTTGACAAAATTGTTGCAGGCTAAGATGAAATTGCAGTGACCTTAGTTCACAAAGACAAAGCTATCTTAAATTTTGAATAGTAAAGTGAATTGTGAAAGTAAATGAGGGAATGTGAAAGGAATGAGGTCAGTTGTGAATATTCATGGTGGAGCAGCACAGGGGATAAAGCTCTGGACCAGGTTGTACTGGGAATGATGTTTTACAGGTATAGTCAGAGGAAGCATGCTGGGAAGAATCCAAATTGTTTTTGAGGGAGAGCCCCAAGGACAGCATTGACTGTCCTATTTAAAGGAAAGGCAAGACTGAGACATGATGTTGGAAAATTGGATGGGACAATAGCTCAGGATCAAGATTGAGAATGGCAAAAGAGGACTGGATACTTCCCCTTTTATGAAATGCCATATGCATAGTTAATGCTTATGGGAAAGATTTGAAGGATTAATAATACCCAATGTTGTTAAAAAGTTGTGAAGAAACAAGCATTCTCGTGTACTGTTGGGGAGAATATATTAATATAGCCTTTATTGGAGAGTAATTGGTAATTACATGTTAAAATTTTGAATGTTGATTTACCAATTCCACTCCTAGGATAATGACTCTATAGGAAATACCAAAAAATTAATGTATAAAGATGTTTATTACATCATTGTTTGTAATAGGGAAAACTAGAAACAACCAAAATCCACATTAATAGAGGATTGTTTAAATTCATAATGTTGCAGACCTGCATAAAACTCTTGTGGCTCATTCATTGTAAAGAGTCGTTTTAAAAAGAAAGTAGTTTAATATTTTTCAAAGAACATTGAAAGAGGTCTAACTCATAACTCATAGTTCCATTTAAGTTTATTCTTGTTACATGGTCTTATAGTTGAATGCTTGGAGCACCATATGTCAGGCAAGATGAGGTCAATTAATATATAGTGACACATAGCAATATCTAGAATACGGTATTCAATTTATTTATTTATTTGGTATTCAATTTAAAAAGTGTTATAAAATAAAATATATAGCATGATCTACTTTATGTTTGAAAAATTATGAAGGCTTCTAGCTTCAAGTAATGGCAGAGTTGTTTGGATCAGACTAAACCTCTCACTGATAATAATTATAAATTTGGCTTATAGATCTACTTGAAGACACTAAAGGAGTACCACAAACAGACACAAACTAGAGGAGATACAACCCACATTTAACTGGCTTATCCCTCTGCAGACACTGAGCAATCTGCAGGATACAGACTTAATGGACTAAGGAGTTAGAGGCCAGAGTACAGGGCTGCCAGAGCAACTGCAAATTAAAGGGGGAAGGGAAGTCCCAGAAAGTTAGGAGTAGTAGTGGGGGAGCCCCCAGATCTATGCACAAAATCTTCTCAGAGTCTTGGCTGATGCTTCAAGTGCAAATGCCCAGGGCAAGACTCCAAGGAGCATAGTAGAAACCAACAGCTGGACCGTTGAAAGATCTGAGCAGAGATCTCATCGGCTCCCTGGTGCTGGGAAGACAGAGTTTGAAGTTAAAGCCTGTGAAATTAGAGGGGCTTGAGAAACAGCTCTTGCATTCCTATGGTATACCAGAAGCACCATGTTTTTGGACCACATCCTAGGACTATGAGATATATCCTGGGACTAAGAAGAGAAAAGAAAAGTGTAAGTCATTTAATAAAACCTAGAAACAAGCCTGCAAAGGATTAAGTTTGTCCACAAGAAATTTAGCTGCTTTCTGGAACAAAACCCAATGCTCACCAGAAGAAGATAACAGAATTTAGTTTCCACAATGTATCATTTACAGTGTCCAGTATACAATAAAAATTACCAGACACACAAAGAAGCAGAAAAATATGCCCCATAATAAATAAAGAGACCCCCCCAAAAACCCAGAAAACAAAAGGAGACCCACAGACAACACAGTTGTTGGAATTATCATACGGGGTTTTAAAGATACTATTATAGATATGTTAAGGAACTTACAGGAAAAAATTGATATAATTTGTGAATACACAGGAATTTCAGGAAAAATATGAAAATGCTAAAAAAAGGGAAACCATATGGAAATCATAAAACTGAGAAAAGTACAATATCTGAAATATAAAAAATACAATGCCTGAAAAATTACTGGGTAGGATTAACATCAGTTTGAATATGACAGAAGAAAAGATCAGGGAACTTGAAGAAAAGTCAACAAAAATCACCAAATAGAAGGGGAAAAAATGGAAAAAATAAAACAAAATCCCACCGGAGTCTCAGAAGGAGAGGAGAGAATTAACAGAGCAAAGAATATTTAAGGAAGTTTAGGAAGCTCAGTAAACCCCAAGAAGAAAAAAACAGAAAGAATTCCATATCAAGCCACATTATTATTAAATGGCTAAAAAACTGAGGATAAAGAAAAATATCTTTAAAAGAGCCAGATAAAAGATACATCATATATATGAGAATAAAGATAAGAAAGACAAATGATTGTTCAATGGCGATGATGAATGGGATGGGTGTGGAGGCAGGACTTCCTAGACCCCCTCTCCAGGAACACAACAATTTAACTTGTGAAATACCTTTTTAAATAAATCATTCCGAGTCTCTGGGAATTGTCCCAAGGGCAAAAAGCATACAGCAAATAGAGAAGTATTTATTCAAGAAAATCTACTAAGTCTTGGCAGGAACAGTGAGAGTCTGTGGCACTTGAGCCACCACGGCTTCATTACCCACCTCTCCCTAGACCTGCAGACTGAAGGAGATGATGGGTGGAATTCCAGCCGCCTTTTTGGGCTATGGGATGACTTGAAGAAGGTTATTCAGGCCTGAAGATGACAGAACAGAAAGTTAGGGGACGACAGAACAGAACACTGTTCCTTTTACACCAGTCCTAAACTACCCATTAGGCTTATTTTATGTGAGAAACAACCTCTTTTGTTCAAACCACTATTGCTTTGAGTTTTCCTATTGTCTGCAAACAAACTTGATGTAAATCTTCCTATTTATTTTCAAGCCTTCTCATGAGATTGATTGATTGATTTTTCTGGAAGTCATTTTTGTTCATGAAATAAATGCCTGTTAAACTTCATTTAAGTTTAAATTATACCACTGATAGCCTTACTTGTTCTTCCGGTCACATATGTGTGGTAAAACTTTCTGAGTGGAAGGAAAGTAATTCTATATATCTAGCAGCTAATGGTTTTTTTGACTGTAGAAATGGCCTTAACTTAGTTGTACCTGAAGTGTTCCAGACTTTTTATTTCCATTGTAGTATGTATTCTGAATCCTTGCACATGTGAAATGTCTTTATTTTGCCCACTCACTTAAAAGCTAGTATAGCTGGTAGATTCAAAATCCTATTTCTTCAAAGTATGTAGACATTTCATTGTTGTCCAAAAATCAGTAGTATAAATGAAATGTTTATTGTTTATTACCTTATGTTCTTATAGGAAGCTATTTCCACCCTACCCCACCATTGAATGCCAAGGATTTTCTCTTTAATTTTTTGAAGATTTTATTTATTTATTTGAGAGAGAGAATGAGAGAGCGAGAAAGAGAACACAAGAGGAAAGAGGGTTAGAAGAAGAAGCAGACTCCCTGCTGAGTGGGGAGCCCAATGTGGGACTCAATCCTGGGGACTCCAGTATCATGACCTGAGCCGAACGCAGCTGCTTAACTGACTGAGCCACCCAAGCACCCTGGATTTTTTCTTTAATTTTTGAATTCAGAAATATCAGTAGAATGTATCTGTGTACCTTTCCTTTTAGTATTCTTGCTGATGTGGCAAGACCAGGAATTGTTGGTTTTTTTAATTTAACCCAAAGAACTTGAGTACTTATTTAGTCCAAGAGAGTATTTTTCTATTAATGGCTTTCTGTCATCCTATCTATGATGTCTTAAATTCCTATTAAACAGATTTTTGGAATTTTCTGCATTTTTCCCCCTCATGATCTCTTTCCCTGACTTTTCGCTTTATATTCTGGGGGAAATACCTTGATTAGATCTTCCAAATCACTAGTTCTCTTTTCAGTTGTATCTATTCTGTAATTCATCCCTGACATTCAGTTTTATGATTTATTAATCAAATTTTTAATTTTTTAGATGCCTCTATTTTTCTCTGATTGCTGCTTTTTCTATGGTAGCTTCCTCTTCTTTTATGATGTAATATCCATTGTATCCCAGACACTAAATAAAATATTTTTGTCGTTCTCTTTGGCGTCCTGTATTTGCTCTTTCTTCGGAGGTCAGTTCGCTACTGATTCAGTTTTTAGGTCTTGGGTTTGGTCCAAACGTCTGGTGATTCTGGGTTGTTCCTTTCCTCAATACAAATTGATCAGTATTGATAACTGGTATCATTTCCTGGGTAGTTGTTGAGGTTACCTTCCAACATCCCTTGCTAGGCCTGCCTTCCATATGTGATGACCAATGGTGGCAGATGTGCTGTGCTCTAATGGCAGAGGGAATAGGCCAGCAGGTTGGTGACACTTCTCAAATAAGCAAGTAGGGAAGTTACCCGCCTTGGGTACCTCAGGAGATCTCACACCTATTCCAAGTTGCCTTTCCTTAATTAACAGATTAGTAATCTGTACACCATGCCTTCTGTTCTATCTGGCCCTGATCCTCATTCTATGAGTTCCTATGGCTGGGCCTTTACTCAGAGAGCATGGGGCAAATCCCATAATTAGCTCTTCTCTGTGCCCAGCCTCTGCACTCCTCCTGGGAGGGTGGGAGGGGCAAGTCCCAATCAAGCATTCCACAATACACTTCTGTCCTCTCCTGTGGACCTTGAACTTTCTTTTTCTCTTAAGAAAGGTCATATTAGCTGTCACTATTGAATACCTGCTCTGTGCCAGGAGCTATACAGAGCAAAGAGGACACAGTAATGAATCAGACCGATGATATTTGTCCCGAGGAAGCTGTATTAGAGGCTACAGAACTACTCATCCAGCAGCCCCCTACTTAAGCTATGTTTCTCAGCTCTCTGGTATTTTTGTTAGTCTGCTACCACCCAGAAATTCTTCTGTTTCTATTCAGCCAACGTTTTCTAGGGAATGCCTAGGACTTAGTTCTTATTTTATGTATCCTATTTTATTGGGATCTGGGAGTAAAGAGAAGTAGACATTTGGCTCAGTCTCACTATCCTAAACTAATCACCTTTCTTTTCTTCAAGTGGAGGAGGGATGGCTAAGTGAGTTCAGATACTCTATGACCTAGGAGCAAAATAGATTGTTCCCACACTCTATAGGAAGGCTTTAAGTAGAGTTATTCTTTCACTGGCTCTGGCGCTGGCATTGGGGTCTCTGGAGATTTGGGAAAGAAGTTACAGAGTTCTCATCAGATTCTAATGTTAGGGAGCAAGCCTGGGGTGATACTGTGCAACTTGACAGCTTGCTCTTTCATTCTGCTTCTTCTAACATCCTTCTTGATCACCTTAACAACTATGGCTCTAAAAATATGGTAGAGAAGGTGTCATTTTCAGAGCATAAGAAGAGAAGAGCATCTGATCCCCGCACGATCCCTCATACATCCCCCACCACCCTTCTCCCAAGCTATGCTTCAAAAGAAGCTGCTTTTATGAATACTCTACAAATTTTGTTTCACTCTCTGTTATCTGGAGACCAACCAGGCTCATGGACTCTTTAGGTCTATTTGGAACCCAGAAGATCTCTTTATACATTTCCATTGCTCTGTAGCTTTTACAGAAAACCCTATTTTCAGAGTTAGTATTGATTCCACTTGACCTTTGTTGATAAGTCCCCTCTCCCTTACTTGGTTTTAGTAGATTTGTTTTTGTTAGAACCAAACTGAGTAATAGTCTCCCTTCCCAGAAATAAGGACAAGCACCGCCCCCCCCACAGGTGACTTGTTTAACTACCCTTAGGCAAACACCAAATTGAATATTTAGCAATTTCTGTTTTGAAGCTGGGGGGAGGGGGAAAGGGCCCAAAGAAGCTAACTCCCAGTTCCAAGAAAGGGTAAACACTGTTCATGCACTTTTCTTTAGATGATTATCATCTTAACCAATCGCTGCATGGTCAACATCTGATACCTCTTACCACATGGAGGTGACAAAGTCAATCCATTGGCCTGTCTGCCCCAGAGCTAGAGATCTTGTCTTCTGGTGATGATTTAATGAAGTCCAAGTCATCTTGCAAAAAGGAAGTGGAAAAGGATTCAAGCAGCACATTTTTGGCAGCAACAATAGTTCTGTGACTGTTCTATTTTAACAGAGAAAACCTCGTGGCTGATAAATATGGCAGAACTCTTTTGAAACAGTGTCCTGTCTTACGTGTGTTCTTCAGTGCTCCAAAAAGGGGAAACTTGTCTTTTGTGGCTTCCAAGAAAAAGCGTTTTTCTCCTCTTCTTTTTGTTTGTTGCACATCTAAATCCCCAGAATCATCTAGGAAGAAGAAGGGGGTGAAGACTTTCAAAAGAATTGAATCTCTCATTATGAAAGTAATATTCCACTCCACATATGCAGATGCTGGCATGTGTAGAAGAGAAGGTACTATTTGTCTTACTGCATCATAATTTGGATGTTTGATTTAACTAGAGCAGCCTTGTATTGTAGCCAATATGTATTACATAAAGTTACCCCTGAGACTACTCCTCAGGAACTGGATAAATGGAACTGTGTGCTCTGATAAAATGGCTCCCGTAGAGATTATCCCAGGAAGATAAGAGTAAGCTTCACCGTGTACCAAAGAAGTGGTATATTACACACACACACACACACACACACACACACACACACACACTCACTCCCCTAAATTTGCATATAGAGGTTGGCTCTTTTCAGAACTTTCTTAGATTCATGTTTATTTAGACCTCTTCCTTCTGATAACTCCCCATTTTTCTTCTTAATCCATCTTTAAAATAAAGTGGGCGTTTTTCTGAGTTAAAGATTTTGAACTTTGCAGCACCCACCTATAAATCAACTGATCAGCTTGTGAAGACTGCTTTGTCTTTGAGGGAAGGGGAAGGAGTGCACAGCAAGATGGAAGTAGATTTCCTGTGGCCTTTGGCTCACTGTTAGCTCAATTCTGAGAATCTAGATTTAGAAGACAAACAAAATGTCAGACTGGCCTCTGTGGTTTCCCCTCCATCTTCTCACTTCTTAGAGGTCCACCCAGTCTTTGGAATTAACATCTGCCAATCTCAAGAGACTGTACAATCGAGTAAAAAACAGACCCAAGTGGCAAAAGTAAGGGACTTGGAATTAATACATCTTTGGGGCCAAAGTATTTAGCCTAGTAAGTATTATTCGATAAATTCTGGATACAATTTAATTAGGCATATGGATAAAGAAGGGGAAAAATAAAGTTCTCCATTGTGAAGAAGGAATTAACTCTATGGTACACACTGGAACTAAAAGCGTGAGGCCAAATTTGGAGACAGAGTGGAAATCCCTATTTCAGTTCAAGAGGTTTCTCTCTTTTCTTTCTTTCTTTCTTTTTTTCTTTCTTTCTCTCTCTCTCTCTCTCTCTCTCTTTCTTTCTTTCTTTTTTTAAGATTTTGTTTATTTATTTGACACACAGAGAGAGATCACAAGTAGGCAGAGAGGCAGGCAGACAGAGGGGGAAGCAGGCTCCCACTGAGCAGAGAGCCCGATGTGGGGCTCGATCCCAGGACCCTGAAACCATGACATGAGCTTAAGGCAAAGGCTTAACCCACAGAACCACCCAGGCGCCCCAATTCAAGAGGTTTCTTGGACTTGTCTTTTACTTCCTCACATAGACTTATTCGGAGATCTTAAATGTCTATGAAATCTAGTACAGATTGCCACATTTCTACTGAAAAACATTCAGACTTTACACTGTTGCTATTTAAAACATGAATGTTAGGGGCATCTGGGTGGCTCAGCTGGTTAAGTGTCCAACTCCTGATTTTGGTGCAGGTCATGATCTCAAGGTTGTGAGATTGAGCCCCATGTCAGTGTGGAACCTGCTTAATATTTTCTCTTTCCCTCTCCCTATGCCCCTCCCCTCTCAAATAAAATAAAGTAAGATAAAATAAATAAAACAAAACATGAATGTTATTCAGCCTTAATGGAGAAGGAAATTCTTCCCCTTGCAACAACATGGATGGACCTGGAAGACACGATGCCAAGCAAAATGAGCCAGTCACAGAAGGACAAATATTGTGTGATCCCACTTACATAAGGTGTCTAAAGAAGTCAAATTCACAGAAGCAGAAAATATAATAGTGGTTGGCAGGGGTCAGAGGGAGGGGGAAATGAGGAGTTGTCATTCAATGGCTATAAAGTCTCAGTTATGCTAGATAAATCAATTTTAGAGATCTGCTGTATTTATGGTATTGTGCACTTCAAAATCTTTAGGAGGATAGATCTTATGGTAAATATTCTTACCATAAAAACAAACTAAACAACAACAACAAAGGGACAGAAGACAACTTTGGGAGGTGTGTTGGGTATGTCTAGGACCTTGCCTATGGTGATGGTATCATGTGTGTTTTCATAGGTCCAAACTCACCAAAATGTACCCATTAAATATGTGCACCTCTTTGTATAACAATTATATTTCAATAAAGCTGTTAAAAATTGATACTTGAGGGGCACCTGGGTGGCTCAGTTGGCTGGTTGTCTGACTCTTGGTTTTGGCTCAGGTCATGATCTCAGGGTACTGGGATCAAGCCCTGCATTGGGCTCTGTACTTAATGGGGAGTCCGCTTGAGTTTCTCTCCCTCTCCTTCTGCTCCTCCCTCTGCTCATGCTCTCTTTCTCTCTAAAGTATATAAATAAATATTTTTTTAAAAACTTGATTCTTGGGGCACCTGGGTGGCTCAGTGGGTTAAAGCCTCTGCCTTCGGCTCAGGTCATGGCCTCAGGGTTCTGGGATCAAGCCCCACATCGGGCTCTCTGCTCAGCAGGGAACCTGCTTCCTCCTCTATATCTGCCTGCCTCTCTGACTACTTGTAATCTCTGACTATCAAATAAATAAATAAAATCTTTAAAAAAAAAAAAAACTTGATTCTTGAGCAAAAGGAAAAAAATAAAATATGAGGTATGACTATAAACTAAATACAAAACTAAATTTCCTTCCATTCTTTATTCAAAAAATAGAAGCACATGGCTTAGGCCTTGAGGCCTAAACAGAACCTCTTATTCCTTCCTGAATCTAAATTTTGAGATCTTAGTACCCTCTAGAAGGATGCATGGGGTAAAAATGACAAAATTACGAAGAAAATAAGATGACTAATAAGACTTATCTCCCTGGGCACTTGCATAGAGGAGGTAGAGAGGAAGAGAGAGGGCTGAGTCCATGTGTCCACCCAACTGCATAAAATAGAAAAGAAAGAAAACCATTCCTAGGGACAGCAACCCTGCGCTGATCCAGACTCCAGCCACTCAAATTAGCATGTCCTCTATCTACCCTTGGGTTGGGGTCAGGAAGCTAGGAAGAAGCAAGATGGCAAGAAGGAAGGAATTGAAAATTCTTTTTTCTGTAATGAAGGAAATGTTCTCTTATTCATATGAGGGAACTGAAATGTGAAAAGATTAATTGAAGTTTAATGAGTCTATTGCCAAGAAGCCAAGACAGAAGATCCTAACGTTTTAAAAAAATATTTTAATTATTTATTTGAGAGACAGAGAGAGTGGCAGAGAGGACAGGTAGGGAGAATGGGGAGGAGAGGGAGAAGCAGGCTCCCCGCTGAGCAGGGAGCCAGACATGGGGCTTGATTCCAGGACCCTGAGATCACTACCCAAGCTGAAGACAGATGCTTAACCGACGGAGCCACCCAGGCACCCCAAAGATCCCACCTTTTAAATTCAGCGATAGTGGTCATATTGGGTCAAAGATACCGTGATTGCTGTTGAACTTGTGATGTGTTCGTTCTTTCTTTCTTTCTTTCTTTCTTTCTTTCTTTCTCTCTCTCTCTCTCTCTCTCTCTCTTTTTTTTAAGCATTTCCTCTTTATGATGGGTATTTGAGTTTTACATTAAAATAACCAAAGATACACGTTCAAGAAACAGAAACATGGGGGTAGCACTGGAATTGTTTATCTCTACCCCTTCTTTTCAGAAGTAAGGCAATTGACATCTCAGGAGCTCATGGTTGGGAATGAAGACCTGAGCTTCATTCACCCCCAGTCTGGTGCTTTTTCCTCTGTGGCCTATGAAGGGATTCCTGAACATATGCATCCTCTGAGATTGGTTCCTCTTTCCCAGCTGTGCAAGAGGGAGCAGAGGATGGTAGAAAGAGCTCTGGTCTTAGAATCAGAAACCCCAGTTTGCCAGCTCCATTCTGCATAAGTGTGTGTGATCTAGGCACAGTCTCCTTAGTTTTTGCTTCTGAAAAATGGGTGTAGTCATATTTGCCAACCTGTCAGGATGGTTGTAGAGATGAAAGGAGATACTATTTGTGAAAAATATCTATAGGATTTAGGTGCTAGGCACAGATAAGGAAGCTGTGTTTGGAAAACTAAATCTATAAGGCTTCCAGCTGCCACGCTAAAACGGTCATGTCCCTGGCTTCTTACATTTAACTACCACTAGAATTTTTTTTTTTTTAATTTTCCATCCTTAGGCATTGCATCCCCTCTTCCTTGCATGATTTTGTTTCTACTGATGGTGGTCCAGCTGAATTCTGGACCCAGAGTTCAAATACTGAGAGAGGTCAGTGATTCAGTTTGCTATGTGGGATGTTTTCCCTTCTCCACAACCACAAAAATGAGTAGAGCATGGGAGTACTACTTTGGAGGGAAAAAAGCAAACACTCCTATCATTTAATTGGAGGGTTAAAAGCTTTAGCTTCGTAGCTAAGTATGGATATTGTGACTGACTGGCAACTGTTCCTGCTAATAATATAGATTTATTATATCCATAGATATAGATATATCCATAGATATATTATATCCATAGATATAGATATATCCATAGATATATTATATCCATATTATATCCATAAGGATATATGTGTACAGTCATGGGTTCCATGATAGCAGAACTGTTTGGGAAGAACATTCGCATTTACGCAGTGCTTCCCACACTCAAGGCAGAGTAAGGAGTGAGACTGGTATCATTCTTGCTTTCCAGAGGAGAAAGATGAAGTTCTGAGAGGGTTAGATGGTTGGTTCAAGCTTATAATTGGTGGAGCTGAGACTTGAATCCACGTCTTTTCCTTTCCCGTCGTCCCACATCAGAGAAGGTCCAAAGCATTTGGAATCTATTAGTTTCCTATGTTTGAAAATGAGAGATGTGTGGAGGAATATAATAACTGAAACAGCTTAGCCCATTGCCCAGAGCTTGGAAATGTCAGGTAAAAGGGAGGTCAAAACATTGATGAAAAATTAGAAGTAAAATCCTTACACTTCTCCTGCCTCTTGACACCAGGCACAGATACACTTCTAATGACAGCTCTTTTTCCTGACAAGGTCACCAGAGTAAGAGTTCAACTTCAGGGCCATGAATGGGTAGAGGGTATGGAAAGTCACAAAAAAACACAGAGGACCTAAATAAAACAAGGATTTGAAGCCACGTCAGTCTGGCAAGAAGAAACTCAGTGAAACTCAGGAAGTTCTCAAATACATAGACAGAGATCTATTTTGTTTTACAGCTTTACAAAAAAACATCCAAAATATGTGAACTAGGAAGCAGAGAAGTTAGCAAATTGCCAAGGCATTAATAGTCAGTTCTTGGTACTGTTAGAGCACAGTCTGACTTGCACATCTGACTGAAATATTTTCCTTAGCAAGCATACTCTTTCCCGGTAGGATTCTCAATGTTTCTACTGAAAGACAACTCATACTTTTGGTAGTCTGTTCACTTCAGTCAGAAAAATGAGAATTTATTGAGCACGTACTGTGTGCTGGGGATAGGTTCCCAAGATGCAAATGTAAACAGAATAGAATACATGCTAACTTTCATGGAGTTTGCAACCTGATGGGAAAAGCAGTTAAGTCAACAACAAGGAACCATAACATGTCCCCTAGAATAGGAGTTAAAATGAAAGTAGGACAAGGTGCTGTGGAAATGCAACAGGGAGGTAGCTAACTTGGTCTTCGAAAGTCAGTGAAAGCTTCCTGGATAAAGTGCCATCTACGCTGAGGCTAAAGGATGAATAGGAGTTCATGGGGGTATATTAGGGTTCGCAAGAGAAGCAGAAGGAATCGGTTCACAGTTACGGAGGCCAAGAATGAAGTTATGGAGAACCAGGAAAGCTGGTGGTATAATTCAGTCTGAGTCCAAAGGCCTGAGAACCAGGGGAACCAAAGGTATAAGTCCTAGTTCGGGGATGGTTGTCCCAACTCAAGCACATGGCAAATTCATCCTTCCTCTACCTCTTTGTTCTATTCAGACACCCAACAATTAGCAGATGCCCACCCACATTGGTGAGGGAGACCTTTACTCAGTCTACTGATTCAAATGACAATTTCTTCCAGAAACATTCTCACAGATACGTCCAGAAGTTCTGTTTTACCAGTGATCTGGGCATTCCTTAGCGCAGCCAAGTTGACACATAAAATTGACCATCCCAGGGGGTGTATATTCAGCAGATGGAGGAACAGGTACAAAGGAGTGGAGGTGGAGAGTGGATCGTGTCTGGGGAACCGAAAGAGATGCAGTTTGGCTGCAGTACTGAGAATAGAGGTGGCTGGAGAGATGAACAGGGGTTAACCTTGCATACGGTGGTCAAGAGTTGGGACTTCATCCTAAGAAAATCTGGAAACCATCCAAGGGCTTTAAGCATGATATCAGATTATCATACTTATGTTCTAGAATGATCATCACTCTGTGTGTATGTATTTCAAAAGGATCTGTGTGGTGATTTGGAGCATGAGGCATAGGATGGAGGACAAGACCAGAAGCAGGATGACCCACAGGTGGCAACTGTAGTCATCCAGGTCAGAGATGAGATGGTTCAGTCCAGGGTCACACTGTTAGAGCTGAAGAAAAGTAGATTCAGGAGCTCCTTAAGGGGTGGATTGAGTCTTTCCTTGCTTAACCATGAGGAATAAGGTAGGGAAGCCGTCAAGGATGGCTCCCAAATTTCTGGGATGTATGGATGCGGATAGCAGCTCCTGAATGAGAACACTGCCGAAGAAGCAGGTTTCAGAGAGATGTGAATGAGTTGCATTTGGGGAATTCCTGGAGGAGTGTATGGGACCCCTAAGTAGAGCTGTTCAGTACAGAGTAAGAACTATGGAGTTGGCATCTCAGGAGAGGAATTTGAACAGATTCTAGATGTTTTGAGTCATTGGCAAATGGATGGCAGTTGAAGCCAACGTGAAAATCCCATTGGCAAGGCTAGCTTCAGCTGTCCTGCCTTCAGAGAGGGTCTAGAAGCTCCCACTTTCTCTTGGTTTGTACGTGTCAGACCATACACACGTAGTTAAGACAGACGTCCATTCTCAAGTCCCTTTATGTTTTTAAAGTAGTCTCCCTGTGTCCCTAGGACTATTGGTTAAGTTCTGTAGAGAGACGCAATGCACACTTTATATATGTCTAAGGTCTTGAAGTGCCAAACTGTGGCAGAGCTCAGCCCTGGTTCCTCCCTGTGCTCTTCCCACTATAAGGCCTTGAGGTCCCCCTTCCTGACACTCTGTAAAGAATACACTCAATTCCCAGACAGCCATGATGGCCTGAAATTCATGACAACCTGTAAAGGGCTTCACCTAAGAGAAGCACGGGGACAGCATCTGCCAGGCTCCGTGGATTTGGCTCCTGTGTCCTTACTCCATTCCCCTTGTCCTCTCGGTGGCACTCCCCACCCTGCGTTGCCCTTGGCACAGTTTCAGAGCCCCCCTCTCTAACCTCAGCTGGTCTTGGAGGGACACCTTGGCTCCATGGCTCCTAGTCTCAGGACATGTGGTCATTCACTGGTTTTAAGAGGTGGCCCGACCAAGCACATGCTTGAAGGTGAGGAGAGAAAGTTTTCCTGCTGGTCCAGGAAGACGTGGTAAGTGGAGAAGAGATAAAAAAAGAAGAGAGAAATAGAGATCATTTGGGCTTGGGGCTTTGTTTTGTTTTTGTTTCTGAACAGTGGACTTTTTTTTCCAAAGAATTCTTGAATGGGACTCCAGTTCATAAGATGGTTTAAAAAAACAAAACAAAACAAAACAAAAAGAACTTCTCTGACAGAAGAAGGAGCCCTGGGGGCCGAGCTAGCCCCCTCACCCCACACATACCTAGCCAGGCCCTTTGCCCAGAGGCCTTGAGGCTTCTTGGAACACACTTGAAAAACAGTCATTTAGTCCCCGCCCTCGTGATGCTGGAAGATACAGAAGAATGAGCCCGGCCTGAGCCCTGGTCTGAGCCCGGCCACACTGCCTATTAGTTGTGTGATTTGGGACAAGTTATTTCAATTCTCTGAGCCTCTGATTCACCATCTGTAAAATGGGGGATAGTAAGTACAGAATGGCTGTGAGCGTTGATACAGAAAAATGTCTCCAGCATGGAGTACTGTGCTCAGCGTTTAGTGTAATCTCAACCAGCAAGTATTGTTTCTGTTTGTTGTCAAACATTTGGATTTTTCAAGATGAGCTGGAAATTTGGATTTAAAAAAAACAATTTTTAATTTATTTATTTGAGAGAGAGAGAGAGAGAAAGTGCACAATTAGGGTGGGGAGAGGCAGGCAGAGAGGGAGGAGCAGGCTCCCTGCTGAGCCCAAGGCAGACACTTGACTGCCTGAGCCACACAGGCACCCCGACATTTGGATTTTTAGAGACAAGCTAGCAGTTTGGTCTTTTTGTGAGACTCTCGCAACTTCTTAATGTTGGCAAGTAATTGATTTTTTTAAAAATTGGTCTGAGCTAAATGAGATGTCCTCCAGCGCTCAGTTTGGGGCCACTGGAGTGGATAGTTAACACACGGTTATGCGTGGCATGTACCATGTGTGGTGAAACATGTACGAGGGGGAGGGGCAGGAGGAGGAGCAGCCCGGCGGGAGGAAGAGGCCCAGAGCTGCGCATGCGTCCGTGGGCAGGGGGTTGTGGGTTGTGGTGGTTGGTAGAGATTGGGACCTGTTATCCTGCTGTGGGGTGGATGGATATTTCTGGGCGTGGCGGGAACATTCTCTTCCCTGGCCTGCTGAGGTGGGACGAGGATCCACAAAGGAAGAGCTGATCCCAGCACTTCGATGTTGCACTCAACTCAGGAGTTTCTACTGACCTAGCCTTTACTTGAAATATGATTGTTTTGTTCGTCATGGATTATTTTTGCATTAACTTTAAGTTTTTAAAATACTGCATTAAAATATATACCCATGTCAGTTACTGAGTTTTGGGGCATCCCTTCAAACTTTGTGCCCAAGGCTAGCACCTCACTCTCGTCACCCAGCCCAGTCATGATTTAGTGGACTCTCTGTGTACCAGGCTGGCTGTCTGAGGCGGTGCTCGGAGCAGGTGGACGCTGGGGAATGCAGAGCGGTTCCGGTCGAAGCCAAAGCAAACAGTCTCTAAGAAACAAAGCTACTGGAGAAGAGGAGGGGAGGAGCAACACATTCCACAGGCAAACAGGAACTGTTTCCAGAAGATTTATTCTTTTGGATTCTTGGCATTTCTTCTTTCTCCAGTTCTTCGGTAAGGAAATGCATGGACTGATTTCCAAGGGATCAACTGTGACTTGCGCCTCCCCAAGCTTGCAAACAGCCTTCCCCTTTGTTCCGTTATGAAAGGTACAGAGATTCCATTCAGAGGAGCTCAGCTGTTCGAGGAGAAAACTATTTCCCCTGAAGCATCTCTTCTCCAAGGCTTCTATGAAATCCCAGCACTGGGTCTGGAACTGCCTGTGGGGCCCAGCCCTGGGGCTTCTGGATCAGGGCAAGATCTCAGGTAGCTGCGTCTGTCTGGGAAGCCACAGGCCTGCGAGTCCTGTCTTAGTGCAGCTGGACTTCTGCCTGTCCAGGGTAGGCAGAGCCACTAGAGGCCCTGTCCCCTCTGTGGGGCTGGTGGCTGCTGGAACCCTTCAGCCACTCCCAGGAATCCCACCTACTTGGACCTGAAGGACAAGGCCTGGGGGGGAGTTGAGCGGAATCAGTAGGAGCTCTAGGTGAGTTCAACTGTTTCAGACGAAGGGGAGAAGAGACCAAGAGATTGAACTTTGTCCCTTCACCCATCTTAAGAAATCAAACATTACAGATATGAATCAAAACCCCCCTTACACAACTTAAATGTCCACTTGGGAGAATGGATATAGAAATGCAGGCATGTTCGAGAATATTCTCCAGCAGGTAAAGCAAGTGAATCAGAGCTGTGTGTGTCATCACAGATAAATCTTAAATACATTGTTGCCCTTGATTCTTTCTATGGTTGTTTCCTGGGAAACTGGAACTGACTTGCTCTAAGAGAGCGCTCAGCTCAGGACAGGACCTGAGTATCCCCACTTTCTTCTCTTCCTTTTCTTCCTCCTTCCTTTGCTGTGTTTCCTCCCTCGCCCCTACCTCCTTGATTCTCTTCTCTTGCCTCCTCTAATCTTGGGTTATATTCTTTCTGCCTCTCCGGCTTCTCTCCTCCTTTTCTTTTCTCTTAATGGGAGATGCCTGGGGGAGGGGTGTGGGAATGCAGGGAGGCGTGTGTGTGTGTGTGTGTGTGTGTGTGTGTGTGTGTGTAAGTGGTTAATACCCAGCTTGGACCAGAGGTGCCGGCACACATGACTTCGTGTCAGTTCTTTATTATCCCCATTTTAAGACTGGGAAAACTTAGGCACAGAGAGCTTGGAAAATGGGCCAAAGCTCTACAGTTAAAAATAGCTAAACCGAGACATGAAGTCGAGTCAGAATCTAGAATCTGGTTTTTCCCACCTCCTAACACACGGCCCAGGGCACAGCCTTTTCCTCCCTCCTGCCTTTTCTCTCTTCCTTCACCAAAAAGGTCCCATCTTGCCTACTACTGCAGCTACCAGTCTTGTTGCTATGCCTTCTGTTATACATCTCGAGAATACCATAGGTTAGGGTTTATCAAATGCTCTCATGAACAAGATTTTCTTTGGTCCTAAACCTCCCCCTGTGAGGAAGGTGTGGCCAACACTAAGACCACTCTATAAGCAAGAACCAAAACTCAGGCTGGGGCTATGCTGAGGGCCATGTAGCCATGGGCTGCTTTTCTGTCCCTGAGTCTGAGTCCTGGCTCCTTTGGTCACTCTGCTTCACCAAGACCCTCTAAAGCCAGGAGACCGCTTGAAGTCAAGTGCTGGTCATTGGAGACACATGATGTGTGTGAAACCAGACCCTGTCTTTAAATTTTGATATTTTGTTCATCTGGGATTTGGGGGGCATTAATTTTGAGTTTTTGAACTATTGCATCAAGGCATCATTTATGTGATTTATGTGATTGCTGGGGTTATTGGGTGCCTTTAAGTTTTGCACTGGACGTGATGCCTCACTTCCTCACCCTCATCCCAGCCCTGTCCTTACTTGGTTCCAGAACCACACTGTGTCTGTTTTTAATGAGAGGAGCATGTGCCAGCTGGTTTTATAACAATGCCGCCTGGCTGCCTTCTCTGACCCTTCTCCATTTGTTTGGTTCAGAGTCTCACTTGCCCAAGTCCTCTTCTGGGAATCCTGTCTGATCAGAGTGATTCCGTGGAAGCCAGTGAGGACCTCAGCCCTCGCTGCATGGACAGTGATGTCTCAGCAAGAAGAGGCCCACTTTCTTCCACAGGGCCCTGGCTATCAGTAGATGCCCAGTGCTTTGAGCTAGGTAGAATAATGAAGTCTTTTTCTGGGAAGGGACTGTTTGGGAATAAACTTCCATGGGTACCTCCTCCTATACCCGCCAGCCCCCACTCCCGGCTGTTAGCTGTTAGGGAAATAGAAGGAACAACTTGATCAGGGTTTTTCCTAGAAAAGCCCTTCGATGGGCCCATTATGGAAAACAGAGCTGTTTCTGTTTTCTTTGATTAATCACAGTGTCCTGTTTCCCAAAGCAAATGTGGCCTTGGGTCTTCCAACATACACAGCCTCAAAAGAAGGACAGTGGCTCCCTGGAGCTTGACAAGGACCCCAACACTGGGGTAGGGGGGAGACGTGTAGCCCTGTCCTCAAGGACTTGGCTCTTTGAGGAAGCTCAGGTTACCCATTTCCTTTGTGTTTTTCTGCCAGTGTGAACAGGAGAAATATTAGCCTTTAAAGATTTCTTTATAGTTCCTTGAAAGCTAGTGGGATGAAGTCAGCCAGAGATTATATAACAGTAAAGCTCATTTAAAGCAACAGCATCTTTCTAGAAGGCTGTGGTGTTTCATTCATCAGTTTTTGTCACTAATTAGAAAGAAAGATACTAATTTTGTGGGGGAAAAAAATAGAGGACCCCACCCCACACTCCTGCTCCCTTCCTTTCTGTTCTTTCATTGGAGGCATACAATTGCTCAGGTGTTGATTAAAACAGAAAATAGAAATCCTCCTTCAAGGAAGACAAAAGGAAATCAGTTCATTAACCTCAGGCATCCATAGCATTCTTAATCTTGTTTGAATTCAGAAGGGAAAAAAAAATAAAGGGAAAAGCTTTCTAAAGCACTTGTTTGTTTTAATTTGAGAGTCTTGGGAATTTCCTAAGTATTCAACTCTTCTCTCCTTTGGAAGGGAGCCCCGCCCTTGACAGCAGGGAAGGATCCCACCATTGGGATTGGGCTGCTCCACTGTTGTATGTGGTACCTTCTACCTCTCAGAGGGCAAGAGGGGGCATTACCGCAGCTGATTGCCACACGCCCTGCATTTGCTTCTGTTTTTCTTCCCATTTTAGAGACAAAGAAACTGAGGTCCAAGGATTCTGTGACTTGCCAGGCATCACACAGCTCAGCTGGAGACCGGATTCTGAGAGTCTGTCTCTGTCGTCACTGGAGTCACACCCCCCCCCCAAGAACCCCCATCTCCTTTCCTGTGTAGCAGGGTGACTTGGCCTTCCAGGGGACGTAGGGCAAGGTCTGCAGGTATTTTTGGTTGTCCCAGTTGGGGGAGGGAGGACAGGTGGAGGTGCTCCTGGCTCCTAGTGGATGCAGGCCAAGTGTGCATCTTGGAATGCGCAGAAGGTTCCAGCAAGGAAGCATCCGGCCCCACACAGCTGGGCCGTGCTGAGGCCCGGAATCCGGGGTCCATTGTGGGCTCGGCCGCAGAGGGAGCTTCCAGCCCCCCGACTTGCCTGGGCGTCCTCTGCTCGGCCACAGTCTTGGCCTCCCTCCTGGGACTGCCACAGGAGTTAAAGCCGCGTCCCCGTGCCCTTTGGCGGTGGCCAAGAGTCCCCCGGCCGGAGCGGATGGGGTTTCTAATTTCTAAGTCGCAGGGCGTCTGGCTGCACTTCGCAGCAGGCCGGCTGGCAGCAGCGGCCTGGGGCTCCGGGCACCTGGGAACAAGCCCGGCGGAGGGGGCGCGGAGCACGCGCTCTCCCCTTCCGACCCAGCCGGCAGCGGCAGCCCCTGCCAGAAGATGGCCTATTGAACATTTCCAGGAATAGCACTGCCAAGCCTGTCAACTGCTTTCTTGGAAATTCACTCAATCAGGATGGCGGGCCTCCAGCCGGGAGAGCGCAAAGCCCGGCCTGGAGCTCGGAGCTCGGAACCGGCAACGCCGGGCTGCAGGCAGGCCGCCCCGGCGCCTTGGGGAAGGGGAGCTGAGCTCGCTGGCCTGTGGAACCCCGCGGCTTCTGGAGTCGTCTGCAGCCTTTCTCCTTCTCAGTGGCGAGGGGAGAGGTCACACGTCTCTCGTCTCTCGGAAGGCCCGAGGCCCTGCCAGCCTCCTGCGACTCCATGACCTTCACATGCCCGCTGTGTTTGTTCAGACCCCAGCAGGCGGGAGGGCCACAGGGCTGGGAGCGGGGTATGAATGGTCAGAGGGGACCGACCTCAGCTTCTGGGGGAGCTGCGGCCCTTTCCCCTCCTGTCAGCCTCGCTCCCAAACGGAGCCAAAGGGTCCTCAGAAAGGGAGAGGATTTTCTGCCCACCCCTCCCAGCACTGCCCCCCAGTCACTCTGAAGATGCGGCAGATAAGAGGCAAAGAAGGGATGTGGAAAGAAAAACCCTGTGGTTCACCCGCTCCCCCTCCCCACTGCAGAAGTAACCTTTTCCCTTAACAGAGGCCTGACATTCCTACTGAAGTTTGACAATCCACCCCCTACCCCAGCTCTCTGACCTACAGCCTTTTCCAACTTTTGGGGTGTCCCAGCGGCTGGCAGGGCTGGGGGATGCCCCAAGAAAGTCAGCTCCCATGAGAAGAACAGCTTGAAAATGTAAGCAGCATATAAAAGCAAGAGACCAAATCCTCTCTTTTGTTTGGGGGTTTCAGACAATATTGGTTACTCGCCTTTTTTCAATTAGAGTTACAAAGCTTATCATGGAGCAGGTATGGAACATTTTTTTATTTCCAAGAACCACTGGCTCACAGGACCATTGCTATTTTAGGAGCACACTGGGCTTCAGTTAGTTGGGGGTAGGGTGCCAGATAGGATATCAGATGTCCAGATAAATTTAACTTTCAGGAAGATAATAATTTTTTTTTTTTGGTGTAAATATGCCCCAAATATTATTAGCTGTTTATCTGCAGTTCAAATTGACCTGGGCATCACGTGTTTTTATTTATTCAACGTGACATTTTACTTGGGGGTACACTGACATAGTTGTTAATAGCAGGGAACATTTAACACAAAGGAAAAGCCATACTAGTTGCGGGGGGAGGTGGTGGGAAGGGAAGGAGGAGGGTAGTAAAGAAGAAGAAAGGAGAAAGATTGGAAAAAAGGGAAATACATATTGTGAAGGAGGAAAAGATGGAAGTGAAAGAGAAACAGGAAGTGCTGAAGAGACAGAGGACAACAGGAACATTTCTGAAGGGCCTAAAATGCTTGATGAATTATGATCGTTCCACAGTGTCATTTCCCTGGGAAATACTGCTTTTTTGGCTGCCTGTTTCTCCTGGATCTTCTGCTGCTTTGCTCGATCAGGTAAAACCAACAGTGGCCACTCAGGAGAAACAGGTCTCTAAGCTGGGGTGGCAGCAGCTGGGCCAATATTACCGTGGGGTCAGGTTGATACCCAACCTGAGGCTGTATCCTACCCCAGACCCATCCCCCCAACACCAACACCCACACCCACGTTGTTGTCCTTAGTGGAATGGGGATTTTGAAATAGGTCTTCCCATAAACTCCAGTGGGGAGCAGAAGACAAAGACCAAATGTTCCACCTTATTATGACCCTGTTCCAGACACATGCTCAGGCTGTGTCCATGCGGAACTTTATCATTACAACAACAGCAAACATTTACTGAGTATCTACTCTGGGTCAGGTGGGTGGGAGTTGGGGGTACTTTATATACATTATCCCAACTGACCCACCCTGATGTAGGTATTATTATAAATATGTGTATATTTTTACTCTTTTCCTAATGTAAGGGAAATCATGACTGCCAAAAGTTAAGCTGTTGTCTCAAAGTCGATTGGTGGGTGTTGGGGCTGAGATTTGCCTCAAGTCTGTCTGACTCCCAGCTCACGATTCATCCCTGCCCCTATGGTCAGACTGAGGGTTCAAATCCCAGCTCCATTATTCCCTAGCTGTGTGGCCTTGGGCAAGTAACTTAATCTCTCTGTGCATGTTTCATTGTCTATAAAACGGGGATAAAATGGTACCTATCTCAATGAGCTGCTCTGAAGATTTAAGGGAGTTAGTACATGTCAGGCACTTAGAACCCGGGACTTGACTCCCCTGACAGCATCCAACCCTTCAATAATTCTGTGAAGTAGCTAATGCTATTATCCTTCTTTACCTATGAGGAAGCCACGGCCCAGAGGGGCTAATTAACCTGTTCAAGGTAAGTGGGAGAGCTGAGTTTCCAAACGCAGACAGACTAATTCATAGCCCATACTTGTAGATTCTGCCTCCTATCTGTTTTACTTTTATGCATTCATCTCGTGGTTTCTGGGTTTTACCATCGGGACGTTATGCTGGTAGCATTTTCGCATACTTAATAGCTGTGAACAAGGTACGGGATCTTCCTTACAACTACCAAATACTTTTCCGTCATAATAGAATTACTCAGAAGATTCATTTTTTCTGAGTTTGCTCCCGATCACTGCTTCTTGGTAATGACTCTAGTAGTAAGGCTAGGCAGGCTAGGCCAGGCTGAGGTGCAGTAACAACTAAGCCGTGAAATCTCAATGATTTATCCCAGCAAAGGTTTATTTCTCCCTTATGGAAAGTCTAAGGATACTTTGTGTGGCTGAGATAGACAGTGGTGGAAGACAAGATCTGGAAGGGGATGTCAGTGGGACCTACAGAACCTTGAGGGCCTTGTGACCTATGTAAGGACTTTGCTTTTAACTCCTGCTTTCAAAGCTCCATTGCCTCCTTATGGCCTTCAGGACTCGGTCCTGCCTCCTCGCACACTCCCAGCCCACACACACTGAACTCCTTTCAGTCCCCGACAGCGGTGGTTCTCAAACTTGGGGGTACATCAGGATCCCCTGGGGGCTTAAAGTCAGATTGCTGTGGTCCAGCCCTAGAGTCTTTTGCCGGGGCTTAAGAGACTGCAAATCTAACAGGATCCCAGGTGACGGTGATGTGGCTGGTACTGGGGCCACACTCCAGTCTGGTGCCACAAGCTCCCTCTCACTTTTGGGCCTTTCTGCTTCCCCAAGCGTGCCTGGGTGCCTGGGCAGTGCTGACCGCATCCTTTGTGAGGCCCAGTGCAGAATGAAGATACAGGCCCCTTGTTTCAAAAAGTAGGAAAGAAAGGACAAAGGTAAAATATAAAGCTTTTCTTTTAAAAATATTTTATTTTTCATAAAATGTAGTAAAAACAGTAGTGATGTATGAGTAACAATATGGCCAAAACATATTTTGATGTCACAATTTTTTATAATATAATAAATAATATGGATTAATATGATATCAAGATTTTTCTGGTTTGCTTTCCTACATATTCATTCATTAGGTTGTAAACATTTTTACTTTCAGCAGCTTCATTTTCAGTTCCTGCAATGAAAAGTGATGTTAGTGGCCGTTGGTAAATGCAAGGTCACAAAAACGTTTTGATAAATTTAATTTTGACAGTTGAAATCAGATCTACAGAGGCGACTATGGCTGGGGCAGCATATTTTATAGGCTGTGACAACACTGGGATACATTTTTCATAAATTATTTTGAAATATGAGTTTTAGTACATCTGGAGGTAATGATGCTGTGGAACCGTTTTTCCAAAAAGAGTTAACTCTTCATACAAATCAGTTTTATGTTCTGAATTTAATATGTGAATTTATATTATTATAAATAATAAATTAATTATAATATTATAAATATAAGTAATACTAGTCAAGTAGTATTTATATTATTGAACTCATGTTAATTATATGATTTTTACATACAAATTTAATATTTTAATATTGCCATTTCCTCTGATGATTCCTGCAGCTTGTGGAGGACATACAAGAAACCAAAAGCAGCTTCATGATTTTTATATAATTCAAAATGTCCCCTTATGCATTCTATCACTGGATTTCAAATCCAAGGAAAATTAAGACTGTCTTCCTTGTTATTGTTGGTTTATCTGAGACTTTCTATGAAGATAGTACTCTATTATTCTGTTGACTAGGACCATCTTTATTTTTAAAATTTTTATTTTTTAAAGATCCTATTTATTTATTTGACCAACAGAGATCACAAGTAGGCAGAGAGGAAGGCAGAGAGAGAGGAGGAAGCAGGCTCCCCATTGAGCAGAGAGCCCGATGTGGGGCTCAATCCCAGGACCCTGAGATCATGACCTGAACTGAAGGCAGAGGCTTAACTCACTGAGCCACCCAGGCGCCCCGACTAGGACCAGCTCTAAAATTAATTTCCATATCCCGGCCCATGGATATTTGGTCTGCAATGCCACAACTGTTTTCAAAGCTAGAAATTCTAAATTCTTTGACAATGTTAATAACTCCTGGATATCCATTATTACAACGTCATTGCAAACACTTATTCTGTAATACTTGCAGACAGACTTGCCTACCTGCGTGCCAGAAGACCCTTAATGTTTGCAGGTGCTCAAGGGACCGGCTCTGGAGACAGACACGCAAGCCGCAAGCCAGTTTTCCGGGGTGCAGCCCAGGGCGGCCCCTCCCCCACGGCCGCCACCGCTGCCGCCACCTGTGGCATCGGGTACTGCAGCTACTGCTCGGTTGCCGTCAACCCCCAGGGCTCCTGCCAGCCGCAGGGGTGCCCACTGTCACCTGACCACGGGGCCGGCCGCTGGCGCTGCCCACTGGTTTGCACGCAAGCTGGAGTCGGCCCATGGGCCCACTAACGCCTGGCATAGCGCCTCTCCATACTTGCTTACTCTCCCGTGTCCCTTCTGACTTCACGAATTCAAAAATAAAATGATAAAGAATTTCCAGACTATGACAAGAGAGCATTAAACCCACCTAGTGTCCCTTCTGAGTGGGCCACCGGTGACTGTCCAGGGTACACGCCCCCGGAGCCCGTCCTGTTCCTGGCCAGAGTGACTTATGCCGGGTTTGGCCACGGAGCATATTGTAGTATATAATTCTCTGACAGTGCGGCATCCTACATTATTTGGTGTCGGTTTTCCCCAGTGGGCAGGGTCAGCAAACCAAGTCCAGCCCGCTGCCTGATTTTGTGATCTGGATTTACTGCAACCCAGAGCACCCACTTGTTTCTCTCCTGCCTATGGCTGCTTTTCTTTCTTCTTTTATTTTTTCTTTTCTTTTGCCTTTTTTTTTTTTTGAGTTAGGTTTTTCTTTTCTTTCTTTTTTTTTCATTATGTTCAGTTAGCCAGCATATGGTACATCATAAGTTTTTGTGGAAGTGTTCAACAATTCATGAGCTGCTTATAACACCCAGTGGTCATCACCACACGTGCCCTCCCTAGTGTCCAGCTCTCGGTTACCCCATCCCCCCACCCCCTCCCTGCTGTAGCCTTCAGTTTGGTTCTTGGAGTCCAGAGTCTCTCTCTCATGGTTCCTCTCCCTCTCTGATTTCTTCCCATTCAGCCCTCCTTTGCCCTGATTTTCTATTACAATGCCTGAGTTGAGTAATGCGACAAGGAATGTTTGGCCCACAAAGCCTAAAACATTTGCTCTCGGGTCCTCTAGGGGATGTCGCTGATGCCTGCACTATACTGTAAAATTTCTGAAGGCAGGCATCATGTCTGTCTAGAACAGTGCCTGGCTTATAGAAGAAGCTCAGCCAACATTTGTTGAAAACAAACAAACAAACAAGCAAACAAAATGAATACATGAAGAGCATCGTATTTTTAAATGAATTTAGTTTATCTTTAAAAAAATGTAAATTTTATTTGACTTCGTTTTTTGGTTGTTTTTATATAGAAATTATGTTTAAAATTACCTACCATACTGTGAAACAGACTCTCCAAGGACATTGTAAGGTGTTTGTCTTGTGGCTTGGCATACCCCCTGAGGCCCTGCGACACACCTCAGTCTGAAGGAGCACACGCGCTGAATATCATTCATCACTTAACAAATATTTATCGAGCAAAGCCCAGGGTTAGGCAATATGACAAGAGTAACACTAATTCACACTTGTGTCTTCCCAGTAGACCTATAGAGCCTACAGACCAAAGGGGAAAAGACCAGAGAACCTGTTCTGCACAAAGGCAAATAGGTAACGATTTGATAAAAAAGTGTTAAGTACAGAAGGAAATTTCTGGATTGAACGCTTTGGGTTTTCAGAGTCAGGACACATTCCTTTTTGCTGTGAAATCAGGAGAGGCTCCCTGCCAGTCATTCTGTTTGGTCTCAGATCCAATCCCCGTCCTGTGCTTTGCTCGGCCCTACAAGAAGCTGACTCCTGCAAACTACGTTTCTCTGACGACCCTGCCAACTGGCTGCAGCCGGAGTCAGTAAGTGGGAAGCCATAGGGAAGGATGGGAGGGCTGAAGAAAGGAGAAGCCAGGATATTTCTCTCCTCTCTCTCAGCCTCTTCTCTACCTGTCCAATGGAAAAAAAACAATAGTATGTTTTCATACTATTTGTTTGTTTCTTAATGAGAATTAAATGAGCTAAGGCATGCAAAATGTTTAGCCCAATAGCTATAAATGTTTTATACCCAGTAAGTATGTATAACAAGCCTTCAAAGGATAGAGCTACTATTGCTTTTAGCCTTGCTAAGGGAAGTGAGATAGAGTGCGGTGATCTATTAGTAATGTCTGCTGAGTGCTGTGGGGAGAGTAATCCTATGTGGGAGGATTATTTACCAACCCTGAGATTTTGGAGCTGTATCATGGAGATAGATTTGTTGGGACTGACAGATTCCACATACTGGAGACAGACTAAGGTAATGGGAGAAACCTAACAACTGGAATAGTGATATCAAAAGTAGGCAACCCATGAGAAGGAATAGGTCTGGGAGGCAAGATTATGGATTCATTTTTAGACAAGAGTGTTGGGCTTTTTCCACTTACAAACAAACAAACAAACAAAAAAACAGAAGAACCACAAACTGATGATACACTTGAGGATACCTCAAGAGATGTGGTTTTTTTAAAGAGATACACTTACATGCAGTGAGTTCGCAAAGAAAACCATCTCAAAAATGACATATTAAGGCCTCATGGAAAATTGGAAAACCATTCAGGAAACCATAGCAACTCCAGTTACTGGAGTGTGGTCTCCTCTGAAGAGGAAAAACCATTGTTCTGTACTTAGCAATTCTTCCCTGCTTAGGACACCCTCTGTCTCTGCTTCCCTCTCTTTCCTATTTTCTTCTTCCTGCCTGTCTTTCTGCCTTTTTTTTTTTTTAATATTTTATTTATTTATTTGACAGACAGAGATCACAGGTAGGCAGAGAGACAGGCAGAGAGAGAGGAAGAAGCAGTCTCCCTGCTGAGCAGAGAGCCCAATGCGGGGCTCGATCCCAGGACCCTGGGATCATGACCTGAGCTGAAGGCAGAGGCTTTAACCCACTGAGCTACCCAGGTGCCCCTCTGCTTATTTTTCTGGGCATTGCTTTCATGCTTTCCAGCAGGGCCGCATGCTCAGCCCAGGCTGCCTCACAGTCTCCTCTTTAAGTCTAGCCCACATCGGATGTCTTTGAGCAAACAGTTGTGGCTGGCATGGTGGTCCCCCAGTGCAGAGTGTGGAGACCCACGTGACTCAGACAGTGCTGTGTAACCGGTTTCATGGCCAGTCTGGTGTTGACATCGTGAGTGAGTTGGAGATGTCACTGAGATCTAGGTGAAGCTACAAAGTAAGATTGGGTCTTGGTGGAGAGCATCGAGGATATTTAATTACCCCTGCTATTCTACATCTCATATGAATTTGATCATTCCAGGTCAAAATCTGTGCAAGGTTTAGGGCAAAGACACCAGAAGTTATTTATGAAAAAGACAGTTTTTTTTTTTAAATATTTTATTTATTTATTTGACAGAGAGAGATCACAATAGAAAGAGGCAGGCAGAGAGAGAGAGGGAAGCAGGCTCCCCGCTGAGCAGAGAGCCCGATGCGGGACTCGATCCCAGGACCCTGGGATCATGACCTGAGCCGAAAGCAGTGGCTTAACCCACTTCGCCACCCAGGCGCCCAAGACAGTTGTTTTAATGGAACCAGGAAGTTAGACAATGTGTGGCTGGAGGGATTTTCTTGCTGTCCTTTATAGGGACTTGACTGATTTCTTTTTTTTTTTAATTTTTATTTATTTTTATTTTTTTATTAACATATAATGTATTATTAGCCCCAGGGGTACAGGTCTGTGAATCGCCAGGTTTACACACTTCACAGCACTCACCATAGCACATACCCTCCCCAGTGTCCATAACCCAACCACCCTCTCCATACCACCCCCCCAACCCAACCCCAGCAACCAGGACTTGACTGATTTCTTAGAAGAACAACTTAGAAATCAGTTTGGGAGGGTGGGTGTGATGAAGTTAGGGTTTTCTTAATGCCTTCAGAGCTTGAGAAAACAAACAAAACAACCCAGCCCTCTGTGATTCTTCCCAGAACTCTTCATATCCAAGATATCCATCTTCACATTGGAACATGACGGACCCAGAGCTTGCAACACACATATTCCGAGGATAAGCTGGTACAAACTCTTTTACATGCGTTGCTTTAAAAAGAAAGAGAAGAAGAAAAAAGAGGAGAAAGAGAAAGAGAAGAGCAAAAAGTTAAAAGAAAAAAACTTAGTGTTTCAAAAATCTATTACTGATGAAGACCAAGGGAGCTGTGAGGGGCCAGAGGGCTGCTTGCTTTTAAAATTCCAGGTGAGGACAAACAGGACAACTCTTTATGGACCAACACCGGAGAGGAAGTATGTATGATTCTGTTTTCATCCTCAAGGGAGAAGCACCCTAACATGCAAAGTCTTTTCTTAAAACAAAAATAATAAATATCACAGACACAATTGAAGAAGTGGAGAATTTTATTTCATTTTATTTTTAAAGATGTATTTATTTATTTATTTGACAGACAGAGATCACAAGCAGGCAGAGAGACAGGCAGAGAGAGAGGGGGAAGCAGGCTCCCTACTGAGCAGAGACCCCCCCCCTCGACTTGGGGCTCGATCCTAGGACCCTGGGATCATGACCTGCGCCGAAGGCAGAGGCTTTAACCCACTGAGCCACCCAGGCACCCCAAGAAGTGGAGAATTTTAAATGAAAGAAAAATAGCCTGCATCCAATCCTCTCACCATACCCCATTATTATATAAGTGGTTTTTTATCATCGTTATTCACAGGCATAAGTAATTTTTATGCCATTGTCTTCTGAGGCTCTTGGGCTCACCTCGCGGAACTTCTGGGCCTGAATGCTATCTCTAGCACACGCAATCTACGTGACTCGACAAGCTACTTATAAACTCTGTGGGCCTCGGTTTCCTCATCTGAGCAGTAAGGATGAGAATAGTAGCTACTTGAGGGTTAAACAAGATACCTACAGAGCGGCTGGTTTAAGGGCTGGCACCCAGTCACTTGTAACCGCTACGACTATTCATCATGAACGTGAGTCAGTTTTGTCATCCCAGGTTAGATGGGGCAGGGTCGTTTGGCAGGTGAAGTCTGCATTTGCCTCCCTGTTTTTTCTCTCTCCCACAGTGAGGTGATTCTGAGTCCTCTTCCACTAGCTGCCTCAGCCCCAACTCAACCCAAGATGGAAGCATAACACACGTTGTTAAGTGAGCACCCAGTAGGTGCTAGAAGGACGCACACGAAGACTTGGGAAAACACAGCAATGGTGCCAGCTGGTCCCACAGAGAAGTTGTTGTGCTCCAGTGCATGCCACATGCTTCATGGGCATAAGCCAAACCAGCTCCCAGAAGGGGGGCCATGATGAGAAATGTGTTTCTCAGGAAGGTTATGGGCTGAAGTGTGTCCCCAGAATCATATGTTGAAGCCCTAACCCCCAGTCCCTCAGAATGTGACTGTATTTGTAGATAGGGCCTTCAGAGAGGTGAGTAAGTTAAAATTAGGGTGGGCTCTCATCCAATTTGAGAGGTGAACCGGTAAGAGGGAATTTGAATCAGGGATGGATGCACCCCAGGGAAGGTCGTGTGAGGACACAGCCAGAAGGTGGCTACCTCCAAGCGAAGGAGAGAGGCCTCAGAGGAAACCAGATGACGCCTTGATCTTGGACTTCCAGCCTCCAGAACTGTGAGGAAATCAGTGTCTGTTGTTTCGGCCGCTAGGTCTGTGGTATTTTGCTGTGGCAGCCCCAGCAGACATATATAGTTACATAACTTTTAAGAGCTCCGGGGGTGCCCAGCCTTGAGAAGGAAGGAAATTCTGACCCATGCTACAACACAGATGAACCCTGAGGACATGACACTAAGGGAACTAAGCCGTCATAAAAGGACAAATACTCTGTGATCCCATTCAGATGTGGTATCTCGAGTAATCAAATTCACAGAGACAGAAGAAAAATGGTAGCTGCCAGGGGCCAGAGCAGGGAATAAAGGGGAGTTATTATTTAATGGGCGCGGAGTTTCAGTTTCGCAAGATGAAAAGAGTGCTGGCGATTGAGAGGGGTGATGGCTGCCAACAGTGTGACTGCACTTAATGCCAATTGAAAAAATGGTTAAAATGGTGAGTTTTATGACATGTGTATTTTACACAATAAAAACTTAATTAAAAAAAAAAAAGCTTAGGGGTCTCCCAGGCTCCCACTCTTCCTAAAGTTCAGTCTCACTGAAATCTTGGCTAATTGCTATTGGAGAGATGAAGGGAGGGAGTTGGAGGAGGCGGAGGGAGCGGGGCAGACAGGACTCAGGGCTAGCAAGGCCAGCTTCCTTTTGCTGCCCCATCAGAAATGTGCCTGCGACTCAGATGAAAGCTGTTCTGGCCCCGCCTGCTTTTGAAAGCCAGAGTTGCAATGTAGGTCCAGGATCCTTGCCCTTGTCAGTAATGATAATGGAGGAGAACATGATTTCCAAATGGGAGGCTGAAGTCCCTGAGGTTTTTGTTTCTGTTTTTTGTTTTGTTTTTTTCTTTTTCTTTTAATGCCTTTTTCCTCTTGTTTCTCAGCAACTCCTGGGCCTGCTCTTTATCCCACACAGAAAGAACACACATTCTCAGTAACGGTCAAAGCACCTTTCACTTTCTCCCACAGCAGCAACACATCTGAACACATCTGAACAGCTTTTCCCTAAGGCATGGGTTCCCATGCCAAGCCCAAGACCTAAGGAGTTTGGGCCCTTGGTAGCTGCCCACTCTTTCGGTTTGGACTAAGCAATACGGCCTGCCCTGGGGAACCCTAAAGCACCGCACCCATGGAGTCTGAGAAAGGCATGTGGTCCAGGCTCTGTCTCCCTTTGTCTGTCCTCCGCCTCGAGCCCCCGGTGTGAACCCTCCAGGTGTGCCATGTACTCGCTTCAGGACCTGTGAGTCAGAAACCTCTGTTTCAGTTTCTCTCGCAGCTTACCATCTCCACCTTGGGCTCCACTGAACAAAGTCAGAGCATGCAGACAGCCCCAATCTGAGGGACATCCTCCAACATAACTGGCCTTGAACTGTTCAAAAGATGTCAGGGGCCATGGAAGGCCAAGGAAGCACTAAGAAGCTATCCCAGATTGAAGGAGACAAGATACAACCCATGGTAACCTGGTTCTGGGCTGGATTGTCTCGCCATAAAGGACATAATTGGGACGATTGGCACAACTCAGCTAGGGCTGAGGACTAGACTGCAACGGTACAGCAGTGTTTATTTCCTGACTTGGATGGAAGTCGACCCACGGTTACATAGAACAATGTTCTTGATTGAAGGAATCCCATACGGAAGTATTCAGGGACAACGTGCCATCAGACTGGTGATTTTCTACCAAATCTTTTGGAAAAAAGGTAATTCTTTGTACGCTTCTCCAGCTCTTCTACATGTGTAAGTTTGTTTCAAAAGAAAAAAAAAGGAAACGGTGTCGTGTTTGGTTGGGAGGGAGGCCATGGTCACTGAGCCTGTTTTTCAGGTGTTTTTAAGCACGAGCCTGAGAACTTTGAGTTCAAAAAACCTTGAACTTGAATCACCTCTAAGAGAACTCCTAGAGGGACATTGGTGGAAATGGGATGGAGGGATATCAGATGAACAAGTTTGTACATAATCTTGCTACTTGGGTAGAAGGACTCGAGGTGATTTCGTGTGCAAACTTTTAGGGGTGTGTGCGTGTGATCAGAAACTTTTTTTTTTTAGTGCAAATCAAGGTACAAACGGTTTATGACATCACAAACTTAAGAATGTCCTTCTACAACATCATTTTAAAAGGTTAACTAGTAAGTATCCCATTGAATGTGAATCTTAATTTAGTTTACAAATCCCTGCTGGGGTTGGATTTGACATTTCTTGCTCCTCCCTCCATGCCTTAGATGTTTGGCTCATATTGTGCCTGAATGTGAAAGGAAAAAAAAAAAAAAAAGGAATGACTTGCCAGTTTCTTTCTGGGAAGACTTGCGTTAGTTCCCGTTTTCCCACGAATAGAATGGGGCAGTGAAGAGGCAGTTTCCAAGAGTGTTTAAGATCTAAACAGATGGGCTGGGTTCAAATGCTGACCTTCCTCTTACCAGCTATGTGAGGTTACGCACATTAACCCATGTCTCTGTGCCTCAGTTTCCTCATCTGTAAGATGGGGGCAGAAATGAAGAGTATCCATTTCACAGGGTTATTGAAGGCGTAATAAGCTGTAGGTAGCTGGCATACAGTAAGTGCCCATTGGTGTTGACCATTGTTAATACTACGAATAAACGTAAGCGGCAACTTTTGAGGTCTGCAGAAAGCTAGAAAGACATCAAACTGGGCAGTCTCCTCCCCAGGAAGGGAAATAGTCCTGTGTTGGTGGCAAGCAGTAATTATGATGGAAAAAACCTTTTCCAAGGTCTGGAGCTGACGTGTACTCCTTGTGACATTTTAATCTCTGAGTAATAGATTCCATTGCCTGCAGAGCTGTGATTTTTCAGTTTATTGCTTTTTCCTCTTCTCTCCTCAAACCTGGATTCCTCCTCCTCTCGGCTCCAGCCTGTCTCCGGCAACCGTGAACTGTTTCTGGACAGTCCCCATTGGGGAGCCAGCTTCTGTACCAGGAGGCCTGAAGCCCCAGCGCGGTATGCTGCTCTCCTTGAGGAAAGAGGAGGGGACCAACCAGGTGCTCCATCCATTGCGTCACCTTTCATGCTGGCGACAAGGGTGCAAAGCAGATGCGGCACTGAGACAAGGACAACCTCGGCGCTAGGGTTTCAACGCGGACAGTGGAGGGTTTCCACGCATGGGCTGTGGAGTCCGCGAGCCCAGCTCAGGTTGCGTCACTTGCATGCTCACTGTGTGACACCTTGAGCAATTTATTTAACTTCTCTGAGGCTTAGTTTCCTTCTCTCCAAAAGGAAAGGGGTGATAAGAACGCTGGCATGAAGTGTTGGGAAGACTGGATTAAATCATATATATCAAGATAGATAGATTCATTTATTTATTTATGTATATATATATGTATGTATGTATGTTGGTGGGCGGGGGGTGAGAGAGAGTGCGCAGGAGCGGGGGGAGGGGCAGAGGGAGAGGCAGACTCCCCTCTGTGCAGGGAGCCCGATGTGGGGCTCCAGCCAGGGCCCTGGGATCATGACCTAAGTCAAAGGCAGACGCTTAACTGACTGAGCCACCCAGGTGCCCTTAAATCACATACATAAAGTAAGTATATGGTATAGCCTTCAGAGCACAGAGCTTGCTCACTAAATGAATTAGTGCTGTTGTTTTATTTAGAGTTGAAAAACCTGAACTTCAGGGTAGTTATAATTATTGTTGGATTTTGCAGGTGAGGAGCCCCCCCACCTTTGGCAACCCGTACACCTGTTAGTGCTTTTCCCACTGCACAAATTGGCTCGCCCTCTGGCAAAGACTACCATTCTCCTGCAGTTGTTAGTAATAGAAATTGTAGACGGGCATAAGGACTCCATTTCCCAGCATCCCATGTGGCTAGGTGTGGCCACGTGACTAGTTTGGCTCATAGGATGTGCCTGGAAGTGCTATGAAGCTTCCTGGTTAGGTGAGTACAAGGAAGGGGCTGGCTTTTCCTCACCTCTTTCGCTCTTGAAATGACTGCACGGACTTTTACATAAGGAGGATACAAACTTCTGTGTTGTTTAAGCCATTTGTATTCTGGGTCTCTGTTACAATTAAGTTTACCAAACCTTTGCAGAGAGGGAGCAGCTGGGTTAATAGTAAGGGGACCCCGGCTAGCAGTCCACAGACCGAGGTTTCCTGGCCCTGCCCCTCATTTGCCACACGACCAAAATATTCGCTTACTTCTTCATCTCACGACATTTAGCTGTAACTGTAGTAGACATTAGCTATACAGAGATTAATGGACACAGCCCAGAAACCATGGAATCTACCTGCAGTCTTGGCGCTGTTATGCGTGTTAATCCTTGAGGAGACGGTATTCTTAGAAAGGATGCAGATTCAGTTCCAGATGTAGCCCAGGGCCCTTAGGTAATTTCTCCACGGGATCCAAACCTGCTACGAATTCCAAAAGGGGCTCCAAATCTGTTCACATACTTATAAAAAGGCTCAAAACTATTGTAACCTAATAGTTGCAAGTCCTTGGCAAGATACTGAACCTCAGCTCCGATGGTTCAATGTCAAATGAACATAATGGTACACAGAGGATTACATGAGGAAACACATGTGAAGTACTTAGCACAATATCTGACACTTGGGACACACTCAGTGAGAGATGATGACGGTGCAGGCTTGACTCCAGGCTGCTCTGTGAAATGGGCTGTGGTATGAGCTTGCCAAAAAAGGCCCTCTGAAGGGTGCTTAACACCATTTCTCTGCTCTCCAGAGCTGCCATGAGGCTTAAATGAGGTTGTGTTGATTTTGTTTTTTTCTTGTTTTAAAGATTTTATTTATTTCTTTGACAGAGAGAGAGCACGAGAGATCACAAAGCAGGGGAAGTGGGCTCCCCACCAAGCAGGGAGTGGGATGTGGGGCCTAGTCCCAGGACCCCAGGATCATGACAAGAGCCAGAAGCAGAGGCTTAACTGACTGAGCCACCCAGGCACCCCAGGGTTGTGTTTGTTAAACTACTTTTCCAAAAGGGTGATGTGGTCAGTGGGGTGAGGTCTCTGTCAACATTCAAACCTGCAGCATTTCACACGACCTGCCTCAGTCTCTCAGACTGCTTCCCTTGTCCTTGCCAAGATCCCATCTGATGACTGCTTCCACATTGCACTACTTTGGTGGTGTTGCTGAGAGTTTGTGTTGTTGACTGATAATCACGTAGTCCTGTGTCCCTTGGGATCTATCTACACACACAATTAATCAGATAGATTTCAGGGAAAGAAAAAGTTTCAATCTAATCATTACAGTATGTGGCCTCTGTACATTTGAATATTCATAACAAGAGATGGATTTTTGAGTTCTAGAATGCTGATTCTCAATGCAAGTTACTTTGGACCATAAATCTGTATCTTTATCTATCTATCTATCTATCTATCTGGATTCTACAAGGTGATGATCATTATCCTGACTTTATAGGTGAAGATACCGTGATCTGGAATGATCATGTAACTTTTCCCAGAGGCAAGGTCTACCTGGAGCCGGGTCTACCATGACGCTAATGAAGTCTAAGCTCTGGCCTCTCACTTACATGAGGTTCTTTACAAGACCTGGTATTGATTTTGATCCATGCCTTTATATTCTTTTTCTTCAGGAGCTGCCCAAGTTATACAAGCTTTAGGCCCTACAAAATCTAGACCTGTCCCTATAGGGTCACACAGATGCTAAGTACCAGAGCCAGAATTTAAACAGAAATCGTTTGGAATTTCAACTGAGTTTAAATTCACCATAACACTACATTGTAATTTATTAAACTAGTACTATGACATGTAAGTTTGTGCCAATAGACCAATAATGGTCTATAAGATTGGGATTGGGATCTACCAGTGATATGCCCATGTGATAGGCTGGATACATTTTATAAGACCAATTTATTGATGTCAGTACTTCCTAGTACTGTCCGAGGCACTACGCTATGATAAGGACCGTAATATCTTGGTTTTATAGAACATATTCTCTCTGACATGCAGTGATTTCATCCATTTTATGGATGCATAAAATGGGACAGAATCATCCCTTCCGTTTTACAACTGCTAATTAAAGGCATTTACAGTTGCCAAGAAGCACACATCTTAACAAGAGAATGAGGGAAGTGATCATGGGCACATATGAGACACCTCTGGGGATTTCCAAATATGACTCAGTGACATGATGAAGGTACAGAGCAGCTCGCCTTCAAAATGTGAGTGATTCCCCACCTGCCTCCACTCTGTCTGCAGCCCGAGAACTCCTAACTGATCTCATTCCTTCCCCCAGATCTTCTAGCCTCAGATTCCTTGGTTCCTCTCCCCTGGATCCTAGTCTTTCAGGCCAAGGATCAGGCATCACAGAGGGATGTGGAAAACGGGAGATGGTCCCTCTCATCCAAAGGCACAGGAACGTGAAGATGGGAAAGGATGTGCGTGGCTGCTTTTTCCCTCCTGTGATAACCCTGCTCCTTTTTGATGCTAATGTTGCAACACGAATCTCCTTTCTGGGATGGTTAGCCTGAGAACTGTGGGATTCTTCCTCTCTCTCTCATCTGCTTCCACAGAGTTTATCCTGCCTAACAATCTCCATGCATGGCTTAAATCACCTCCAGAGTTTCACTCACTAAAGAAAAACAAACACACCTTGAAGTTTCTGATTTCCCCTAATTCAACGCCAGGAACAGTGCCATCTCCACACCTTCCGTATCAGGGTCTGTCCTTGTATTATCAGTAAAATGCCATGCAAGAACAGTGAAAACTCTTCCTCACGTTCAAAACAGATCATGTGGTTGTTTTTTTTTTTTTTTCAGTGTCCCAAGATGCAATGTGCATCACACCCAATGCTCCATGCAATCCATACCTCCTTAATACCCACCACCAGGCTCACCCAACCCCCCCATCCCACTCCCCTCCCAAACCCTCAGTTTGTTTCTCAGAGTCCACAGTCTCTCATGGTTTGTCTCCCCCTCTGATTTCCCCCAATTCACTTTTCCTTTGTGGTCTTAAAGACAGGGAGATGTTGTCCTTATCTCTTGAGAGTAGAGATAAGACTGGTTCTGATTTTTCCAGGAAAGCAGGGTGAAGTTGGGTAAGGAGATGGGCAGAGAATGAGTCAAAGTATCCAAGTCCTGTGCCAGTGACTCTGAGCTTGGCAAGGGTATGTCAAGAAAAGGCAGACAGGCTTGGGATGGTTAGTAGGCGGGGAATTCCGTGAGGGCATCAGAGGAAGCAACAGCCCCTCCCCACCCAGTCCAGTGGTCCCCTGGTGACCCACCAGGATGAAGGCGGTGTTGCTTCCTCCCTCAGAATCTGACACAGAGCTGTTCTAGAATGTACCATTTTCCAAAACAGCTTCCAGGGGCTGATTTCTGACTATTTTGAGAAGAAGGCTTTGACATTCCAGACCATCTTCATTATAGACAGACCAGCAATCTTTGTTCCCCACCTTTTGAAGATTAAAAATTTTATCAATTAATGTAGACACACAGGGAAAAATTAAGATGAGTTTATAATAAAAAGAAATAGTCTCTTGTCCTACGTCTCCCTACCTGGTCCTTTTGTCCAGAGACCATTTCTCTCTTTTTTTTTAATTTTAAAGTTTTACTTATTTATTTCATTAGTTTTATTATGGTGGTTCTTGCTAATGTGCTATGTTGCCCTTTCATGATTTATCAGCTTTACACTTTTGACTTTGAGTTCTTGCCAACAGGTGAAGAGTTTTGCTCCCTGGATCCCTCCTCTAATCCCCTGACCCTTAACACACTCACATCACTATTCTCAGTTCCAGCTTTTGTAATTTAAAATACTGTAATTGAATTTCTAGTTATCTCATTATATCTTACCAGTTGAAACCAGTTCTTGCTAAGTTATGCAAAAATTGGGTTGGGGGTTAGTGAAGAGGACAGATACCCATAGGTCAAAGAAGTTGAAGAGTAGGGCTTCAGAAAAGCCATGAATAGGGAGGGGTGTTTTAGGAATCTAAGGTTGTTCTGAGAATTATTGCAGTGTCTCTTTAGGGTACTGCCCAATATAAATTAATGAAGATTCTTAATTTACCAGGAAGAGAAAGTCTGAATGTTATAATGGACCACATGCTCACTGATTGGCTAGAAAGTGTAGGACATGTGGATTGATACTCTCACTAAGATTTTATGCATGGGGGAGGAAAAATGACCCAAAGGAAAATTGAGGTGCTCTTACTAGAGGATGGGGATAAGGAGGCTGGGTGCTGTGCTCCTTGCTTTGTAACATACTGTTTAGTATACAGTCATTCTTTCCTTCCCGTAACCTCTCCTCCCTGCCTAACATCTCTCATCTGAATGTGTAGCTCTACACTAACAACAGTCATAATATTTATAGTCTTTGTTGTGCAGGCTTTGTCTGCTGGTTTTAAAAATGAAAATCATTAAGCAGTCTTTTTTATTTTTCTGGAGGAAGAGTAATGCATTATGATGACATTCATCTCAGTCTTTTAATTTTTCCTGGAATTTCTAATTGCCTTAATTTTTTGTATTTTCTGCCTTTATCATCTGCTTATGTTCCTAAAATGTCTCCAGCAAAGCGTCTAGTTTATAGACACAGTATTTCCTCAGAGACCTCCTCTTGGGACTCTTCCATTTGCCTCCTCTAATTTGGACTGATTGCCTTCTGGGACTGATAATTAGCTGGTGTGTTCCTTCTCTTCTGTTCTCCTCTAAATCGGACACACTATTCCCTGGATCTCATGACTTCCCTTTTCTTGATTTACTTCCCTGTTTTACTGGAGCACATCTTCTCTAGTAACTCCCATGTGAACAATGGATAGGAGGTAAACTTCCTAATCTTGCATACAACAAAATCTATCTTATTTAATGACATTTTATCTGGGATAGAATGCAAGCCGAAGACCATATTTTCTTCGCTTTAAAGGTAGTGTTCCATTTTCTCTCAGCATCTGCTATTGGCGTGCCAGTCTTTTTCTTTCTCAGTCCTTTGTAGATGACTTTTTCTCTCTCTGAAGTTTTTAGGGTCTTTTCTTTATCTTCGGTGCTCGGAAATTTCTTGGAGATGTGTCTGGGAGGGAATCTTTAAAATTCACACCTTTCAGTGTAGCTATTCTCATCCTTCCTCTTGGAAAACACGTTGATATTAAGTTCTTTCTCCCCTTTTTCTGTTTTCTCTTTTTGGCACTCCTGCTGGTCAGATGTTGGATTTTCTGCACTGATCTTCATGGTGCTTGTCTCTCTCTCTCTCTCAGATTTTAAGGAACTCCTACCAAGTGAAGGAGACAGTGGTGCTATGAAGCAGGGCGCACGAGGTTAGATAGCTCACTCAACAGCTTCTAGCTCGCCTTCCTCCCCAACCAGACTGGAAAAGTAAAACTTGAGCTTCGCAGAGCATTTGCAGCTGGAGCTCAAGTATGCGGCCTGCGCTCTTCCGGTCACATGTTCTAGCATAAGTGGAGGCAGAAATGATCAACGTGAGGCAGCAGCCATACGGGGCAAGGCGGGCTCTTCCGGAGAGAAGAGTGGAAGAGGTGTTTGTTTAGTTCTGCGGTGCCTGGAGCCGTGCCGGTCTCCTCAGGTCTGCTTTGGGTGATCAGGGCTAGGGATCAGCAGCAGTAACTGCCCCGTCTTCCTCAAGCAGCTAGTGCCTTCGGGCTCTCCCCCCGCTGTACTTCTAGTGAGGCAGCACTGAGACCTGGTTCTTGATCCTTCTTCAAAATTCTGTGAGCCCCCCAAGATCCTTTAACAAATCTCTTTCTGCTTGAACCGGCCAGAGTGGGTTTTGTTGTTTGCATCTAGAAACCTTGGCTTGGAGATATGAGCTGGATACCAGGGCAGATGAGATGAAGACTTCCTCTACCTGAAATGAAAACAATGTTTTGGGGGTGCCTGGGTGGCACAGTGGGTTGGGGCCTCTGCCTTCAGCTTGGGTCGAGGTCCTGGCATCCTGGGATCAAGCTCCGCATCGGGCTCTCTGCTCCCCGGGGAGCCTGCTTCCTCCTCTCTCTCTGCCTGCCTCTCTGCCTACTTGTGATCTCTGTCTAATAAATAAACGAACAAATAAATAATAAAAGCAATGATTTTATAGGATGAACGGCAACTGAGGAGAAACTTTCAGGATGAGTAGAAGTTTACTGAAAGGACAAAGGTAGAAAGAGATTTCAGACTAAGGCACAGAAGTGAGAGAGCACATATATATTCATTTACCCCTTATTCATTCATTAAATCTTCACCAATACCCACTGTGTTCTAGGGACGGGGCTAGATTCTAGGCGTACCACAGTGAGTAAGATGATTGCCATGATTCCCGCCCACAGGATGTTTATATATTTTCGAATTGTGCATGTAGATCATGTTAACCTGCAGCAGTTTAGATATGAAGGCAACGATAAGCGAACTGTGTGCCCTTTTCACATTGAGTACTTGACTCTTGGGAGGTGAAGGAGAATTTACTTTCGTACCTGCCTTCCTACAAGTAAGTCATGGTGAGATAATCCTCAGAATGCTGGCCACAGTTAGTTCTATCCAGGTGAAATGATTATTCTTTTCTGAAGAAGTTGGATAATCTTGTCTGTCTTACTTGACCAATGTCCAAAATGATGTATGTTTCTGCTGCAGAAAATTAGAGCTAGAGGACAGCCATTGAAGATAGGGACACAGCATGCCAGTGCCGAGACCAACTTTTCCATGTTAAATCTCATGGGGACAACAGTCCAATGGTGGAAACTTGAAACTACTGGAGATGGCCATTATCACTGCAGGCCTTGTGTCCTGGACTCCAGATGGCCAAGCCCAGTCATGGCATGACAGCCCCCCAAGGACATCACATGATAATTGGGGCTGATGCTCTTGGATCCAAGGAAATCTGGGGCCAGCCATTTTCTGTGTGGTAATGATTCCTTACCCAGAAGACCTGATGCCTTGGCTGGGATTTTGATTCATTAATGACTTGAAAGATAATGTCCTTTCCTGATTTTATATTATTGTCTATAGTACCAAATTCCATCCCTACTTTTCCTTGGCTTTTTTACTTCTGGGAATTGGCACAGTCACATGTTAATGAACGTTAATTTATGGAAACTGGTGGGGAACCAATGGCCATGGCTATCCGAGAGGCAAATTCTGGATTCCAATAGCCAGTTGGAGAATAGAATTTTCAAAGATTTCATTGCTGGGATATTTTGTGAAACTGATCTAAAATAATAATAATAATAACAATAATAATAATAGACATTTAAGGAGTGTTTTCTATGTGCTAGTAGCTATGTTAAGCATTTATATCCATTTTCTTTTTTTTTTTTTTTTAAAGATTTTATTTATTTACTTGACAGACAGAGATCACAAGTAGGCAGAGGGGCAGGCAGAGAGAGAGGAGGAAGGAGACTCCCTGCTGAGCAGAGAGCCAGATGTGGGGCTCTGGGATCCTGGGATCATGACCTGAACTGAAGGCAGAGACTTAACCCACTGAGCCACCCAGGCACCCCAAGCATTTATATCCATTTTCACCTATAATCCTCACACCATTACCATGACATAAATATTCCTATTATTGCCATTTTAAGACGATGAGGTTGGGGATGGTTAAGTAATTTGTTCAAAATGAGGCAGCTCATAAGTGACAGAGCCAAGATTAGAACCCACGGCAGTGAGATCTAAGGCCTGAGCTCAGAACCACTTCACTCCATGTCTCCCTTGGAAAGCAGGGTTTTTCTGTTCTAATAATTTGTCTCTATTTGACATCCTTTCTCACCCCGGGGATAGAGTTTGAACAAAACTAAGATTTAAGCCAAAGTTTTGATAAATTATGAATTGAACTTAGTCCAGTTAGTTTCATGTGTAGGCATAAATCTGAAATGAAGCATTTCCAGCTCCTTCTCTGATTGGTCTGAATGGCATAAATTTTTCATAAACTTCAAAATTTATAACTCTAAAATATGCAAAAATTTATGCCTCTAAAACAGTTTGGATTTTAACTCAATAAATGAAAGAAAAATCCGAGAAGCATCCTTAACATTTAAACTACGAATATATATCCTCTTCGAAGTACCATAATGTTGCAAGGCAATGCTTTACAATGCCTCTTGATGACCCACTGGAGTTGCTACTATCTTAATACATGCATTCATTTCCAAGATGTTGAAATGGCATATTACAGAAACTCAGCTGGATTTCGATCTTTAAAAATCTGGAAGTGACGGAAATGGTTTTCTGGATTTAAGTGAGAACATCCTCTCTGCTAAAACAGCCCCTCGGTTAGATTCACTTCTAGAACTGCATTACTAACACATGGAAATGGCATAAATTTGTTGCTAAACCATCTGCAGATGGTAGGGTTTTTCTTTTTTTCTTTCCCAGTAAGCCCCCGGGTGCTGTGACAGCGCTCTTCAGAATAAATGGCATTCAGTTCTGCACCGTCTTCATCTCTTAGGCGGCACTGTCCTGCTCCTTACACTGGGCTCCTAGTTCTGGAAAATGAAGGTGGTTTAACTTTAGTGAGTGCATCTTGAAAACTGACAGCTCTGCTTTCTGGTGAAAAATGGCTGGTTTTCTACCCTGGCTTATTTGGCAAAACAAGCAATTGCGCGAGTCTGAAATGAAGTGACAGACCCGTGGCATCACAGACTCTGGAGAGCTGAGAAGTGCAGGGCCACCCAGGCCACACCTCGTCTGCTGTCCCCAAAGGATGCTCACCTTCTGCACTCTCGCTGAATTGTCCAGCAAGAAGACGCCCACCACCCTGCAGAGACAGTTCCAGCAAGAGTTTACAGGGCACCCTCTGTGTGCCAGGCTGTGTGCTGTACGGACTGGGGATTTGGAGGCAAACAATCCACCTGTCCTCGTTCTCCTGGTCCCTGGCCTCATGGAGCAGATGGCCCAGGGCAGTGGGAAAGGCAAGTGAGCAAGTAGTGATGGTCCCCAGGCGGTGTTTTAGTTGCCCCCTGTTGCTGAAGGAGGGATTCCCATCCTCAGGCTGTAGGAATGGCTGAACACATCCCACTCAACCCTGGACGGGGGTTGGGGGGGGTGGGAGGGCGGGGGCTACAGCAGTTTTGGTCGTGTATATACTCACAGCCTGGGGGAGGAGGACGCCACAGGTCCCATGAGATCACAAAAGGGTTGCACTGAGAGAGTGAATCATCAGGGCTGTGAGAGGCAAACTTTGCAGTATCAAGAAGGTGGGGTGCAGGGCACCAGGGTGGCTCAGTCAGTTAAGCGTCTGCCTTCAGCTCAGGTCATGATCCCGGGATCCTGGGATGGAGCCCTGCCTGGGGCTCCCTGCTCAGTGGGGAGCCTGCTTCTCCCTCTCCCTCTGCTGCTCCCCCTGCTTGTGCTCTCTCTCTCTCTCTCTTACAAATAAATAAGTCTTAAAAAAGAAGAAGAAGAAGATGGGTGCCCTTGGTTCCTTCAAAGATGTAACTGGCTTGTTTGAATAATTCCACGAGGTGGCAGGGAACCGGAACCTGCTGTCAGGGAGGGGCAGGAGCCGCACCTGGGCCGTGGGTGAGGAGGCTAGTTCAGCTGGGGCAGCAGAGGGCGAAGGGAGCTTGCAGGGGGCGCCCTTTGAGACCCTCCCAATTTCACCTGACGCCCAGGCAGCACACACTGCTGGGCCTGCACGAGAAGGCACTCTTAGGAGGGACAATGAAAACACGACCTGAGGTGGGGTCCTGGTCAGTGAGGTCAGAGCAGGCATTCCTAAGAAAGGAACATTTCAACTGAGACCTGAAGGATGGGTTGGAATTAGACATCCCCAAGCTGGGGGGACGGAGAGCCCAGATTGTGCATATGGGAGGGTGGGCTGGGCGGGAGGAAACTGAGAGAAGTTAGCACACCTGGACCGGCATGCGCGGAGGAAGAGCAGCGCGAGATGAAATGGGACAGTGTCCTGGGGTCAGTCACATACTCCCACGCAGCCACAGCGTCACAGGTGACCTCAACCATCGGAAGGACCTGGGACAAGGTGGTGCAGACTGAGAACGGAGGAACAGAGCCTCCGTCCACGTGGGAGACCCCAGCTCAGCCCTAGACTGTTCTTTCCATGTGAGAGCCTGTGCCCAGTGTTAGCAGATACCCTGATTTTCCAAAGGAAGCCTTACATTTTGATTTGTACACGGAATTTTCAAAATTATAAACATTGGCTTTACTTGAAATTTATAAAAGCACAGTGAGAGCCAAGCAAAACCTATCAGCCCACAGGCTTCTGGTTTGCAACCTCTAATGAGAAGCCTTGAAAGCCAGGAGAAGGAGTTTCAGTCTTAGCCTAAGAGCAGTGGGGATCTATCGCAGAGTATTGGAAGAGATAAAGGCAGGCTCACACTTGTGTTTTAGAAGGATGGCACTTCCTGAAGACCAGATGGGAAGCTGAGACGGCAGTATCCGTGGCTGGCCTGGGGAAGTGTCTGTGAACATGGAGAAAAGCTGTTCTCATTCAAGAAATAGGCACGAGGTGGAAGCAATAGGGCATGGCTATTGGGGGGAAGGAATCAGATCTCTGACTTATCACATTAGCAGGTAGTTTTTAGATATTGATATTTTTAGATACTTCTAGATATTGAAGGCCATCAAAGACTCACCCTGAATCTTCTTCTAATTATTCCATATGTAGGGGCGTGGGTGGGTAGGAGTTAATGGCATGGAAAAGGCAAAATGCTTTCAGCCTAGAATTTTAAAACCAGAACAGATAGGATCTTGGGGGGGGGGCAGGCAGGAGGCAATAAATTTACTTGCCTAGCCATAGGCCAAGATTTAAATGAATTTTCATTTTCTGAGTTCTCACAAAGTGATTCAAGGGCTAGGTTATCCCGGAGGCCTGTTTGGGTTCTATGGGGATTCCAAATGGTAATTAGAAAGGTACACGGTATATGGTTCTCTTAGTATGGTTCATTTAATTTCTTATCAGGTGTTCATATGAAACTGAGCGTGAGGGCGATAGGTTTTGATCCCTGACCACGGGGTCATCTCCTTGTCCCTGCTTCTCCATCCAGCAGCACTCAGGTGTCGGTACACACCGTGTGCTGCTGAGCCCTGCCTTGTTCTAACTGCTGATGGTGCAGGGTTCCCTTCACTTCAGCTGTGGCTGTGCCCCCCTTGGGTCCTGCTTAGGCTCAAGAAACTCAGGGAGCCTGTCCGAGGGGCCGTGTTGATGGCATACTACTCTCGGACATATAGGTCAGTTCAGGGCCCGGGACACGCTCCCTGGTTACCTGAGGCTCTTCCCACACCTATCCAGCCCTGGGCCATTTCTACTCCCTGCTGCATCCCTCTCCCCAGGCTGTGCCCAGGAGGAAAATGCAGGCTCCCCTTTGCCAGAGTTCTACGCCCTGTCCATGCACTCACGATTTCCCTGCTTCGCTTATCCCCCCCCCACCCAGCATTTGAAGAACATTTAGAAGTTTTCCTCCTTCTCGTGGGCTCTTCCAAATCTGCTGTGCCTGCTCTGGTTTTTGTTGTCTTGTTAGTCCTCTTACAGGCTTAACTTAAAAAAAAAAAAAAAAAAAAAAAAAACCAACTCAGGAGAGGGTCCCGTTTTCTTTCTTCTGCTCTGCAATTCCCAGCGCATAGGCCAAAACTCAAAACAGCCTCACTTGAAGGGCGGAGTGGCCGCGGGATGAAATATCAGGAAGGTGAAGGAATGACAGCTACTCACACTTACAGGACCCGAGGTCCTGATTCCTTCTAAGGGACTGGGAGGTGGCAACTTGTGGGACAGGAGCTTTCTAAGAGGAGGCATGGGGTGGGGGCTGCTGCCCCCTGATGGTCCTTTCTATCCACATCCTGTGGTTCATGGTCTTAGCCCACTGCATGCAAACACAGAGGGGCCGCCCAGGTCCTGGGCCTTGGACTCCGGAGCACACAACAAAGTATCCATCATGAGGGGGCAGGGGAGGGCAGAGAAAGAGGGTGTCCTCGAAGGGACAGAATCTTCCTGGAGGAAAATGTGCTCACAGCAGTGTAAGTAGGATTCCTGTAACTCCCGCTGCCAGGCTCCTTTTATTTCCTCGACTTGGAAGCAGAAGGTGGAGGTTCTTACTTAAATCTTCTGCCCCAGAAGGGGACTGTGATCAAGGCTTGGTAGTGATCCAGCCTCGAAGGAGAAACCACAGCCTTGAGACGGAGCCAAGACAGACAACGCAGTGTGGATGACACTTCTCAGGAACATTTTTCTAGATGTTTAATGTTGCCCGAAAGTCTAAGCTTCTCCCTACCAGGCATCACATGTAGAATTCTGGGACAGCCCCTTGGATAAGAATTTCACCTTTTGCCCACTTCTGCCCTGTTTCCCAGGATCTTGTCGACGGGCTCTGGAGTGAGTGGAGGGTCCCAGCAGATCTCATCCTGGTCACCAGAAACTGTAGAGGGAGAAGAATAAATTTCCCTTATTCCCCTTGCTGGGAATGGGATCCCCTTATCTGTAGGGCACCTTGTAAATGGATAAGCTTATCTAGGTGAGAAGTTCTCGGCAGCTGTAATTGGAGATTATCTTTGGTAAGCTTATCCTGCTTGTTTAGCCTTAAAACAAAATTTGATTCACCTGAGATCTCACAATGGCCCGCCCCCAGTCCAGCTTAAGCTGACCCGGTCTCATTTCCAAGTCGGACCCAGTCCAGAGAAAGAAACGCTCAGATAAACCTGGAAGCTTCTAACACCAGAGCTGCGGAGGATCTGAGAGGGACTTCCCACCATGTCCCCGCAGAGGCAGCGGGAAAGCAGCGGGCTGCAGGGGGACTCGACAGGTACCCATGTTCCTCCTGGGGGCGTTGGAGAGCCTCTCCTTTGGTTTTCCATCTTCTAACATCAAAACAATTAAACTGAAGCACATTAAAAGTTCTAAGAGTTTATCTGAGCAAAAATCAATTTGAATCGGGCGACATCTGATCTAGCAGAAATAAAAGAGCCTGGGGTTGCTGAACAAGTGAAAAAACTTACCGGCAAGAAGGGAGCAGGGACGAGGAAGTTACACGAGGCAGGAAATCAAGTTGCTGACTGCTAAGTTCCTTTCCTTTAGGGGATGGCAAGGGTCTACCAGGCAGATGACTTAACATTGTTTAGGTGAATCCTGATTGGTTTAAGTTTGCATTCCTGGGACAGCCAAAAGTGTAATTATAATAATCTTGGTTTGGTGATAGGGCTTAGCATAAGCATCTCCATTTGGGGCCTGTTGTCTTGTTTTAAACAGTTCTTAAATATGATTGCTTTGGGGGCACGAAATTATTGGCACCATTGTATTCTTATAAATCATTTTTCATTTCCTTAAATGCCCTTTCCAAACATCTGTTGGTTTATTGCTCTGGGCACAGAAAATTATGATCCATTTAGTGGCTGTTTAATGCAAATTCAGAGTTCTTTGTCAGAAGATCAAAGTTTTTCATAGCCAAGCAGCAGATAGATCAAAGGAAATCCTTATTTTATGTCTTGTACGGTGTGACTTATCTTTAAATATCAGAAAATGGACATTTGGAATTTGTGTTCTTAACATAAAATGCTCTCTCACTTCTGAGAAAATAAGTTATCCAGCCACCAAAATACATTTGTGCCAAGAAACGGAGTGGGGTGTGAGTAGCAAAGCCCGGGATTTTTCTTGACCTCTGTGGCAGCCTTCTTCATTGTTTCCGTGACCGTGTATTAGTGTTGTCTCTATTATCAGACATGTGTTGAAGGCCGGAGACACAGAGATGAGTGAAGACAGGTGAGTCCCTGGCCTCCCAGAGCCTGCCTGGGAAGACAGGCCGTGGTGGGAGCAATTACTTTAAGTTGTAGGGAGTTACCACCTGGCAGGCAGATACCAGGGTGGGGATGGTGGGGAGGACACTTAGCTGGCCTAGATGTCCAAGAAAGCCTCGGTAATTGAGCGCTCGATAAATGACAAGCCGAAGTGAACAGTGACACTGACAAATGGAGCCACACGTACCACAGAAGGGACACAAGGGAGAGTGTGGTTCCCAGCAGGAAGTGCACGGGACATCCTTCTGGCGGGAACAAGGCATGTAAGACCACACTGCCAAGAAGCGATGACCAAGGGGAGGCAGCGTCCAGGTGGCTCGAGCCCTTGGGAGCCTGGCTAGAATTTGTCCTGTACTCTAGAAACCATGGGAAGCCATGGGGGGATTTGAGGTAGGAGACTCACATGATTGGATGTGTGTGTTTGAAGAGTCCCGGGAGGAGGGACTGGTGAAAATGTGTACGGGTAAATCTGAAAATCTCTCTGTAAGGCCGTTCTCTTTCTTTATAGTGAGTTCTTCCTTCTCTAAGGAAAACTATGTAAGTGTGCATATGCACAGAACATTTCTGGAAAGACACAAAGCAAAGCACAATTGCCTCCCAGAGGGGAGCTGAGGCATGAGGGGCAGTCCACTATGCACTTTTTTTTTTTTTTAATTTTATTTATTTGACAGAGTGAGATCACAAGTAAGCAGAGAGGCAGGCAGAGAGAGAGGAGGAAGCAGGCTCCCTGCTGAGCAGAGAGCCAGATTTGGGGCTCGATCCCAGGACCCTGGGATCATGACCTGAGCTGAAGGCAGAGGCTTAACCCATTGAGCCACCTAGGCACCCCTCACTATGCACGTTTTAACACTATGGCTGTGTTATCCAATTAAAAAGAATCGTGTTAAATCTGAACGTTCTGAAAGCACTCCTTAAAGGGGATAGAGTCCAGTTCCCAAGGTAATGAATGGAAGAATGCCTTCTTCATTTTCCTTGTTGGATGGGCTTCTGTGTCCAAACCCTTTCTGGGACCATTTCAGGAGAAGTGTCCAAAATTCATTCTGATACTGAGCTAAAGTCCACATTCCAAGAAAGTTTCTCCCTCTACTCCCCAACCCATTTGCCCAATGTGGGTTCTAGTCCTTTCTCTGCAGTCCAGAGTCAGCCTCTTCCTCTGCTTGTCTTTAAAACAATTGCATGGCGAGGAATGGCGAGCGCCCTGCCTGGGAGAAGGAACAAGGCAGTGGTTAACCTCCAAGGAAATACTGCCATGGAGGGAAGACGGCCAGATGCTGCCACAGCCTCCCAGGGAACATTAGAAATGGCTACATCTAGTTTTAATACCTCAACTTTGAAATGGTGACACCTAAACTTTTTTCAGATCCTGTGCAGACCAAATAAAATGTACATCTATCCAGATGGGGCCTGTAGGCCATCAGTCCACCATGTGTCCTGTCCTTTTTCCTCCAGGTGCCATAAGAATTTTTCTTCTTGTAGTAGGATGGTTGGGTTTGTAATGTGGATGCTTGTGAATGTGCTGTTATCCAATTTGGGCTATTTCTCAGGGTTTTTTGTGTTTTTTGTTTGTTTGGTTGGGTTTGTTTGTGTTTGTTTGTTTGTTTTAGAGCATTGGAGGTAGGAGACAGGCAGCTGGGTTCCGGCCCCAGGAAAACACCGGATGATCGTGTGTAAGCCATACATGTGCCCCTTCCCATGGTTGCATTTCCTTGTCTGTGAGAGGAGGAGAAGACCTGGGTCCCCAGGGGGCCGCTTTACAGACTGTTCTCAATGGGTTTCCCCTCTTTGCTGAGCTTCGAGAAGTTCTAGAGGTTGGAGGTCTGAGAGTAGCATGCCAGGGAGGTTGGCTGAGGCCTCTCGTCTGGGTTGCGTCTGCACCTGCATGTACCTTTCCGGATGGAAGGGCAAGGCTGCTTTCTCTTTTCAGTAATCATCCAGAATCTTGATTGCTTTCAGTCGGGGTGTTGAACTCTGGCTCTTCACTTGGGTAAGACGAGCCATCGCGGGCTTCCTGCTGACAATCAGGGACCCAGCATCACTAATGGGACCGTGAGGGACTGTTACTAGCAGTGGGCGTATCTTGAAACCGGGCCCACGCGGGAGTTTTGCCGAAACTATCTGCAGGGCACTGTGAGTCAGCTGCTGCCCTCCAGAGGAATCCCTTTAGAGACTTGTCCCTTCCTTTTACTCTTCCTTTTCTCCCCCTCCGGTTCTGGAGAGCTCACCAGCCCTAGGCCAGGGGCAGTGTGGGCAATGGTGGCAGGTGGGACCAACACCCTCCTGTCTTCCCCTGCCGCTCTCTGGTCTGGCTTCTTCCCTGCTTCCCCTCCTCTCTCGAGGCACCCAACTGGTCTCCCAGCCCTACCTGTGAACAGGAATCTTGAAAGATGACTCAGAGTCTCCGCAACCCCCGCCCCTCCCACTTGCCCTTCTCTCTCCCGCTGATCCCTATTAAAGTTCAGTAAGACCCAGCGATCATAGCATTTACAGACGAACCTACCCTCCGTGCCTGACTGCCAGAGAGCACGCTCATGACGACTGTGTACATCTGTGATAGTTAATGTTATGTGTCAACCTGACTGGATTAAAGGCCACCCGGATATCTGGTTACACATTATTTCTGAATGTGCCTATGAGGTTGTTTCCAACCTATGAGGTTGTTTGGCTGGTAGACTATGTGGATTAAGCTCCCTAGGTGAAGGGCCTTCAGGTAATCCATGGGGGTCTGAAGAAAACAAAGGGCAGAGGAAGGAAGAATGCCCTCCCTCTTTGCCTGAGTTCCCTTCCTGGTCTTCTCTTACCCTCAGTGCTCCTGGCTCTCAGGCTGTCCAACCAGGGCGGGAGTCTGTACCACTGGCCCTGTAGCTCTCAGGCCTCTGAACACACCGCTGACATTCCTGGTCTGCAGTTTGCGGACAGCAAATGGTGGGACTTTTCAGCCCCCGGAATCTCAGCCTCCTTCTCAACCAATTCCTTATTAAAAAAAAAAAAAAAAAAAAAAAAATCCTACGTGTATATGTGTGAGTGTATATATGTGCACACATGTATATAGAAATGTATACACATGTTTTTCTGGAGAACCCTAATATGTCATTAAGTGTGTTGGATGAATTTGGGCTTAATTGGCCACATGCCATGCTGTTTAGAGATGACCCATCTTTCTCACTGTTGCCCTGTAGTCTGTCTTGTTTGTGTTTGGTTTTGTTTTTAGAGAGAGCACACATGAGTGGGAGAGGGAGGCACAGAGGGAGAAAGAGAATCTTGAGCAGGCTCCATGCCCAGCATGGAGACCACCATGGGGCTCCATCTCACTACCCTGAGATTGAGACCTGAGCCGAAATCAAGAGTCAAATGCTTACCTGACTGGGCCACCGAGGTACCCCCATATGCCTGTTTAAATGAGGGCAGGGGGTATAGTTAGGTCAAAGAGTCGGGGCCAATCTGCATCCTACCTCAAAGACTATGGGGTAGTAAAGATGACTCTGAGGCTGCTGGGAAAGAGAACTGTAGGCAGACCATTGGAAGACCTCCTGCTGAGTGAATGAATTCATGTATGAGTAATGCGATTGCAGAGATACAACACTAAGGCTAACACTTCTGAATAGAAGCAGAGGGTCTCAAGTTTTGTGGAGAGAACCATGAGTACGCCAGGAACTCTCTCGGAGAGAGGAAAAGATCCAAGCACCTGAATTCCACCTTGTTCCCCTTCTTCCTGGGGAGGGCAAGAAAGTTTTGAAAATGATATCTGACAAGGCTATGCAATGAACCCTTAGCCTCTGACATTCTTGTCCCAAGTTAACACAAAGAGGGGACATGAAAATGATAAGAGAAAGTTCCCATTTAGAAGTCTAAAAGACATAATAGTCTTTTAGGAGCATACCCACTTCCAAATTCCTAGAAGAGGCAACAGTAATACAGTAGCCAAAGAAAATGACAGTATCAATTAAACCATGGGACAAAGCAACAGCAGAAATCAAAAGGTATAGTGGTGGTTGGACTGTAGCAGTAGACAAAGAGGAAGGGAGTAAACCTCATTAAGGAGCTCTGGAATAAAGGGAAGAGGCTTGGGGGGCTTGTAATCTCAGTTATCTCATAGTCCTGAGGCTGAGGGTCATTCACATTGTGATTTTTGGTGAAGCTTCCAGTCATTCATTTATTTTTTCATTCAATAGAAATTTGTTTGACTATCTTCTATGTGTGAGGCATAGTGGATGAGTTGGCCCAGTCCAGGGGTCAGTGCATCTTTTCTATAAAGGGCCAGATAGTAAATACTTCAGGCTTTGTGAATAATATGGTTTCTGTGTTATTAAATGATTTATAATAAGAAATATGCATTTAGTCTTTGTCCCATTCCTGGCACAGAGCTCCTAAAACCCTTGGAATTTCCTATGATGAAAGCAACAAGTCTTTTGTAATATTAGTGAAGTGACTTTTGTACCTCATCTAAGGATAGAAGCTTATTTCCAGTGAAGTCAACAATGTGATTAGAGGGTTGGAACTTTCTGTTCCTATCCTCAACCTTCAGAAGGACTGGAGATTGAGTCCAAACACCAATGGCATGATTTAATCAGTCATGCCTATATAATGAAGTCTCCATAAAAACCCAAAAAGAGGAGGTTTGGAGAGCTTCTGGGTTGGTGAACACATGAAATTTTGGGGAAAGTGGCATGTCCAGAGGGCACAGGTGGTCTATGCCCCTTCCTGTATACCTTGCCCTGTGTATCTCTTCCAGATGGCTGTTCCTGAGTTACATCCTTTTATAATAAATTGGCAGTCCAGTAAGTAAAATGTTTCTCTGAGTCCTGTGAGCCTTTCCAGCAAATTAATGCAAGGAGGGGGTCTTTGGAACCTCTAATCTATAGCTGGTCTGTCAGCAGCACAGTTGACAACCTGGACCTGCAAGTGGCATCTGAAGTGGGAGGTGAAGGGAATAGTCCTGTTGGACTGAGCCTTTAACTGAGGGATCTTATGCTGTGTTCAGATAGGGTAGGAATTTAATTGAATGATAGGACACCTGGTTATTGGAGTGTCAGAGTATTGGAGGATTGCTTGGTGTTGGGGGAAACATACACATGCACGAATTGGTATGTTTCTCAATTTCTCTCACAATACTCCGCTCTGCCATTATAGTACATAAACAGCCATAGACAACAAGTAAATAAGTTAGTTTATTGCATGTATTCCAATAAAACATTATTTATAGAAACAAGGCGAGGGCCATATTTGACCATGGGCTCTAGTTTGCTAACCCTTAGTTTAGAGAAAATAGAGGTGCTGGTTATTAGTTCACCTCTCCAGATTCACCCTATAGCCCTATTTCACCCTGCTCTCTGTGCCAAGAGGCTGGGTTCTGCAGACTGTCACTCCAGCTCCTTGCCCTCTGGCTTCTGGTTATGTTTGGTCAATGGAAGGCCCTAGAAGGAGGTCAGGATTTGGAAGAGAGGGTGGAGGAATTTGGTCTCTCTACTCCTTCCCTTCTGGGCTGTGCCTCAGTAATGGCTGTGTTCCCATACGTACATGTGGGCACAGCTCTTACTGATGGCTCATACCCAGGGCTATGCCTCTCACCCAGTCCCAGTAACAGCTCCCTTCCTTGGCCCTTCAGCCCCAGGGGTGGTAATGGTTTCCCACTGTTCCTAGTTCTGTACATTTCTCCATCCCTTGTTGATTTCCTTACCATTGCTCACACATCATGTGTGGTTCCTTCATTAAACTCTCTTCAAGTGTGCTCTTTCTTCCCTGCTGAACAGTGTCCGAGGATGCCCTTATAGTGGACATTCACTGCTTTTAGGTAATAATATTGGTTATAACCTCAGATCCAGGAGCAACATGTGATCTAGACATGGCCAGTCAGAACACCGAATCACCCAAGCCACAGTAACTGGTTCCAGAACGTTCACATGAACCAAGTTGTTGCAGTTGGAGGGAATAATACTACTTATGGAGAAACTCCCAAGAAGTGCTGTCTGTTCCACTGAACTTGAGCCTGGGAGAGTAGGAATTTGGAGCTCCCAGTAGCTATTCTATGAAGCCTGAGGACAAGGTCTAACACTATAGAAGGCAAAATCTGGAGATAACCTCATCTGAGTCCCTGGAAGCAGATCTGCTCCTTGACGTTTCTGTCAAGGAGACTATAAAGTTCTTTTTTGTCTTCTTTTTAAGCCATTTACAATTGAGATTTCTGTCACTTGCATCCAGTAGCATAACTTACTAAAAAAAAAAAAAAACCACCTCTGACCATTTTATACCAACATCATACTCACTGAATTATCTCAGTAGGAACCACTCCCGTTTCATATCTGGATTTGATACACGCTAATACTACATAGTGAAACCCACACTGGATTTCAGTGATGGAAGCTAGAGCATTGGTTAACCATCCACCCACATCCACAGGGAAATGGTGGGAGTATAGTGGCATCTGGGTGGTTATTGCCTCCCCTACCAGAAAGAGACCTCCCAAGCCATCGTCTCACCCACTTGGACATTTGACAGTAGCAAAGAGAGAAAACTCATCCGAATGAATGGGCAGATTGGTGCTATTGTTGGCAAGACAATGAGTGGCAGCCTGGTCTTTTTTAATAGTCATGAACAAATTATGACTCTGTGCCAGTAACCAAAATAGAGACAATTGGGCATAATAAACATTAAGTCTCAAAGAGATCATCTAACCAATAACCTAAAATATCTTTTGCGGACTCCAAGAGTGTTAATTACACTAAATCTTATTCTATTCATTAATTCATTTAAGAATTTGTTGAGTGAATGTCAGCCTCGTGCAGTACAAGGATGGCAAAAAGGTTTCATTTTTTGTGCCAATTGTGGGTGCAGCTGCTCCAGGGGCTGTGTTGAGAACAATTGTAAGGCCAGATCTGAGCCTTACAACTGGCTACAAGAATGAGTATCATAGTCAATTCAAGGTGTCTTCTGCGCAAGCGGAAGAAAGGAGTACACAATGTACTTGTCATCCCTGAGAGTTGAAAAGTGAATCTGGAGTAAGAAGGAGTAGATCAGTGATGAGTCACTTCCTGTCCGTGTGCCTTGGTTTCCTCAAAATTTTTTTTTTTAAAATAAGAGAGTTGATCCAAATAACTTATAAGCTTCCTCCTTGCTTTCCTTATTTATTTATCCATATTTTTACTTGTTGGCTTCTGCCTGGCAGCTATGGATGAAATTTGTTCCTGTGTTAGGGGTGATCTCCCATCTGGTACATAGAAGCCCAAATCTGGTTTCCCAGCCTCTTATGTAGTAAGGGTGCAACCTTGGAAACTGAGTCCACCAACCAGACCTATCTGTGTTGAATTTTTTTGAAAGCTGGTGGTGGCAAGAGACAGGCTCTGCACAGAATCCATCTGGCAAGAACAAAAGCAGGAACCCCTACTTTGTGGAAGCTCTGGTCCCAGAGTAGCTGGCAGTAATGTCTAGTGCTGGGCTGTGATGGCAGCCACAGTTGGGGGGTGGCCTCTGATGGTTCACTGAGGCAGCTCGGCAGCCCAGCTGGGGGCATTGTTCCTGGTTATTCCTGGCATCTTCCAATCCTTCATCTTTGGGCCTCCTTCAACTTCAGCTGCTTAATTCTCTTTACAATAAAATCCTTTCACTGCCGAAATGAGCTACAGTGGATTTCTTGGTTCACAAGGAGCTTAAAAACTTGGGATGAGGACTGAATGCCTTCAAATAGACATTTTTCTCTTTTAAAGATGAAAAAAAAAGGTCTTTTATGAATTATAAATAGTATGCTTGGTTGATAGCTTACAAAATGTATTTTGTTGTAGTTATCAGCAAGATAATTATTGCAGATGGATAAATACATGTCAAAAAGGGATGTTAGTCTCACTTTTTCTTCTTTGTTACTCTAAGTACACTAGAGAAATGTAATCTTTTTAGTGTTTATGGTTCAGTTTTACACTGAAAGACCCTTCTTCTTGGGGCGCCTGGGTGGCTCAGTGGGTTAAAGCCTCTGCCTTCAGCTTGGGTCATGGTTCCGGGGTCCTGGGATCAAGCCCCACATCGGGCTCTCTGCTCTTTGGGGAGCCTGCTTCCTCCTCTCTCTCTGCCTGCCTCTCTGCCTACTTGTGGTCTCTGTCAAATAAATAAATAAAATCTTCAAAAAAAAAAAAAAAAAAGAAAGAAAGAAAGGCCCTTCTTCTTAATCATTGGTAGTGTGATTTTCAAGAGTTTATAGGAACACTTTGGTTAGGTTTCTAGTGGTTTTTAAAGTTTTCTCATGATCAGAACAAAATATCCCATAATGGCAGATGGCCACAGCAAAGACTCATTTAACTAATTGTCTTTGCAAGTGTTTCTTTAGAGAAATTGAAGCTTACTCTGCAAACACTGTGTATGAGAAAGACTACCTTGCTGGGGTGCCTGGATGGCTCAGTCAGTTAAGCTTCTACCTTCGGCTCAGGATCCTGGGATGGAGCCCCATGTCGGGTTTCCTTCTCAGCAGGGAGCCTGTTTCGCCCTCTCCCTCTGTCTGCTGCTCCCCCTGCTTGTGTTCTCTCTCTATGTGCATCAAATAAATACATAAAAAATCTTAAAAAAAAAAAAAAAAAAAGAAAGACCACATTGCTTTATTTTCTTCAACCAATTGAAATTTACTCTCCAGCCTACCATACTATTTGAAAAACAGGTGTTTAGAAGTCATGTCTCAAAGTAGGCTAAGGAAGCCTTATCTCCTCCATATTATTCCTCAACAATCCATCTTCACATTCTGAAATAGACAATAGATATTTTCTTGATGTTTTATGCAAAAGAGATATTCATCTGAAAATTCAAGGTCCTTCCTTGGAACCTGACTACTGCTCTTAAGTTCTCCCAGTATTGATATTTTGGAGCCTAATTATTAGGGCTTCTTCTCCCCTTGTTCTCCTAGCCCTTCCTTCCCTAGGACTTACAAAACTCCTAGGGTCTTAGAGCAAAACTTAGGAACACAAACTCACTGGATAAAACACCAGGTTCTAGCCATAATAGAAAAATAGATATCAGATTTCCTTTCTACTTTCAATCACTAGAATGCTGGACAAAAGGTATGGAGTAGTCCTGGACATTAGATGCTAGGCAATGGAGAGGTATAAGCTTTGGAAGAAGAGAAATGCTCCAGATGAACTGCCCATTCATCCCTATGAAAAATTCAGTATGTACAAAAAAAAAAAAAAAAAATCTGCCTGAGGCTATGTTGTAAATCAAGGCACAGAAAAGTGGAGTCCAAACAAAACAGAATGTTTTTTCTGGGTGGAGGAAAGGTAGATTAGAATTTTGGGAGGCTGAGGTGACTGACATTTTCAGGTTAGGGCACCTGAGAAAAGAGAGGCCCAAAATTATGACTAAGGATCTCCTTGAGTCCTGGCTGGTACTAAGCCACACATGTTTAGGATGAGGCTCCAAGATGTCTGACAGAGAACAACTATTTGTGAGGTGTAATCTGAATGGGAATTACAGATATATTTTGGCTCTGATAAACCAGAGAGTGAACTTCACTAAAATCCCACAGCAATTAGTTGATACTCCAGAATAATCAAACGTTAGTAATATGCCATTCTAGCCCTAGAGTAAGAACAACTTTAGACTTGCCCTCACAAAGCCTACAACCAAACCTTGACAAAACCAGTCTAAGCTGCAAATGAAATAAAACAAAAACAAGCAAACAAACAAAAAAAACCCCACTTACTGAAGGAACACTCTCAACTAAATAACATCCCAAAAGTCAAGCACACCATAACAAATTCCTAGATATACAAAGAAGCAGGAAAATGTATTACATATTCAGGAGAAAAAATAGTCAATAGAAACAGATCCAGAGTTGACAGAGATGTTAGAATTAATGTCCCAGGATTTTGAAACAACTTTCATAAATATACCCAAGGATTTAAAAGAAAATTAAGTGTGGACAGAAGAGGAATTAAAACAAAGTTATAGAAATCATGAAAAGAAATGTAAATTGTCAGTGAAAAATACAATATATGAAATGAAAATCACTGAATGGGCTTAACAGATTTGACATTGCAGAAGAAAATGTCACTAAACTTAAAGACTGATCAAAAGAAATTATCCAAAAAATTTTAAAGTATTTTTAAAATAAGCATAACCAGGGCATCTGGGTGACTCAGTCGTTAAGTGTCTGCTTTTGGCTCGGGTCATGATCCCAGGGCCCTGGGATCGAGCTCCCTGCTTGGCGGGGAGCCCACTTCTCCTTCTCCTGCTTCTCCTGCTTGTGTTCCCTCTCTCACTGTCTCTATCTGTCAAATAAATAAATAAAATCTTTAACAATAAAATAAGCATAACCTTAGTGATCATAGGACCGTATCAAGAAGTCTAGCATTTATAATTGTGGTCCCTGAAAAGCCTCAACAAATTCCAAGTATGACAGACATCAGGAAGCTGTATCTATTCATATCATAGTCCACTTGCTGGGAACAACAATGACAGAATTCTTATACGAGGGAAATATCACCTCCAGGGGAATGATGGTAAACAAAAACTTCTCATCAAAACCCCTGCAAACCAGAAGGCCGTAGAATAACATTTAAAGGGCTAAAAGGAGGGGGGAAATCTCATCAAACTACAGGTCTATATTCAGCAAAAATATCTTTAAAAATGAAGTTAAAAATAGAGACCTTTCTATATAAACAAATGCTGAAAGAATTCATTCCAGTAAACCACAACCCAGGAAATGTACACATAAGCCCATCAGTCTCAAATGAAGATAACAGTCAGAAAGATGGGGCCTTCAGGGAGGAATGAAGAGCACCAGAAATGGTGAATACACAATATATAACATACTTATTAATAAATTTATTAAAAAGACAATTGACTATTTAAAGTAGAAATAATAATGAGGGAGTTGTAACAAGATAAGTAAAATATATGACAATAGCAAAGGCAGAAGGAAGTTAAGAGAAGTATATTATATAAGTAACTGCATATATGTGAGGTAGTACAATATATAGTGGACTATAATAAATTAACAATGTATATTGTAGTTCATCTTAAAAGATAAACAGGTATAGCTAAAAGCCAGTAGAGGGGATAAAATGGGATACTAAGAAATATTTGTGTAACTCCAATGAAGGCAACAAAAAAGGAATAAATGAAGGACAGATGCATCAAATAGAACACAAATAGCAAAACAATAGAGTCAAATCCCATGGTCTCAATAACATTACATGGAGATGGACTGTACACTATAAGCAAAAGGTAGAGATTCAAGCTTGATAAAAGCAGGATCCAATGACATGTTGCTTGTGAGAGATATACTTTAAGCGTAAAGGTACAGATTGCTTAGATGTGAAATTATGAAAAAAGATGTCCCATGCAAATATTCATCATAAGAAAGTTGGCTTTCTTAAGAAAGAAAGATCATTCATAAGAATGGCTGTATTAATATCAGACATAGTAGATTTCAGGGCAAAGAATCCTACCAGAGATAAGCAGGGACATTTCATAACAGGGTCCATTTATCAGGAATATGTAATAATTACACATGCACATATACTTAATACCAAGTTCAGAATACATGAAACTGACACAATGAAAGGGCTCAGTAGACAAATCCACAATCATGTTTAGAAATTTTAACACCTTTCTGTAAGTGGCTGATAGAAAAGTTACACACAAAAATTCAATAAGGATCCACAAGATCTGGACAACACTGTGTTTAATTGGCTTTTATAGAACACGATGCTTAAAAACTGTAAAATACACATTATTTGCAAATGCACATGGAGCACACACCAAGATAGAGTATATGCTGGGCTGTCAAACAAGTTCATTAAGTTTCAAAGGATTTAAGTTATACAGAGTTTAATTCTCTCATCATAGAGAATTAAGTTACAAATTAGTAACAAAAAGATATCTCAAAATTTCCCAAATCTTTAGAATCCAAGCCATACACTTCTAAATAACTCATGGGTCAAAAAGAAATCACAAGAAAAAATTAAAAATAATAATAGTAATGAAAATAATAATAATAAATAAATGACAACATATAATAAGATATATTATAATACATATAATATATAATATAATATAAAAATATAAAATAAAATATAATAAAAATAAATAATAATGAAAACAGAACACACCAAAATATGTGGGATGTAGCAGAGCAGGGATAGAAGAAAATGTCTAGATTTAAATACTTTATTAGAAAAGAAGAAATTCCATTTTAAAATCAGTCACCTAAAATCAGTGACTTCTACTTTAAAAGCCTAGAAAAAAAAGAAAGCAAAGTCAACCCAAAGTAATCAGAGAATAGAAAGTGTGAACAGAAACTAGAAAGAACAGAAAGCAGTTAAATAGGCAAGACAAACAATAGAGAAGATAGAAAGCTGTTTCTTTGAGAAGATTAATGAAGTTGGTATATCCCTAGCAAGGCTGATCAGGAAAAATAAACGAAACATAAAATACTAATACTAGGAATGAAAGGGGGAATATCAGTTCAGCTATTTCAGACAATGAAAGGATAATATAGTAATCGTATGAGAAATTTTATGCCAATGAATTTGACAATTTAGATGCAAACAGATTTCTTGAAAGATACCAATACTGACCCACAAATATAGAAAATTTGATTATTAAATGAAAGTTATAATTTATGTAATATAGAATATAATTTTATGCCCTATAATATCATATATAATTTATAATATAATAATGTATATAACATAGTAATTAAAATCTGTATAGTTCCATATCCATTAAAGAAATCAAATTTATAGATGAAACCTTCCCAAGAAGAAAATTTTAGATCAGGTTTGCTCCTCTGGTGAATCCATCAAGCATTTAAGAAAGAAATAATATCTATCTTGTATAAACTCTTCTAGAAAATAGAAAAAAGTGAATACAACTCATTTTATGAGACCAGTTTAACCCTGACACAAAACCTGTGAAGAATATTATGAGAAATAAAAGTTGCAGACCAATATTCTTCATAAACATATATGCAAAAATCCTTAACACAACATTAGCAAATAAAATCTAGCAACACAGAAAATAATCTATCCTGACCAAGTGGGTTTATCTCAGGAATGCAAGGTTGGTTTAACATTTAAAAATAAATCAACAGACTTCACTATTTTAACAGAATAAAGAAAAAATGTGATACTCATAATGTAGAAAGAGCATTTGATGAAATTCAACACCCAGTCATTATAGAAACTCTGGGCAAACTATGAATAGAAAGAAAACATGACAAAGGCTTTTTAGGAACAGACCAGCATGATTATGAATTAAGATTTTTAGAAAGTTTAGAGCAGGCTTAAACATAACAACCCCAATCTGGAAACTACCCTAATGTCCACCAGCAGGAGAATTAAGATGCAAATTGTGGTCTATTCACACAATGGAATACCACTGTGCAATAAAAAAGAAATGAATTACTGAAATGTGCAACATCAATGAGTCATAAAACACTGTGATGAGTAGAATATGTAAGACACAAAATTGTACATAGCATATGCTTCTATTTATATGAAGTCTTGGACAAAACTATGTTGATAGAAAACAAAACAGTAGTTTTCTCGAGGATGTTGGGATTAACTGAGTAAAGGCATGAGGAAATTTTCCAGGGTAAATGAAATGTTCCATATCTGGATAGGAGTGTGCAAGTATGGGTTATAGGAATGTAAGCAGTTGTCGAAGCTCATCAGACTATATGGTTAAGGTCTTCACATTTCATTGCATACAAATTATAGCTCAATAAAATAAATTAGGGGGTAAAAATTTTTACTGGATATACCTCTGATCTTTGGTCTACGTTGGTTTTCCAAGGCTGTGTGGTCACAGGAAACAAGTTTTCTTTACATCACACCAGGAAAAAAAATGCCTTTGATGCCATCTGTAGGTGGTTTCTAAGAAAACTCTAATTCCTGGGTCACAAGCCTAGAGACTGTCAATTGAACCAAACATTGCTTTTGGTTTTGGTTTTGCTTTTTGTTAAAGCAAAACCAAAAACAAAAAACCTCCCCAAGTGATTTTTTTTAAAGGATTTTATTTGAGAGAGAGAGAGTAATCACATGAGCGCACAAGCTGGTGGAAGGGGCAGAGAAAGGGAGAAGCAGACTCCCCATTGAGCAAGAAGTCCAATGTGGGGCTCCATCCCAGGCACTTGGGATCATGACCTGAGCTGAAGCCAGACACTTAACCCACTGAGCCACCCAGGCACCCTCCCCAGGTGATCTAATGTGCAACCAGGCTTGAGAATCACTGCTCTAGATTACCACCCAACCAGGACACTCCAGGGAGCTGGAGCTTAATTTTCACTCCTTATGGAACTCTTCGATGCGGCACTTCCAACCTCTATCATCATTGTCCTAGAGAAACACGAACCACTTGGGATTTGAAATGAGAAATGTAACAGAAGGAATTGGTTATCCAGGTGATGGAAGAACTAAGAAGCCAATAGAAGACAGACCAACCCAAAGATTAGAAAGAGCAGAAAGTTCCTAGAAAAAAGCCAATGTTTCAGTTCAAACAGTCTAGCAAGAAGAGTTTCCTCCTCCTTGAGACAGAGTCAATCTTTTTTTTTTTTTTCCCTATCAAGGCTTTCAACTGAGTGGATGAGGCCCACCCACATTAGGGAATATAATTGGCTTTGTTCTCACTACTGATTCAAATGTTAATCTCCACCAGAAACACCCTCACAGACACACCCAGAATAATGTTGGACCAAATGTCTGGGCATCCTGTAGCCCAGTCAGGATGACACAAAATTAACCATCATGGTTTCCCAGAGAAAAAATTTGGGAGTCATCCTTGACTTCTCTCTTTTATATTCTCTATCAAATCAATTAGCAAATTCCAATGGCTCAAAATAGGACCAGAATTTGACCATGTTTAATCACTTCTACCACCATCCTCGTCCAATACCACTATTTTCTCTTGTCTGGATGATTGCAATAAATGCCTCTCTACTACTATTGCTTGTGTCCCCTTTTTTATCAAAAGAGATTTATTTATGTATTTCAGAGGGACAGAGTGCAGATATGGGGGGGTGCAGGGGGGTAGGGAGAGAATCTTCAAGCAGATTCCCTGCTTAGTGCACAGCCCAGCCCTGAGATCACGACCTAAGCAGAAACCAAGAGTCTGATGCTTAACGGACTGCACCCCTCAGGCACCCCCCACCTTTTCTATCTATTCTTAATCCAGGAGTCAGAATCATAAAATTGCAATGTGTCAGCTCTTGCCACTCCAGTGGAAAATCCTCTAATGACTTCTCAGATCATTTTGAATAAAAATGTCTCCCTGCTCCCTCACTCACCCCATCTCTTCCCATTCTCCCCATTGCTCACGCCACTTCAGTCCAGCTGTTTTGCTCAAACATGTCAGCACACTCATCTCTGAGCCTTTGCACATGCTTTTCCTTTTCAAAAGGTGTATCCTCAGATACACCTGTGCCTCACTACCTCTCTCCTCCCGTAGTCCTCTGTTCAGCTCCAAGGAGACCTTATTTAAAATAGCACACCCCAGGGGCACCTGGGTGGCTCAGTCAGTTGAGCTTCTGACTCTTGGTTTTGGCTCAGGTTATGACCTCAAGGGTTGTGAGATCGAGCCCCATGCCCAGCATGGAGCCTGCTTGAGATTCTCTCTCCCTCTGCCCCTCTCCTGCTTGTGTGCTCTCTCTCTCTCTCTCTTAAAAAAAAAAAAAAGCACACTCCATTGCCCTTCACTCTGACTGTCTACCTCTATCCTCTGGATCATTTTTTCTTTATAGAACTGACTGTGAGTGGTATCTAGAACAGTAAATGACACATAGGCAAGCTAATTAAGTAAGGGCAGAAACCAGTCAAAGCTGGTTGGCTTAACCATTTTGCAAAACTGTTGCCATGACAAGTTGCTAACTTGAAGCAATAATCATAAAATTTCCCTTGAGGTAGCGAATTATTACCCTATACACAATTATAGACCAGAATACTATTTACTAATTTTTTTCCCTGCCAGGATTCTAGGACTCTAGATACTATGAAAGCCTCAAACAAAAGTAATAGTGGGAGAAAATGGTCCTCAAATACCAGTCTTTAAATTGCTGGTATCCCCTTCTCAAGCCTGGGACCTGTGGGAAGAGTCTTCCCATTGTAGGAGGTGGGTAATGAGGGTTGTCCCTTCATCTCCCCACTGAGCCTGAAGGAGGTACAGTTATATTATACCTATAAAAATAATAGCTATCGCTTAATGAGCCTCTACTGCTTGCAAAGTACTGTGTTAAATACTCTTAACTCATTTAATCCTCATTACAACCTTAGGAACAATATATTTCCTTGTTTTATAGGGTCAGAGACTGAGACTCAAAAAGTTACATCCCTTGCTTGGGTCACATCCTGGAGAAAGTGAAGACAGGATTCCAAATGAAATGTATATGATTCTCTCTCTCTCTCTCTTTTTTTTTTTTTATAAGCAATGGGGAACAGCAGACAGAGGGAGAGGGAGAAGCAGACTCCTTGCTGAGCAGGGAGCCCGATGTGGGGCTCGATCCCAGGACTCTGGAATCCTGACCTGAGCCGAATGCAGACACTTAACCATCTGAGCCACCCAGGTGCCCCTGAAATGTATATGATTCTATAACCCACAGAACTCATGGGAGCCTTTCTTTTCCAAAATGTAGGGCAGTTTCTTCTCATTGTAAAATTGCATATCTTGAGGATGCTGTGAGTCTTTGATCTCTTTTGTTCTGGGTCTTTATTAACATTACTGAGGGCTTTCCCCTTAGGAGTCCTGGTCTTCCTGGCATAAGACAGAGAAGATGGATACGGCCTGACCAGTGGAGTCTTAGAAGATTTAATTAGTTCCGGGGGTGCCTGGGTGGTTCATTCAGTTAAGCGATTGACTCTTGATTTTGGCTCAGGTCATGATCTCAGGGTCATGAGATCAAGCCCTGTGTCAGGCTCCATGCACAGCGGGGAGTCTGCTGGAGATTCTCTCCCTCTCCCTCTGCCCCTCCCCCTGCTCACACACTCTCTCTCTCAAATAAATAAACACATCTTAAAAAAAAAAAAAAAGAAGAAGACTTTGTTAGCTCCATCAGGGCAGCCCCATATCATGTGATGTGCAGACACGTGATTCATGGCATAGACTGGAGGTCACATGATGTTGCACACTCAAGTTAGCGGTGTAAGTTCTCACAGCGCTTCTTATAGGTGGAGACTCTTCTCCACATTTAGATGTCTTTTCATAATTTTCTCTTCAATCTGGCTCTCTCCTCATGATCCTCATCACTTGCACTCCAAAAGGAAGCATTGAGGCCATTGTGGGGAAAGATGATCACCTCAAGAATGGAAGTGTGACATTTGTCCTCATTGGGAGATGTTTGTCTTTGTTGCTGAAGGTCTGGTGTGGCGATGTTATCTCCTTAAGTTCTCCAGCCTCTTGCAACCCCCCCGCCCCCAGTCATCACCCTGGAAAAGCCCCAATAGTTCCTGAGGCTCCAGGGGTCTCAGCTGTGAGGGTATTATGTAGAATGTCCTCTTCAGCATTGAACAAACTCCCAAGTTTATTTAAATCATAAATATTCCAGCTCTGTCTATATAACCACACTACAGTCCCAATAAAACATTTTGGATGAAAGGAAAATGATTCCTAAAATGATCAGAGTACCTTCTCAGGGAGCTAAACACATGCCAGGGCAGATTGATTATATGCCTTGGTCCCTTAGGCTCACTCCATTCCCATTTGAGGGGTTACTTTTTTTTTTTTTTAATCTCCACAATAGTTGTTTTGATCTTTTTGTGGATTATACAGTAGACATTTCTTCTCCCAGCAATTTGAACAGTGGAATTGGGTTAAGAGTCCCTCCTGGTTCTAGCCAGTGCCTTCTACTGACCACTGGTGGTCTGTCGGCTCAGGTTTCATATGGTCTTTTGGGTTCTGATAGAGATATGCTGGCAATCATCATCTTCCTATTTTCTGGAGGGACTCAAGTGTACTCACATCACTCTGCAGTTTGAGGGTGATCTCTTCTCGGTTTTAATTGCTATGTTCATGAAATCTTGCCATCATCATTTCTTTAACCTCTGTACAATTCAGAGACATTGCAGCTGCCAAGGTTCTGGCTCATGCTTTAGTCATTCCCTGACTGTACCATGCTGAGACTCCTGGCTGCCCTTCCCATTTGTCTGCAAGGACTGGCTTGCCAAAATATTATGTCTTATTTCAAGGATTCTTTTTTTAAAATTTTTTTTTTAAATTTTTCAGCTCCTCTGTAAGTTTCATGTTAACCTGTTATGTTATGTGGTCAGCTTCATTGCTTCTCTTTATCTGAAGATTATTATGATTTTTTAAACGTCCTACTTGCTGGAAGCTTGCTATCTCAGGACTGTCAGATTTCAAGTAGACATCAGATTCTGGTTTGGTGCTCTGGTGTGTTTCTTATAAATCCCTCCATGCTATTTCCTTTTCCCTCAATGACCTCCTCAGTTGATATCATAGCTGATTGCCCCAGGCAAAGGGAGAAGTTGGATATGATGATCTAAGCAGGCATCCCTAGGCCACACTGAGTTGTAGAATACCACAATCTTGAAGCAATCCCTGTAGAACCCAGGGATTGCTTAGTTCAACTTCCTTCCAAAAGAGAGAAGTTATTGTATAGTACAGAGTCCATAATTCCCTCCTCTGCTTGAATCCTTTCAAGCCGGGAGAATTCATTAGTTGGCTAAGTAAAATTGCTCCCTTCTAATTATTGGAACTTTCTTTCTTCCATTGAACTGAACTCTGCCTCCCTGTAACTTCCTACCATTAGTTCTAGGTCCGCTCTCTGGAGTGATACAGAAACAGTAACCTTAGTCTTATGATAGCGGTTGTTACTACATATTGAATACTCTCAAGGTTCTATACCAAGTATCTCATACACTGTAATCATTGGCGTTACTCAGACAGAAGTCAACTCTGGCTGATGGTATTAGTTCTCTTTGACAATATCATAAGTTATCCCCAAACTTGGTGGCTTAAGAAAATAAACTTTAATTGTCCCACAGTTTCTGTAAGTCAGGAGGAATTCAGAAGCAATTTATAGGTAATTCTGGGTCAAGGTTTCTCTTTGGATTGCAGTCAAGATGTCAGCTGGGCTTAAGTCATCTGAAGGATTGAGTGGGGCTGAGGAATCCACTTCTAAGCTCCCTCACATAGCTGATGGCAAGAGCCCTCAGTTCTTTGCCATGTGGACCTCTCTAGCCATTGCAGCTAGATTCTCCTGGAGTGAGTGACGTGAGAGACAGACAGACAGACCCAGTGAAGGAAGCCTTAGTACTTTTATGACCTAATCTCTGAAGTCACAGATACGTTTTTAATATCTATATTTTATTTATTTATTTATTAAAGATTTTATTAATTCATTTGACAGAGAGACACAGTGAAAGAGGGAACATAAGCAGGGGGAGTGGGAGAGGGAGAAGCAGGCTTCCTGTCGAGTGTGGAGCCCGATGTGGGGTTTGAACCCAGGACCCTGGGATCATGACCTGAGCCGAAGGCAGATGCTTAACAACTGAGCCACCCAGGCGCCCCTATGTTTATTTTAACTTGAGAGTAAAAATGAGGTTTCTGGGCAGAGGCAGACTGATTACTTAGTCTGACACATTTTGGTGGCAGTTCCCCTTTTCCCATTTCCCCCTTGGGATGACAAGGTCAGAGGCAGTGGACCCCACACATGTTGGGGCGGGGTGGGGGGAGTCTGTACCACAGGAGCCGAACTCTGAAATTACAAATCTCAAACCTTATGCGGGAGCAGAACATTTACCACCCTCCCCTTCAGAGAAAGGGAGAAGGAACTTGGAATTTTATCTCCCTGATCTAGGTAGAGGGTTCTCTACCCAGCGATGTAAGCATTGCACTCCAGAGAAGAAAAGAAAGATTTTACCATCCTTTCAAGAGGAGTAGATGTTGTCACCAAAAAGGAGACAAGTGGCATCAGTCTGGCCCCCATACATGAGGGAGAGCAAATGGCTATGGGGAGAAAAGAAGGTACATCTCTATGTTTGTAGCCCTCCGAAATTACAGGGAGCTCCCAGCTGCCTGATTCAGACCAGATTTTGGAGTCAGGTCAGGCTCTGACTGGCAGGGGGAGGGAGGGGGACTGGATCTGAGTTGCTGAACTTCAGTGCCTGAGGCCAGGCGTGGGTAGGCTCACATTCGAAGCTGCTACAAGCCCTTGAAGCATTTGGAGCTACTTACCACAGAGCACGCTACCCAAATTCTTCATCATTCGGTGGCCTTTCTCCAGCTACTCTCTGTTTCATCGACGTCCCGCTGACTGTGTGGTGTTTGATGCTCCAGGCACAGTATGTCCAGCGCAGAGAACAGTGGGGCCATTAAACACATCCAGAGAGGGTGCCTGAGGTGCTTGTTTGTGGGATGAATCAAACAAAGGAAGATTGTCATGACAAGAACTTGGGTAAGGATTGAGAAATATCTCTGGGATTCATAGGAACATATCCAGTTTAGCTAAGGTCACCATTTATTGGATACTTTTATATCCCCAGGCAACTGAGCTAGTTTTGGGGTGGCAAACATGAACATCACATATATTTCTTGGCAGTTGAAGAACTCACATCCTTGATTTCCGACTCCTTCATCCCAGCCTCTCCACCAGTCCAACCACATCAACTTTGTAGGCGCACTTGGCATTCATCCAGCCCTCACTCCCTGCACTGTCACCTTCCATGTTCAAGCCACTATCAGCATTCACTGGAACACCTTTGACAGGTCTCCCCCCTTGAGCTCCTATTTTCCTCCAATTCTGTCTTCCCCACTGCCTTCAGAGCATACTTTAAAAAATTTAAATCATATGTTATACACAATTTAAATAAAAGATCACTCTCCTGCTTAAAAATCTTCCATTGCTATTTAATTGAGTTTGAATAAAATTCAAACTCCCTCCCTCTTTCCCTCCCTCAAGGCTCTGTGGGATCTGGTGTTTGCTTTTGCTGTACCATCCTTTCTACTTGCCTCTCACTCACTGTGTCACAACCACACTAGCCTCCAGTGCCTCTCAGGCATTAGATGTCTTTCATGCCTCAGGACCTTTGAATGTGCCAGCTCTCAGCCAGAAGGCTCTCCCTTGTTCCTATCACTGCCCTAATACACATCCTTGCCCTGTTTTCGGCACAGTTAGGTCCTTTTCACCTTCCAGGCCTTCCTCAAACATCCTATTTACACCATCTTCTTATTCTCCAATCAAGGCACCATTTGTTTCCATCAGAGAATGTGTCCCAAGTTGTAATTACATGTTGCTTACTTGTTTATAAGCCACTTTTCTCCACCAACCAAAAGTAACTTGGGAGAAGAGACTATACTTTGTTGCCACTGTGTGCCTGGGACCTCATACAGCAGTCTGCCTGACCAACAGTAGCAGGTTCTTGACAAGTAATAGTTTCATGAATGTTTATTTAAATGACCACTTACATAATTTAAAAAAGAAGTTAGTCATTGGGAAACATGACACCCTACTAAATTTTTGTGAGGATTAAATGTATTATTGTGAAGGATAAATGAGATATGTGAAACCATTTAATATAGTGTAATATAGTGGGTATCATCCCTCCCTCCCTTCCTCCATTCCTTCATCCTTTCTTTTTTTCCTTCCTTCCTTCCTTCCTTCCTGTACTAAGAAAAATATGGAACTCTCTTGACTACCATTTTCTTTCCTGTCCATCCTCTCTACTCATGAATGTTGGTGGTGAAGAGATTTTATCTCCCTAAAGAAATTCACTCCTTTAAAGGACATGAAATAGAGAGGAAGGAGGTTTTAATGATCTTTTAAGACCATCTGTAAAGAGCATTGCTCTGCAAAAGTGTTCAAGCCTCCTTATACCTGTGAGAAATTCCTAGACAAAGTTGCCATCTGGAATGCCTGGTTCACTCTCAAGAAGCAAGGCAGAGACCATAGCAGAAGTAAATTTAGAAATAACAACAGTCACAACTAGTGCTTAATGAGCCCTTAACATGTATAGGTTCTGTGCTAAGCATTTTACCTGCCTCCTTCCATTTAATCTGCCAGCAACCTGAAGAGGAACGCGCTGTGATTACCCCACTTTACAAGGGAGAATATGGGGCTTAGCAAAGATTTTAAGGCAGGCCTGTCTGACTCTGGAACTTTCTGGCAATTTCCTGAGTGGGTTCCCAGTTTTTATTCTTCTGTTCCTGTTTTGTACGTGAACCTGGCCTGCGTCAATGCCTCACCCGTTCTTGGCACAGCCTTTTAGCTTTCTGTGTGACAGCCAGCCTGGAGAAGTGTACCTAGTTCTTTTGTGAATTCTCCCTGCTTCCCAGCCTCCTACGTGGTCATCCCATTTTCCCTTTTTGCAGATTACTCTGTATTTCATAGATTAATGGATTAACCAATAGATGAGTGTTCCTGAAACCTGTTTTTACACATCACCTCCACTTGAAAGGTTTTATGGGTTCTCCTGGAGTTCAAGATACCAGTTCTGGTTCTCCCTTTTCCTAGTTGTGTGTCACTGGGCAAGGTAATGGATTTCTCCAAGTCTCAGTTTTCTTGCTTCTAAAATGAAAATGACTGTAACTACTCTCTAAGGTCATTAGGCTTGGACAAAATTCTCTGTCCATCTGGACAGGCTTGGTTGTGCTCATATGATAAATAATCACTGGAACTCTGTGGTTTTGTCCTCAGTCCCACTGTATTCTCACCACATGTCTACCTTCTTCATTTCGAGGCTCCAGCTGGTGGTGTAGCCTTTCTCTGAAATGTTGGCAGATATGGGCTGGTGAATCTGGGTGATGAGTCTTATAATCTCCCAGGTAGTGTAGAGGCCTTGTGCTGGGACAGTGTCATACATGTGGATAGCACTGGAGAAATGCTTCCTCCTTGGTGTGTCCCCTCCAGTGGGAAAGGCGCCACACTAATGTCTGGCCTTGACATGCAGCCTGGCCCTGTGGGCTATGTTGAGTTGAGATGTTAACCATTTTAGAACCCCCTTTCAGTGGGTATGCCCTTCTGAACAGCTTAATTCTTCCCTATGTCTCCTGGCTTCATCATCTGAGTGGGTTACCACAAACTCAGTAGTCTGAAACTATAGAAATGTATTCTATCCCAGTGCTGGAGGCCAGAAGTCTAAAATCAGGATGTTGGCAGGGCCACAGTCTCTCCACAGTTTCTGGGGGAAAAATGTGTTCTTTGTTTCTTCCAGCTCTGGTGGCTGTCAGCTTTCCTTGACACGTGGCCACATCCCTCTGACCTTTGCCTCCGTGAACACGTTACCACCTCCTGTTCTGTGTGTTTCCTCTGTGTCTCTTAAAAAGAACCCTGTCATTGGACTTTGTGTCCTCCTGGACAATCCAGGATGATCTCATCGCAAGATCCTTAAATTAATCACATCTTCAAAAACCTTTCTCAGATAAGGTCACTTTCATAGGTTTCAGGAATTAGGATGTAGACATATCTTATGAGGTGACCACTGATCAACCCACTATCATTGCCAAGTGCATACTCTTGAGCATTACAAAGTTCACGGCTCAGTTGTTTTTTACTATTTTGGGATGAGGTTGATCTTACTCATAATCTTAGTCTTTCAGTGATCAAATGTTTTATATAAACCCAGAACCCAGGGAAAAGATTTGTTTCCACCATATCATTTTGTATCTCTGAGTAATTGCATGAATGTAGGCCCATGGTGGCCCACCAGAAAGGAAAAAAAAAAGAAAGGTAATTAGGTCAAAAACAAAGTACCCTCTCCTCTTTCTCTCTTTTTCTCCTTGTGATTGATACTTCATTAGGTATAACTCTCTTTGCTGAGATCAATCATACAGATTATGTTGATGTTTCTCGGAGTTTTCTCTATGAAAAGTCATATTTCTTTTGCCTTTGAATAGAATGGAAATTTTCCACATAACTCCAGGATGACTGAGGTCTTCTATGAAATTCTCTGTGCAGTCTCTGTATGGGAAACACAAAGTCTTGATAAAAGATACTCTGTGGTTAAAGAAAACTAATTATAATTCCAAAGGACTTGACCTATAATTAATTGCATTTTTAATGAATTACATTTGTTTTGCTGGTTTTTTTGGACGAATTAAGTGTAATTTGTATTCCTTAGGGGGAAAAGGTCAACTTCTTCATGTATGTATTTCTTTTTTTCTGGTACTTGATAATCACTAATGAAGTACATTTTCCTCTTCACTTAAGTTCTTGTTCTTGGTGTGAAAATATACTGACATTTGCTGCCCCTGCCATATCAAGTGTAAGTGGTAAAGGAAGGGAAAGAAGAAAAGAGTAGTAATTTGTTGTCATGGAAATGAATTAATACAAAGCTGGTGGTTTGAACTATCCTCTAAGATGCTCACAGCAGGAGGAGAAAAGATGACAACATCTCTATCATTGTGAAGCCAAAAATCCTAGAGAAATACTGACAAATATCTGAGCAGATTTTTGTCCCCTCCTCTCTCTGTTCCCCTGACATGAGTATTCAGCCACTTGGTCTACACTGATCTAACAGAACCAGACAAGGTCCCAAGAGTTTTTACCCCTTCTGAGTATGGCCTGGCCAAGTGGAATCAGCATTCAGTGTCTGTTTCTTGAGCAAGTATGATTCTTCATTTAGAGAAAAAAAATCAAACATGGAGGCATTTACATTAGCTCCCCTTCACGCCCTGAAATTAGATGGACTGCACAACTTCCAATGATGTCACCTTTTGTGGGAATGACCTGAAATCACAGAGTTGTCCCCCCCATGGCCATATCTGGACCACTGACCCTGACTCCTACCCTTAGGTGCAATTAGATAGACTTTCAGCCACTGGTACAAGGTGGGGCCTAACTCAGTTTAGCCAGTCGTGATCATTTGTCCTTCTGGTCTTGGTTGATTGGCCCAGGAGTAGTCATCTGAGCCAAACCAGATCAATCAGAATCATTCCCCAGAACTTCTCAAGCTGGAACTAAGAGAAGACCTTTAGTTCCATTTTGGAGGTTAAGGTATGAGATAGGAGGCCTGGCACCTCCAAATGGCCATGTTGCACACCTCTTCAAAGAAATCCTTTTAAGAGAATGAAGTGTAGAGTGGCAGATGAGAGATGGAGAGAAATTTTACTGGCAGAGCTCAAGTCTCCAATTCAGTTGTCCCCAAGGTCAGGCTACATTTCTAACCTTTCCACTGTTATGAGAATCTATGTACCTCCAATAAGTTCCTATTGCTTGACCAGGGCATTTAAGGATGGGTTTCTATCCCTGGAAATCATAAGAATCCTAACTAATATACTTCTCAGCCCTTTGTGCTAAGATTAAAAGCATTTCTCTATCTAGTCCTATGCTTCTCAGAAGATGTTAGGGGCTTGGATGACCCAAACTAATGAGGTCACAAAACCTTTAAAAAAATATTGGCACACTATGTGAAGCTGGGGGAGAGCCCGGGGGTTAGTGGGACTGTTTTGAACAGTTTGCTCAGATTTTCTGAAGACACCTCTTGGGTTAAACTCAACACACCTAAAGGTTGCAGACTTCTTTAAAAAAAGTCACCTACATCAAATGCAGTCCTTTGCCTCCACAGAGTTCTTTGTATCTTTTCCATCTCCTACTGTACTCTGACATCCACTACCCTATTTTACCTCTGAAGAGCTCTTGGAGGTGAGTCAGCCAAAGGTTACCATTACCATTTGAACAGGAGGAGGCAATTGCATTCCAGAAGGATTAAGTATTTTGTTCAAGGCTGCTGAGTTAGTCCACAGCAAAATGAGCCTAAAAATCAGGTTTCCTGACTCTTGGAACTTTATCCCTGCTCTACCCACATTTGACAGAAAACAAATGAGTCTTGTGGTTGTGTCTTCTGGTTCTGAGTCTGAGGAGCAGAGAAAGGGGGCCTGGGAAAAGACCCTCCAGCTGGTAGATGTAACAGACAGACAAAGATCATGTTGGGACATGGGGCACAAGGCTCATTTTGCTGCCTTCTCCCAAAGTGGAATGGGAAAATGAGATGCACATTATTAACACAGTCTAGTGAAATAGATTAAGAGCAACATGGGCTAAGGCTAAAGGCCAGTCTGATCAGAAGAAAAGCAAAAAGTGTGTTTCTGCTATCTGTATCTGTCTCAGAGAGGATGACATCATGGCTGGGACCATCTTCCAAATTGGGAGAAGGGATTTCTCCTTGCCAGGAGGGCTGGGCAGGCTCCTAAAAGGCAGAAGTTTGGCTGCAGAAATTACTTGGCTACACTGTTGGACACCGCCAACTACATTACCCATTCGAACAGGTGGGACTCAGAGAGGGATAGGGTTTCCCAATGGCTCTTCCCAACCACATCCCTGGAAAAATAGAACCACTGGGACTCCATTAACAGGGCAAGGAAACACTGGTGAAGGGTGCCTTCTGCCAGAGATGAAAACCAAATAGACCAAGGAATATACCCGAGGCTCCTTTTTCTAGTTTAGGGCCCTAACAGGAGAAAAGAAGCTCTGTTAATAGTATTTGACTATGGGCCTCCCACAATTTGGAAATGGAAGAGAAATGGGACTATTTTCTGAGTGCTGAACTCTAACACCAACATATTTTTGTGTTGTAAAAAGTCAATTGGAAAAGAAGGAATTGTTTACAAAGCTGTTGGGATGGCTGGGAGCTGGAGGTGGGCTGGTGCAAAGGAAGGTGATGGTTATGATGGTTAAGCATGGAGACAAAGATAAAAGATACAGAGATCAATTTTAGTGGTGTTCAAACCCTATCCCACGGAGAAGGAGCCTTAGCCAACAATTTTGAGTATGCGATACCGTTTCTAATGGTAGATGTATCTAACCTTCGTGCTTTGAGTCTTCACATCCTCTCTGTAAGACCATCCTTGGTCTTACAGGCGAAAGGCGCACCAGGCTAGCTTGTCCGACTGCTGGAAACCTTTGGTTTATTTAATATCCGCTGAACTGGTGTCCCCTTCAACAAGCAATCTTCCCATGATTATCTAGCTTTTACAGGGAAGTGATACAGTGATCCTGGAGACTCCAGGTAGTCTTGGTCCTTCTGCAAGGTGGTTTGTCATGAAAAGTGAATCTTGAATAGGATTAGCCTGAGCTTGCCCTGGAAGATTCACTAGATTCAGAAGACTTGCTGACCAAATCCAGTTTTGCACTTACCAGACTCCTTATCCAACTGCTGAGGAGTAGAAGTTTGTAGGGTAACAAATGACACCCTCTAAGGCCATTTGGGAGCCAGCCAGCCAGCTTTCTCATGGTGGAGTGCCCTGGCATCGCTATTTGGCTAAGAAAGCGCATTTTGGGCTTTAACACACTGTTTTTTGAGGGGGAAATATATGTCTTGGTCATGGACAGTGGGAGGCACACACCAGCCTTAAGGCGGTGCTGACAATGTTCCTGAGTGTCATGGCTGCCGTAATGTGCCTCATAGACCTCCAACCACAGCGAGGCAGCTTTGCTCTAAATCCATGTGGTATTTGCACAGAGACCACTGTTCCCGTGGCCTCCTCCCTGCCAGTGACTAAGCACAGTGGGAATACTGAGGCAGACAGGGGGAGACAGGGGGACTCCTTTGAGGGCTGACCTTGGCTTGAGTACTCCCCGACAGACTTGCCAAACCTTCTTTAGATTGCCTGGCAGTCTAGCACTCTTCCTTCCAAACTTCTTTCCCCTTCTTCGCTTGGGGTCAGATTTCCATAGAGTTTTACCTCGGCATATGTTTCTCAGATGCCTTCGATGAACACAGTGCGGAATGGACACAGTCAGGAACCCGATAGGAAAGCGAAGGCATGCTCATCCCGTGATACTCCGGATAGAGCTTAATAAAGGAATTATTTCCAAAGGGTATAGAGAAACCACAGGGGGACATGTAAAGTTGCTCAGGGCTAGGGAGGCACTGTTCCTCTTCTTGGGCCCAAAGGAGGAAGAAGGGGGGGCCGTGACTAGAGCTCAGAGAATGGGGGACTGTGGAGGAAAGTCTGCCTTCTTGGAGCTGGAAGCTGTCCCAGGGGGCCACCCTCTGCAGGGCCCCCAAGCAGAGGAGCTAAAGGAAACAGTACTCTTGCCTCTCTGTCTTTGTCCCTCTGATCTCTTGCTGGTGCTCCCGTTGTCCCAACGCAAGGGACAGCTGCCAGGGGCAGGGTGTGGGGGGGTAAGCCTGTTGATGTGGTCCTTAGACAGCAGCTTCATGCATCCTGCAACCGGGAGGAAAGAGACAGTGAGTGGATCTGGAAAGGCAAGAGGGTCATCTCCAGCCAACAGACAGTAGTGAGCTTTTGTGTGGCGGCAGCAAGCCTTCTCTCCAGGCTTCCGGCTCCAGGCTTCCGCTGAGCAGCAAGGGCAAAGGGAGCCCCAACCTGGCAAATTAAATTGTTCTGGTGCCACTTCCCTCCGCATCTCTTAGCCTCAAACTCCCCCATGTGGCAGCTTCATCCCCTGCCTTGTAGGTTGGTAACTGGATCCCTTTCTGGTGTCACAGCTAGTCCCCAAAATGTCCTGAGATAGAAAAGGCGATCTCTCCTCCTATGCTTCAGTTCGGCATGAGGAAACCTTTCTAGAGCCCCCTGGGAGAACCCTCTAATGTGCATGACCACGCAGAACAGGCTGAGAGTTCTGTTAGGAAGAAGGAAGAGGGCTGCTACATCCATTCGCTACATAGCAAATGGAATGCTCTCTCTAATGCATAAATCTGGGCATATCCTGTCCTGCTTAAAATCCTCCAGTGGCTCAGGGAGCCTAGGTGACTCAGTCAGTTGAGCATCTGACTCTTGATTTCAGCTCAGGTCATGAACCCTGGGTTGTGAGATCAAGTCCCACATTGGGCTCTGCACTGGGCACGGAGCCTGCTTCAGATTCTCCCTCCCTGCCCTTCCCCCACCTCTCTCCTTCTCTTAAAAAAAAAAAAAATCCTTCAATGGCTCTCACTGCTTTCATGCAAAAGTCCAAAGTTTCGGTATGCACATACAAGGCTCATTATACTGTGGCTCACCTGCCTTGCCAGCCTTCCTTCTCAAGCTGCCCTCCACCCTGCAGTCGTACTAGAACATTCATGCTGATACAGTAAGCCAGGTTCTCCCCTCCATCACTCAGGTGTATGCTGTGTCTTCTGTCTGGAGAACGCTCTGCTCCTGGCCCCCTCAGCTCTTTTTGGGGAATGTCCCATGCACATCACTTCTTCTGAACAGACTCCCCTTGGCCCTGCCGTGTGTCCACAGCACCTTGTAACTTCCCCGACAGTATCCGGCTGTGTTCAGATGACCAGGAGTTTCTCCTCCTGGGCTCTGTGCTCCAAGAGGGAGATGTCTGTGCCCACTGTAAGCAGCTGTCTGGCGGCCTCAGAGCTCCCATTCTAGCATCAGAACAGCTGGATTTGGCTCTTGGCTTCACTACTCAAAGCCAGTGACCTTAGGCAAGTAATTCAGACCCTCTGGTCTTTTGTTGCCTCCTCTGCAAAGTGGGAACAATAATTGTAAGTAGTTGATAAGACTCTTGTGAGGGTCAAGTGAGGTGATTCGTGTAAAGCATGAGCAGGGACTGATACTTGTCCTTCATGAGCTTTTGTTGGTTCCTGTAGTTCATCTGCTCCTGCTCCAAATGCACAGGGATCCCGCTGTTCTAGAACCTGGCCTGGAGCAGCTCCACTCTCATTAGGCTCTCGTGGCAAAACCCACTGCTTCCTCTTTTAAAAAAATTGTGCCCTACCTTTGGTTGTCTCTGGTTTTCTGGCATCTCCTCTATTTTTCTGATATTCGGGAAGATGACCCTGAGCAGTTTGGTCATCTCGTTGCAAAATGCCTGATTACCTGGCATGCGCTTTTTCATACGTTCCTTACAGAAGTCACTCCTATTAGAAGTCAGTTTATTGGTGCAGATGTCGTAACAAAGACCCAGGTCATGGTGAATTAGAAAAGAGAGGTCTCCCCCAGCCCCACCGCTCGGTAACAGCCCAAGCGTTTGCAGTCCTGGGCTCACGCAGCAGCATCCAGGATTCGAATCCTTCCATCATGCTCCTATTTCATCTCCGGAGAGTGGCCCTGGCCCATTTGGTTCAGATGGCTCATTGCATCAACTCAGATGCCATCTAGGTAGCAGAAAGGAGAAAGAGGAGGAGGAAGGTACACTGCCTCTTTTTAAACGTAAGACCTTGAACTTACAGATGTCATTTCTATCTATATCCCATTGGCAAGGACTCATAGACTTGGGCATCCAGTAGCAAAGGAGTTTGGGAAATGTATCTCCCCCATTTGCTGTAATGGACCCAGCTGAAAATGTGCAGCTCTAGCTCTGTAGGAGAAGAGAAGACAGATATTGAGGCAGATGGAGCAGACTCTGTCAGACTCCAACATGGCTTCCTTTCTGTAGTCCCTAAGGACTCCTCCGTTCCCTCAGATCTGAACCTAGGGAGTCATTTCTACATCTTCCTTTTCCAGCCACTCATAAAATGCCATTCATTTTATACTTTAATCAATTCTACTATAGGTCTTAAAATATTTTTTATCCATTTCTTTCTCTTTTCTCTTGCCATCCAAATACACACTCTCACCAGTCCTTGGTTTTCTTCTCATCAGCCCCAAACCAATAATCTCTCACCTGCTGACTGCTGGTCAGGAAAGGTTTTAGTCACACGCTCTCTGTTGGCAAATGGCACGGGACCTAGCTTCCTGTTGCCCTCCATACAGATGCCTGTTGGAACAGGTATTCTGACCCATTGGTCCTTCCCCAGGAGGGGATAAGGAATCACTGATTCTGCCGCTGTGACCTTCTGCCCACAGCCAGCCAATTCCCTGTGACCCTGGCTTAGCTCTCTTCCCTCCCAGAGGATGGTGGTCCACCAGTCTATAGCATTAGTCTTGCCCTCTTTGGGGAGCTCCATTTGGCCATTTTGTCAATTCTTGGCCAAAGTACAAGAGCCTTTTAACTTGTTTCTCTGAAAACACCCCATCTTCCTCTAACCCATTCTATACAGAGCAAAAATAATCTCCTTAAAACACTGATTTCATTAAAAAAAAAAACTCTTCTACTTGCAAATTTTTAAATGGTGAGTCATTTATCACAGCAGGGAGAGCAAATGTGTGTTGACTTGTTCAAGGCCAACCTCACTAATCAAGATGCTCTGTTCTGCTCGGCCTAGATGAAGCTGTAGAATTCTCTTCCACAGTGGGTGCTACCCATCGATTGGAACTTACACAGGAGATAAATCTTATTTATCACCCCTAGCCTACCAAATTGTTTCCAAAGGTTGGGCTTTAAGTGTCTTCCGTCTCTGAATATTTGTCATATGTGCTAAAATCTTGCTGTCCAACATATGTAAACCCTATTTCCTCAACGAGACCAGAAGTTCCTCACTCTGTTTATGGTTTTTTTTCCCCACCATTAAATGTCTGGGATCTGCTCCCAGAGTTGAGGCAGGTTCCATTTAGAGGCATTCTCAGGTCAAAGAGGGGATGTTAAAGGTGCCGAAGGATGAGCTGATGGATGATGGAAATGAGACCAGAAGGAAAATCTAACTCTCATCAAAAAAGGTAGCAGAAAAAAACAAGGCAATAGAAGGCTGTAATTAAAAAACGGGTGCCAGGTGTGAGATCTAAGGAGCGAGGCAAGGTCACGGATGGAAAAGCCAGAGCTCAGGAGCCAGAGGCTAGGAAGCTAGTCGGGTTGCAGAATGCAAATTGGGACACAAGTGAGCTTGTGGAAATGCTTCTGAGAATGATCAGAGCTGCCTCTGTGCACGACCAGCCATTCACAGAACCATGCATGTAATATGCATCAATGCATAAAGAAGCAGACACATAAATCAAACTAACGCAGTCTGAGCCTCCGTTGAAAGACTATGCTGAACAGGAACTATCTACCGTTCCTCTCGGTCTCCTTGCCCCATGTGACACAAAAACATGGACTCAGCAGCTTCTAAATTATTGGTATTTAACCGTCTTTAATATTGTATTTGAGCCTGAGCGGCAAGGGCAGCTCTCAGTACACACTCTTGTAAGAAAGCAGACCTTGAAAAAGAGCCAGATGGAAACAAGAAGGACTCCACCCCAGGGACTTTGGCGCATTAGGTCTCCATGAAGCCTTTGTTGCCCCTCTCCTCCTGCCAAGCCGGAGGGACAGGCTCCTCGCTGCAGCTGCCTTGGCAAAAATGAATGATTTGGTCCTGCCAAGAAAGCAGGTGTCAGGCTGGGTAGTTCTCCTTTGCTTTGTTTTCTTCCATGGCAGGAACATGTGCCCCCTGAGTAGGCATTTGTTTGTGTAATCAGTAGGACTGCAGAAGCAGAGGCAGGGAGAGGAAGGTGAGTCAGGAAGGAAGAAGTGGCCCTGGGAGCCGACTAGAGCACGGAACAGCCAGGTGATGGAAACAAGGTCAACCAGCATTCACCTGCGTTAATGAGAGCGCGCTGACTCATGCAGCTCTGGGAACAGCGAAGACTGTTTGCATGCACTGATGACTCATCTGATGTAGAAGTCGAGCCACCAGCTATAATTAATCTTGTGCATTAAGACAAATTTGAGTAGTCTGAACATGAACTAATGAGACTGACCTGTATGTTCATGCAGCATTCAGAGCTGGGTGGATAAGTGTGTCGAGGGATGCCCTTGGGGAGTGCTTTTCCGGGTGGCCTGCAATTTCACCCATATGGTACGTTGGGCTGGATGGTACTTGCAGGCCATACTGCCCTCCAGTCCTCCTTTACTTATGGTGCTACGGTGTCCTCTGGAATAAGGGACGCTTATGGTTATTTCCAGTTTGCAACGGATTTTCGTGCTGTTTGTGGAATTTAGCATGCTAGAGCAACCAACTGTTGGTTGTTGTCATTCAGACTGGTAGTGGACAGGGATACCATGGTGGCTCAATCAGTGAAGTTGCCAGCTCTTGCCTTCGGCTCGGCTCATGATCTCAGGGTCCTGGGATTGAGCCCGACATCGGGCTCCACGATCAGTGGGGAGTCTGCTTGAGAATTCTCTCTCTCTCCCTCTCACTGTGCCCACCTTCTGTGCTCTCTCTCTTTCTCTCAAATAAATCAATCAATCTTAAAAAGCTGGTAGTGGATATTTGTGGGTTTTGTCAGGCTGACATCTATTGCATATTCCCCTAATAATAGGTACTCAATTCCTTGAAGATGCCTTCCTTCCCATTGGAGACAGCTTGGTAAGACTGCAGTGAAGGTGTCCTGTCCTTTCTCAACTAAGGAATGAACACATGACCCATGCCATTCATTGGCTTCTTCCCCACACATTTGATTTTGGCCAGGATGAGCAACAGCTAGAGAAAGAGTAGATCCGTGGACCAATTTTGTCCAGCAACAGCTCCCAGGAAAGAAAGCCAGATGTTCTTAACACCATAAGACCTGGAAGGTTGCTCTGGTGCCAAGCTTGGTTCCCCAGCTAGTCTGAATTTGGTTCTCTGAGCCTGTACTTTCCGCTCTTCCATGTCCTTCCTCAAATCCCCCTCTTTGTTTAGGTTGGCAAGAGTTGGTTTCTGCTGCTTATAACTAAAGATCCCTAACTGATACAGATTCATGTCCCCAAAGTTTCTACTACAGATATTCAAGGAAATGAAGTTTATGAGTGAACCCAGCAAACTGATGACATGAGTGCTGGTTAAGAAAACATCTATGTATTTTACAAGGCTCATTACTCCAAATCTTCTTTTCCATATCAGCCATGCCTTGAAGTTTCTTTTCTGATTAACCTGTCGTTTATTTCAAGTCCTTTATCAAATATTTTCCCAAGTATAAATAATAAATGGGCAATATGTCACCTGAAAACTTGCTTATCCACAAACATCTTTCACCCAGACAAGTCTTGTGGGGGTGGGGAGAGGGGAGGAGGGCTGGTGGTACTTTGTCTTCTTACAATACATGAGGTAAGTATTTGACTCTCAGGGTGTGAAAAGAAAGACAATCCCCGTGGAAGAGAGAAACACAGCGAAGTATCCAAAAACAATGGAGAAAGGGAAATGACAATCACATATTTTATTCAATCAAATGTACCATCAATTCTCCGAAACACTCTTATGTCCCAGTAAGAAAGAAAGACAAATGCTACCAGTCACTTGGGGCACCTATTCCCAAAGTCAGAGATCTTGCAAAAAAATGCAAGAAAAAAATGTTTTAAAGTGATGACTTTTGGTAATAAAAATGGCAACTAAGTGTAGGGAGCCCTAACTACATGATAGGCTCTGTTCTAAGTGTTTCACATACATTAATTCATTGAATCCTCACAGTCTGATGAGATAGTAATGATGTGTTAACACAACTAATATCCATAGTTAGCCAAACAGATGGCTTAGGCTTAATGTCAATTCCAAGTGGAGTTATTAAGGGTTTTATATGAGCAGACAGAGTGTTTTAATCAAAGCAACAATTAAAATTAGGTGGGAAAGTATTGCTCTGATATTTATCTTTTGTGAGATTAATTTCTAAGATGTAAGCTTGTCTCGTGCTCAAAAATACATTCTTAGTTTTGTTTCGGTCTTTACAATAAAAAATATGGCATTGTTTCTCATCCTTATTCTATGAATCTTAAAAGGCCGTTGGGCCAAAAGCAAGAAATATTTTGCTTAATTCCCTATTGCTGGCCCTGGTTGTGTAGGATTGAAAAAACAGTGTTAATCAGTAATTCTTTAAAGATATTTTGTGGAAGACTGGCATGGGGATGTTGTGTTATAACCTGAAAAAAAATCCCGGGGCTCAGGGAGCCAGTCTCAACATGGTGAACGTTCAAAGAAACGCAGTCCAATAATCAGTTGTGATCAATATCTTTCCCTTTCTTGCATTTGTCAAAGAATGCTAAAAGAGATCCAGTTCGTAATTCACAATATCATTTCTTAAATATTTCTTTGCCTCCTCCTCCTTCTAAGATTATTATGCATCTCAAGTTTTCCCTAAAACTCCTCTTTCCCCATTTCTTATATACAACTCTCCCCACAAACTATTTTGGATACCCTCTACCTTTATAGGATCGTATCCTTTCTTCTTCTCTCCCTTTCTTTCTGATACTTAAAATTTCTTTTAAGAAAGCCCCAGTCCAATCTGTTGCCATCATCCGTTCCAGGTGCCTGGGGCTTTTACCCTCTGGAGTGATGGGTTTGTCTGGGAAGGACCATGAAGTGAATATAACATTAAAGGAGATAAGCTTAATAAACTTTGTAAGAAGTTCGCATAACGTGTGCAGGTCAGGAAAGAGAACATTCCTTTTATGGTTATGATATTTCTGGGGGTTATTTTAAAAAAAATGTACATTGGTCATTTATGTTGATAAACCTTAGGTACCTTGGGGCACTTCGGTGGTTCAGTTGGTGACACGTCTGCCTTTGGCTCAGGTCATGATCCCAGCATCCTGAGATGGAGCCCTGGCGGGTTCCCTGCTCAACCGGGGATCTGTCTTTCCCCCTCCCTCTCCCTCTGTGCTTGCACACTCTCTCTCAAGTAAATAAATAAAATCTTAAAAAGAAAATTTTGGTACCTCCTGAAGATTTACAATCATATTAGCATATAAAAGGCACTGCAAAGTCTTATAGTAAAGAAGCCCATTTATCTTTGTTTTATCTGGTATTTCTGAAATATACTTGAAAACCTTCTTTCTTTCCCCCACCTCCTCCCCCTTACACACACAAGTACCCATAGAATGCCATTTGGGTAAAGTGGCCTTAAGTGACACAAAAATATAACAAAAGTCATTGAAGGTACACTTAGATACACAGAACGGTAGAATGGGTATTTCAACGAGGACAGCAACAGTTTGAATGTGATCTGCACTTTCCACAAAACATGGAAAGTAGTGCCACGTTGTCTCTCATCTTGCAGTTATGATAAGATAACTGAGCCAGAACGGTCACCGGCTCCGTCTGTCCAGCTAGTAGTCACACAGGTGCCAGCTGCAAAACCGGTTCTGGACAACAGCTGACCTTGCATTTGATTTTGCCATGAAGTTTTGGGTTATTACCTCCCTAGGTCTCTTGATTTCCCTTGGATAGCAGCCAGATCTTCATTAATGCTCCAAGTTAATGCTGGAGATTAGCCCAGTAGTCCATTAGCGATTACGTTAAGTTTAATGTCACTGGGCATGGAGAGTATGATTAGATTGTAGATAGTCTTGCCCTATCGCTGGAGGTAATATGTACCTGGGTGTCTGAGCAAGTTTCCATTTGGGATCATCTGGAAAATAGCCCCTGAAACCACACATGCTCCCTTGGGTATCCAAAGTATTGCCTAGATTGAGGAGGGGAAACGGCTGGGGGATAATTTGCAAACTGGTAAAGCTTTAGCTAAATCGGATAACACTGGAGAGCTTCCTAGGCAAAGGTGCAGAAGATTCATCATTAATTTAAAAAAAGGCAACAGAGAAACAATTCTTGAATATTATGACTCTTTGACTGCTTGTTTTACTTTGAATTGTTGTTATTGAGAACAAGGCTGGAGGCCAAGACGCAAACCCACATCACTGCCTGTGGCTTGTCATTTGTTGAATTAGATTTGCACCAAGTCAGTAGAAGTGACTGTGTTCGCCTACATTTCCTCCTGAAATTCACTGGGAGCCGTTGGACAGCTTTAAGGAGCAGGCATCTAAAAAGTCATTCCACTTATACAGAATTGCAGAAAAAACATGTATCCAAAATAGGGTATTGGTTCTTATATTACATCCATGTATGGCCATCATGAGTGCCTTCCACAAAGTGTTTCCAGATCTCCTTTTGGACACACAGCAGGATTACATCTCTTTGCCTGCTTTATGTTAGTGAGGCCATAGGACTAGCTAAAGCTAGTTAGTGCTGGTTAAAGCACTGAGGAAATGTAAAAGCAAATACCATGTCACTTCCAAGAAGAAACTTAAGGGACCAGTGAGTATTTTTCTATGGGTATGTTTCCTTTTGCCTGGATCCTGGTGTGAACACAAAATGGAACAGAGCTCCCAGCTGACCCACGACAGGCACATCAAGTGAGCAAGAAATAAAAAATTATGTCGCTGAGATTTCGGGGGGTGTTTATTCCTGCAGCTTAACCCAGCCTGTTCTGTCTGGCACACCGCACAATGAGACTTTAGACAGTCTACAGAGTAGAAAAATATTAAATAATGAGAAGATAGAGGTATAATATGGCAAGTTAAAAAATAGAATTTTTAACAAACTTGTGTTCAGTTAGTACAAAATAGATGTGAAATGAGGGTTCCTGGGGGAGACTGGATCTTTGGAATTTTGAAGTTGGAAAACATTCTATTAAACTGACACCTGTGTGGGTAGAGACTAAAAGTTGACCTTTGGGTTTAACTGCCTTTGGAGGGGAATAGCTTAAGATCTGGATCTGTAAAGGAACTAAATATTCTCTTTCCTTGAAAAAATTTTTTCTGGACTGGAGAGAGGGCATTGGACCTCTTCTCCAAGAGACAGAGCAGCCTAATACTTCCTGGGGTTGGGGAGCAAGCCAGCCTTGGCCACACAGAAAACCCAGGACCCAAGCCAAGACCCTAAAAGCCACTTGACCTGGTTGGTGAGGGGCTGTTTGCAGTTTGAAGGAAATCGCTAAGGAAAGAGTGTGTCCTTTCCTCAGCCTCCCTTTGGACCTATGAGCATGAGTTCACAGCAAAGGTAGCCAAGGGCACCAACACCACGGGGGAGGGGCAGACTGAGGGAGAAGGAACAGAGAGCCCTCAGCCAGGGTCATGGGTAAACATGTGAAAATTCAAACCCCCCAGGGAGACACAGGGGACACTCAACAACCACCTTCCCATCTACCTGTTCTCATTCTTCCCTCTTCTCAGCTCTCCCAGTGCCCTGAGTCACGCTGTCGCGATGACAAGGCAGGAAAGGGTACATACATGACTGGGCTGCCCCATCTCTCCTCTGTGCGCTCCCTGAAGACGAAGCGGGATGACAAGTAAGAGGAGTTCACCCCAGGAAGCTTGTCTCTGAGAACAGAAGCCGTCCCAACAGGGTAAAAGAGAAAATAATTATCTGGGAAGGCTATAATTAATAGTGTCAGCTTTAACCTTTGTTCCAATAGGAGGATGTCTGGTCTAAGGCACGGCCAAGACCTCATGCTCTTTCTACAAGAAAGGGTTGTCCTCGGGTGTGGAAGTCCGTGCTTACCACAGCCAGCACCAGCCTTCTCAGAGGACGGTGTGCCTTCTAAGGACCCCCAAAGTAAGCAAGGGTCTTGTGGTTCTGCCTGCTAGCTGCTATCAAATTAGCCCCTTCTGTCCTGTTTCCCCAAGAACCCACTGCCAGGTCTAGTGCACAGGAAACAAATGTGAAATAACGAACTCAAACCTGAGACTATAGAGCGAGCTTTGGAAAATGCAAGTTGTAGAATCCATGGGACTAAAATGTTCATGTGAAGGATTCATGCATGTGGCTGTGTTGGGGATGCGTGTGTGTGTGTGTGTGTGTGTGTGTGTGTGTGTGCAAGGAGGGGTGGGTGTGTGTGTTGATCAGAGAAGCTTCCATCCAACAGAGGGTTGACAGGGACTCCAAGAACTTACATATGGAAGTGGGAGTGGAAATCCATATTTTAGTGATTTTTTTTCCCTTCCTCACAGACAAGTGACATTTTTTCAAAGATCTATTCTGCAAGCAAAAGGGGGGAGGGACATATGTCAGTGTTAAGTGCTTGGAAGAGGAATTATGGAGAAACACTACCCATTTAACTTATCTCGGCTCTATGAAAGATTATAGGGTTTGGACTATTTCTGGCCACATCTGAGTGTCTGTGAAAAGCGGAAGTAAGGTTGTTAAGTCTCATGGGCATTTTATGCATTTAGTAATTCGCCTGGAGCAGAGAGTCTAGACACCCTCCTGGGAGCGTGAGGGAATGTAGCACTTTGCTATGACCTTCAGCACTCTTGAAAGAGGAAAGGGAAAGCCCATCTGGGAGACCCTGAAACCAATGGTCCCAGGAGTTCTTAGGGAAAAGCACCAAAAAGCAAAGTGGAAAGTGCAGTGGTCTGGCTTCCACACCGAGGCTGGGCCTCTGCCATCCCGAGAGAAGCAGCCAGAGGTCCAGGACGGTTCAGGACCTCTGCTAGCTCCCGGTGCCCCTGTTGTCCTACCTGGGAAAACTAGAAACTAGTTCCGTCTCCTTGGGCCTTGGCTCCTGTGTGGAGCAAACAGCCTCCATCACTGGAACATGGAACTAGTTCACATTTAGGAAGGACTGCCTATGTGCCAGGAACCAGAGCACACATTCGATTCATTTCTTCTTTGTGTCAGCCCTGTGAGGTAGGTAGTATTAGGAGATTTCACTGATTTTAAGGTGTGAATTTTTTCTTTCTGTTTATTTTTAAAGATTTTATTTTTATTTGTTTGACAGACAGAGATCACAAGCAGGCAGAGAGACAGGCAGAGAGAGAGAGGGAAGCAGACTCCCCACCGAGCAGAGAGCCTGATGCGGGGCTCGATCCCAGGACCTTGAGATCATGACCTGAGCTGAAGGCAGAGGTTTTAACCCACCGAGCCACCCAGGCGCCCCTTTTCTTTCTATTTTAACATTCTTTTATCAGGACGCATCGTGTAATGGATGAGAAAGCATATAAGTCAGGACTCGATTTATAGTTTTAATTCTTTCTCAGTGGCAGGTAAATTGGTGGTATGTTAGATTCAGTGAGGAAACTGAGGCCCAGCTGGGATAAATAACTCTCCTGAGACCATACAGCTAGAAAGTGGACTCTAATTCAGGCTGTTTTTAGAGTGGAGTTTCTTGTAATGAGCTCCATCTCCTGGTTCCTCCCCTTACTGGCTGTGTGACCTTGGACAAGTTCTTAACCTCCCTGTGCCTCAGTTTTTTCTTCTGTCCAATGGTGATAATAATAGTAACTGCTTCATAGGCTTGTAGTTAAATAAGTTCATACGCGTAATGTTCTTATGATAGTGCCTGACATATGATGGTATGTCATAGCTATGACTAATAGCTAAATAAAATTTAGCTATTAGCTTTAATTATTGTAAAGAGGAAACCAGCATCACTGGCTCTGAAGAGAAGGCAGTCAGAAAAAAGGCTAGAACTAGTGAAATAATATGTTCACCAGCATATCCCTAAAATCGTCTTGGCCTCGGGAGAGACGTGTTTTCTCCATCTGGGAAAATGTGCTTTTCTTTTCCCTAAAACTGAGGGACGAGGTCAAAGTGAAATGGGAGAGAAGCTGAGGGAGTGGTCGTTACCGGCCAGGGAGAAGGGACAAGGGACAGAGAGGGGAAGCTGGGGTGTGCTTGAGGAAGCCGGCGTGGCCTCCATGCAGGAAACAGTGACAACAGCGGGGGGAATCTCCTGACCCACACTAAAAAACGCCTTCTGCGATCACAGTCCACAGTAAGTCATGGGGTCAATTTGGGGGTCAGAACCAGCATCGTTAGAAAGACAATAGAGGGAAGGGAAGTGGGCACAAAGCAAGGCAAGTACTGGAGGGTCAGGTGTAATAATAAGCAGCATTTTATGAAATTCGGGTTTCAGTTAAGAATGAATAGGTGAGTGTAACGCATTCTGACATAAAATGTATTTCTCTCCATGGGTCTCAGTTCACAAGTTTGAAAGCCATGGGACTAAAGATGTGATTAGACATTGGCCAAAGAATAAATGCCCGGTATAAATTTAAAGTAATGTGCTTTATAGATACTAAATTATATATATATTATATAAATTATGAATATATAATATATATAATTTAGTAAATTATATGTAAATATATAATTTATTAATTTATTATTAATGATTATTTATTAAATTAAATTATTTATTAAATATACAATCAATTAATATATAATTTATATATTATATAAAATATATATTTATACATATAAATATATTTATACATATACAATATATACATATAAATATTTTATATATATAGTATATGTAACAACCAGGAGCTCCTGGTTCCACATGAGTGCAACTTTCTGAAAGCACAGGTCTGACCCCTTATAAGACCCCTATAGATTAGTCCAGCCTTCTTCCTCTCTTTGCCTTGAGGAGACACGCTGCCCCCCAACCCCATCCTGGCACTGATTCTGCCTCCCCTTGGCTTGGCCTCTGTTGCTTTAGACCTAATTCCAGCCCCTCCCCTCCCACCCCATCTCTTCCGATGACCTACTGATCCCAACCCAACCTGCCCAGGCCAGGCTACCTCTTGTTGATCCACGGAGCCCGGGACCTCCACACAGGACGCCCGGTCATCTTGGGAGGCTGACTGCCTTCTTTCGTGTTTTCATGAACATAATTGAAGTATAAATAACAAAGAGGTGGAGAAGCCACGCTCCTCGAGAGCGACATTAACTCAAAGCCCCTGGAGGCCTGAGTCCGAACTGTTTGACTTAACACTCAAATCCGGGGTTGGGTCAGAGTGGATCCTACACCTCGAACCATCTCTCTGATTGGAACCACACAACACAGCTGTGCAAAAATAGGCCTAGCCTTACACTTCAAAGTGACTTGGGGCGCCTGGGTGGCTCAGTCGGCTAAGCCACTGCCTTTGCCTCAGGTCATGATCCGAGGGTCCTGAGATTGAGCCCAGTGTCCGGCTCCTTGCTCAGCACGGAGCCTGCTTCCTCCCTCTCCATCTGCTGCTCCCCCTGCTTGTGCTCTCTCTCTCTCCCCTTCTCTGTCAAATAAATAAATAAAATCTTTTAAAAAAAAAGTGACAAGTGGTGGGGATTAAGTCTTCATCTGCCCCCCCCCATCAAATTAACATTGTTTTAAAATGTGCACATGCAACATGGTATTAAATGACTGCTGGGGATTTGGAAGAACCTTTCCCTGGAACACAGAACAAGGCCAAGAGCAACTGGTGTGAAGCTAGTCTCATCCGCATACAGGGCCTGGCTTTAGCTATCTCCTCCTCTCCTTCTAAGGCCATGTCAGACTGTATTATTCAGGCCCCATGAACTTGTGTTTTCCAACTTAGTTCTATCTTTTAGGTAAAACAGTTACTACTAATTATCAATTAACAGTGGAGGGAGACCCCATAAGAAAAAGCAGTGAAATCTTATCAGTCTATCAAGTTGGAGGTTATTGGTCCATCTTGCAAAAGGTGAACGAAATACGGACATTTGCAGATTCAGAATAGTCCACTAAAATCCTCCTACGACTAAAGAAGGTACCAACTGGACATCACTGAGCATGAAAGAGACTTCACGGGCAAGAATTCCCATAATGGAGGCATTTGAAAATGTAGCCGCTGTTTATAAGCCCCTCGTTGCCTGTAATTCAACTAATCATTACCTAATGATTACTTTTTGGTCACTAGTACATAATTAACTTTCTCCCATTCACTAGTTATCCCTCGAGTAATATGAAATAGGAAAAAAAAAATTTAACTTCCAGAAGATATTCCTTGCTTTTCTTTATAAGAGAAAGTTCATTTTTATACAAGCATTTATTTAATTTTTTTTTTTAATTTTATTTTTCATAAACATATAATATCAGCATTTATTTAATTTTTAAAAGATTTTATTTATTTATTTGTCAGAAAGAGAGAGAGCACAAGCAGGCAGAGATGCAGGCAGAGGCAGAGAGAGAAGCAGGCACCCCACTGAGCAACGAGCTCCATGCAGGGCTCGATTCCAGGACCCTGGGATCATGACCTGAGTTGAAGGCAAACACTTAACCCACTGAGCCACCCAGGCATCCCTTATACAAGCATTTAAAAATTTCCCTGCGTGTATAGGAATCTAACTATTGAATTGAGAAATGAGTTTATTACTTCTTTGGTCCTGTGAGAAAGGCAGGCCAGAGTTGGCAGCTGGCAGGAGGAAAAGTTTGGCTAAATCCCTGTGTTCTAAAGGGATAAACAGCAAGCTGCTTCCAGGCTTAGGCTGTGCCCCCAGGAACTGAGCTGGGAGGTGATCCGAATGCTCCTTCATGGCCCTTTCTGGAACTTCTTACTTACAAGCTCATTTGGTGCCTGTGGCAGAGTCTCTGGGATTTCTTTGGAGGTGGCAATCTCTGTCCTTTGAGGATGGGTTTTATTTGTTGAAATGACCAGAAGTCTGTTGGAGTCAGATAGGGTGAATCAGGTCAAGTGAGTTAAAACAAGTTATGACTTTGAAGAGTCTGTCTTTCTCCTCAAGCTCAACAGCAGACCCTATAGGAATGAATACACCTGCTCATTAAGGTACATGGAACATGGTCCCAGGAGAGGGGAAGGGAAGAAGTGAGGAAAATATGAAGCTTAATGGCGTACAGCCAGGATTGGAGCTGATAAGATCAACATCACCTTTTCTAAGTGTTTGACTTTAAGGCTTATCAACAAGGGACAAATGGAAGAAAGGAAAGCATTTCTATTTCCTCTAATGAAAGCCAAATTCCAGCACAACCCAAAATTCTAGAACGGAGAGCCAGAAAGATCTCCCACCAGCATTCCATTCTGTGGGTAATTCCTCCTCCTCCTCAGTATTGAAGAATAACCAACCCAGACTGGGGGGAAGGGCAATGGAAGAAGACAAGGAAAATTCAGTCCTTTCTCTGTTGACATAAGTCACACATGATGTAAAAAAGGAAGAATTAGAAACCCAAGATGAAAAAATAAAAACCTGGCATTAAGAGATAAACCCTATTAATATGTTTTGGTGTAACTTCTTCAAAATGTTTATATATATCATCAGTACGTACAAATGTATATTGTTATGTCTACCTAGATACACATATAAAATGTATTTTCCGCCCAGATGGCATCACTTTGCTTTCTATTAACAAGAAAACGTGAATATTTTGCGTGTCAGTGTAATTTTAGGTGGTTACTTTGCAGTATTTTCACAGACAGATGATTATTTAACCAAATCTTAATCTTTTAGACATTTACTTTTTTTTTTTTACAGGTTTTTTACTATTCCTGCATAATATATAAGGTTTCCCTAACTCAGTCAGATGGCTCTAAGCATTTGTCCAATTTCTTCCTCCCCACAGTGAAAAGTTTATTGCTTTTTCTCCTGATAGAAATTGAACATAGTAATTGCCAAAAAAAAAAAAAAAAAGAATTCAAACACTACGTTGAGGAGAAAACTAGAAGCCGCTGACATCCAACTTTCCAAGAGAATGATTATTAGCATTTCAACGCCTATCCTGTCCTGTAATTCTTTGTGTTATGTGCACAGGCGTATTAATTTCACAGACATGTACATGCACACACTCGTACACACAAGGTGTAAGAAGGCATTTTTAAAGGGATTGGTGATATATGATTCTCTGTGTCTTAATAATTCACATAATGGACGTTCCTCCAGGTCAAGTAGAATATATAGATCATTAAGTTTTAATTCTTGCATAATAGTCTGCTGAAAGGATTATCATAATTCATTCTGCTATTCTTTTATTAATGAGCTTTTGATTACCTACCAACTTTTTATTATTAGAAATAATGCTGCAGTAATCATATACATATATGTATATCCTTGAATACACACACGCACACTTATGTACTAGAGCCTTTACTTCTATAATGTAATATAATATAATATATAATATAAATTCCCAGGAGTGGGATTGCTGGGTTGAATTGTATATGCATTTACAGTTTTTAATAGAGATCATGAATTGCCTTTTCCCATTTCTGCCAGTGATGTCTGAGCATGCCCTTGCCCTGCTCCCATTTCTGCTAATAATAGGTGCTATTATTAAACTTTTATTTTTGCTACTATGATGGGTATTATCATGGCAATTTTAATTTCCATTTCTCTGCCTCCTGGGGGAAGGGTGAACATTTTATCATGCATGCTCTTCTGTCAATTGCTTACTCATGTCTCCAGCCCATTTTGCTATTGGGTTGATTATCTTTATGTTATAAATTGTGAGGGAGCTTTCCATATAGTATAGATAGTAATTTTTTATCTGTCATTTGAATTTAAAATATTTCCCCTAACTTGTTTGTCTAGTGACTTTGACTTTGTATCTTTGCACTATAAATAACACCCTAAAGCTTTAATACCTTAACATTTTAGGTGTGTATGTATGATATATATTTGATACAAGTATATATGTCATATATATTTATCACATATCCTGTCTTAGTTTAAAAGATTTCTCTAATATTTCTCCAATTCATGAGTGTACTGAAAGTACTCTAATTTTTTTTATAAAATCATTGATATTCATTTTTAATTTCTACTCTTTAATCCATCAGGAATTTATTTTTGAAATTAATGTAAATGGTGTAAAGGAGAGACCTCAAATTTATTTGTTTTGTTTTAGGAATATATCCAATTGTGGTGAGACTGTTAATTAAATTTCTCCAGAATAGAATACACACTGGTACGTGCATGTGCATGCACACCGACACACACACACACACACACACACACACACACAGATACCTAATTCTGAGCTCTCATTCTTTTTACTGATTTTTTAGTACAGTACTAGGCCACTCTGTAATTTTTCTTATTATAGTGGCTCTTAAGTAGTTTTAATGTAGTATTTTTATGCTGCCATTCTTTATTCATCAGTTTAAGAGCATTTTATCCAATTAAAAGTACCACTGGGATTCTACTGGGGTTGTACTAAATTTATATACTATCTTCAGGAGAACAAAACTTTTTTATAATACAGAGTATTCCTTTTCAAGAACATAGTATAGACTTCTACTTGTTCAGATCATATATTTGCCCTCTAGTATGATTTTTAAAATACAGATCCTGTTCCTCTCTTGTATAATTCATTCCAAATTCATTTTTGTCAGTATCACGAGTGGAATATTTTTCTCATTTCCATCTTCATATGGAGCTGCTCACCTAGAAAAAGCTAATAATTTTATATCATTCTTTTGTAGCTACTTCATTTATCAAATTCTTTTATTACTTCTGCTTGTGTTTCACTAGAGTGTCTTGGTGACAACACGTATGAAATGATAGTATCAGCCAGAAATTTCACTTCTTTCGATATTTACATAGTGCATTTCATGTTTATTGCATTCATTAGACCCTCCAAACAGTACTCAATAATAATGGTTGATCATAAGCATTCCTGTCTTGTTCTTGATTTTAATGGAAATAGCTTTAACCACATGAATACAAATCTATTAGTTGCATTTTTTTTTTAAAGATTTTATTTATTTATTTAACAGAGAGAGACACAGAGGGAGGGAACACAAGCAGGGGGAGTGGGAGAGGGAGAAGCAGGCTTCCCACCTAGCAGGGAGCCTGATGTGGGCCTCGATCCCAGAACCCTGGGATCATGACCTGAGCGGAAGGCAGCCACTTAAGGACTGAGCCACCCAGGTGCCCCGATTAGTCACGTCTTACCAGTTAGCTTACGTGGCAGCAAAGCAACTAAGAAATATGGAGGCCTTGAGCAATGCAAGTCTATTTTTAGCTCACATCACCTACTGGCTGCTCATAGATTGTAGTCCTGCTCTTTCTGGATCTAAACTAAAGGTAGAACATCTGTCTGGGATCTGCCATTCTGTGAAAGATGAAAAAGAGCAGTGGCCATACCACAAGTTGATCCTTAATGCTTCCGTCCAGAAGGAACATACATGGCTTCCACTCACATTCATAGACCACAGCAGGTCATAAGGCCGGCTTAATGTCAATGTTGTGAAGGGAGGGCTGCAAACAACTGGAACTAATAATACAATCTACCACAGTCTGGCCCCGGGTCAAAAATATTATCTTTTCTTCTTTCATTCACAAGATAAAAACACCTGTTTTCCCCCAAGAAAAACCCCTAAAACATCCTAGCCAGTTCTGAGTGACGAGACCATTCAAGACTTTATAATATCCCTCCTATCCTATTTGGATGCGGCTCCTCTTGATTTTGAAACCAAAACGGGACAAAAAAAGAGCATACCCTCTGGTATTCCCAATGGACAATGGTAGAAAACAGAGGGGGAAGAACGGAGCAGTCACCGATGCATGGCAATTCTGAAATTCCACAAAGGAAATGCTGCAAGGACCTCACTGAGGTTTTGATTTGTATTTCCCTGATGCAGAGTGATTTTGAGCACTTTTTCATGTGTCTGTTGGCCATTTGGATATCTTCTTTGGAGAAATGTCTGTTCATGTCTTCTGCCCATTTCTTGATTGGATTATTTGTTTGGATACTAGCCTTTTATCTGATATGTCATTTGGAAATATCTCCTCCCATTCTGTCCATTGTCTTCTGGTTTTGTTGACTGTTTCCTTTGCTGTGCAAAAGCTTTTTATCTCAATCAAGTCCCAATAGTTAATTTTTGCCCTTGCTTCTCTTACTTTTGACAATGTTTCTAGGAAGAACTTGCTGTGGTTGAGGTCGAAGAGGTTGTTACCTGTGTTCTCCAAGGATTTTGATGGATTCCTATCTCACATTGAGGTCTTTCATCCATATTGAGTCTATTTTTGTGTGTGGTGTAAGGAAATGGTCCAGTTTCATCCTTCTGCAAATGGCTGTCCAACTTTTAAAGAGGGATTCCTTGATGAGTCCTAATCTCTGCTCCCTACAAATACTGTCCCAGGTTGTTGTTTTCCAACTGAGAGGCTCTGTCCTCTCAGGGGTCTTTCTATTTCTGTTATTTCTCTTGGTCATTCTTAAAGGATGTTAGAGATTATGTCTTCCCTTGGGGCTCAGCACCTTTTTCCCCTTATCTTGCTCTCTGTCCGAAGAAGCTTGGAGATCCCAGAATTGTTTCAAGTCTGGAACAGCCCATGGTCACTGGGGATTGGTGGTTCTTTTAGTAGTACATCTTCCCCCAAACTGTTGCCCTATTTTCTCTTGACTTTGTTTGGAGTAATTTGAGCTTATGAACTCCTGTAGGGAAATCATGAAATAGTCATTCTTGGCTGAGCCATCCTTTCCAACTGTGTGCTACCTTCACTGGATCAGAAGCTTTCACAAAAGGCCTAATGGCCCTAGTCTTGATTTGGTTCTTATCACACAGCTATCTCAGTTGACCCTTGTTGCTCAAAGTCCTTCTCAGTTTGATTTTATACTGGTTGGAGATAATGAACAATTCCATTTTCTAATCATGCTTGCAAACCAGCCAATTCTTTCCTGAGTTTATCTCTTCCTTGTAATAATTTAACACACCCAGACAATAGCAACCAGTACATACTAATAGCATTTTACTCCCAAACTTTTCATATAAATTCATAAGCTCATTTGGTACATTTTCTGCCTTTGGAGACACCATTGGTAATAATATTGAGAATGGCCACTACATCACACAGACCATCTTTCCAGCCTCCACTGACAATTTCATTGCCATAACTGCCTGGCCCTGAGAGCCAATGCCCTATAATTTAAGTTTTCTTTGTTGATTGCTTGTTGTTTTGTTTGTCTGTTTTTGGCATCGTTCTACTCCTGGTCATAACTTTGATATTATTTTGATTTGGCTGTTATGTTGTGATAATAATAAAATCTCAGTGGCTTACAACAAAGAGCAAAGTAAAAAATAAAACTTTGCTCTTTGTTGTAAGCCACTGATAGGCTGTGGGTAAACTGTGGCTCTGCCCTTTGTCTTTTTATTCTGGGATTCAGCCTAGGGATCCAGTATTCCACCGACATTTGCCATTTTTTTTAAGAGGGAAAACAGCAATGGTCAGTTCATACAGTGGTCCTGTATCATCTATCCATCATCACGCTGCATGCATCAGCTCCACAGTGACATACATCACTTCCTCTCATAGTCATTGCTTTATTCAAAGTAGATAAAATGGCCAAAACCTAGCGCCATGATGTCACACTGTCAGTGGGGCAGGGAAGAGTAATCCTTTTGCTTGGAAGGCAACAAATAATTAAGAACAAGATTATTGTCTACCATAGCATTTCACCATTTAGATTTATATTTGCTGCTACTTTTCCATGTACAGTCTTTGTCTGTAATCTGAGTAGTTTCCTTCTATTCCTATTTTACTATATATATACATTTATATGTGTGTATATATATATACATATATATATATATATATGTTTGTGTGTGTGTGTGTGTGTGTGTGTGTATTTTAAGAAAGCGTTGCTGAATTTATCCAAAGCTTTCCAGCATTTATTGATATGATGGAATGCTTTTTCTCCTTTAATTTGTTGATGTAATATTTACCAATTTCCCCATGTTTAACTATCCATTAATTTGTGGAATAGACTGTACTTGATAACTATGGACTATTCTCTTGCTAGTCCAATGACTACCATTTAATAAAATGTACAGTGTTTGCATCTGTATTCATTAGTGTGATTAGTTGATAATTTTTTTGGTTCAATTTCAGGCTTAGGTATTAAATTATACTAGCTTCATAATGTGAATTGGGAAGTTTTTAACCTTTATTTTTATAGATTACAATCTTTTATTGAATTATCCATTCTTTAAATCTGTCTAGAACTCAGATTTGAAATTACCTGATCTTGGTGACTTCTAAAATGATTATTTGTCAATCATCTATCAAACATTTGATGATAATTGATCTATTAAAATTTTCCACTCCTTCTCTGGTCACTTCTGGGAACTCAAAATTTATAAGAAAATCTTTATCGTAGGTTCTCAAATATTTGTCAAAGAGTTGCATGTACATTTTATTGTATTTATTTTGTATCTGTGATTATGTCTTGCTTATTCATTCCAAACTTGTACCTTCTCACATTCTTTTTTATATTCACACCTGTGAGTCACATACTTATTTTATTGATAAAAGTAGCTCCTGAATTTAGTTCTCCTTTTACTATTATTTTGCTTTCTGATGAAGTAATTTTAGCTGTTGTCTTTATTCATTTTTTGTTTTTTTCTAATTTCTTAAGAAAAGTGCTACCTTTTGGCAAATGTTTTATCTTCTTAAAGAAGACTACTACAACTATAAATTCTTCTTTAGCAGCCTCTCATTTCTTATGTTATAAATAGACCCATTTTCATTACTTTCTTGGTAGTTTATTATAACAATTTAATCACTGTCCCACACCTTTTATCTTCAGACTCATTAAAATTAAGTTTAAAAGTTCCCTTTATGGTTCATCTCATCTACTCCCATTACTTAAACTACTACTTTTAAGTGGGTGGTTTCCAAATTTCCCAGAGGCTGTAGTCGCAGATATCTGACATGCCAATGGATATAACTAGCTCAGTTTGCTTGACCTTGGTGACATTTCTTTAAATCAACAGTAACAGGGGCGCCTGGGTGGCTCAGTGGGCTAAAGTCTCTGCCCTCGGCTCAGGTCATGATCCCAGGGTCCTGGGATTGAGTCCCACTTTGGGCTCTCTGCTCAGCGGGGAGCCTGCTTCCCTTCCTCTCTCTCTGCCTGCCACTCTGCCTATTTGTGATCTCTCTCTTTCTGTCAAATAAATAAATAAAATATTAAAAAAAAACAATATTTTTTCTCCACCATAACTATATTTATTTGTACCACTATCCATGTAGTAGTTCAAGGTAAAAACTTAGAATTCATCCTTGACCTCTCCCTACTCCCATAACCAATCAAACACCAAATCCGCCCATCTTCTCAGTTGCTGCTGTTGCTGCCCCAGTTTTAACCCTCATCATCTATAGCAGGTTAGTACAAAGGTGCATGACTTTCTTTCCTTCTTTCTGCTGCCGGCCGCATCCTACCCCAAACATATCCTACAAAAGTTCTAGATTGACTTATTGAAAATGTGAGTCTCACCATATGGTATCCTCACTTAAATATCCTTCAGTGCTCCCTATTTCTAACACAAACTCAGCATAGCCTATAAGGTGCTATAGATCCTCACCTAAAGAGAAAAGCAACTAACAACACTAATAACGTAGTATGATCCGTGTAATGAGTTACTGTATTAATGAGCTTTTGTATTTAATGACATACGGAGGGCATTGGGTAGAGAAAATGACTAACACATATTCTCTGCCTACTGTGAACTGAGCCCTATGCTAGGGTTTTATAATCTCATTTAATCATTATGCTGGTGAGGTGGGCAGATAGGAATGCATCCAGGTGCAAAAATTAGAATATCTCACCTGTGACAGCTTCAGCCACAATGACGCTTAATTTTCTTGTTTTACGTTAAACCTAGAAGTTGGTGTCTCTGGCCAGATGATGCCATCAAAGACTCCTAGACTTTTCTATTTTTCTGTTCTGCCATATCTAGCATGTTGGCTTTTCATCCTTATTTTGTTTCCTCATGAATGTAGGGTGGATAGTGAAGCCCCAGGTTTCAGAGAGAAAAAGGGAAAAAGGGGACACCAGCGAACAATTCCTCTGACCCTAACCCCTTTAAAAGGAAGCAAAACTTTCCCACAGGCCCCTAGAAGTTTTCCATTTACTTCTCATTGGCCACAACTGCTTACCTGGCTACTACCATTTGCAAGGGAGATGAGAGAGCAAGAATTTAGGGAAGAGGGGCCGAGGATAGTGGCTCCCCACATCTCATTGTCTCCCATATACAGGGAGGTTAATGTTGCTCAAAGTCCCTACTGCTGGTAAGTGTGGATTCTGGATTAGTAATTGAGTTTCATTTCCGAAGTTGGTACCATCTTCCCTACACTTGGGTTCCCTCTTCATTTACTCTAAGACTAGACTTTCAGATATGTAGACCTGGTTAAAAGACTGCTTGGTATCTGCTCTTTTCCCTAAGTCACACCACAATATGTTCTCAGGCATTGGATAGAACCACCCTGGAATGTTCAAAAGATGAAACCACCCTTCTGCCTCTTTGATAAAGCCACATGTAAACTGTTCCTTTTGTAAATGGAAACATTAGGGACTACACTAGGACTGTTTTAGATTAGCTCTGAAGTGTAGTACTTAAAAAGTAATGACACTCAAAGTATTGAAACCAGTATAGCCCATGTTCTCTAGCCTTCCTGCTACCCAGCTGAGAAACCTTGTCAGTTTCATCATTTAGTTGTGAATAAGGTTCTGGATATAGTCAGCCTGGACTTTGGATGTTTCACTTGGCCTAATGAATAGCTTGTAACTTAATTAGTAATGAAGGTTAAACCTTCACTAATACACCAAAGAAAAAAATTTTAAATACCTAAGGAGCATGTCCATTTCAACAGGAAATTTCTGAGGGAAAATCTGCATCTGAAATTGTATTATCTTATGCTTCTTTCGTCTTTGCTTTAATAAGTGTAAAGCCACGAGACAAGAGTCCAGTTTTTTTGCCTTTGTATGACTGGGAGTCAAATCTTTATTAGTTATTGTGCAATGACTATGACATCACCATGGAAAGATTATTAAGACTTAAGGTCATAAGACGGGGAAGAAGTATACATAAACAGCAAAAACATAAAATGTGAGCTCCACTGGAAATCATTCTTCCCTGACAATAATTTCCAGTTCCACCTGCTGAAAACTAATTTTCTGTAAAAATGAAGCTGCAGGCAACTTAACATTCAAGGTTACCGAGAAAGTTCTCAGGAACCTTTAGATGGGAAATCCCCCCCCCCCCCCCCCATATCTCAAATCTTTTTCTTGAAGCAACCTAATCTTAATCATGAAAATGGACTAAAAAGACCTGCATCCATCAACAAAGGCTGGATAATCAAGACCATTCATGCTACTCTTGGGGCACCATTAGGTTGAAAATTACTGCATTATTTCCAGCCTTACTAATAGTTTTAATGATGTTCTTATTTTTTTTTTCAAACTTAGACAATTTTCCTATGATGGAAGCGTATTACTGTTGGAGAACTAAAACGCCTTGCATAAAAATTTTCAGTTTCACACAGGAGAAGGCCATTTCATTACAGTCTTTTTCTGCCCAAATCATTTGAAAGATTGAAGTCTCTGTTGTTAGGCGATTTTGGGATTTAGAAAATGCAATTAAAGCAGGCGCATATATAATATGTAAAATCTTGAGACTCTCTGTAATGTGTGGTATGGGGAAGAAAGAAACACAACATTTTGGAAGCAAATCCCACAGCATTCTTCAAACTTAGTTTATGCCACAACAAAATGTTGCTATAGAAACACTAAATCCCCAACAGAATTCCTGGAAGTTAAAGATCGGCCTGCAGACTTGCTTCCAGATGCTGACTTGCTCGCTTGTTAAATAAAACTTAGCATTTATCTCATGGGAGATTTTATCTCAAGATATACTATAAAATTACCGGGGACTTCTAGTACAGTGCTCTCAGTGGGGAGAAAAGTATTAATACAGTAAGAATGGCTAGACTGGTAGATGTTCCAGACTTTTGGATTCAGTGCCTGTCTGTCTGATTAGTTTTTTCTGTCCTCATCAACACTTCCTCTAAAGAAGTAGCTCTAAAATAGGATTGACCCTTAATGACCAGATGATGGGAAATCACTCTGTTAATAAAACTGTTCATCCATCTTAAACAGGCTAAGACTTTCGGAGCACCAGTGAGGAAATCACATTTTCCTGTAGACAGTTCGGAGGGCTCTCTTTAAGAGTAATTTTCCCCCAGTAATTATACAGCAGTTTGCTCTCACAAAATGGACTGATTAATTAGGAAGCAGCTAAATGAGTTCTTTAAAAATGTCTAAAGATGTTCTTCTTTTCTAATCCTCCTCAATCAAACTGACAGCTTTTTTTAAATCCCCTTAGTCAATGTATAACAATTACATTGGAACTCAGAGAATTATCACCCACCTTAAATCCCTTAAAGAAGAAGAGACTTTAGATCATCTAGGAGTATCCTATTCATGGGGTTCTGCTGGCGGATGTTCTCCCCTCCACTTCTCCGCCATCAGATACCACCTACTTCTCTGCCTTCCTCTTATCCTATTGTTTTACCCCATTGGATGGCTTTGACCACTTTAGGAGAAAAACCAGTCCATCTGGGGTGGGGGTGGCATTTGTCCTCAGGAAGGGAGCATAGCCTTCCACTGAGATAATCACTTCCTTCCTTGACAGCCCTTGCTCACAATCACAAAATATCCAACTTTTAATACATGTATGTAAATACAGTAAAAGGCAATGTCGTCTCTTGTGCCCTTAAAAAGGGAGGAGTCCCACTCCAGTAGAGTGGGTTGTATATAGTGACTTCCTTCCCAAAAATACAGTATTGAAAGTGGGGACAAAAGAGTGATTTTATAGTGGAGAAAGCTGATCAATTCTACTTCAAGCCACATAATCTAAGGTCAGTATCAATAATCAAAAATCACATTAATAGTACCTACTTTTTAAAAAGATTTTATTTATTTATTATTTGAGATAGAGCAGGTGAGAGAGAGAGAGAGGGAGAGAGCAGAAGCAGGGGGAGCAGCAGAGGAAGAAGGAGAAACAGGCTCTCTCCACTGAGCAGGGTGCCCGACATAGGGCTCAATCCCAGAACCCTGGGATCATGACCTGAGCCTAAGGCAGATGCTTCACTGACTGAACCACCCAGGTGCCTCAATAGTATACACTTCTGATATGATGAGATGAAAAATGGTACTATACTTCTGTGGTCTTCCTTCCCAAAGCCTATGACCCTATGCAGTAATGAGGAAAACATGAGATAAATCCCAATAATGGGGCATCCCATGATGTGTATAACCAGTACTCCTCAGAACCATCAAGGCCATCAAAAACAGGGCATCTCAGAAACTGTCACAGCCAAGAGGAGCCTGAGATGACATGATGACTAAATGAAAAGTGGTATCCTGGGACACAAAAAGTATATTAGGTAAAAACTAAGGAAATCAGAGAAAACTATGGACTTCAGTCAATAGTAATGTACCGATATTCATTCATTATTTGCAACAAATGTACCACAATGTTGTGAAACTTTAATAATAGGAAGACTGTGTGCCACCTGGTAAATCTTTGTACCATCTGCTCGTTTTTTTTTTTTTTTTTTTGGTCAGTGTAAAACTTCTATAAATAATCCCTATTAATAAAAATAAGGGAGAGATAGTAACAGCTGAAGTGCATGGGGGTAGCTAATGAGGTATACAAAGCCCGACGTTTGCTGTCATTGAATTTGGGCACCAAAGTGGGACTCTAGGAGGGATGCAAGGCACAAAGCTCCACTGGGGGCCTGGCCTGGCTGAGGTGGACTGGCCCCAGGTAAGCATAAGAAGCATAGGTTTTTCCTCTCTGTAACTCCAAGCCCCGTTCAGCACCTCCAACGCTAGCACTGATGTTCTGACACTGCACTAAAGTTCTGTAGGTACATTAGCTTGTAGCTATCAACCTTATTGTACAGATGAGAGACACTGGGGCACAGAGTAGTTAAGGAGCTTCCCCTGGGACACCCAGCTAGTACCATACCGTGCGCTACCACCAGTAGACACACAAGCAATGCTGGTAGTATGACCGGCTCTTCTGTGGTCACGTTTCAGGGACGAATCTTTGTTGTGAACATTTGAAATTCCTCAATTAAATTTGGTAGACCCCGTTGATCCTCGCATCAGATGTCCAGTTCTTGGGTTTGGCTCGGGAAGGGCTCCCTGAAAATCCACGGCATGTAGCAATTTGTAATACTGCAGAGACATGGAGTAGAATCATCCTGCTGCGAGGCAGGATTGTGGAATTCTGTTTAATATTGGTCATTCCTTTAGGAGTTCTCAAATCTAATCCCTATTGACCTGGATCCTCAGATGCGACTGTTTGGCTGCAACCTTTGGCAGGTCAGTGTACTGATGGAGGGATTCTCCTCCATGGGAGGGTGGAGGGGTGATGGTAATGACAAATGTGTACATGGATTTTTTACCTTGATGCCTTATTGACACGCCCCACCATATTAGTTGCACAGTCATTAAGTAGATGTGAGCTCTAATTGAACACATCCCCAAATGCTTTTCCTGCCTGTTTAGACATCATGATTTACCCAGGACAGTCCCAGCTTATGACTGTTATCCTCACATAATTATCAACAGTGCCCTCTTTCACTCTCAAAAGTGCCCATCGGAATAACTTGTATAGCCACCATATCTGTAACACAGAAATAATCCGCCACTCCCAAGCTAAAAACTCTAGAAACCATGCCAACTGCTGTTTTCTAATATGCCTGGGACAGCTGGGCCTCTTGTTCCTAGAGCTTTGGTGGAGTGAATTCAACTGAAAAGAAAAGTGGTTGTGAAAGAAATCATGATTTTCAGGGGTGTGATTTGTCACTCATGCCACAGGGATCATGGTTTTGCAACCCTGAGAAATTTCAATGACATTTCTTTTGCAATCAAAGACTGTAACTCCTATGAAAAGCACATTTATTGAAAAAGGAATGTACTCTGTGACCGTTACCTGAGCTTCAAAAACTAGATGGTTGCCCTTAAGAAGTGACAGATGGCATGCTTCTCCATGAGGACGGTCAGCATGGTCGCCTGTGACGGTACACTGAGCATCAGGCATCAGTAGCTGCTCTGCTGGCCCCGGGCCAATGGCAGGAAATGCTTTATTTCAAGTCTGATTGTCGTTTCCATTTTTTTGCAGTTCGCATACTTGACATACATCCTGAATTTCTTTTCAGAGCCAATATACCTTGTCTTACGCCGAGCGTACAAAATCTGATTGTGCCATCCATCACCTAGCAACACAAACCTCTTCTACAGTTCCTTCCATTTCTTCTTCCTTCTAAATCATTTTGCTCTGTCGATCTCTTTATCATTTAAAAGGTTAACAAACTCACTAAAAATTATGGGGTTTCACTTCTAAAATCGTTGAAGCTAAGTGTCAGCTATTAATTCCCTTTGTTTGCTTTCCCTCAAGAATTTGAAGATTTGTTGTAAAATTCTCTTCTCCCACAGACACCAACACGTAGCAGCCACCAAGAAATCCAAATATTCACTCAATTCTAAGCCTCAACCAAGGTCACTGATGAAGTGTTGGGTTCTTGGTGGTAAAGGCCACTGCTGTTGACTGTAGCCAAACTAATTGTAAAATAGAGACCAAACCAAATGCTGAACATGGAAGGTGGTGATGATGGTACAGTTCTATGAACTTACTTAACGCCACTGAACTTGACACTTAAAGTGGTCAAATTGGTCAATTTTATGTTATGTATATTTTACCACAGTAAAATTTACACATATGGAACACATCAGTCAGAAGCATTGGGAGACAAGGACCGTGTGTGTGTGTGTGTGTGGTGTGCGGGTGTGTGCTTGTGTATATATGTGTGAAGATGCTGCCTGGCTTGGTTGAAAAAAATGAAATTTTCCCAGCCAAGAATGAGAGAAGGGCAGAAGTCCCTGGACACACATGTGTCCGTTGTTGGGTGGTCTAAACACACAGCAAACTTTTATAAGGAGAGATATGGATCTTGCCTTACAGGACCATATTGGCTAAGTGCTGCCCTAGAGCTGCAAAACACCAAGTAGACAGGTAACATACTAAAGATGCAAATAGATGCTAAAGACATTCAGTTATTCAACAAATATGTATCACACCCTTGCTACCATATTTTATCAAATCTCAGACAGGGTATGAATTATTAAACCAGTTATGAAGTACACATGTGTTTATTATATGACTGTATTTTTTTGTATATCTGAAATATCCGTTTCAAGGCTCTAATACTTTCACAAATACATTGAGTCCAGGTATGATACAAAGTTACTTCCTTCACACAGAACCCAAACAAGAAAGGTGTATATAGGATCACAAACACACTCAGGAAATAAATAGAAACTCCAGCCGCAGAATGGAGCACATTTGGGAGGTAGGGGAGAAAAAGCAGTTAGTGATTAGATTATGCCTAATAATTTTCCTAGAAAATAACTATTTTTTTTTAATGTCAAGTGTTTTTTTCACACATTCAAGGAAAAGGAGGGTGGCTGAAAAATCCTAAGATCCTATAGAAAATCTAGACATGGCATCTTCTGACTCAAAGCCCAGGGCTCCAAGGGGCACCTGGGTGACTCGGTTAAGGATCTGCCTTTGGCTCAGGTCATGATCCCAGGGTCTTGGGATCAAGCCCCACATTGGGCTCCCTGCTTAGCAGGGAGTCTGCTTCTCCCTCTCTCTCTGCCCCTGGCCCCTGCCCATGCTCTCTGTGTGTGTCTCTCTCTCTTTGTCAAGTAAATAAATAGGATCTTTAAACAAACAAACAAACAAAAGTCAAAATCCAGGGTCCCTGAAGTCAAAATAAGTAGCATACAGAAATCGGTAGAGCTAAAATTGTGCTACGGGTCCCATAATACTCATGGCAATGGGCCCCAGGGTATCAAAGTCGCTCAGGTTTATACGAGCAATCCTAAAGGAATCACTGAGGATCCAGTGATTAACTACACAGGCTTTGGGGTCCCACAGACTGGTGGCAAAGCCAGATTTAATTACATACTCACTTTCTGGGGCTTTAGATGAGTTACTTAAAATTCACTCTCTCAGCTCAGTTCCCTGACCTATCATCTGTAAACAGCACTCACCACCTCCTAGGGTCACCGGGAAGGTTGAACAACATGGTACATATGCAGTATCTACGACATCATGCTGGGCACATAGGAAGTCCCTAAGATATGTTAGCTGGTATTATTAATATGTTGAGAAAATTTTTTCTTATCATTGGTGCTGGTAAATGCCCACTAAACAAGGAGTCAGCCCTGGCTCTGACCCTGGAATAGCTAGGAAGTGGCCCAAGGTTAGTACTCCTCATCTCTGTGCCTTAATTTTTTTAACCGTACAACTAGACATGGTTGCAGGTTGGTTCCTTTTATGGGTGTGTTCTATCTTCCATATCTTTCACATCATGCTTGCCTCTCCCTGTTCCCCCATCTCCTCCCTCCTCTCTCCCCATCAGACCTGCTTTACTCTGGAAGCACCAAGGCAGTTGGTTTCCTTCTCTCGTGGGGACAACCACCCTCTTCTACTTATCATTTACTCTGCCACCACTTTTTCCTTCTTCCAAGACTTATTCCACATGGCTTCCAGGATTTGTGTTTTACAACCCAGTTCTGATGACAGCTCCCTGAAGCCTGCAGAGCTCTCTTCCCAGGATGGCCTCTCTCTGCTCACAATGGCCATCCTTCCTCTTCTCTAGCAATGTTTAACATCTGCTTCAAATGTCACATCTTCTTTCAAGTTTCTCCAATTTCTCTGGGACAAAGCTTTCCCTCCTTTGTGCTCCCACAGCCCTATGTTCACACTCTTTTAGAAGACTAAAGTCTTCTAAAATCTACAGTGATTTTTGTTGTTGTTGAAAGAGAGTGAGCATGTGGCAGGATTGGGGGTGGTGGGCAGAGGGAGAGAGAGAATTTTAAGCAGGCTCCATGCCCAGTGCAGAGTGCAGCGTGGGGCTTGATCTTACAACCCTGAGATCATGACCTTTGCTGAAACCAAGAGTCAGATGCTTAACCAACTGAGCCACCCAGATAATCGCTATAGTGATTCTTAATAGTGAAACAAGATAAAGCAAACAATATAAAGTTAAGTATTTTATTTACCTACACAAGAACTGGAATGTAGTAGGTATTTGGTAAGTGTCAAAGAATTTTAGAAAATACTGCTATGGGACATGATCAAAGACATGGTCCAATTATTTTAGTTTTAAGTCCATGACTCTTCCAAGTAATGAGGAAAAATGGAGGGAAACTGTGTGAGCAAAATGTTTGTAGAGAGTTAGAAACTCCAAGATTCTCTGCCCCTCATTAGGTTGAATAGGAGGTCTGTTCAGCTATGGGTGTAATAGGTATGCAGCAGAGAGGGCAGAGTCTCCCCTCTCCTAAGGTAGACCAGTTAGCAAATGACTGTTGGACTTAAGCTATGACACGACCATCACTTCAACATGAGTAGTATTGGTAATGGAAATGGGAAGTAGATATAGCTGAGAAAAGGCAAAAAAGACAATATACTGGTCGTGAAGTGATTACGTGTGAGAGGTATCCATCCAGGATAACTCTCGGGGGGATGGAGGTGCTGATGACTGAGATAGGGTCCCTAGGGGAAGGACCAGGAAAGGTCAGGATGATATGCCAAAGGAAGGTGACACATCACAACTCAACATATTCTTTACCTTCTCCACTCCCTTGTCTGGGCAAAGAATGGGTATTAATGGGATGAGTGTGAATCACTGATGGGAATCCATGGAAGTGAAAGTTGATATAGCTAGTCAGGTGCCATGGTGTCTACCTTCCAACCTTGAACTCTGGGCATTGCAATAGTGTTGAGATCTAGAGGTCTTGGCTTAACTTGCGGTTGCATACTTGTGAGCTGTGTGACTTTGGACATAATCCTATAAGCTCTCCACACTTCAGTTCCTCACTGGTAAAATGGCAAAAAAGATGATTATCTTAATGGCTATTATGGTCATCAGAGGGCTAATTTGCTTAAAGTCATTTTATGACTTATAACTGATTGTTAATATGTCACCCACATTCACTGCTCAGCCTAACCTTCTTCTCCACTCACCTCCAAAGCAGTGACACAATGAAAATGAAGAATGGAATCTTGTGGTTGTGTTTTCAGGATTAAACTAACGGTGGGAACGATTGTTTCCAGAATGCTATGCTTCTCTCCACAAGCATCATTCCCTTTATCTTCTTATGGCTTTTGGCTAGCAGCCATGAAGATGCATACGCTTTATTTGTTCTCAGAAAAAAGTACTGGCAAAATATCTACCAAGTCACTATAGCCAGGGACAGCTTTCAGAGAAACCATGAAGCTATTTTGCCATGTTTATGTGACTGCCAGTGTTCTTCATCCCTCTGTGTCCCCCGTCACCCTCATGGCAGAATGTGCTCTCCCTTCAAGAGTCGTGCTTCTCACCTTAGAATTAACTGGGCAACTCTAAAAAGTTCTGATGCCCAGGGTTTACCTCAGACCCATTCAGTAAGATTCTGGCAGTGATACCCAGATGTCAGTATCTTTGTTTGTTTGTTTGTTTTTTATTTTATTTTTATTTTATTTATTTTTTCAGCGTTCCAAGATTCATTGTTTATGTACCACCCCCAGTGCTCCACGCAATATGTGCCCTCCTTAATACCCACCACCAGGCTCACCCATTTCCCCACCCCCTGCCCTTCCAAAACCCTCAGTTTGTTTCTCAGAATCCACAGTCTCTCATGCTTCATCTCCCCCTCTGGTTTCCCCCAATTCACTTTTCCTTTCCTTCTCCTAATGTCCTCCATGTTATTCCTTATGCTCCACAAGTAAGTGAAACCATATGATAATTGGCTCTCTCTGCTTGACTTATTTCACTCAGCATAATCTCCTTCAGTCCCATCCACGGTGATACAAAAGTTGGGTATTCATCCTTTCTGATGGCTGCATAATATTCCATTGTATATATGGACCACATCTTCTTTATCCATTCGTCTGTTGAAGGGCATCTTGGCTCTTTCCGCAGTTTGGCAATTGTGAACGTTGCTGCTATGAACATTGGAGTACATATGGCCCTTCATTTCTTTATGTCTGTATCTTTGGGGTAAATACCCAGTAGTGCAATTGCAGGGTCATAGGGTAGCTCTATTTTTAATTTTTTGAGGAATCTCCACACTGTTTTCCAAAGTGTCTGCAGCAGCTTGTAGTGGTTACCCCTAACAGTGTAAGAGGGTTCCCCTTTCTCCACATCCTCTCCAACATTTGTTGTTTCCTGTCTTATTAATCTTTGCCATTCTAACTGGTTTAAGGTAATATCTCAGTGTGGTTTTGATTTGAATCTCCCTGATGGCTAATGACGATGAACATTTTTTCATGTATCTGTTAGCCATTTGTATGTCTTCTTTGGGAAAGTGTCTGTTCATGTCTTCTGCCCATTTTTTTATGCGATTATCTGGTTTTTTGGGTGTTGAGTTTGAGGAGTTCTTTATAGATCTTGGATATCAGCCCTTTGCTTGTAGTGTCATTTGCGGACATCTTCTCCCATTCCGTGGGTTGCCTCTTTGTTTTATTGACTGTTTCCTTTGCTGTGCAGAAGCTTTTTATCTTGCCAAAGTCCCAGAAGTTCATTTTTGCTTTTGTTTCCTTTGCTTTTGGAGACCTGTCTTAAAAGAAGTTGCTGTGGCTGATGTCAAAGAAGTTACTGCCTATGTTCTTCTCTATGATTTTGATAGATTCCTGCCTCACATTGAGGTCTTTCATCCATTTTGAGTTTATCTTCGTGTATGGTGTAAGTATCTTGTAATGTTCTCCAGGTGATGCCAGTGTACAAATAAGAGTTGAGAACCACGGCTGTAGACATCCTTGCATTTTTACCAGGATAAGTTCCTAAGAAGAAAAGGATGCAAATGATAGAATTTCAGGCTAGGGCACAGGTGACTTAAGCATGTCATTCTGGCTGGAGAACAAGAGACCATATGACAGTACTCTTTGTTGCCTTTCATAAAAATGACTGGTTTTAGATATGAGCCACCCAGAATCAGGTGGGGATATGAGGTCCCAGGCAACCATGGTCTGTGCCTCTACATCTTATTCTTGACAGCAGGGCTTCTGGGGCTATGACGTCATGACAGAAGCCATGTTGATGAGGGGAACCAACAGTTCTTGTGGTTCCCACTCTGCCTGTGTCACTAGCCATTCAAAGAGGCCCCGCCAACTCCAACAGAACCAACCCCAAGCAATCCAAACTCCTGTGGCTTCTAAGGCCTATCACAGTCCAGCACCAACCAGCTTTTCTAATTTAACTTCCTATTTTCCTCCTCACATACCTTGTTTCCCAGCTACATCACACTTATCACGAAAGCCCTACACTGCCCTATGCCAACACATATGCTGCTGTGTCTATCTCCAGGGCTCTTCCTCAGAAAACCCCTGCTCATCCTTAGAGAATCCAACCCGCCTAAAATCCACCTTCTCTATGAAACGTTTCCCACTCACTCCTATCCTGTGTTCCTATATGCAGCAATCCCTCTGCTGCCCAGGTGGAAGGGAACATTTTCTTCCTCCTGCCTGTGCCTCTCCCCACTTTTTCCCTAGGTGAGAGGAGAGTAATCTAGTTTGATTTTTGAGACAGTGATTGGGTCATATTCACCAATAAGCACCAGGGAGTGTGTTCCAGCATGTTAAAATGTCATAGGCCGGGAAGCCTGAGTGGCTCAGTCAGTTAAGCATCTGTCTTCGGCTCAGGTCATGATCCCAGGGTCCTGGGATTGAGCCCCACATCAGGTTCCTTGCTCAGTGGGGGAACCTGCTTCTCCCTCTGCCTGCTGCTCCCCCTGCTTATGCTCTCTTCTCTATCTCTCTCTTTCTCTGACAAATAAATAAATAAATAAATAAAAATCTCAAAAAAAAAAAAAAAAAGGTTATAAGTCCAGGTGTAAATAGCATAATAGAGTCAGATCACTTGGTTTGTAGCTTGCTTCTGACATTCATGTGTCATGTGACCTTGGGTGAATTATTTATTCTAGTAAAACATCAGTTTTCTCATTTTTAGGGAAAATGAAAAATTTCTACCTCATAGAATTGTGGATTTAACGACATTATCCATGTATGATGTAAGTTTCCATTTCATTGCATATGTGTCATCTCCAATATCCTGACCCCAAATTAGGGTTCAAGTTAAGAGAAATCGATACACATACTTAGCTTCCATCCTAATCAGGTTGCTCCAGCTCTGCTTTGACCAGGGCTGTCTAGCCAGAGTATCAGCAACTGTCCCCACCAAAAGTGAAGTATCACCTTAAATATGATTTTTTAAAATTATTAGCACATGGCTCCTTGTTGGTATAGCTACATCAAGAACTTTGTGGGAGGGGAGAAGTAGAGTTGGTAGAACAAGCATTCCAAGATCTCTGGCCTTAATACTATTTATTCAACGTGATTCAAGCAAATATTACACGCTAGCTATTGTTCTAGGTACTGGGGTTCAGCTGAGAACAACAAAAAAATAATACTCCACTCATATTCCTCCCTTGGTTTTTACATCTCTTAACTGTAGAGTCCTTTTCATACTAAGTCATAGTTATTTGTTTTTCTACCAAGGCCATAGCATCCCCTCAGTGTCAGCTAATGGCAGGAAAACGGAAGTCTGAAAACATCATCTGTGCTTTCGCTCTCTTTTTTCCTCTGTTTCATGTTCTGAGTAATTCTTCAGCCCTATTTCCTAGATTACTAATTCTCACTCCAGCTTTGTCTTGTCTGCAATTATCTCATCCACTGAGGGTTTACTTCAGCCATTTTGTTTTTCTGTTCTAGAAGTTCTGTTTGGTTCTTTTCTAAATCCTCCTAGTCATCTTTTCCCCCCTGAGAGAGACAGCATACATGAGTGGGGAGTGGGCAGAGGGAGAGGAAGAGACAGAATCTTAAGCAGGCTCTCTGCTCAGCATGGAGCCCAACACAGGGCTCAATCTCAGGACCCCAAGATCATGACCCGAACTGAAACCAAGAGTCAGACGCTTAAGTGACTGAGCCATCCAGGCGCGCGCATCCTCATCTTCTTTGATAGTGTTATGTTGCTTTCTTGTGCTTTCAATTCTACTTTCTATTTTCTTTAAATATTTTAAATTAATTTCCATATCTTATGGCTGATAATTCTACTTCCCAAACATCTCAAGGGGTACGGTCCTCCTGCTACTTATGGTTTCTGCTGATTGCAGCTTGCTTATAACATGCTTGCAATTTTGGACTGCAAACACAAATGTAATTGAGTTTTATCTACGGGAATCCTCTGAATCTTGGATTGAAAGTTTATCCCTCTAGGAAGGACTTTTTTTTTCCTCTGCTACATGCCCAGAAATACTATAAGGATGTGGTCACTTTATATCAATTTTTACCTTCGGAATTTCCAGGACTAGGTAATATAAATGTTAATCCAAACCCATGTGCTAACAGATCTATAGTCACTAACTTTGAGGAGTTGTTTTTACTCACTCAGAACTTTTGCCAAGATGGACACATTAATTTCTCATCTCCCGTTATGGGAAAAATGTTTTTTAGCCTACTCTCACTGAGCATTTGCATTTAAGCATTCCAGATTTATATAGCTTTATTAGTCCCATCCCTGACTTTTGCAAAGCTAAGATCTTGTTTTTGTCCCCATAGAGCCAGTGAAAGCTTGTTCCTTGTTGTGAGATTGACAAATACCTTCTGAGCTTAGGATTTCAACTTCTTGTTTTGGACCCCCAAGGATTTCTCTTCCTTTTTTTCATTCCCACCTTTGCATTTGAGAAAACATTTTATTTTATTCAACTTTTCCAAGGGTGTTGCAGTGGAAGAGCTTTCAAATTACCACCATAATCCTTCAAAGGTTGGCTTTTCCAGACACAATTCAGGTGGGACAAGATGGCTTGTTTTATGGCTCATCCATCCCCTGTCCCTGCAGGCAGGAGCACTGTCACTGTGACTTGGGTTAAGTGGATACAACACCCAGTTGAACAGCAAGAACTTAGGGAAGTACATTTGAAAGTTGGAGCAAGAAAACCACCTAAGGGGGAAAAAAAAGGCTTTGAGTAATACAAGAGAGACTTTCAGATGTCACTGAAGCCAGGATAGATTTATTCCCCAACCAAAGTTGAGAAATGCTCTAAAATCTTTACATCACAGGGGAAGGCATCTTACAAGTAGTGTTTTTCACAGGGGTGGGAGTCATCTAACTGATAGGCTCAGAATTATCTCAAAAATTTGTTTTAAAATGTAGAGTTCTGGGATGCCTCGGTGGCTCAGTCGGTTAAGCGTCTGCCTTTGGCTCAGGTCATAATCCTGGGGTCCTGGGATAGAGTGCCTCATCAGGCTCCCTGCTCAGTGGGGAGTCTGCTTCTCCTTCTGCCCCTCCCCCCTCACTTGTGCCCTCTCTCAGATAAATAAAATAAAATAAAATAAAATAAAATAAAATAAAATAAAAAGTAGAGTCCTGAGCTCCACTCTAAGATATTCTGATCTAGGAGTCTGAGGTAGGACCTGGAAGTCTGTATTTTTAACAAGCACCCCAGGGGACTCTTCAGTATGCTGAAGTGGGAGAGGCCATAATGTAGAGTATGCATGCTTTTTGAAGAGTATGTTGCCTTAATTTGAGAAGCCCCACTGATCCATGCTGTAGGAATAGAAGGAGCCACGCAATAGAAAATCTGCATCAGTCCTTGAGATTGAAAGGCTCTCAGTCTCTGTTGTGTTAAAACCAAAACTTTGAACCATTGCAGAGAGAGACACAATACAGACAGACAGACAGAAGCCCTTTGTCATTATTCAGCAGATGTAATCCAAATACATACCCATCCAGACACTCGTGATGATAGCCTCGGACCGTGGCAGAATTAAACAAGAGTCAGAGAAACAGACAGACCCGGGACCATAGAAGAAGAACTGCTGTAGCAAAAGCAAGACTGAAACTTCATTCCAGGACCTCCTGGGGAGGATCTGTCCCCCGTGCAATTCAGGAAGAGGTGGTCATTAGTGCCAGAATCCCACCGTATCTAAAGCTATGTGTTAGTTGCTGTCTATTCTATACAGCTTATTCTGTTTAACTATTACTTAACTATATCTATATATCCAGATATCTAGATATATATCTAGATATATATGGAGGGAAATATATATGCATATATATATGGAGGGAAATATATATGCATATATATATGGAGGGATATATATCTAGATATCTGGGTATATAGATATATTTCCCTCCATTATGTGGGTTTTATCCTTATTCCTAAATTAAGTCTTCATGAAACCCAAGCTAAAAGAATACCTTCTGGAATGTTTATATAGAGATACAAGAATCAGTGTCCTGCTGCCCAGAGCAGATACATGTCACATCCACTGAGATGGCACCCAAACAGGGTCTCTGGAGCACTAACAGGAAAGAAAATATGTTACATAATATGGAGTGTGGGAGGGGAAGAGAGACCCATAATCAATAGAATTAGGCAGAGGATTAGGTTTATAAAAAAATTAATTACAATTGCAATGGTTTTAAAGGAATGTCATTAAAATGAAGTATTTTAAAGAGTGACATCCATTTGGAATCATTTGGGGAAAAATCTGAGACATGCCAAATGAAGAACTTTGCCATGATTGTCACTTTAAGCACCATTTTTGGTTTACAGATTACATGCCACTTTACAGACAACTAAAGAAACATGATCCAACTGTATTATTCTGTTACCCCATGTATTAACAGTTCCATATGGTTAACATCAGTTAGCTGATTTCTTAAGAAACAATTAAAAGTCTTGCCAGATACACAAGAAGAAACCATGTGAGCATGTTTCCTGCTTGCTGATGACATTTCATCCTGTCCCCACCATTTTAGTATCTAATAAATTACTCAGCCCACTGGGGTGGGGTCCCTCAAAGGCCAGGAAATGACGGCCCTCATCTGAGACATCCTATCTTACCACCGAATCCAAATTCGGCCTTTGGGCAAACAATAACGCAGGAAGAGATCTGTTTTTGTTTCTGTGGCACCAAGTGACAGTATTAAGAAGTGAAGCTCATATGAAAACCAGTTGGTAAAGTTCTTAAAATCCAGTACAACACATGTACACCAAGGGAAAGGACTTGACAGTAAGTCAAAAGAATGTGGACCCATTTTGAAATATTGGTCAGGATAGACTAGATTTTGCTGCAGTAACATCCATCCCCAAATCCTAATGCATTATGATCCTAAAAGTTTGTTTCTCACTCATGTTCTCAGTTGGGGTGGGGAAAGTCAACTCATTGTCAAAGTCATTACTCTGAGTTTGTGATCAAGAAGGAAAGATACTGTGTCCTTGAGAAGGGGCTCTGCTTCCTGATTTGCTGTCCCCATCCCAGTCCTGGGGAGAGGAACTATAGAAACTCCAGGTGAGTTTAGGGGATCAGAGGACAGAGAGATGCACCTAAATTCAGGGCTGGGGACGGTGGGGGAAACACAGAGCAAGCCTGGGAGAGTTTCCTGGCCCTGAGTCTGGCCTCTGAACAGTAGACTCAGCTGAGGGAGGTGCCTAGGCATAAAGACAGGTGGCTGTCTGAATAGATTCTTGATAGGAGGCCACTTGGGAAGGAGGGTCTCTTAGTAGAGGCGAGTACAGACAGATGGAGATGGAAGATGAAGGATAGCCACTTCCCCTCCCTTAACCTTTGTATTTCAGCACTTTGGAAACCTTCAAACTTAACACAACCTAGGGATTGGGGAAGGGTCCTCAGTTAATGGAGATAAAGCATCTACTTCTGGGCCGGAGAAAGATTTGCAATATAGGTTTTACCCTTCCACCAAAATTCCTTCTAAAACTCCACCTCTCCCCATCCTTGGAGAGGAAGCATTTGAGAAACCAAGTGTCATCCTAAAAGGTTGGTTTTCTGGAGTGGAATTCTATTCTCTAGAATTGCAGGTGATGTAAAAAGACTCAAGAAACGGAATCAGCCCAGGCTCAGCTCCCAAAACCCTGCCTCCTCTGGTTCTTCCCACTGTTCTTCGGGCTCAGATTTCCCATGGAGCTGTTTCCACCACATCTCTTTCCTGACTGCTCCTCATTTGTCTTTCATGAATTCTGCTCCCCTCCATCTGTAGAGCACCAGAAAGAGACATATCAATGAGAGATCATTTAAGATCACATCTGCTTGTCTCTTCTCTTTGATGCAAGGGACAAGGAGAGAGGACAGGTTCCTCCCACTTCTCTTTTTACCCCTCGCCACAAACACCTTTATTGTCCAGACTGGAACTGGCAAGCCAGACCTTCCTTTGTAAGCAACACTGACTCCTGGGTTCCCCCTTGCACTTTTGTAAGAATCCAGGGGTTTAGGGAGCCAGAGTGGAATTTTCTGGATTTGGGAGGAAGTTGGAAGTGCAATTCTTGGGAACTTGTGTCTATTGGTGTTGAAGTGTGATTACATGTCCAGAGGTGAGGAACAGAAGGACTCAGGAGAGACTAGAAAATAGACAAGAATAACAAGAGCAAGTTAGATAAATATTCATCTAGAAGTTAGTTCCTGAAGCCTTTAACCACTCCATTAGGACCCTTTTGGTACACGGAGAGAACTGATCTTTTACCACATAATCAACAAGCACAGTGTGAGTGAGACATTTGATGCTTGGTCTTTTGGTCTGGTCCTAACAAGTATTTGGATGCTTTTATAAACCTGGGACCACAAAGCAAACAATGGAGAACAAACACAAAACATAGGTTTGTTGTGTGTGTACACAGGTGTGCACACACGCATGTGCATTTCAGCCCCATGAACCAAAGGAACGTAACAGCAATGTCAGCCTCAGGGAGGGTAACTAGCTCCCAGTTACCTAATTAATTAGTGGCCATTTCTTTTTTCTGCCATCATGAAATTGGTTTCCCTTTCTTCCTTACCTTCTCATCTGCTTTTAACCTGCATGTCTCCATCTCATGGCAAATCCAAACTTCCCTCTCGACCGTGGTTTGCACTCACTTCTAGTCTCTGTCTATTCTTTGTCATCACATTTGGGGGGCATGAAAAACTCTTCCTCACTCCCTCCCTTGTCTCCCCAAAGTGAGTCTACTCTGCAGTCAACCAGTTCTGCTTTCTAGCAAAGCTGCTCTGTGGAACTAGAGTCCTGTACTTATTTCCTGTCCCTGCTGAACCTAAGTCCCACAATAGGGGTTTTAAAGCCACACATACTTACTGTCTCACAGTGCTGGAGGCTAGAACCCGAAAGCCAAGGTGTCGGCAAGACTGAGCTCCCTGAAGCCTGTAAGGAAGAATCCTTTCTTGTCTCTTTCAGCTTCTGCTGATGGACATCAGTCCCAATGTCTCTCAGTTTGCAGTGGCATCACTCCAAGCTCTGCCTCTGTCATCACCTGGTGTCCCCCCTGCGTGTCTGTGGCTTCACGTGGCCTTCTCCTCTCTGCCTGGATCTGTGTCCAAATGTCCCCCTTCTTTTTTTTTTTTTTAAGATTTTATTTATTTATTTGAAACAGAGAGAGAGAGATCACAAGTATGCAGAGAGGCAGGCATAAAGAGAGAGAGGAGAAAGCAGGCTCCCCGCTGAGCAGAGAGCCCGATGCAGGCCTCGATCCCAGGACCCTGAGATCATGACCTGAGCCGAAGGCAGAGGCTTAACCCACTGAGCCACCCAGGCGCCCCCAAATGTCCCCTTTCTTACAAGAACATCAATCATATAGGATGAGGGCAGACTTTAATGACCTCTTCTTAATTCTATGTCTTACAAGGTTACATCAGCAAAGACCCTCTTTTCAAATAAGACCACATTCACAGGCAGCAGATTTTAGAACTTCCACATATGTTTTGGCAGACACAGTTCAACCCTCACCGTCTCTTTATCCCTGTCTCTGAGTTAAAAATACAGTCTCCTCATGTGACCGAATCAAGAGAGGAAGCCTCTGCAGGACCCAGGAAGGAAGCTGAGGGTCTTTGGTCAGGGAATTCTGGGAAGGACCTAAGAGTGGTGGAGAAGCGGAGGAGTCTAGGGGCATCGGACTCTTGGTTTCGGCTCAGGTCGTGATCTGGGACTGTGAGATCAAGCCCCGCATAGGGCTCTACGCTTGGCACGGAATCTGCCTGGGGCTCTCTCCCTCTCCTCTCTGCCCCTTTCGCCCCTCTAAAATAAATCAATCAATCTTTTTTTTTAAAAAGAAGAAGAAGAATGGGAGGTGTGTAAGCTCTGGATAGGCACATCCTCTTAGCCCAGAGATGCTGTACCACATAAGGATGAATGCCGCAGAAGGAAGGTCAGTGGAAGGGCCTCCCAAAGTACCGTTCCAGGGGTGCCGCATCAGCATCACTGCGAGCTGCTTAGAAATGTGGACTCCCAGGCTCTCCCCAGACCAACTGAATCTGCATCTTTGGGAGTGGAGAGTAAGGTGGCAAGTGTCTGGGTGTTTTCCAAGCTCTCCCATGATTCTTCTGCTTGCTAAAACTTGAGAGTTCTAATGTGGGCAGAATGAAGACCTCGTTCCATTGTTTTAAAGCTTGGGTGCTAAGAAAGTCCATCTTTCCCTTTTAAGCATCCGAGGGCAGGACTAGCCTAAGAGCATGCCAACAGAAGGGGGACAGCCTCTGTGAGCCACTCAGGTGATGGGGAGGGACGTTGTTATCTAAAAAGGCAGCCTAACTCTTTGATGGAAAGATCTCTGGAAACAAAACTGCATTTCCTTTGTTGAGCAAAAATTGCATCTCTGTAGCTTCCACCTCCTGGTTAATGTTACTCTTTGGAACCCCAAAAGAAATCTGTTCTCTTAGCCAAGCAGCCCTTGGAGGTATTCAGAAATGGCTATCCCATCCTCAATTTTTTCCTCCCATGTCCACCTGTCTAGACTCAAGACTTTTAGTGTAGGAGAGGAAGGCATGACATAGGGGGCATAACAGAACGGCGCAAAGCATTGTTCAGTTTGCCATTGGTGAAGACACCTGACTTGAAACCTTAAATAATATAAAAGGAGAACATGAAGGTTTGTTTTTATAAAATGTTTATCAAAAAGACCATACATTAGAAACGACCTTTTCAGTTAGATGACGGGAGAGGTAAAGATCCCATCTCTTTTTTCCCGGATCCTAGCTGAAAAAAATTCAATGTACTTATAAAGCCCCAAAACAAAACAAAACAAAACAAAAATGGTATGAGATTTTGAAATGGAAAAAAGAAATTATGGTCTATCTTTTTTTTTTTTTTTTAAGATTTTATTTATTTATTTGACAGAGAGAGAGAGAGAGATCACAAGTAGGTGGAGAGGTAGGCAGAAAGAGAGGGGAAGCAAGCTCCCCGCTGAGCAGGGAGCCCAATGCTGGGCTTGACCGCAGGACCTTGAGATCATGACCTGAGCCGAAGGCAGAGGCTTAACCCACTGAGCCACTCAGGCGCCCCCTGACTATCCTTTCTGTGGAGAGTCTGGGGATCATCAGATTCCTTAAGTATGTGCATCGCTGTCTTTGACTAGGCTTTCTACAGCCCTGCACAGAAAAAAGTGAACTTGTAGAGTCCCGATAGTGATGTAGGCGATCCTTGTCACAGAAATGCAATTTCTTGTGTCCAGCGGGATGCAGCTGGTATTGCTCTGTATGTCACCCCTTCCGCTAGACTTACATCCATTTGTAAATGCATCTCCCAAATTCCTTATTGGACCGTAGAGATACATGGTACTTTGAAAGGAAGGTTGTAAAACCTTGCTGGTTCCCTCATTACTTCATGGTTACATAAAACCTTTGGCATACGTTTGTTTTTGACTTGGATGAGAGTCATGATTGTATCTTATTTTGAAAATGATCCTTTCACAGTCATTTTTCTTATAACTGGCCCATCTCTCTGACCACCTTTTGGTTTTTGAATCCGCACTCCCTTCATTCTGCCCACATTTTGTAGACACGGAAGCTCCTACAGTTCCAATACTGTTATCGGGGTAAGTTCTGGAACTGAACTGCCTGAGCTCAAAATTCAGTCAAAATCTTAGTCAAGCTGCTGACCTTTCTGTGCCTCAGGTTCCTGTAAGCTGTGGATACCTCACAGGTTTGTGAGGAATAAATGAGTTACACAAACAAAGCCTTTAGAAAAGTGTGTGGAACATATTTTTTTTTTTTAAGTCTGTTACTTTTATCACCTTTACATTGCAAGGACAGAAATAATTTCTCTCTCACTCTGGGACTTCTTAAGGGTCCTAAAACCATAACCCCTTCACTGTTGCTTCTGTTAATGAAAACCAAATTCTAATTTAGGACTCTTTTGGTATCACTACTTTCTCATTTTCTCCTCTGTCAGGATATTATTATCAAGTAAGGATTTATATCACAATTTTTATCTGAGGAAGTTCAATTTTTTTTAATAGAATGAATTGATCAAAGCACTACTCACCTTCATAATTGCCCTGCAGATGGATCAGATACATTTATTGCATTTGCTTATGTGGAACATCAAATTCTAGAACCCCCTGGGAGCTCCATTCAAGCTGAGGAAAAACATCAGTTAGCACAGTAGAAGTGGAAAGACCATGCTACCTTTTAGGCATAAGATGAGTGATCCCTCCTGAAAGGTCCCTTTGGGCAAACAGGGAAAAGGAGTTTGTTTTAGCTTCCTTCGTCTGTTTTTGGACCACAGAACTCCTTTTTCAGAATTCGGCTGTTAGACTTAATTTTCCAAGGAAGGTTGTTTCTGAAAGCGTATTCCAAGACCCGGGTCCCAATTTTACCAGTCAGGAAGGCCTTGTTTTGTTTTTTTTGTTTTTTTTTTTTTTTTTGCTGTAATAAGCAACCCTCCCTAGTTTCAATGCCTGAAGCTACAAAGGTTTATGTCTAGTTGGTGCCGCATGTACTGTTGGTGGTCTTGGCTCCATGGTGTCCCCTTCATCGCGACACAGGCTCACAGAATTGCCGCCATTTGGAATGTCTCCAGGCTCACAGCAAAATGCAAGGAACATGGAAAATTGTAAAGTGGCTTTAAAGTATTTTTGCCCCCAAATGGCTAACATCCCCTCTGCTCACCTTTCATGGCCAGACCTAATTTCACAATGGGGGAGTGCACCCCTCCCATGTGCCCAAAATGTGCTTTACCAAAGCAGTTATGGCTTCCAAGCCTTTGACCGTGTTTCTGCCTTGGTTCTAATTTACTAGCTTCTCTGTCAGTGTTTGGAACAGGATGTAATTCCATTTCCCTTGGCTGTGCTTCTAACTTCACCACATTCCTAATATTATCTGAAACCTATGGGGAGGAACGAAGTTCCTTAACAGTACCAATTAGCTTTTTTCAACTTCAAGCTTTCTTTAAAAGGGCGCCCTTGGCATTGCCAAGAGGAAGCTAGTTTTTTCCTTCCCAGTTCCCCCTCTGCAGCCCCACCTGGGTCTCATTGTAAAATGTGCCTGCATGTTTTAAAAGCTCATTATGTAAATGTATCAGAGTCCATATCTATCAACAGATAATTAAGAAGACTCCATACATATTTATGAGTTTGCTTAATACTGCTTTAATGAGGAGGTTTACTAGAAATACAAATCAAGGAGGCAAGAAGAAAAATGATCCTAACAAGGATGAGTGTTAGTTTTCAGCAGTTCTTGGTAGTCCCGAGACCTGTCAGGACACTCAGAGAACATCTCAGAGTTCCTGTGAGCCTTCCATCCATGGTAGGAAGAAGCTGGGGAGAGTAGACAATGTCACTCAACGTTCTGAAAACAAGGCTATACTTTTGGTTTCAAATTACAGCTATTCAAAGAGCACAGGTGCCCTGTTTCCACCACCTGCAAAAGCCAGATCACTGTGGGGACGTGGTCAGAAAGCCCGACAAGGCAGCCCCCGGCTGATTCCAAACTGCTGAGATAGAGCCGCTGCTCTAGCCCGGATGATCCCCTGTGCAAATTAGATTGGAGACTCAGGGTGCCTGTGTGCCTCAGTTGGTTAAGCGTCTACCTTGGGCTCAGGTCATGATCCCAGGATCCTGGGATCAAGTCCCATCAGCAGGGAGTCTGCTTCTCCCTCTCCCAAGTTTAGAGGCTGAGGTTATTTTACAACTCCAACAGTCAAAGACTTTTTTCTTTTTAAATTCAGATTTGTGATTTCTTTGGCTGAAATGTGGTGGATCTTCTGTTTGCATTTGGTCAGTACTGTGTGTCAGGGTCTGTATCCACATCCATTGCTAGACATCATTCCCAGAGCTCATTTGTGTCTTTGCTTCCTTACACCTCCCAGTTGGTCTTCCTGTCTGTCTTTCTGTCTCTCTCCTTCTCACTCCTCACCCCCTTAGAGAATGGCCCAAATCACATCTTCCCACATTCCCACATTCTACTGACCAGAACTCATTCACATGGTCCATTTCACTACAATGGAGGCTAGAAAATAGGGTCTTGCTGTGTGTCCAAAAAGAAACAGAAATGGGGCTTAAATCCTTTTCATGATTTCTTCTTCATCTTGCCTGGTAGATAGTTATCCTGGTAGGCAGCCTCCACTCAAAGCAAATATTTGGAGTAAAGTGAGGCATCTCCAGAAGAAAAGGGGCATTGTTTCTAGAAGAAAACAGGATCCAAAGCAGACAAAGAAATAGATTCCAGACTGGTTAGAGGTTAAGTATTTTGGGGGACAGGTAAACCTAGGAAGAAACCTTGGCTTCAACACTTACCAGCCTTTGCTCTCTGAGCCTCAGTTGCCTAATCTATAAAGTGGAGGTAATAACACTACTCCCTTCAAGATTATTGTGAACTTAATGTTTGTCACATACTTAACACAATACTATGCAAAAGAAACAGCAGGATATGATAGTGTAGAAGGTAGAAACCTCAGTCCAGACACCTAGCTGTGCAGGAAATTTAACTTTATTTTCCTATATCTGAACTTGGTGTCTTGTTAAATCCCCCTTTCCTTCTGACAACAGAAACTTAATCTCAGTCAATTCATAGGCTCTCCCAGGATCTTTGTAAGTTCCAGGGAGCTAATGTGGATCCAAAATGGCAGGGGTGAGAGGATAGACAGCTGTCCTTCCACATTGTTCCTTGTCTATGGTGGCATCCCCGGAGATGATTTTGCATATCATTTAGTCTTTGTTCTATTTGGGTCACAGCTGTGCCCTTGCTTGTTCCCAACCACCAAGCATCTGCTGATCTGCCTACTCCATGTGTCACGCCTGGGTCACTCCACAGTGTACAATAAACACTATTGCTCAGATAATCCTAGGACCCTAGAAACATCTATGAGGTTGCCTTGGGCCTGTCTGTCTTGACTCATCGCCCAGATATGCCTTCCTTTCTCATGCCTTATTGGCTTAGGGACTTTTGGAATCTCCCCACCCCACAAAAATGAAGCTCACGTCCTTTTTGCTCCTGGTCGTCCAATCCTATCTGGAGATTCCATCATTCAGCATCAACCGATTCCCTTCTTCTCTTGACTCTATTCAGATGAAAGTTCCCAGTAGTCTCTAAGACTAAGCTGTCCAATATAATAGCCAGGTAAAATATGCTGAATAAATTATATTAGCCACATCTCAAGTGCTTGGGAGCCATATGTGTCTTGTGGGTATCATATTGGAGAGCACAGCTTTTATTCTAGAATGTTCCCAGAAAGTTTTATCAGACATCACTAGTCTAGGATTTCTTACTTGTCTGGCCTTCCCATCCTCCTCATCTCAGAATCTTTATCTGGGTGGTGGGGAAGCCTTGCTCTTATAAGATCTTTTCATCTCAGAACCATCCTACCTCATGTCTGGGTCTAGGTTGTGAAACTCAAAAGCCAGAACTGACTGTCTTATAGAATTTATTTTTTTTAAGATTTTTAAATTTATTTATTTGAAAGACAGAGATCACAAGTAGGCAGAAAGGCAGGCAGAGAGAGAGGAAGGGAAGCAGTTTCCCTGCTGAGCAGAGAGCCCGACGTGGGGCTCGATCCCAGGACCCTGGGATCATGAACTGAGCTGAAGGCAGAGGCTTTAACCCACTGAGCCACCCAGGCGCCCCCAGAACTGACTGTCTTGTTCTCTGTTTTATGGGGTCATCTTTCTCTGAGGCATAGAGGTTGGGATGGCTTTGCTACCAATAGAGTGACCAACTATTTAAGTTTGCCAGGACGGACAAGATTCCTGGGATGTGAAACTTTCAGTTTGAAAACCAGGAAAGTCCCGGACATTCTAGGACAAGTTGGTCACCTTGGTTACAGAGAACCTTGGTTACCAAGGACTGTGGGGGAAAAACACCAGTCTTTATATCTCAAAAGTCACTTTAATTCTGGAGCTACTATTAATCTGGTGGGGATTTCACTTTAACCTCCAAAGTGAGACTTGGGTATTATATTTCCTCCTCTCTTTCTAGAAGCTTCCTTGGTCCCCACACTTTTACCCCTTTCCCTCCCTTGTCCTATGAATACTGCAGATTTCATTGGTTCTACCTAGAATATGAGCTGTTTCTCTTCAGATCACCTTTTCCCTTTCCCAGCCCACTAGGGGAACTGTTGGAGACTCTGATATTTCACCCTTTTTCAAGGGAAAACTATTGATCCTGAGGTCACATGAAGAGTGAACCACATAAAAGACTTCTGCGGGGCAAACTACCAGGGCCAGCTCCAAAAAACCCCTTTTGGCATTAAACTCAGACCTTCAGTGGATTGTTAATAGCTACCTTTTGGCCCATTTCTAACTCAATAGTGACAGTTTCAAACACAGAAGCTATTGTAGAACTCAGCTGTAGGAAAACCGCTGTCACTCACCTGCTGACTGCCTTGCCCCTTCCATCCCCTCCCTGACACATTCCTGCCCTGGCTTATTAGTTACTCTGTGTGAACTGTCTAAAAATACCTGCATAGCGGCAGCTCAGAGGGTTAAAGGAGAAAAAGGAGCCATTCGGTAAGAAGACAAATGTTGTTCTTTCTCCTGATTCCCTCCCTCAGTGAAATTCTCCTCCCAAGGAGACACCAGCATAAATTCTGTCAGAGACTCTGACCCAGAAACATGATTTGTGCTGTTCTCTGCTTCTGGAAAGCCTCTCTTCCCCCATTAGCCTTAGCTTGTAAGATCCAAGGCCAGCGTAGCCTCATCCAGGAAGCTGTTCATGATTCACACTGAGCGAATCACATGTCTCAACTGCCGATAGGACAGACCAGAAGAATCAAGGTTTATTATACAGCCTCACCCCAGACTTGAAAGGAGGGTGCTGATATGATGCACTTTAGACAAACACGTCAGGGACTTTAAAAAAATTTTTATTGATACAGAAATCACACTCTATACCAGTCACCCATTTCAAGTGTACAATTCGATAGCTTTTAGCATGTTTCCAGTTGTGCCCACCTCACCATAGTCAATTTCCATAGTCAAATTGACCATAGTCAATTTCAGAACACTGTGATCATTCTGGAAAGACACTCTGTCCTTTAGTTCACACCAACCTCTCCCCACCACCGCCCTCCCTAGCCCTGGGAGGTCACTGGTCCATCTCTGTTGCTGTAGACTTACCCACTCAGGACTTCTCGTAGAAGTGGAATCACACTGTATGTGGTGCTTTGGGACTGGCTTCTTTCACTTAGCATCACATTTTCAAGTTTCGGCCATGTTGTAGTATGTACGGCACTGCGTTTCTTTTCATGCCTGTGTAATAGTCCATGATTCGGATATGCCACATTTCATTTTCCCATTCACCAAACAACAGATATTTGGGTTGTCCTACCACTTCTAATATTGTCTATTATAAATAATACCACTGTGAACATTTGGGTAGCCATTTTGTGCAGACATTGTCTTCATGCTCCTGGCTCTGTGCCTAGAAATGCAATTGCCACATTACATGGTAATTCTACGCCCAGCTCCCCGAGGAACCATCAGACGATTTTCCACAGTGGCTACACCGTTTTACATTCCCACCCACGGAGCGTGAGGGCCCAGATCTCTCTCTATCCTCAACATGTGTAATTACCTGCCTTTTTTAATTCTAGCCAGGGTATCTCAGCTTTCTGAGATACTGCTGTGAAGTGGTATCTCATTTTCATTCTGATTTGTATTTCTCTAATGGCTAGTGCAGGTGCTTCCTACATTCAGTGACGTTTGTGAACCTCTGACATACTTCCCTGTAGCACGGTGATCGAGTTACCTGTCTGTGGGCCCAACCAGATGATAAGGCCACGGCCAATCTGGACAGCATTCCATGGCTGCCTAGATCCCCTCGGTGATTGCCCTTAGCCTGGCATGTTGTAGGTGCTCATAAACAAGAGCTAATAACTAGGGGTGCCTGGGTGGCTCAGTAGGTTAAACCTCTGCCTTCAGCTCAGGTCATGATCTCAGGGTCCTGGGATTGAGCCCCGCGTCAGGCTCCCTACTCAGTGGTGAGCCTGCTTCTCCCTCTCCTGCTCCCCCTGCTTGAGCTCTCTCTCTCTCTCATTTTGTTAAATAAATAAATAAAATCCTTAAATTTAAAAAAAAAAAAAAAGCTAAAAGCTATTGAAGGCTTGCACTGTGCCAGGCACAGGTCACACAAATTAATTCACATAATTGTCACAACAACCCCAGGAGGTAGGAACTGTCATTACCACCATTTTACAGAAGAGAAAACTAAGGCACAGAAGAGTCAAATAATTTGTCCACATATGAAGTCGGGTTGTGTGATGCCAAACTAGACAGGCTGCCTGCTGTGGTAAACAGCGATTGCATAGAAGAATGAGTTGAAACTCTGGAGAAAGGAGGAGACGGCAGGCTGCAGACACAGAGCTGACTCCACCATCCCTTTGGCTGAACGGCCCATACTTGGGAAGAACTGGAAGTTTGAGCCGCCTTGCTCCTGTGAGTGACTTCACGACACTACCCCAAACCTCAGTTCCTCGTGAAGGACATAGCAATTTTCACAGGCTTGGGTTTTGTTTTTTAAGCCAGTGGGCACTCATTCTGGGTCACCAAACCCACCAGGAAGTATTTATGGTGGAGGAAGGAAATGGAAACTCATTCTGGGACAGACTGGGAAAAATGCTTGCTTTCCCGGTTTTCCAGAGATGCACCGGCAATGAGGTTGAAAGGTAGAAAGAGGTCTTTCTACCTCTGAACTGAGCTATTTTAGATCAAATGTCTCCTTTTAAAAGTACACATGCTGAACAGAATTTTCTACTTCCTGTACAGACTAAACCATATCTTACCAATCAGGGCTGCCGAGCACCGGTGTCACAGCTTTGGCAAATTAGAAAAAGTTGCTCCTTCAGTCTGGGTCAGGGTGCATGGGTTGGTAAACTGAGCATGAGCTGGAGTTCAGCCCACATCAACCCTCTTGGCTGGGCACTGTGGTGCAGTGCCCAGCCTGAACAACCATCTATGGTAACCCTACCACCAGGCACCTTACATTCCAGAGAGGAGGTGACTCTGTATATTAGAGTCTAACCCTGGTGAGCGCAGGAATCTTGATGATTAGGGGGCTACCTACCATAAATCGAATAATGGATTCTCAAAATCTCCTAGCTTTGTATAATCCAGATGAAAGAAACAACCATTGGAGCCAACAACAAATGACCGATAGAGACTTTATCTGACATAATGGACTATAGAAGCCAACTAAACCCAGGCAGACGGCATCCAAGCCAAAGCCATAGTTCAAAGCCAAACTCATTCATCTTGACTTGAGTGCCTAACCCAGAAAACCAGAGTGCCCTTGGAGTCCTGAAATATAGAGTACGGCACTACACAGAGCCGAAGGTTTGCGGCTCAGGAATGTGGGCAAGCTGGTTCCCTTGGAGCCGCACCAACTTCCAGAAGCCCATCACGCTCCTCAGGCAACTGATGGGGCCATCTAGGATGCAGGCTTTGTGAGGTAGCCCCACAGAGGTCCTGGCCAACAGCCAGCCGCCCCCACCCCATAATGTCTGCCAGCAAGCAGCTCCAGGAAGCGCCATGGGAAGTGGGAGCAGGTGAGAAGTTATATGAAGTGCCTGAGCAGCTGTCAGAGGAAAGGATGACAAGGAGTAGCACCAACTGTTATTTGTGTCTCTCCAGATGCCCAAGCCCCCCAGTCACACAGCCCTGAAGAATGCGGCAGGGTGCTGGCTTGCCGCGAGAGACTGTAGTCACAGATTGAATAGCAGCGTTCAGAGAGAGAGAAAGACGATGCCTAGACAGAGAGGACGAGCTATATACCAAAGTAGGCAGCCCATAAACATGGGCACAAATCTAATAACGTTAATAATTATTTGTACAGTGGCAGAATTTATTATTTAAAGTTGCTAAATCTGTATATGCCCTTCACTCCTCTTATCTCACTTGCATTATTAAGTCTGAAGGGATGTTAGTAATGTAAGCTTCTCAGAGGTGAGGACACCAAAGCACAGAGAGGGTAACTAGCATACCCAGAATCACACAGCTTATAAGTCATGGAGCTTGGATATGGAGCCATCCAGTCTCATGCTGAAACTCAAGCTCTTGGTTTCCAAATGACTAAATAGATACTGAGGAGATGAAGCCACAGTGGGTCTTCGGAGACACTACCTTACAGAGTAGGCATATTGTCCATCCATCCATCCATGCATCCATACATATGTACATACATACATACATAAACACTTATTTTTTTAAGGAATATTTATTGTGCTCTGCTCTTTGTATATGTTGTTGTATTTAACATTGTTAACAGTTCAAGTTTATTAGGAAGAAATATGGTTCCTATGTGGGGCAGATTATTCCCAAAAATGGGTGCAATACTATCTTTCAACCCTCCCATCTGTCAACCTTCTCATAGATAGGTGGAGCCTATTTACCTTCACCTTGAATCTGGGCTGCCAGTGATGCTTGCTCTGCTCAGTAGAATATGGTAGAAGAGATATCGTGAGATTTCAAAGCCCAAGGCTGAAGAAGACTGGCAGCTTTCACATTTCTTACATTTCAGCAGCCACATAATTAGTCTGACCACCTTGACCCTGCCACACTTTGAGGAAGCCCAAGCTAGCCATGTGATGAGAGTGTGGCCCCATTAGGGGGGCACTGAGGCACCAGGCATCTGGGGAAAGTATTATGGATTGCTCCATCTGTATTAGGCTTCTCCAGAGAAACAGAACCAAAGGCATATACATGCATGCACACACATGTGTGTAGACAGAGATATGTGTGTGTGTGTGTATGTGTATATGTGTGTGTTAAATCAAGAGATTGATCTAAGGAATGGGTTCATATGATTATGGAACTTGGCAAGTCCAGATTTGCAGAATGGGCCAGCAGGCTAGTGCCAGACCCAGGGAAGTATAGATGTTGCAGTTTAAGTTCTAATGCCATATGGTGGACTATTATCATCTTGCTTGAGGAAGGTCAGCATTTTGTTCTATTCAGACCTTCAACTGATTGGATGAGGCCCACCCACATTATAGAGGGCAATCTGCTTTACTCAAAGTCCACTGATTGAAATGTTGATCTTATCCAAAAATACCTTCATAGAAACAGCAGAATAATGTTTACCAACTCTCTGGGCACCACACTCCAGCCAAGTTGGCAGATTAAATTAACCATCACGGAGTCAACCCAACCACCAGCACAGTGCGATTGAGTGAGCCTTGTTGATACCATAGGAAACATAGGAACCAACCAAATTCCTGTGAGCCCTGCCTAAATTCCTGACTCACAGAATCATGAGAAATAACAAACTATTGGTTTCAAACCACTGATTTTGAGGGCTATTATACAGCAGTAGAAAACCGCCCCCATAGAACTCATAATTTAGTGACCTTAATAAATAAGTAAATAGAAACATAGAAGTATAATTACATATTTAATACATATTAAGATGGAAGGAACAGAATTGTTCCTTCATTGCATTTATTAAACACCTACCAGGTAAAATGCCTATGGTAGTGTTAGGGTACTGGCAACACAGCCTCCCTCTTCCAGCCTCTGAATTTAACTTGAAGTGATAACCAGGCAAACCACCCACCTCTCTGGACCTTGGCTTCTCCATCTGTGAAATGGGCCTGATAGCACTCATCCTCTCTGCCTCATTGGCTTTTGTAAAGATGAAACAAGAGAAGAAACAAAAGTGCTATGATAGCTAAAAAGTCCTTGGCAAGCTACATCACAGCCAGATAAATGCTCCCTTGTGCTAAAATGCAAAATTGCTTTATAATTTATTGCTGAAATGGAAACATCTGGCCCAGGAAACTTGAAGGAAGCAGCAACCTTTCTGACCACAGCAATTTCATCTAATAGCTTGTCTCTGGAGGCTCTTCCTTCAGCTCTGATTTGTCCGTGGCTTTGAGTTTTATTTTGAAATATGTCAGCCTTGCTTTTTTGGCATGTCTGTTTTTCTATTTTTACTTTTGCCCGGAACAGAGAAAGAAACCCTTATAAATGGTAAATATCCATTGTTGGGCATTATAGCTAAAGGTTAGAGGATAGAAATCTCTCCATGAATCTATTCACTGATATGTCTTTTAATTCTAGTTATACAGCCAACTGGAGTGAGCCAGAATTGTATGGAATTTTATTAGCAACCTCAGCAAGCTGCGATTAGTCTGCAGACGAATGTGTTTCCACCTGGGTTTTGAAATAGTAAACCCAGGAGTCAAATCCAGCTATGTCTTGTCCCTGTTTAAAAATTCCTTAGTGACTCTTCCATGCCCTCTGTATAAAGCCAAAGCTCTTTGGCATAGCACTGAGGTCCTCCTTGATCTGATTGTTGCTTACCTCTCTAGCCTTGCTTCTCACCACTCACATTCTTGGGCTTCATGATGTGTTAATGCAGGTGACTCCCCACCAGCCTTTGTGTAAGCTCTTTCCTTCTCCCAAGTACACCACCCCCCTTCTATAGTTGCTTACCAACTCCTTCAAGCCTTTTTGTCTCACTTTAGATGACCTGTCTGAGAAATCTCAAAACCAGCAAGACTGGACTTGGTATCCCTCATCTGTGACCCCTTAGCACCCTACCTCTAAGGTAGTGGCAAATTAAGATTTCCAGAAAGTTGAACACAACTCATAAAACACATCATGAGCCTATGCCAAATGAGTTAACTCATTAACAAGGGAACCAGCAGGGTGATAAAGCCAGATCAAAGGGACATATGAGAAACTGATTATATGTAGCCAGTGAAAGAAAGAACACGGGTGTAAGAGTGCTAATTTAGAGACAAAACTACATGTAACATAACATCCTGTAGACAATAAAATCATAACCCTTAGGAGATGTTTTTTCTAATAGACAGAAATCATCTACATCTCCACCAGACAAACATCATTCACAACTTGTCAATTTCCTGCAAATTAAGATCTAGTTTTTCAAAGTCTAGACCTTAACCAGTAATAATAGCCAAATTAAGGGTATCAGATGGCCTTTGGGCTGGCCTATTAGACAATGACATTGTATGACATTGAAAGGGCATAAAGTCATCTTTCTGGATGATTTCTTTTTCTTTTTTTTTTCTTTTCTTTTCTTTTTTTTTTTTTTTTTTTAACCAGTAGTGTGTATTAACTATTGTAATGACTTGTTATCTTGTTGGAAATTCCCAGCCAATTGAAAACTCTTTAGAGGCCGGGAATGTGTTTTGTTCACTTTCGTAGCCTCTGGTCTTAGTTCAGTGCCTAGGATGTGGCAGGTATGCAGCTAATTATTACTGGACGAACTAAAAGGTTTTCTCTTGAAAGATTAAAGTGCCACCTCCAAGGACCCTTACCAGTTTCTCATAGATCAGGTTATAAGTGATACAAAATCTGTGCAGCAACCGCAGATCACAGCCCAGCTCCCTCTGCCACCCCATCCAGTGTCCCTGCCCCTGGTGTCCCCACCACTGATGTCCCCAGCCCCTTAAACCTTTCTCCTGTTTCCTACTGCTACAGGGAGCTCTGACTGTCACAGGGACGCTCAGCTGCAGAAAGCTAGATGAAAGAAGCTTGCCTCCTCTACTGTTTCCATCTCAGAATCAGGAAGAATCTGGTGGTGACTCCACCCCACTCCCCACCGCTCTGGCACCCCTCCCCCCAGGGTCCCCTGCCAGCCCCCTGTCCCAGCAGGTCAGCTGGAAACCACAGCCTCTCTAGCTGGCTGTCTCACTTCTTTGTGCTGCTCCCTGAGAGGACAAGGGCGCCTTCTATTCCTGGAGTCGGCTCCCCAGGGATAGCTCATGAGGCTGCAACCCCCAAGCTCGTCGTTTGAAAAGGTGTACAGGGCAGCTGCCGGGTTTTATCACAGATAATGAGCCTGCATAATTTCAATCAAGGCTGATTTATGCACTTAAATACTTGTTGCCAGCATCCATAAACTGCCCTGTTTGTGGCTTGTATTTATGAGCAAAGGAGGCAGGTAGAGCATCCTCAATGAAATGGGGGAGGGGCAGAAGCAGACCTGTTTTCAGCTATTTGGGGTCAGGAAACGTGCCTGAGCAGGGATGGCATGCACTCTGAAGCTTTGAGGGGTCTGAAAGGTCTGGCAGAAACAGACTTGAAATAGCATGAGTGAGAGGGACTTTATCACTCTATATAACACCTATGTCAATCTTGTGGCGACCTTGGAAAGATTCCAGAGAAACAGGGAGTTATAGGGTTTGGACAAAACACACACACACACACACACACACACACACACAACAAAATAAAAAAACACAGGGGAGAGTTTGAGAGTCCTAGACTCCTTTGGCAGGAGGTAGGCTCCAGTGAGGCCCTGGGCACTGGTGGGAGGTGGATTGGGCGTGTGGAGAGAAAATAAAGAAAGAACAAAAACCCAGCAACAAAGGCTTTGTATGTTCTCAGCAGCAGAGTGGATTGCTGGAAAATCTAGGAAGCAGATGAAGTTCACCTTTAGTGCTCCCAGTTTCTTATTGCTGGGCCCTCTCCCTCCTCCAGGGAACCCTTTTCCTCTCCCCGCTCTAGAACCATGGTGTGAGCCATTTACCTCTTTATTTTGAAATGAAAGCTAGGTCCTCTCTCTCCTTTGCAGTGGTATTCACACTTAAACATTTTCTCTTTGCAAAAGGAATAGAGCGGCCATATAATTTATCATCCATCTGGGAATATTTTTGGTGCTCTTCGAAGTTACACCAGAACAGGGGCACCTGTGTGCCACAGTGGGTTAAACGTCCCACTTTTGGTATCAGTTCAGGTCAAGATCTCAGGGTCATGAGATCCAGTCCCAGGTTAGGATCTGTGCTCAGTGCAGAGTCTGCTTAAGACTCTCTCTACGGGTCGCCTGGGTGGCTCAGTGGGTTAAAGCCTCTGCCTTCGGCCCAGGTCATGATCCCAGGGTCCTGGGATGGAGCCCTGCATCGGGCTCCCTGCTCAGCGGGGAGCCTGCTTCTCCCTCTCTCTCTGCCTGCCACGCTGCCTACTTGTGATCTCTGTCAAATAAATAAATAAAATCTTTAAAAAAAAAAAAAAGACTCTCTCTACCTTTGCCCCTCCCTCCTGCTCTCTCTCTGAAATAAATAAATCAATTTCTAAAGAAGTAAAAGTAAAAAATAAAATAAAATTACACCAGAACAACAGGAATAAACCAGAACCATCCAAGAAGAATCCCAGGCAAGCTAGACGTAAGGTCATCCTAGAAATGTAAAGTCTTGTCTTGTCTTGTGTTGGAGGAACTGTGGGCATCACTGAGCAGGTGCAGAGAGGTTTCTGATTCTTTCCAAAGGTGAGAGTAATGGAAGGAAGTGAACAGGAGCAGAGATGTATTAGAATGTTCCCAATTGCCCATAACAAAGCATCCAGCCGTGATGGGCTTAAAGAGATTTATTTTTCTCATGTAACAAATGGTCTAGAGGGAGGTGATTCCAAGCAGAGCAGTGCCTCAACCATATGAGGGCTTCTCTGGGAGTCCTCTTAGCCCCGTTCCTCATTATCTCAAGATGGCTGCCAAGGCTCCATACGACACATCTTGACAAAAGTGCATTCAGACGTATGAAGAAGGAGATGCAGCTTTCCCTCTTTTTCTTTGGTCACAAAGATTCTATCTGCCCAGAACTCCCCCAGCAGGGTTCCCTTCTGGTTTACTCTACGGATATTGGGTCACATGACATGGGGGAGGGGCAGAAGTGCTGCAAGGGAAGCTGTGAGAGTGAGAACCTCCATCATCTTCTGCCTCTGTGGTAGGCACAGGTTTTGCAAATTATTGGTCATTTTATTAGTAAATGTATCATCAGTAATTATTAAAGTTATCCCTTGCTCCTTAGTCCCAAGTCCTTACAGGTCCTGTGTGGTTTCTTCTCTCTTCCCGCCAACCACTTTCCCCCTCAGCCACTATGCATCAGCAATAAAGGGCTTATTTCTATTTCTAGACTGGCCTGGGCCATGGCTTGCCTCAGGACTTTGGCACATGCTGTTCCCTCTGCCAGGAATGCTCCTGACCCAGCTCCTCTCTTTTCAAGTTTTAACTCAAAGAAGCTTTTCCTAGCCACCTTAATGATGTGCCCCTCTTGTTTTCTGTAACGGCACCATAATTATTCCCCTCATTGGGTTTAACACTGACATTATCTTCTTACTTGTATGTTTTTGTCTCTCCTCCAACCCCTGTCAAAGCCTCCCTGAGGTCAGAGACTTTGTTCTTGACTTAACCCTTTTCAGCTAGAATAATGCCCAACACACAGTAGTTGCTCAACAAATTAGCTAAATGCTTAAGTGGTTTTAAAAATTGAGGCCCAAATCCAAAGCTGAGCAGCTCAGTCACCTCTGGCTATAAAAACACCTTAGAGCACACCTTGGAAACACTGGTCCCATCGAATGCCTGCATTTTAAACACAAACACGGGGCTGAGAATTTTTACCTGTAAGACTCTAGGGTGAATTGGTAGCAGAGATAAGGAACGAACATTGGAATTAGAGACTGAGTATTCCATGCACAAGCCAAATAGCCTTGGAGAGAGGCTCACCTGAGTGGCCTCATTGGTAAAATATCCGTTAGACAGCCCACGTCACCGAGTGAGTTTGAGGCTTACCTCAGGTCAGGCGGGCAGAAGAGTTGAACCTGGGCCTTCACTGATGGGGTGCTCGGAGGAAGATAGCTTCCCTTGAATCCCAGGCTGAGGCCCTTTGCTTCTACCACGTTCTCATGGCCATGTGCCTCTTCCCACGTGACGGTACCTCCGTCTCAACACACAGATCTTGCAAGGTGCAGCTTTTGCAGACTCAGTTTCTCATGGAAGATCTAGCGGGAACCCCGACAATGAATGAGCGGGGCTCTCTTCCTTTGTTGGGGATCCCCATTTCAGAGGCCAGAGCCCAGTGCCCGGTACTGGGGGTCCGAGGCCAGCCGACCGAGGCTGAGTCGACCCCATACTGCAGTTAAAGCTCTGATGGAGAAGAGGAGGAGACAGTGGTTTGCAGAACCTGGTAGCTCCCCAGGGAGAAAACCAGCAACCTGGTGTGTCAGGAATCGGGGGGGTGACAGAGACCCATGAAGAGGAAGTGGGGGTGATAGCAGGTTTGGATCAGCTTATTTTAGGGGAAAGGCAGGGGTTTCCCCCAGCTGGGGGTCATTTGCTTTCCACACTACAGACGACCGTGGTGGGGGAGGAGCCCCCCCGAGATTGCATACAAACTCTCCACTGCTCATGGGAACAAGCAGTAGGGTATCGGTGTTACCCCTGCAGGCTCTGGGGTCACAAAGAAGGGGGTTCGAATGCTGGTTCTGCCCCTCCCTTGAGCACACAACCTTCACTTCTCTGAGCCTCAGTTTCCTCATCTGTGAAATGGGTTAATAACAGCACCTGCGGCAACAAGTTGCCGGCAAAGAAGGCTCCCTGCTGAGTTCTTGACATCAACCCAGGTTCAGTGAGGTCAGCGATTTCTATCAGTGTAGATAGTTTTAGACGGAGAAAATTTTCAAAGTTCAAGCATGAGAGGGAGGGGCACAGATATCAAAGGTGGGCCATTTGGCTTTCTTGGCTCATCCTTTTCCATTCTGCAACCAAGGAGGAAGGCAAGATTCAGCCTGCACTCTGCCTTCATGCCCGCCCCATTTCAAGACAACCTCAGGCTACAGAGTTGGAAACTTTCACTTTCCCAGAAAGGAGACTTTTCCATTTCAGCCCTTATAAATGGGCCATGAGAACACCCTCCGGGCTGTATTTGCAGCATGTTTCTATGGATGCCAGCAAAGGAGGACTTCTAGTAATGGGATCAGTAACCTAAGTAAGAGAACTGAAAAGGCAAGTCTGAATTTATCTCTGCCTGTCATGTTCCAGCGAACAATGAAAGCCCAGTAATGGGAAACGCTGCTGCCTTACAAGTTCCAGCCAGCCCAGCCCTGCTAGGTACTATTATTAGCACTGATATTAATAAATGCTTCTGACATGTACACAAGGTTCAGTGTGCTGGAGAGCTGCGGAGAGCAGGCCAAACACATAAACTGCCAGCCTCTGGTGGCTCCCAGACACAGAGGACACTAGACAAGGCCCAAATGGCAGAAAACACAGTGACTAGGGAGGGGCAGGTGAGGCAGAGATTTTCCAGACCTGTGCTGGACATGAGAGTGACAAGCCTGCTGTCTGGTCACCAATGTCGTTTGAAGAATCATTCTTGGAAAATCATTGGAGAGATGATAGGAGACAAGTGACAGTTCCTTTTGACTGTCAGCTCTACCATCTTGGAGCCTTGAGGGAAGAGGTTAAGATGTGTCCAGCCTTATAGCTAACTAAGGTTAGGCCGGGACAGAAATTGCTGATTGTTCCCCAAAGGGGAGCTATTATTTCTATTCTTTCTTTCCTTTTTTTTTTTTTTTTTAAGATTTATTTATTTATTCTAGAGAGAGAGGGAGGCAGAGAAAGAACAGGGGGAGAGGCAGAGGGAGAGAGAGAGAGAGAATCCTTACGCAAACTCCGCACTGAGCAGGGATCCTGTTGCTAGGCTAGATGCGGGGTTCAATCCTAGGACTCTGAGATCGTGACCTGAGCCAAAATCAAACTGCTTACCCAACTGAGCCACCCAGGTGCCCCTCTTTCTTACCTTTAGATGCACAACTTTCCAAGATGGCAAGGAATTCTCAGAAATAGGACTCTTCCAGTGGTAACTAGCAACCACCCACCCTAGCAACAGATGTAGTCACCCGGCTGAGCTCTGGCCATGGGTGGAGAGCAGAAACCCTTTGTCCAACTTCCAAATCACATTTTTGGTACAAAAGATTCACACTTCATTTTTTTCTTCCTCCTCCTGTCCCTGGCTGGGGCATGGCACCGACCAGAATGACTTCCTGGGACCAGAGAAGGAAGCCCGTGCATTGAAATGGCAGATCTCTCCAGCAGCATCCATTCTGCCAGCTCTAGACCTCTTATCTTCCTTTGCTTCGTTGGATGGAAGAAAAACAAAAGTTTCTCCTACTTAAGCCATGATATTTTTAAGGTCCCTTTCTTAGAGTAGCTTATCCCAGACCATGTTCACAGGCCCAGCTTTGGACTCAAGTCACTGTTTACACATTTCCCCTTAACCTTGCTCTCCTCTCTCTCCCTCACCTATTGGGTTCCCACTAAAAGGGCTGCTTTTGTGTTCCTTGAACTCATTAGCTTCTTCCTTACCTCAGAGCCCTTTCCCCCTGTATAGGTTTGCTGAGGCTGCTGTAACAAAGGACCACAGGCTGGGTCATTTACACCAAAGGAACACACTGTCTAACTCTTCTGGAGGCTGGAAGTCCAAAGTGAAAGTGGTGGCAGCGTTGGTTGTTTTGAGGCTGTGATGGAAATCTGTTCTAGGTCTTCTCCTTGGCTTGTAGATGGTTTTCTTCTCCCTGTGCTTCTTCCAAACGTCCTCCCTTTATGTGTGCCTCCCTATAAGTGTCTGGAATTTCCTGTTTCTAAGGACAGCAGTTGCCTTATTTTAGGGCCCACTCTAATGACCTCATTGGTACTTAGATACCTCTGGAAAGACTGTCTTTCTCTAAATAAGATCACGTTCTGAGCTATTAGGGGTTAGGACTTCAGCATGAGAATGGGCATGCAGGGGGGGTACAATTCAGACTGTAACAACTCCCCCTTAGAATATAAACTTCCTTTATCTGTTATATAGAAGCATTTGATTTTTACTGAATGAATCAGTATACAAATACTCATCCTTTCTATTATATCAACATCATTCTCATTATCAATTAGGAATATTTAGCTGGCATATCTATACTTCTGTATAGTTGATATTAGTTAATATTGATCTGATAGGTAATAATTCATGTTAATAATAATATTCTGGAATGATGGAATGATCCTAAAATGTAATTCAAATAACTGGACAAAGATTACACTAAGTTCAGTATGACTTTATGTTGATTTTATTTTATTAATATAAAATTTGGTCATTCATAGGTGGGATTTATAATAATCACCAAATATCAAGAATGTTTGTTTTTACTCTAGTCTAAAATAACACAAGGGTTTAAGTAATGTGCCCAAAATAGGATTTCAATAAAATGAGAATAAAAACAGATGAAGTGGGATTAAGCAAATATAAAAAAAAGCAAATGTTCTGACCATCAGAGTCACTAGAATTGCTCTACTAGAGCATAAAATTGTATTTAAAATTTTGGGCAACACGGCTGCAGATACACACAATGAGATTGTTTGAAACAGTGGAATCTGAGAGGCAGATTTGAAGCAATTTTTCCGGAGGCAGAAGAATTTTGCCTTGTAGAGAACCCAGGGAGATTTCCACAGGTCACAATCTGTAGGGCACAGTTATCCATTGGATCATTCAGTGTCTTCCACAATGGTTCTGCCAAGAATTCAGACAAGGACTTTCGGCTTTTTTCTTGTACCAGCATTGTAATAGTCGGACAACAGCTTTTAACATAATTTAGTGAAAGTCGCTTCTGAGGCGCGTGGTGTAGATGTGAAACATTCCACCCAAGAGCACTTAGAACATATGGATGAATAAATAGATACCACATCCCTTCCACTCCCTCCCTGTAATCTTGTCTCCATTCCACTGGGCTCTTTGCAGGAATGAGCTCAAGTGCAGTGGTTAAAGGAGCCAGACATCTGGGTCTGAATTCGGGCTCTACCACTTCTGAGCCACGTGATATCAAGTAAGTTACTGGTGTATAAAATGAGGATGATTATAATGCTTGTTGCAGATGTTGGTGGTGAGGATTAAATCATATCCGTGAAGCTCTTTATACAGACCCTGGCAAGCACTCAGGAATGTTGGCAGTTAGTAGCAGTAGCATATTCTTGGATCACAGGTATGTATTTCTACTTCGGGAACCACATGGGTCCAAGGTAGGGTTCACATTCCCTTATGAAAATCAACGTGCTCAAATGGTATTCCCACTTAGACAGAAGACTGCTGAGTGTAGGGCTTCTTGTTTATGTGTAGAAAAGGTACCCACTCGGTTCTGGTTTCACTGGAATAGCTTGATCTCTGATAGAAAACTGTGTTAACTGCATTGGTAACTTTCCAACAGCATTACCCTTTACGATCCCTCGTTTTATTTCCTGGTATTAATTCACCTGATTAAATAGAAAACAGATTTTAATTTATCCAACTCTAATCACAAACAAGCAAATAAAACCTGTGTATAGATAACCCATATTTTGTACAATACAGAATTTGGCTTGCCTTTGTCCCTGGTTCCTGGGAGGGAGATTCAAAGTCCTTGGAATTTCCCCGTGTAATAAAAATGTTTTTGTTTCTCATAAGCTTCTTGGATGACACCTGAGTTTGAACTGAAAGATAAGATGACTCAGAATGGGAGCTGGTCACCAGAAAGATTAACTGTGTAAATAGAAGTTTAGGGGTTTGAAACAGTCCAGCCTCTGGAGAGCAGAGGAAAGCTGAAGGTTGAGTAAAATCACGTGGCCAGTGATTCAATCAATAATGCCCATATACTGAAAGCCCAATAAAAACTCTAGGCATAGATCATTGGTGGAGCTTCAAATGTGCTTGATGAATGCATTGATATGTCAAGAGGAAGACGTGCCCTGATGCCACAGGGAGAAGGCACAAAAGATCTCCCAGATATTGCCCTCTGTGTCTCTTCTTTTTATGGGTCCTGACTTGCAGCCTTTATAATAAAACTAAAATCATAAGCACAGTACTTTCCTGAGTTCTGTGAGTCATTCTAGTGAACCATCAAAGGTGAGGTGTTCTAAGAACCCCCCAGATTTGTATTTTTTTTAAGATTTAAGTATTTATTGGGAGAGAGAGAGAGAGAGCATGATGGGGGGGGGCAGGGAGAAAGGGAGAGAGAGAATCTCAAGCAGATTCTGTACTGAGTGTGGAGCCCAACATGGAGCTCGATCTCACAACCCTGAGATCATGACCTGAGCCAAAACCAAGAATGGATGCTTACCCAACTGTGCCACCCCTGTAGTTTATGGATCAGAAGTGCAGATGGTCTTGGAACTGAAGTGGGGGCGTCTTTTTGGGACTGTGTCCTGAAACCTGTGGGGTCTGATGCTAACTCCATGTGGTAGTACCAGAATTGAATTTCAGTGTACCACTTGATGTCAGAATATCATCTAAAGGCCCTTGGGTCTTCAGAAACCCTGGTCCTGCCTGTGAAAAAAAGACCATGAGAGAGACCTCAGGATGTTTGGGGTCCTAAGAAAGTCCATTAGCAATCCCCTTCTGCTCCCCCAGCAAAGGGATCAGTAGGGCATAGCAATCAAACACTCCCAATAGCATTACCTCTGAGCCCTGGGAGCAGGTCTTCTGTTTATTCTAAGACAGAATCCTTCCCTTAAGAGGGAACTTGAGAAAGATTTTAAGACTGATGAAACAGTTTCCTTCAGATGATGGCCTCAAATTAAGCCCCATTTATGATGATGAAACATTCGTTCATTAAAACAAATGTTTTATTGATTGTAATAAACCACAAAATAGTTACTAATTGTTGTAGATTATACTAGTTATTTCCTAGTTCATTTATCATGTTTCCTACCTGTTTCTTCTCTCCCCATTCTCCTGGTAATAGATTCTGCCTGTTTCCCATTCCTGTGTCACAAGAACGGGCACGAGGCCAGGCCAGCCCAATCACAGTACTTGTTCTAGTTGGGGCCAATCAACTGCCATAACAGGCCCCCAAATGTATAATGGCTCAACTATCATAGAAGTTTATTTCTTGGTCACATAAACATTACAAAGCCATCAGGATCAGATTGGGAAAGGAGGCGGTTTTGCTCCATACAGTCACTCAGGGATTAACTGTCAGTGTCTCCTTCAACAAATACTCCCAACATATCCCTGGGCACTCGTATCCAGTGATAAAAGGGGACGAAGGGGTGGAAAAGGTGCAGTGTTTCATAACTTCCTTGTCTGGAGAGTTAGACATATTAGTTTTGTTCACATTCCTCTGATAAGAATTAGTGAAGACAAGGCCATGTAACTAATGGCCTCAGGTGCACGTGGGGCTGAGAAAGGAAGTCCTTATCTGGGCTGCTGCTTCCCAGACTGAGCTCTCTAATTTGGAAAAGGGAGCACAAATCTTGGTGGACCATTAGCCATCAGAGATGGGTCAAAGGGTAGACCAGACCCATGACATGATCAAAACTGGACCAACCAAAGAACACCTGTGGTACTGATATTTGAAAGCTTAGAGAAAGAGATTATTGTTTTGTTTTTTTGTGGGGGTGGATGTGGGGGAGATCTGAATTTGGACTTCTGCAGCCATGCTCTTTGCTGTAAGGTGACAATCTGCAAATGAAGTCAGGCAGAGAAGGAAAGAAGGAGAGAGACAGAGAGAGATCAAGAGACAACAGGGGGTGGGTTAGAAAGTGAGTCCTGATGACCTCAACTTCCTGCTCTGGTCCTGGAGGCCCAGGTGCCCATTCTCCCTCTTCAGTCCACTGAGTCACCCCACACTCCTTTCCACCTGCATGAGCCAGTGACTTCCCCTCCTTATTAGTGATAAAATTGGTTTTCTGTCACCTGCATCTTTTGAACGTCAGCCATATGCCAGAAGCTCCAATGGGCATTTTACATACATTTCCGAGTAGATCCTTAAACCGATCATACATATCAAGTCTGTTTTATAGATGAGAAAAATATTTGGAAATGTGAAGTACCTAGAGGAGCTGGGACAAAAATCTGGATCTATGGTTTAGGACAAGAGTTGACAAACATTTTCTGTAGATGGCCAGAGAGTCAAATACATTGGGCTTTGCAGGCCTTACATCATTGTGGCCACTACTCACAAAAGCAGCAGGGCCAACAGTAAACTAATGTGTGGGGCCGGGTTCCAATAAAACTTTATTGACAAATCAGGTGGTAGGCTGAATTTGGCCTGCAGGCTAGAGTTTGCTGACCCCTCCTTTGGGGGAAAAAGGAACACCACTAACCTGAAATCAAGAGAACTGTGGTTTTGTCAGTGACTAAATTGGTGACCTTGGACAAATTCCCTGATATCTGAGGCCTGATAGGCCCTCATATCCCTGATATGGCCCTGATATCTTGAGACCAGTTTCCTTATTTATTTCAGTACCTTCATCAGCCCTTTTTACCACTTGTCTCCTTTTCAATGTCCCCATTCAGAATGCATGCAGTTGCCTCACAAGGGTCCCATTTTTAGGTTGGGATCCAACTGAGAGCTACAGATGCATTTTTATTTTAACTTTGCCTTCTTATGCACACTGTACAAAACATGAATTACTCTTTTATTCCTTACGCCCCCCCCCCCATTCATGGTGGGGCCTCAGTGATTCTGCGTGCTTCCCTTGCTTGGGCGCCCCTGGGCTGTGTGGGGATGCAGGCCCCACACTCCATGGCCTAAGCGGGCTGAGCTATGAGGCCAGCCAGTCTGTTCTCCTGCCCATTCCTGCTGTCACTGCGTGTGGCTGCTAAGCTACTCCCTAATGAACATTCATTGCTTAGATCTAGGTCCAAGAATGTGTCCTTGTCTCTTCTGGCTTCGAGTAAACTACAACTATGCCCCTCGAAACCCTTTCCTTGGACTTCAAAGTGCAGTTCTAGATGCTGGATGGTTGGCATTCCTAGAAATACGATCCTGGAAGAGTGGGCATTATTTGAATGCCTGACTGTTTACTATTTAGCAAAAATATGATACTCGTCATAAGGCTAATTTTGCAAATCACTCTCTCCTTAAGTGATTAGGCTTTTAGAAATCCTCAGCACCTGCAAATGTTCCATGAACCCTGAAAGCCAATGAAAAGAGAAGCAAACAGAAACCGAAGACTCCATAGTCTTCACCCTCAGCGGAGGACACAGAGAGGCCCCTGGGGTTTTGGGGAGAAAGCCCACACTTGGGTGCTATCAAGAGCAAAAGAAGCCTTGGGTCTCTTGGGTAATATTTAGAAATACAAATCTGAGGATTTGAAAGCATGGAGGGAGGCGAGATAGTAAACGCTCTCCTTTCCTGATAAAGGAAGGGCTGCTGATGGGCGAGTTGTGTTCTATACGGGGCCAGACAGGGCATTACACTCTACATACGGTCTTTGTGGCAAATTATTCTCCCTTGTGTGTGTTGGGGGGTGGGGGGATGGGGGAGATGGGGGTAAGAGGTTTGTTTAAACCCTTTGAAATTGTAAAAACTATTATTAGCTCACGGGTGGTGCAGAAACAGGCAAGATCTGAGCACTGAGACACGAGTCCTGGCTTTGCCACTACAACTATATGATAAGGGATGGGTAAACTAAACTTTGAAAGCCTTGTTTTTATCACCTAGAAAATGAGAATTCCACCGGCTTGGGGCACGTGGGTGGCTCGTCAATTAGGCATCCGGCTCTTGATCTCAGGGTCCTGAGTTCAAGCCCCATGTTGGGCTCGGCGCTGGGAGTAGAGCCTACTTTAAAAAAGAGAGAGAGAGAGAGAGAGAACACCGCCAGCTTGTTGACTGGGATGTTTTATCGCAGTACTTGGAACATCGTAGCATTCAGTCCATGAGTGGTGGCTGGATTTGCTAGTTCCTGAATCCTTGTGAGTCTGTTTTAATATATATATATATATATATACACACAATGGGTTATTATTCAGCCTTGAAGAGGCAGGACATTCTGACCCACACCACAACATGGATTAACTCTGAGGACATCATGCTAAGTGAGATAAACCAGCTACGGAAAGGCAGATACCGTATGATTCCACTTACAGGAGATCCCGAGTGTAGGGGATTCATAGAGACAAAAAAATACAATGGTGGGTGCCAGAGGCTGTGGGAGGGGAAAGGGTTTGGTTTAATGAAGACTGAGTTTCGCTTGTGCAAGATGAAAGGCATTCTGGAGACAGGGTGGTGATGGGTGCACAGCGGTGGGGATGTCCCGTAATGCCACCAAGCTCTGACTATGTAAAGACAGGCGGGCAGCATGTTTATTCTGTCGCTGTTTTAAAAAAACCACATAGACGCATATCTCCGATCTGGAAAAACAAAATGAGAGGAGCAGGGGGTATTGTAAGGTGGTGCAGTTTGAAACGGGGCCACGGAGCAGGGCCTCCCTGAGGAGACATTTGAGCAGGAGGGAGGGAGGAGACTGCACGGTTTGGTGGGTGCTGGGTGGGAGGGCGGTATTCATAGCAGGTCTGGTGAAGTGCAGGGGCTCTGAGATGGGACTGGGTGGTCTGTCCACCTCCCCCTCAGTCCTCAGCATACCCTGGAGCAGAGCAAGGGAGGGGAAGATGAAATCCAGGAAGGAAGAAGAGTGTCAGGTTGTGCGTGGGGGACAAGGGCACAGAACTTGCTGGACGCTAGGGGCACCTGACTTTCACTCTTTGGGAAATGGTGAGCCGCTGCGGACTTCTGAGCAGAGGAGTTCCAAGAGATGAGCTGTATGTGAACAGAAGCTCTGTAGCCGCTCTGTTGTGGGAAGACCACAGGGACCGAGGGTGGAAGCTTGGGGACCAGACAGGAGGTTCTAGAATCATCCAGGCCAGGGACAACGGAGGAGAGGATGGGGGTGCTGGCAAAGGGAGAATTTATTGGATTAGGGATATATTTTGAGGGAGGGTCGAGAGGATTTGCTGAAGGATTGGACTTGGAGTGTGAGAGGAAGAGAAGACTCTTCCTGAGCTAAAGCTGGTTGACATGGTTTACGAGACACATTCATGTTCATGATCTCATTTCCACCTCACAATCAAGGCCTCACAGGTCAAAACTCCAGGGCTCAGGTGAGGGACCAGCCAGGTTAACCTCCTCCTGGATTAACCTCCTGCTTCTGACACTCATTTGCAGCATGGCCTGGGCCAATGCCCCTGACATCTTTGCTCTTTAGAAGGGAGACACTGATGGACGATACCTGAGTCACTATTAGGACCGCAGCACCTGGGGCCCAGGAATTGGTCAGTAGCAGCAAAGGTTACTAATGTAGTGCCACAACTGGAATGGGAACCTGACCCTTGGCCCCCATTGCTTTGTTCTTTCCGCCATGTTCTCTTGCCCTGCTTTCTGGACAGCGTCTAGTCAACCAGTCATTCCTGGGAACAGCATTCCATTTCCGAACACTTTAATTATACTGGATCTCACTGAAGAAAATTTTCTTCAACCAAGAGACTCTGTCATAGGAGCCAGAGGGAGTTCTGGAACGGGGGCATGGTTCCATGTGTATTTGGTGAGAAGGGGCAGGCGGTCCCGTGAGTGACTTTCATTAGGTATTGGCCACCTTCCAGGGAGGAACATCGTGCCCTAGACCCTTCTCTCCTGACTTAAAGCACTGGGTTGAACTTACTAGAATTTGAACATATATCAAGCATAGCCTCACTCTAAAGATTTAGTTCTAAAATAACAGTATGGAGAAACTCTTCCTCTCCCTCCCTTCACAGTTTAGTATGCAGACAAAGAGATGGGAAAAAACACTGATGCTATCACACAGCAGGCCACATGGGCTGAAGGTGGGGTGGCAGAGGCTGCGGAAAGAGCACTGTGCGAGGAGCCTCCCGCCTTGGGTGCTTCCCAGCTGTGAGTCACAAGCTCTGACTTTTTGAGTCTTGGCCATAAAATAGGCATAATTTTTGCCCCTGCTCCTCATGGAGAATCAGATTAGAGAAAGCAGGTGAATGTCTGATGTCACAGGTCGTGAAATCCGCTCTTTATTAAGTCCAAGTGCATAAACCATCATTCCAGTCATCTTCTGCTCCATCTCAAATCATTGTCTGGGGACTTCCTTCATCAGGATCGTCTGGGGTTGCTTAATGAAATGCTGAATTCTGCAGCCCGGTCCAGCCCAAGCCTCCTCCCTCCCACCGCTACATAATCTTTAAAGACAATAGAGCTTAGACCCACACTGGTCCAGGAGTTAACCTTGATGGAAGAGAAAAAGAGATAAAGGATAATTAAGCCCCCAAAGAGCCTTGGCATTCAGATAGGTGCTAACCTACAATATAATGATGGACCTAATTCATTGTGTTTGAATCTTCCCAATGGGTGGGACATAGAGTTGGGTTAAAAACAGCTGGGTGAGGCGGCTTTAAATAGACAATGTGAATTGTTATAAGCCTCCCTTCTGAGGCGAAATTGTTAATGCAGAGTCTTCTCTCCTTTTTTTAGAGATGAATCTCCAGTGTTCTTTCCAGGTGTTTCTATGCCCCCAGAACACTCAGCCTTGGTTTTTCTTGGTACTTTGTGAAGTTTCATGAAATCAAGGACTCACCACTTTTATGTCAGCATTTCAGAACCGAGCCCTTCTCCAGCAGCCATTCCCACACGGTGGCCAAATGAGCCATCACACCTGCACTATAGATCTGAGCTGGGGCCCAGAGGACAGCCAGTCCACGATGAGGGCAGGCCCTAAAGTTCTAGAAGCGCACTGATTGGGCAGGCCCCAGATGCTTCCACAAGCCAGATGGGCACGGGGGTGGAGGTGGGGGTGTGTTTCTGAACCCTCAGCCTGCGATCTTTTAACCAGCCCACAGGCCCATCAGTTCAGCTGCCAGCCCCGAAGTTTTCAGCTGGGCATTTCGCCCATCCCCTCAGGAGACAATAAGCTTTGTGGACACACAGATGCCGCGGAGTCCATGTGGAATACATTGAGCATGTGGCAGAGGGAAAGGGATGGCAGGCTGCGGGACCTGCAGCTCTTGGTGGTGGTGGTGTTGGGCGGAGGAAGGGTTGTTCCTTGTGTGTCAGCCACAGCTCCTTTGCTGCTCGGATCCCGTGGTCCGATGGGAGGTGACTGGGGACTTCTCTCCCGGGACACCGCACGTGCAGGCGCACATGCACACGCCCCACGGAGGGCTATAGGCACGTGTGTAGTGCACAGCGGCCACGAGGCTCGGGCCTTTCAGTGACTACTAGAAGGGGAGGTGGAGCTGATAGCCTGCGTGCAAAGTAGAGCCCAGAGCCTGGGGTGACCTTAGGGAGCTATCTCCACCTAGGAGGCACAGAAGCCTCAGGAAGTGTGCTGAGTGTGTGCATGCTTTGAGGTTTTCTAGATATCGGGAACCAGGATACTCCCACAGATGGCTGGTTTCTGTTATTGTTCCTGGTATTATTATCATCATAATTGCCCTGGACCCACTGCAGGGGCCCTGGCCCATAGCATCCCCGCATCTGGAATGCCCTTCTTCTCCCTAAGTTCTGCGCATGATCTCAGGGGTCACCTCCTCCAGGCTGTCTTCCAGGGAGACACACACACACACACACACACACACAGCTGCACGAGATTCTAACAGTCATCTTCCTCGTGTTAGTCTGTGCATGTGACTCTCACATTCCCAATTAGATTTCGGGGCAGGCACCATGCCTAGGTGGCCTTGCTTTGTCCCCCTCACCACCTAGCGCGATGTTCAGCCTCCGCAGGTACTCGCTCATGCCTGCTGACTCATTAGCAAGGGCTAGGACCTGGAAATCCTCCTTAAAAACTGAGTTGGGTAATATGACTGGGCTTTGTGAAAATAAGATACCACCTGAATGAATGATGAGAAAAAAGCTTTGGCAAAACGAGCCCGGAAGGAGTATACCATGATTCTGCACCTAAAGGAATGAAGGGTTGAGAGCAAATGAAAGCCCCTGGTGACATCAGTTTTGGCAGTCCCCGGTGGAAAGTGACCCTGCCAGGGCCCGGCTCCCTCATTCAGTCTGGGAACGCTTTCCATTAATGCTATTAACCCGACCCAGTGGTCAGGAGTGGCCAGGGCCGGCCAAACATGCTCGGTTCCAGGTGCTGAGTCATCTCCACCCTGTCGCCCTTTCTCATATCTTCAAGAATGAGAAGCAGCAGAGGAGGGGAGAGGAGCACCAGGGACCAGCCCACTTTAGGAAATCCTCAGTAGGAAGCAATCTGGCCCATTCTTTCTAACCCTGCCCCTTCTTTCCGTTAAAAACATTTCTCCACCACAGCCATCTTTCCAACTTCTCCTTGTATCCTCAACCCAAAGGGAAATTGTCAGCTCTCCGCCCCAACCACTTACAAGGAGCAATTCCCTTCTAAGGGAGGAACTCACTCTTCTCAGTGTACAATACAGCTTGATTGCTTGACATCAACGAAGGGACGCAGGAACATCCTGACCTTGGGAAAGCAGCCCGGAAGATCAGAGAAGGCTTTTCTTGCTGCAGCCTGGACTCAGCCTCATCAAGAGATGCACAAATCCCCCTGGGATTAAAGATGGAGGACATAACCAAAGTAGGCAAATTCCGTCTTCTCTGAGCTGGAAAATTAGAGCCAAGGGAATTTTATTGTTCAGAGAACCTCTTTGCAAAGCAGGAAGGGGGTAAGTTGCCAAGAAGGCTACACTGCCCTCTATCGGGGGCCTGCCGGCGTTCAGCCAATGGCTTTCATTCATGATCTCTATTGTCATCGTACAACCCACGGTGAGCCATTAGTTAAGTATTGAGACAAACACACTACGGAGACCAGACACATCAAGTAATCCGCCTAAGGCCGTGCAGCTAAGACACAGCACAAGCAGGGATGCCAAACCAGGATAAATGACTTCAAAGTTCATTTTCTTACCATTTATCTCTATAGATAAGTTTTCCTTCTTGAACTCAGTGTCTCACTCGGAGAGTTGGCCAGTGCTTCTGCCTACTGCGGCGGGTCTCAGAGATAGCTACGTTCTCCAGGTGATTCTAATACATCGCCACCACTGAGAATTCCTCCTAGCTGCAGAAGAGATGCGAACAGAAACGGGCGTTCCCTCGAAACTAGGATGCTCTGTGTAATAGAGAATAAACTGGGAAGATTTCTCTGAAGAAAAATCACACTGAAAGGATGTAGGCTCAATAGTGGAAAGTTACAGTTACAGTTTGTGACATTGTGGCAGGGTGAATCATAGCCCCCCAAAGAACTCCATATCCCAATCGCTGGGTCTATAAGTAGGTAACCTAACATGGCAAAAGGGACTCTGGAGATGCGATTAAGTTAAAGATTCTGAGATGAGGAGATTATCCTGAATTATCGGGACCTCCCTGAGGTGATCACGAGGATGGCTGGCATGCAGTAAGTGCTCAATAAACAAGGCTTACTATTATGATCCGAGCTGGAGGTCCCGTGATGCAGGAGGTGAAGTCATGAAAAGAGATGTGAGAACAGAGACATGGCTAACTGTGCCCAAATACAATTTCCACAGGGCAAGGGACTGAGGTGAGGGGAAAGCAAAGCAGCAAATGCTGATACAGAAGGACAGTGACAGCAGGACCGCCTGGCCAGCTGGTCTTTAGAGGGGACTTGCCCCTGACTATTCTGAGCATCTCATCATATCTGCAACACAATTGGGCCTACCCCCAACCCCCAAAAGTCAGCTCCATTGTTGTAAGAACTCCCCCAGGCAAAGAGAAAAAGGATAGCAATCATCTAGACATCTGAAAAGCCCAGAAATCCAGGTTCCCCAACCTTTCATTCACAGTCCAAATATAGCCAACAGGTCAATTTCTGAGCTTAAAGACAATTTCAAGTTTTTACATCTTCCCAAGAATAAACATTGTTTTCTACCTATTTCATTTCTGTTGAATTATGAAAAGTGATAAGCACTCTACCACCCATTAGACTTGTGATCTTGGGCAAATGATCTGTTCTTCCTCACCTGTAAAATAGGGACAGGAATAACACCTACCTGTAGGGTTGTTGTAAGCAAGAAATGCTTTATGCATTTCAAAGAGCGTAATAAAGTGCCTGACATGTCAGGTGCTCAGCAAGCTAGCCATTAGCATTCTTATCATGGTTATTTTTTTCTGGAAAAAAAAGTGAGGACAGGTGGAGGAACCACCCACTTAGAAGACTTGACATGAAAGGCAGTAATTTTTAATACACTTCCATTGTTTTATTCTGTTTGTTTGTTTTTTTTTTAAGATTTTTTATTTATTGAGAGAGTGCTCAAGCAGCGAGAGGGGCAGAGGGTGGGAGAGAGAATCTCAAGTTGACACTGTGCCAAGTGTGGAGCCTGATGCAAGCCTTGAGTCCACAACCCCATAATCATGACCCAAAACGAAATCAAGAGTCATCCACTTAACCAACTGAACTACCCAGATGCTCCATGTCTTATCCAGTTTCTTTTAAGGAGCTGTAAGAGAAAGTAGCCTAAAATAAGAACCAAATACAGTCACTGATTCACTCAGCCAACAATTATTGTGTGCCTTTTACATACCAAGCCCTTTTCTAGGAACAAGGAACCCAATGATAAACAAGATCTGTTCCCTGTCCTCAGGGAATGTCCAGTCTAGTGGTGTAAAGAGACATGGTAGATTTCCATTAAAGACAGCAGGATACATACTACAATTAGGGTAGGTAGAGTGTAATGAAGATGTGCATAGGAGAGACCTAAATGTAGGTCTAGGGGAGGGGGCACCAGGGAGGGCTTCCTGAAGAAAGAGACCTCTAAGATGACTGAGTGGTCATTTCCCAGAAGAAGGGATAGGGATATGGAGACTTTTAGGGGGTACCAGCTCTACTGAAGATTTGAGGTCAAGGGCAAGTAGTGTTTTTAGGTAACCAGAGAGACTCCATACAAGCTTAATACATAGGACCAGGCCTGGGAGGGTGAGATGGTCAGAGGTTTGCCATTCAGATCATGAGTAGCTTAAGAACCACGATAAGGAGTTAGAATTTTGGATTGGGACAGTGAGGAGCTATTGAAAGACTTGAAGCAAGACAGTTTTGTAATAAGACTTGAACTTTAGAAAGATTACTCTCAGGGGAGCAGTTGAAGAGAGACAAGATAAAACTCAAAGACAAACTGGAAGGCTTCCTCAGTAATTCTCATGGACAATCATGGATGATGGAGCCAAGGTACTGACAATGGTGTGATTAGGGGTGGATAGATTTAGAGATACCAGAGCAATAGAGCTGCAGGCTGAGTTGTAGGGTAAGGGAAGGGGAGAGAAAACCTGTCTCCCAGGTTTGCCTTCTAGGAAATACAGGAACCAGCAGTCTGAGCAGCCAGTGACGTGCTTCACTTTAGACATATTAGCCTGAACACATTGAAGTCCTATAGGGTCTTCAAGTGGTAACATAAAGTTTGCAGTTCAATGTGTGTACAGAGCTCAGGAGAGAGATTTGGGTTGCAGACAAAGATTTGAGAATCACCAGCCTGTGGGTGGTCTACTTGGAAACGATGGAAGTCATGAGATCACCTAGGGAGAGTAAAGGGCAATAGGAGAAGATGGTCAATGACCTAAGGTCAGGCAGAAGACGAAAGGACAGTCAAAAAAGGGAGACTGAGGCTAACCACACCAAGAGGAGAAGGACCAGGGGAGTTTGGCACCCAGAATCCAGGAAATGAGTGTTTCAAGGACAGGACTGGGTCATGGTCCTTAATGCTTCATTGAGGTTGAAGGAGATGAGAACATGGACTTGGAGGCCATTACCAACGTTGCTAGGAGCAGTGTCAGTAGAGTGTGGAGGATGAAAATCCCTGAGGGATGTGGCAGAAGCAGGAGATGCCAAATAGAGAGAGCAAATGGGGACCTCTCTCTCGAGATGAGGACTTGACATTCTCATGAGAACTTTGAGAAAAACAGAGGGAGAAGACAGTAACTGGAAGGAAGCAGGAGGCAGAAGTTTGTTTGTTTGTCTGTTTTTAACATATAAAAAATGAGAATATTGAGATGCTGCTGAGCTGGAAGAAGGGGAGAAAGGAAGAACTGAAAGTACCGTGGAGGTCTGTTATTCTTGCATTCCAGATTTACAAATTCTCCTACTTCATCAGATTTATTTGTAATTCCAGAAGCAATCCTTGCAGGGCTGTCCTGGTCATTCCCAAGCATGCACGTGCTCAGAAAAGCAAAATGTTTGAGTTCCCCAGTGCACGTATTCCCAGCTGAGGTTGAGCAAGGCAGTGCTGAGACTTCTTGCTTCCGTTCTCAGACTGCTCTGGGGCCTGCTTTTGTGTGCTTTTTTTATTGGTTATGTCACTGTTTAAAATTGCACCATGCATGATGCTAAAGTGGTGTCTAAGGTTCCTGAGGGCAAGAAGGCTGCGACGGGCCTTAGGCAGAGAACACGTGTTAGATACGTTTCCTTTAGATTTGAATTACGGTGCTGTTGGCTGTGAGTTCAATGTTAATGAATCAACAGTATATTTTAAGTAAAGGGTCTTTGAACAGAAACCCAGGTGCGACTAGGTTATGTATTGACTGATTATGTATTAATTATGTATTGATGTGGCCAGAGGCTCCCGGAAACCTAACCTTGTATTTTCCCCCGAGGGAGTGGTTCCGTGTTCATGGTGACTATATAGAACATAACTCTCGTAAGTAACAGGAGTGGACTCGACGAGAGAGTCAGAAAGAGGTCTCAGAAATGAACTTAGGGGACATGCTTTTGGTTAATGGGGTCATCTAGAGTCCCTGATCTTGTCATCTGGTAAGTTTGCTAGACCAAATATTCCTTTCAAATAAAAACACAGGAACTTGGCTGTCACTGGGCTTTGCTCTGAACAAGCAGCCCTGGGATGTGATGAATGGAAGGGTGGGTAGTGGCAGGAAAGTGACATCAACAAGAGGACGTTGAAACTAAGATGTGGGGAAAGAGGTCTCATTTTGTTGTGTTCTCTCTACATTGTGCAATTTATCAAGTTAAAGAGGGGGGGCCTTTTCGGGGACCTCCCAGGGAGTTGCAGATTTGACTTTCCTGCCTCTTCTGGTGACGACAAACTTTGTTTTGACCCCTACTCTTAAACAGTGCAGTTTAATCTTTACTTTGTTCATACCTGGATTGAGAAGGAAGTTAATTCCAGACAACTGAGACTTGGCATTACATAGTAATCTCCTTTTTATTAACTCATCTCAGCAGTTGAAAGCATTGGAAAATGCTATAAAAACATTGCAAACAAAAACCAAAAAAACCTTTGTAACCAAGTATATATCCTGTGGGAAACACTTAAGAACTTTTCCTTCCCACTGCCTTTTTCCTATATTAGAAAAGCAAAGCTTCTCTACTCCCAAAGTGAGTTCAAATAAAGGGGGAAAACTACTTTGGTTTAAACGGTGCTGTGCACACTCTAGAGAGAGTAGCAGGATTTCAGACAGGAGGAAAGGCAAGTTCTCAGATACTGACCGCCCTTGCTAGTCTGGGTGAAGTTACCAGGAAGTTCTGAGAGTGGGAGAAACTGACAACTACCTATTTCCATGTCAGGTCACAAAAGGTGGGTGCCTTCTGTTGGCAAGTATAGGGGAATACACTTACCTGACCCCAGTGATGTGCGATCTCTGATTTATCAGGAGGCTGGACCAAAGCTCGCTTTCTTTGTTCTATCTGAAAGAACAGATAGAACCTTAGCAGACTGACAGGGTAAACAAGTTCAGTTTAGTCTTTAACAAAATAGACTTTTCCTAAGCAGGTTATAAATTTAACAGACTGGTGGTACTAAAGAACTTTTTGACCTTTTCTTAATGCATGGACTTTTTTTTTTTTTTTTTTTTTTTAGAGCATTTCTAAGTTTACAGAAAACTGGAGCACATAGTATTCAGAGTTCCCATGTTTTCCTCTCCCCCTCTTCACACACAGGTTTGTCCTATTAATAGCATCTTGCATGTCCAAATGTAGCACATTTGTTACAACTGACAAACTAATATTGCAACGTTAGTTTTAACTCTGGTCTATACTTTATGTCCATTCACTCCTTGTATCCAGAATAGCCTTTCAGTATGTTTTAGAACCAGGGAAGTCATAATAATAAAGCTAACCTTATACAGAGGACTTCCTCGACACCATTGGATACATCATTAACTCATCTTAACAGTCTCAAAAGATAGGCTGCGACTCTGGCTTAAAGAAAAGGAGCTGAGGTTCAGAGAGGCAAGTGCCCTGTCGAAGTTCACATGGTTATCAAGTAGGAGAGGCAAGAACCTAGGTCTTCTTACTTCTTTTTCAGTTATGCTAATGCTAATTTTTAAGATGCCACACTTACCCTCATTCCTCAAAGCCAAGTTTACATTTCTAAGCAGAGGATTATGAGACATGCAGGCTAGTATTTCCACTGAGAAGCAAACTGCGACAAAGTGAACGAGATGCTACTTAGTCACGTACTGGGCAGGTGAGCCCACATAAGTGCTAATTCATCTCTTGGACTTCAGTATTTAGGGTCTATACTTCCTGCCAATTTATATGTCTGTTTCCTCCATCATATGCGAAGCTTTGGGAGAAAAGGAACCATGTGTGTCTTGCTTACTGTTGTGTCTCTGTTGCTTATATATAATATGTGGATCATAATAGCACCCAAACAGCAGTTATTAAGCAAACGAATGGAAGGATGGTATATATTATGTGTGTGTATATTATATATATATATATATATAGAGAGAGAGAGAGAGAGAGAGAGAGATTGATTTATTGTGATATGAGGAATTGACCCATGGGATCATGGAGGCTGAGAAGTCCCACGGTCTGCTCTCTGTACGCTGGAGGCCCAGGAAAGCTGGTATGTAGTTCCAGCTCATACCTGAAGTGCCAGAAAGCCAGGGGAACCAATGGTGTAAGTCCTAGACCAAGTCCAAAGGCCCGAGAACCAGGTGTGAGGGCAAGAGAAGACAGAGGTCTCAGCTCAGGTAGATAGCTCAGATTTGCACTTCCTCTGCCTTTTTGTCCTCTTCGGGCCCTCGGCCAAAGGAAGGTACCTACTCAGTTGGGGTGGGCAATCTTCTTTACTCGGTCTACTGATTCAAATACACATCTTCTCCAGAAACACCCTTACAGACATGTCCAGAAGTAGTGTTATCAGCTCTCTGGGCATCCCTTAGCCCCGTCAAGTGGACACATAAGATGAACCCATTTGGATATTGTCATCTGTAAGTAGTAATAACCACACATAATTGCTTCTGGAATCCCTTTTGATATCTTCCCTTTTGCTTTTTGGGTCGTTTCCCAATTACTATTTCATATGACCTTTTCTACTTCTTCTGATATTTTGGTCCTCACCATTTCAACCACATGCTGTAATTAAAAGATAACTTGAACAAACACCAAATTTCCTAATTGTTTTATTTTTCTGCTACATAACAAAGCTCAGATACAACCTACCATGGCTCTTAAGATAACATTTATATCTTTGGGCCGCCTCCAGCACTGAGATCCTTGTGCATGTGGATGTGTCGATATAAATAGCTTTTGCCTGGTACCTGCTCCTCAGTATGAATGGCAGGAGGAGGTGATGTAAGGAACACCAGGTAGAGTCAGGAAATCTAAGTCCTAAATCTAAATTGTGTTTGCAGCTCTTTCAAGTAATGGAAACTTGTTTCCTTTTGGTTCCTTAACCACAAGAGGGAGATAATACCATGTGTTCTTAAGACGCCCCCTAAAATGACTTTTTTTTCCCATATAAATGAGCAAACAAGGGACGTGAAAATGCTTAGGTATTTCATTATCTCTTTATTAGTTTTAGCAAACACTGAATCCAAGGTCCTAAAGGGAAGATTACAAATAGGTAGCTCAAAGGACCCTATTGAGTCAAAAAAGTGTTTTGTTGGTCCAGCAGTGTTGTTTTTTAAATTGTAGTTCAGTCACTAAAATGTTTAGGCTTTGAGAGACTTCACATTAAAATCCTGGCTTCCTTTGAAAAATCTGGGGATTTGGCCCTCCAGGCCCGTTGGCGTTTAGCAGCTGACCAGTGACTGCCTCCGGTAAGGACAAAGGGACGCTCTCATTTCCCACAGCGTCCCGCCCACCCAAGTTAACACACCCAGTCTTTGCCATAGTGCCCGCCACTCCTTCCTTATTACACCCCATGTGTTTGACTTACTTCTGTTACTCTCTGGTTCCTGAAGGCATTTGAATCTGGCAATTCCCGTTTTGAAGGGATATTACACAGATTGTAGTTGATTTCTAAAGCTGCAGCTTGAGTGACCCTATTCACAAAGTTCCAAAGAGAAAAATCCATCTTATTCGATAAGCCACTAGAACATTACAACCTTTTTCTTCCATCCAGAAAATTTTCCTCACCATAAATAAATCATCTAGAGCTAGATGACATCTTACAGCCCAGCTGGCCCAACCCCCCTTATGTAACAGATGAGAAAACTAAAGTACCAGATGGTGAAGATGCCTCCTTACAGACCAACGGCCCAACAGAACAGAAACCAAGAGGCAGAACTAAAAGCAGAACCAGCCTCCCAGTGGAAAGCTTGCCAGGCGGCCGCCTCCCATTCTTTCCAGGGTAGGCACAGAAAGCAGCTGCTTAATCTCCTTTATGGAAAGCACGTCAAGCTTGAACTCAAGGACAAGAAGTGGGTTTTTTCCTCTGGTTCTAGGCTTTAGAGTCTCAACTTGTTTTCCTACTCTCAATGACCATGAAGATTCTCTTTTGAGTCTCGGACTCATTTCCAAGGGTTGCCATCACCCAATGCCATACGCCATTAGGCTTTCATATATCAGAAATCCATCCTCTCACAGTGCTAAGGGCTATAATTGTGACCTCAAGAGGTCAACAGAGCAGGGTTCCCTTGGAAGTCTTTCCTTGCCTCTTCCTAGCTTCTGGTGTGCCCTAGAAATCCTTGCATTCCTTGGCTTGGAGCAACACTGCTGTCCTCTCTGCCCCCTTCTCCTCCTTGTATCTTTAAGACACCAGTCATTGGATTTAAGGCCCTGTTTCCCCATTCAGTACAACTTCATTTTAGGTAATTAATTACATCTTCAAAAACCTTAGTCCCACATAAGGTCACATGTTGAGTTTCCAGATGGACCTGAGTTGGTTGGTGGGGGAGGGGGAAAGGGGAGGGGACACTCTTCAAGCCAATACAACCCGTCTCCAGATGTTCCTAAAATTGTAGGCCAGTCCACTGAGGCTGATGATCCCATGGTTCCTAAGTGCTCTAACATCACTTCTATAGGCCATCACAATGCTCGCTGTTAGAGACAGTCTCTATGAACCTTTGTTACCTTTCAGTTCTTGAGGGCTTTACCTGCCATTCTTCTAGTGAGCAACAATAGAGAGTAATGGTCAACACTTGGGCTCTGGTGTTGGATGGGACCTGAGTCACCAGCTGTTTTGCTTTAATGCTTAGCTTGCCTCCTCATCGTTGTAAGACAGCTGTCTCAGCTACAGAAGTCCACTCCAGTCCAACCAGTCCATCTAGTCTCAGGTCCTATGGATGGAATCACGTGACAATGTCCTAGTTCAGGGTTCTCAAGCTTTTTGTCTCAGGACCTCTTTACACTATTAAAAAATATCAGAGACCCTAAAGAGCTTTTGTTTTTGTGTTCTAGCTACACATACTTACCATATTAGAAATTAAGACTATGACATTTTAAAAAACATTCATTTAAAAAGGACAACAGTAAATTCATTACAGCTGAAAATAAATATTTTTATGAAAAATAACTATAGTTTCCAAAGAAAAATTCAGTGGGAAGAATGGTGTTCTTTTCCATTTTGCAAATCTCTTCAATGTCTAGTTTAAGAAAACTAATCAAAGAAAGCTATATTCTTTTATCTGCTTCTGCACTCAGTCTCTTGTGACATGTTCTTTTAGCTGAAGATTATAGAGAAAATCCAGCTCACACAGATATATAGTTTGGGAAGGGAAAAGTATGTTGACAGCTTTTTCAGATAATTGTGAATATTCTTCTTTGATACTGCACCAAAACTTGAGAAGTAGTAGTTTCTTAAATGTTAGTTGCAATGTGGACTCTGGAAACATAACTGAGGAATTTTCCATACTTGACTACATTAAAATCTTGTACTTCAAACTTTGTAACCTATGCATTAGTCATTTGGAAAATATGAGTTCACTGAGTTATACAGATCTTTCCCACGTTGACACATTTCATTGTACAATATAAAAATATCATATTTGTTAATATCACTACCAATCTCATTCTAATTTCCTTTGAAAGCTTACAGTTTATTATTGGCAACAAATATGGCCAGTTGTTTTCTTGGATGTGCTTAACTCACCTCATTTTTTGAAAATATTTCTATCAAATCCCGAAGCCTGGATAATTACAGTTCTTTCATCACTTGTTGCTTTAAGTAACAGTGGTGTTGCACCAAAAAACCCAGCCAGTTCAGCTTGCAACTCAAACAGTTGCACAAATGCTTTCCCTTGGGACAACCAGCATTTGCTATGCAGAAGGACTGCTTCTTGCGTACTTCCCAAGGGTGGAGAAACATAAAAGTAATAACTTTTACCGCTTTAGGGACATTCTTAAGTAAAATGCTTTTGTATTACTCTGTGTGGTGGTGAAGAAAATAGGGAGTACTTTTGGTGCCATGATTCATGCTACACCACCAGCAATCTTTAACCACCATTGCTTTTGCAACATTGGTGCAAAGGATAATGGGAAGAAAGCAAATAACATCTTGAAATAATTATATACGTATGCTTTGTTGGATCTGTATGTTCACTAGAGATACACACACACACACACACGTGCACATACATACATACCTTTAAAGCATGCTTGGCACAAGAAAAACCTTCTTTGATGTTGGATGTTGTCATGATAAATATTATATTGTACACGAGCAGTTTGATTATCCTTCCTACTCCCTCCTTTCAGCAAGTTTTTCTAGGCAACTAATTTATTTGATCTTTTCAGTACCCTATGAGATATAATAGGTATTTTTTCAGAGAACTAGGTTAAGTAACCTAAGATCCCACACAAATCAGGGGGAATGACAAGATCTCCCAATGTGATTTAGGGCCCCACACCTAGTCCTGTGGTCAGCCCAAGTCTAATAGGGGGTCTTCCCCGAAATCTTCTGGGCCCAAGAATCATAGCTGGAGAAATCATGTCATCATGTCAACTCAGACCTATAGAAGCTTCTTCAGATAGTTTGGTCCAGAGCTAGGTAGAGTATTCCCCAGGTTTTTTGTGTTTGTTTGTTTTTTTTTCTCTGTGGTGCTAAATATCTCTTCCTAGTTGGCTGAATGTCTCAAAAGAATATTCTTTAAATTCTACCTTGGTATTAAATTATGTCCTGAGAGAGCCTGCATTCTTTATTATTTTATTTTATCTCCTTGAAGAAATGTATTCATTAAATGGGTACCATATATCACTGGTATTAAGATGTAATTTTTTCACCTTTTAACATCTTGTAAATTAGAATGCATCTTAGAGTCTATGGGAAGTTGTTATTTGGCAGTGTTTTCCCTTTCTTAGTGATACATAAAATAATGGTGTAGCTATTACCAATGGTGTCTTAAAGCCAACAAAATATGGTATTTAAAAATCTAACTCTAGACTTTTCCAAGCCTGATATAAAAAAAAATAACTATCTGAATACCACCTCCGCACTTTCTATAGAATTATTATTATGCATCACATGTTTTAGGATTTGGGGCCTGTAACACAACTCTGTCCAAATTAATCTCAGAGTTCCGCACTGAGGAAAACCTGTGTGTCTCTTCCTGAAATGCCATGCCTTCTTGCTGGATAGCCATGGGCATGGAACCTTGTAACCTTTTTTTTTTTTTTTTTTAAAGATTTTATTTATTTATTTGACAGAGAGAGATCACAAGTAGACGGAGAGGCAGGCAGAGAGAGAGAGAGAGAGAGGGAAGCAGGCACCCTGCTGAGCAGAGAGCCCTATGCGGGACTCGATCCCAGGACCCTGAGATCATGACCTGAGCCGAAGGCAGCGGCTTAATCCACTGAGCCACCCAGGTGCCCCGTAACCTTTCTTTTTGATGAAGACAACCAAGAAGCTCAGAGCTAAGTCCTGTGCTAAGTTACAGTAGTCTTATTCAACCTAGGTTCTCTCTTTTGAACTTCCACTTACCATCTTTACCCCCTGTTTGATCACAGAGAAGAAGGTTCTTCTTTGTTCTTTCTCAAAAGTGGGGCACAACTCGCCAAATAGAATATGCAGGTCTTCTAAAATACACGAGCTAGGACGGAAATGCCCTCTTAGATCTGGGATTCTCGATCTTTGGTTTTGCATCTACACGTGTGTGACGCCCTCATGACTCACAACAAACAAGTAGGAGGGTGGAGGGAAGAGGAAACACAGTGCATGTGCCTAGAGAAGCACATATGAGTCCTTGAGGGCTGTGCCAAGAGTCCCTTATGATTTTAACCTATCCCCATCTCTGAGTTTGTTCATCTTTCTATGACTGGGATAGTGATGTACACACAGTAATGGCTTCATAATTGTACCTGAAGATGATTGAAAATAATACAAAGTTAGGGATACAAACTTGGGCATTAACATTGGGAAGAGACCCTAGCAATGAGTGGTTCTGAGGTGTAAGTTTTATTAGCCTCTAGGTGGGATCATGTGCAGTTTTCATTCTAGCCAATGAGAAGAGAACAGAAGTACTATGTGACACCTCCCATAAATCTCCTTAAAAGGGAAAAGAAGGCCTCTTATCTTTCCTTCCTCCATTCTGCTGCCTAGAGCTCACCCAAGATGGTTCAGGCTCCATCAACCATCTTGGACCAAGAAAATGAAGGTCATAGTTCAGAGAGTGGGAAACAAATTTGAAAGAACTCAAGTCTCTGGTGATTTTGTGATGCTGCCTACAACCCCAGGCAGCTTCCCTCCCAGGCCTCTTGTTTTTTGTGAAAGCTCACAGCCTTGGGTGTTCAAACCGCCATCCTGGGGTCTCTCTTACTGTCAGCCAAACGTAGTTCCTCACTGATACTGCATCATAAAATGAGCCCTACAAGGTCATAGATCAGGGCAGGGATGAAGGTCATCAAGTGAGGCCAGGCCTGGAGCTCAGAAACCCTCTTTCTGGTCTTTGCTACAATAGTTATGCCTTTAACTTGCTTCATGTATTTGAGTAACCCACTTAACCTCTATTTACTTACATTTCCTCATTTAAAAAAGAAATAGAACTTCCTCCCACAGAGTTATGATATGCTCATGGGAAAGCCCTTTGAGATGGTGAAAACCTTCATCTTTATTATGGTTCGTTGTAGTAATGATGGACCATGGAATAACCCCCCCGTTATCCCTGCCAAATGCGGCCAATTCTAGACTCCCATGTCCTGGCCATTGGTGTTGACATTAAGATGAAACCACAGCGGTTAACAGAGCTAGAACTGTTTAACAGGGGAATAGATGATGGGAGAGAAGCAGTCATTGACACAGTCTTGAGAAGGAGAGAGAGTTGCAGAGAGTGATCAGATATTCTCTATAACCCCCAAGGATAGCCTGTGATTAGAAGAGTGAGAATTTCCTAGTTGGGTACTGTTTTAGAGCTGGTTCCCCAGAAGCAGAGATTGGTATTCTTATGTGAGAGATTTCAGGAGAAGGATGTAAGGAAGTTAGGGAAGCAGGTCAGAGCCCAAGAAGCAAAGATGCGGGCTTAGGAAAAGACCAGCCTCAGCCTGGCCTCAGGGGGCGCTCTGGAGCCTGACTAGCACCAAGGAATATGCCACTTCAAGGTCGGAGGACCAGGCTTATTATCAGTCAGTCACTGATGTAGACCACCCCTAAAAGGAGAGGAAAATACAATCTCCCACGTGATTCTGAGTGAGAAGGCTCTCCCTCACCAAGGACAATTCTTGAGAAAGCGTGCAGCTGATGCTGGATAGCAGCCAACACTCACAGCTGGTGGGAGATAGAGGGACTGGCCCAGTGAAGGGGCCCTGGTGGTGTACCCCAGTGTCTACTATAGGAACAGAACACTGAAACAGTAGAGGCAGTTCATGGAGGAAGTATCTGACCACCTCTCTAGGGACACTGGAAAACAGAACCAGCTTGGGGTCCCTGGGTCGCTTGGTAGGTTAAGCATCAGAATCTTGATTTTGCCTCAGGTCACAATCTCGGGGTTGTGGATGGAGCCCCATGTTGGGCTCCCCACTCAACAAAGTGTCTACTTGGATTTCTCGCTCTCCTTCTCCCTCTGCCTCTCCCTGCCCTGTCAAACCAATCTATCTATCTATCTATCTATCTATCTATCTATCTTTTAAAAAAATAGAACCAACTCACCTGTCTGGCAGAGTCAAAATAACTGGGCTCACCGTGAAGAGACAGGTGGATGAAACGTGGTCGAAGTAGGTTATAGAGTCCTGAAGGTGTGTTTTCTGCATCCTGGGAATTCAACGGCAAACCCCAACAGAAAGGAGAATGCGTGGCACTCAAGAGCTCCATCCGGTGAGTGCCCACAGACAGGAGGGAGATGAGCCAAATGGACATTTTCTCCTAATTCATTCTCTTCTCCCCCGTGCCACCTTGTCAGCACCTGCTTTCCGAAGCAGTTTGGAATGATCATTAAAACGGCAAGCCCTATCTTTAGCTCCCCCAGTTGGTTCTGTCCTGGGACTAGCTAGTCAAGCTCCCGAAGCCTCAGTTTCTCCAACTCTAAATAGGGACAATTCTTGTGGCAGAAGCAGCTGGCTGGGCACTCAGTCACAGTCGAGGCACCCGGCCCCCCTTGCGGCCACCTGTGTCTCATGCTCACCAGCGGAATGCGAGTGGGGGTGACTGCTGCTGCTCAGAGCAGGTGAAGCGTAAGTGACTCCCCCACCAAGTCCTTCCCCAACCAACAGCTGGAGGGACAGAATTGGAAGCTCTTAGAGGAGGGTCACGGCTTAGGTAACGGGAAGCTTGGTTCCTATGTTACACAGACGTGGCCCGCCCAGGATTACTCAGAATAGACTAAAATGAGGGAGAAATCAGCTTCTCATTATGTTAAAGCACGGTGATGGAGATGATCTCTGTAAAGAATTTTAGGTCCCTCAATAATCTCCACTATCTTCTCTTGCAAAGTACCCACGAATGAGCATAGAGTCTGTGTAAGGGCAGTGTCCTCATGTTTCTCAATATTTGGCTAAAGAATATGCAAAAGGGGCTGAAGGACAAATTCCCTAGCCCCTCTTAAAATCTGATCTATGGGTGGCACCTGGGTGGCTCAGTGGGTTAAAGCCTCTGCCTTCGGCTCGGGTCATGATCCCAGGGTCCTGGGATCAAGCCCCACATCGGGCTCCCTGCTCGGCGGGGAGCCTGCTTCCTCCTCTCTCTCTGCCTGTCTCTCTGCCTGCTTGTGATCTCTGTCTGTCAAATAAATAAAATCTTTAAAAAAAAAAAATCTGATCTATGGAAACTCTGCAGTCACTGTTGCTTAGCAACTTGGCAGCTAATCAACACTGAGAATTGTTAGTTACGAGTATTAATGGAGAAGGGATATAATTTTTTATGGAAACAATAACAAGAAATCGTTAAATAACAAAATAAATAAATAAATAATAAAATAGTTAAAAGTTGAAAGCTTGTTGTGTACTAGGCACTGTACTAAGAACTTGGAAATGTTAGTCATTTGATTCTAATCATAAACCAATTGAGGTACGGATATTCTTATCCCCATTTTACAGACAAGAAAACTGAGGTTCAAAAAGTTTAAGTAATTTGCTGAATTAGCAAGCTGTAAACGTGGACTTGAATCCAAGGCTGTTCAGCCCCAATGCCTATGTCCTTTCCTCTCTATGACGTAACTCGTTCCAAAGCTTCCCCTTAAAGCTAAGGGCTCAAGTGACTGGGGGTAATTTAATCACCACAAAGCCATAGCCAGATCCCTGTCCCATGGTAGATTTTTTTTTTTTTAATCTCCCTAAAGTCAACAGGCCATCTAAGATGAAAAGTAAGTCATAATTTATATAGGTCATCTCACTGTGACATTTTTCAGTCTTGTCTTAATTTCAGCCCCTCCCCACAAATTGGCACATCATGAGGAAAAAGGAACAGAAAACGTATAACGGGAGAGCTAGGAGGGGTGAGTGATTTTTGCCCCCAGCTTAAAGATGCTGTCCTCAGACATTCCCTCTGACTTCCCATGTGAGCTGTCGTCATCTGTGATTTTCAGGATAAGCCTTCAGAGCTGGAGACTCTGACTGCCAGACATCCCTACACAGGAGGGTGACCCTGACGGGCCCTTGGCCCAGCTCAATAAACTAGGTGAGGACAATGCTCTGCGTCACTCTGGAAAAGGTACTACCTTCTCAGACCACGGGAGCACCTGTCGCAGGGTGACCCGGTGCGGTAGACCACTGCTAACGGTATGTGATAGGGGTGGTGGGTAGGGGGCTAAAGCACTGTATCTTCCTAAAGAATGAGGGGGCACTGTTCACTCCAGAGCCGCTGGACTTGCCTTACGCCCTCTAGGCTTTCCTGTCCCGAGGACGTTCATCCGTTGTAAGCCTTCCCAGCCCGCTACACCATACAATGTTGTGTCTAGAGCAGGCGCTCTCAATGCTGCATCCTGGTCTTGCTCTTTAAGAGCCACTCAGGGCAGGGAAACCAGGAAGATGTCATTGACACTCACGCTGGGCATTTCACATCAGAGATTTCTGCACGGCACTGGGGATTTGAGGGTGTTATAGAATCACTTTTCTCCTCCCCTCTGGATTCAGAAGCAATGGAGAAATAATCCACGAGAATCAAAGATCACGTGAACGGTGTTCCTGCCGAGAAGCCTGGTTTGAAGACTTGGCTGGGATCCAAGGGCAGCGGGACTGGCTTCCCTTCCCCCTGGATTGAAACTGTGGACTGTCCCAGAGGGCACAGGAGTTGGGCAGTCACACGCAGGACTCCCATGACACAGCGTGGCAGGGAGGACAGTGTGGGGAGCCCGCAGGCGGGCAGACGGTCTCAGCAAGGTCAGCTTCATGCACTTTCCCTGTCTTCCCCAGGAAGCCAAGAAAGAATGGTCTCAGCCCTTCGGGGAGGGGGCCCCTATTCTGTAGGAATCACGAGGAGTGGAGCACACGAGCTTCCCTCCCACCAGACTGCTGAAGACAAAGAGAAAGGATCCTCTAATTTTGGAGGCCATGTAGAAGACCCTGAGGAGGGAAGCCCAATCTGGACCTCTGCAGCAACCACACCATCTCCATCTGTCAGCGGCCCCAGGTCTCCTTTTTTACACCAAGAAGCTGACCTGCTTTGTAGCTCTTGGCTCAAATAGCCAGACACATCAGTGTCTATGGATCCGAATCGCCTCTGTCAGAGCTCTCCAGCCGGTGCCCGGGGGCTGTTTTTCTGTGTCCCCTCTCCCGAAAGCATTATGCAGCCCGAAGTAGAGGCTGGCATTTTGAAGGATTGCTTTTCCTGAATTTGCTGCATTTTCCCTTCTCGGGGTAAGAGACAGGCTGCAGACACTACTCTGTGGTCGCTGTAGCTCCAGAATGCATTAGCAGTTTGGGCCGGGTGAAAATTACAGCATCTTTGGCTCCACATGCTTTTCTGATTGGTGTGGTGTTTTCCAATCTGCTAGCATTTCACGAGCAAAACATTCTTTTAATTACTTTTGGCTATAGGTGGATCTATTTTGCTCTGCCTTTTCTCCTCCTTGGCCCCAAACCCCTATCTATGGCTCCTCACTGTGCTGTCTCCTGCAACGACCTACTTCCGGAGGAGGCCAAGGACAGGGGCCTTCTGGTGCCTCTCCCAGGACCTCAGGATCTTAAGAAACTGGTGCCGGCCCTGTGTGGCACTGGGGTGGGTTGGTTTGGGTGCCTTGAAGCGTCAAAGATTTCTAAAACAGGTGTGACTCCCAGGTTTGGTTGATGTGATTTTCTACCCACCATAAATGATCTTGCACTTAAAATACTTGTGCATTTTTCAACTGTCCAGCTGCCCAGGCAGGGTGGAAGGGACAGAAGGGGCCACATGAGTGCAGAGGTTTAATGCAGTGGGTTCTGCCTGGTCGTGCAACACTGTCTTTCCCATGGGCCAGGATGCTGCTCGGGAGTCAAGGAGAGCCAGATCCCACAGAAGCCAACAAGATTCGTAGGCAAATATCCTCAGGCTGAGTAACCTTGATGGTATCTTGAATTCATCTCACTTCTGAAACTCCATAAAAACCAAGGGGGACTTCCATATACATGATCTTGGCTTCACAGCGGTTTTTTCTTTTGTCTTCATTGTGATGAAAAGAAACAATCCTGTAAAGAGTCTCTAAAACACCACCTTAACACACCCAAGTTCAGGCCATTGCTGTCTGTCCCCTGGATTGGCCTCCCCTTCCTTCGGGGCTCTTGACCTCCAGCTCTCTGTCCACAGCTGCCAGCTTCAGTCTCCCAGTGCCCAGTTTTAATCTTGTGTGTCTCTTGCTTGAAACTTGCCAGAGGCTCACCTCACTGAATGGAGTACAAGGACCCCAGTGTTGGTCCAAGGCCCCCCCCCACCCCCCCCCCCCCCCCCCGTGAAGTAGTACTGACCTAGCTTTCTGGACTTCACCTGCACCTTGCCACCCCTCCTCCCCCAGCACTTACTCTCTGTGCAGAGGTCAGACTGTGTCTGTTCCCCTCTCTCCTCTGCCAGGACAGCCCCCAGCTTCTTCTCCCTGCAGAATCCTCCCCACCATTCTAGGCCACCTCCAAACGCTACCTTCTTCTAAAACCTCCCCTGTCGTTCTAGGCAGACACACTTTTTTTGGGTGTCCACGTGGAAACACCGTTTCCCATTCTGTTCTCTCTCCATCTGTGTGCCTGTCTTACCCTTCTCTCTGCGGGCAGTTTCTCTGTTTCTCTTGGATTCCCCTCAGCGTGTAGCCCAGTGTCTTACACTTAGGAATGGCTCAATAAATTGAATTGATTTGGAGTTGAAGTACTTTACTAATCATGTGCACTGAAACACTATCTTCCCAAATATTTCCTTTTTTTAATTTATTTTTTTAAAGATTTTATTTGTTTATTTAAGAGAGAGAGAGAGAAAGATTGAGTGGAAGGGAGCGGCAGAGGGAGAGGGAGAAGCAAACTCCCTGCTGAGCAGGGAGCCCGATGACTCAGAGCTCGATCCCAGGACCTGAGATCATTGACCCACCCAGGCACCCCTTCTCGGATATTTTCTATCCTACGTTCAGAAATTGAAATATCCATTCCAAATGACATCAAGGGAGAAAACTTCTCTTCGATTTTTAGAACAGTTTCTGGTTTCTTCATCAGATTTTAGGCAGCATAAAGGCATGTGGGGGCTGGGGGTGCTAGGGAACAGAGCTTAGTGACTTAGTGGAAATCTCAAGGGCTTTAAAGTGAGGTTTGAATCCCTGTTCCATCACAGACTACTTGTGTGACCTTGAGGAAGTTCCTCATCTCTCTGAACCTCAGTTTCTCATCTCTAAATAGAGAGAAAACTACCTATTTTATAAGTTTATGTGTGAGAATATTAAATCAGGAAGTTTCTATTCAGCACTACTTCCTTCAGCGGCTAGTCTATATAGGTGGTATATATCATAGTTGTCACACTCATCCTTGTCCTAGTAGAAAATCAGCTTCCGTAATCATTCTACACTATCCATATTTTACTCCAGAATCAGTCACAGCATCTTTTAATGAGTACATATTGAATACCTATATATTTACCCGGCATGCTTCCGACGGGGGCGGGGTGGGGAGGGGGGCGAGTAGAGATGGAGACCCAAACATCAAACAGGACAAGAGTATCATCTGTTTGAATGGACAATCACGGTGTAAGAACGTTTATTAAACAGTGCTATGGACAGGTGTTCAAGTGCATGTTAAATGGTAAAGTAGATTTACTGAAACCAAAGTGGGGGGCAATGGAACTTGGCAATGAGAAACCCCTGTTCTCAGGGCCTTGCTGATGCTGTCCACAGGCTGACCAGAGCATTTCTGTTACCCTGTGGCTGCATGGGCCGAGCCCTCTGCGGGTGGCTACCCCTTCCCCACCCCCACTCCTGCACTTGGAAGAGCCCCACACTTGGCTCAGTCCTCTGCTGTTGTCACCTTAAAATTCTTCCTACTGTTCTAACAGACTCTGCCTTTGCATTTTGTGCTGGGCCCCACAAATCATGGAGCCAGTCCTCCTTACCGGAATTGGAGGGGTTATGCTGAATGCATTTTCTGTCCCCAGAGTCTGACACAGCATGTGCTCATAAATATTTCTGAAATGAATGAAGTTCACTTCCACAGTTGTATGAGTGACAAATGCTCATACCTCCACTTTTACCTAAAGTTTTAGACTTGAGGCTTATAAAGTTTGGTACATCTGTGCCTTAGACTTTGAATTTTGTGAAATAGGACATTTACCATTTTCTACAAAATGTCCATGCAGGGGAAGCAAAGAGAGAAGCCAGCAGCTGGGTGACTTCACCTCGGTTTCTAACTCCTTGGCTCTTTTTATACCAATGGTTATGACTTAGATCCCCTCACACCCAACACACACACACACACACACACGTGCACACACACACCTTTTCCTGAGCTTGTTTTAGGACCGATGGGCCCTCTGAAGTAAACAAATTCATAGCCATATTTTTTTTATTATGTTAGTCACCATACAGTACATCATTAGTTTTTGATGTAGTATTCCATGATTCATTGTTTTCATAGCACATACTTAAAAAGCAATTCAAAGGGCACCTGGGTGGCTCAGTCTGTTAAGTGTCTGCCTTTGGCTCAGGTCATGATCCCAGGGTCCTGTGATGGAGCCCCACCAGCAAGAGTCTGCTTCTCCTTCTCCCTCTGCCTCATCCTCCCTGCCCATGCCCTGTCTCTGTCTCTCACTCTCTGTCTGTAAGATAAATAAAATCTTTAATAAAATAATAAAATAAAATGCAATTCAAGTACAACTTCTGAAATCTGTTGGAGTAACAGTAGACAAGTCAAAGACACATTGGAAAACACATTCTGACATACATTTTGTGTGGTAGTCAAACATACAGAACATAAAATTTACCATTTTAACCATTTTAAAGTTACAGCTTCATAACATTAAGTCCATTCACACTGTTATGGTCCCAGCACCACCGTGGGGCTCCAGACCTTCCCATCACCCCCAACTCAACATCCAACAATAAACTCCCATGTCCCATTGTCCCCCCAGCCCCTGGGAACCACTCTCTACTTTCTGTCTCTATGAACTTGACCATTCTGAGCACCTCACATAAGGAGAATTGTGCAATATTTGTTCTTCTCTGTCTTGTTTTACTTAGTGTAATGTCTTCCAAGTTTACCCATGTCATAGCATGCGTCAGAACTCTGTTCTTCTTAAAAGCTGAGTAATATTCCTTTAGTAGGACAAGCCACATTTTGTCTCTTCATTCATCTGTTAATGGACGTTCAGTTGTTTCAGATATATTTTTAAAAGAAATATCAATTTATATATATATTTAATTTTAACTTTTTAATATTCTATTTATTTAATATATTTAATTATATTAATATATAAATATATATTAATAATAGGTATAATATAAATAAATATATATTTATATATAAACATAAATAAAATTTTAAAAAGCATTAAAATATAGGGGCGCCTGGGTGGCTCAGTGGGTTAAAGCCTCTGCCTTCAGCTCAGGTCATGATCCCAGGGTCCTGGGATGGAGCCCCACATCGGGCTCTCTGCTCTGCAGGGAGCCTGCTTCCTCCTCTCCCTCTCTCTGCCTGCCTCTCTGCCTACTTGTGATCTCTGTCTGTCAAATAAATAAATAAAATCTTTTTTAAAAAAGCATAAAAATATAAATATGTATGAATATTAACATATATTAATATATTAAATATATGTTAAATACATTTAAATATATTTATATATAACATATAGTATATAATAATATATATTGAAAAATATATTAACTATATAAATATGTCTAGACAGATATAATTAATTATATTAATATATATTTATAAATATATTTATATAAACAATAAATATATTAAATATATAAATATATTAAATATATTATATACATACATTTATATAATATTTAATGTATAAATATATAAAATATGTAAATATAAAAATACAATATAAATTTTATTCATAATTTTATAAATTTTTTAATTCATAAAATTATAATGTTATTTATAATTTTAATTTATTTAATTAATTTAATTTAATATATTTAATTTTAAACTATTTAAACTTAAAGTCTTGATGAGGGTGGGGGCCCGCTTCTCTCAGGGCCCGTGAGCTAGCCCGCACCTCTTGCCCATACAGCCTGGGAGATCTGCTGCCATCACAAAGCGAAAGGTGACGTCTGCAGAGGTGGACCTTTGGTCAAACCTGGGTTTATCGGCAGTGTCTCAGAAACATCCACTGAATACCCACACACCAGGCAGGGACAGGAGCCTAAAAGAAGGACGCAGATGCATCCATCAACAGTTTTATACCCCAGAGATCATTTCTGTATCGCCCAAATGAGCCCCAAATCACAGCGTCAGGTTTGCCTCGAAGCTGACTTGGATCCTCTCTCAAGGGAAGTTGTTTGTTCATTCTCGGAGCTTGTGTGGGATGAAGTGTGGGTTGAGGTGTGGGTTCCAGGAAGATGTAAATACATGTAAATAAGACCCATGGGTTGTGGAACAGGCCAACCTTGTTACCATATTATATTTACCCAAGTCAGTAAAAGGCCCCAATAACCTAAATAACTCCTAAACATTGTTACTCCATTGAGTAACAATGCCTGGGGCGTCTGGGCATAGTTCTCCTTCCTTCCTATTTGCATTCATTTACTGCATATCTGTGGAGCCCATGCCATATCGTCATTACAAAAGCGAGCAAGGTGGGGAAGGAGGTTGCACACTTAGAAACAATAAACAAGGAGATACACAAGATGACTTCAGAGCCTGCAAGTCCTAACAGGGACAGAATTGAGGAGAGGTGACGGGGAGTGGCTGGGGGCAGGAGTGGGAGTGTCCCTTTGACCAGGCCATCAGGTAAGGCTATTCTTAGGAGGAAAGCCTGGAGTGGAGCCATTAAACAGCTGCAGGGAGGGCCTTCCAGGAAGAGGAAACTGCGAATGGGCAGGTACTATATCTAGAAAGAGCTCAGTGTGTTCAAGGAGTGGAAAGAAGGCACACAACAGTGGCAGAACACAACAGTGGAGGAAGGGAAAATCTTGGCCGGTGTCCCTTTCTAAATGGGGTGCACGCCCTGAGCCAAGGAGCAAGCAGAGGCAGAGGGTTGTTTTCTAGGCTCTGGGCCTGCAGTAGACAACGAAACTTTGGGGTGGGTGTAGGGTTGGGGGTGGAAGCATGAACCTGCATCAATCCCTGTCCCGCGTGTTCTGTAGAGAGCTAGACATTAACGTCCAAAGCTCTGAAGAGAAATCTAATCCGGAAATCGAGATTTAGAACTCAATGGGTGGCATGTGAAGTCATAAAAGAGGCATGAAAAATCTTGGGAGAATGTCCGTGGAATAAGAAGACCAAAAGCCTATCTCTGAGACATCAACATTTCAGGGTGAGCAGAATAAGAGGAAACAGAAATGGCAGAGAGGGCCAAGGGAGAGGCATGAGCAAGGAGAGGGAGAGTCTTTCAAGAAAGGGTGTGGCCAGCAGTGCCAACCAGACATTCGCGGCCAGAAGCCCCTCTGCAAATGTGCCTGGTGCTTTAACCATTGGCTGGAACTCACTGTGTCCCAGGCAATGGCGCCTGGTTCTTTGACTTGCTCTAGCTTTGTGCTTGGAGGTGGGGGTGGAGGAGGAAGGAGAAGGAGATACGAGATGTGTCAGACACACACTCGGCAAAGGTTTCCCAATGAGGATTAACCTCAGTGAAGTTCTGTAGACATTGGCCAAGTTGCCAAGCATGGAGGAGAACCTATTCCAGGCAGAGGGGATAGCAAGGGAACATCCTGGCCATGGCCTGTTGTCTAGCATGCCCGGACTATTGAGGGCATGTGGAAGAGTCATGTGAGATCAGGCTCCCGAAGACACCAGGGTGACAACAGGACTTTCGGTCTTTTTAAGAGTTTACATTTTCTTTCAAGGCAATAGGGATCTACCAAGACATTTGAAGCCGAGGGCTGATATGATTAAATTTACATGTTGGGCTGATCACCCTGGCAACAGAGAGAGGCTGTTGCATTAATGCAAGGTGAGAAGTTACAAAAGCCTGTAGCAGGGAGGGTGGCATTGTGATATAGTGAGAAAGGGTTGTCAGGGCATTTTATACATACTGGCCAAATTAGATGTTGACACCTTAAGTCAGGCTCCATGGCAAAGGCTGAGGTAACAGAATTTCCAGTTATTAGCTGGGCACACAGCTCTCCAAAATAAGAACTGCATATCCCACTGTCCTTGCAACTGTAAGGGCTCTGGGAGCCTTCTTTGTGAATTACCCACTCCCTACCCTCTGCCCTTCTTCCTCATCGTTTCCTCCTTCCTACCGGAAGTGATGACTGGAACTGGGGCAACCATCTTGGACCGTGAGAGGACCATGACCTTAAGAAGAGAGGTCAAACATAGAAGAGAAATAAGACAGAAGTTACCTTTCATGGTAGAGATAAACTTCTATCTCATTTAAGACACTGTTATATTAGACCCCTTTTAACCTTTTAATTAATTGAGCTCTCATTTTTACCTGTTCATAAAAATCCCAAACTCTGGGAGCCATTATTCTGTACCACCCCCTCAGCTTTTAGCATATCCTCCTTTGGTCTCTAATGTCTTTTTGGCTCCTTGACACTGAGCACATGCCCTGTACGTAGTACATGCTCAATAAGCGCTGGAAAGGAGGGGCAGAATGCAGTACCCAGGGCTGTTTTCTTGTTTTCAGACCTTGTTAATCACCAGGTCGCAGAAGAAATTTGCAAGGGGAATTTCATCATGCAAAATAGTTAACGCCTTGCCAGGTGCCTTCATCCCAGGAGTGTAAATGAGTAGGGAGGAAACTCGGGGAAGACTGACTCAGGTCCTCTCACCTGGAGACCGGCAGCCTTGAAAACACTGACTCATGTGCTCCTGGGGGGCCTTGATTTGCATCCATTAACAGCAGGAGGAGCGGGGAATTCAAGCTGTGGCTAAGATTCAGGTGAGGACTTCAGCTGACTCCAGGCTGGCTCCTCTCCCAGGAGCCTCTGCTTCTTCCGGTAGCATACATCCCATTTACCACAAATTCATGTTTCCTGCACGTCTTGTGCAATAGGTCTCCTCTACTAAATCAGGAATCAAGCCTGCCTTCTTCACCCTGGGGCCTGAAGCACCTCTGTGCTCAATAAAATCCTGGCTGGAAAATAAATGAATCAACCTTTTCAGGCAAAGAGGAAAGAGATTAACCGATAGTCAATCAAGCTGTCCATGGGAAAACCCCTTTGCAAGTTTTAAGGAAATTATTGTATTGATACATAAGATTTGTCACTCGGTGGGTGAGCCCTGGTGGGAGCTTGGATCATGAGTCAAGTTCCTGAGTCGGAGTCCTATCCAGCCACGTAATCTTTCTTACTCAGTGCTCCAGGAAATGCGAATGATTTTCAATATTCGCTTAAAATTAAAATGAACAGTAAATCAGTTGGGAGCAAAAGGAACAGGACAATCAAAGGCTGTGCCCAAAGGCAGACGGAAATGACTGTGAGATGATCCCCGCGCCCAGGCTTGGGAGCCCGGCCTGAACGCGGCAGGGCCAGGGGCTGAGCGGGGTGGGGAGCGGAGCGGGTGTGCCCAGCGGGGAGCGGGTGCGCGGGCAGGGCGCCCTCTGCCGGGGGTGAAGGAAGAGGCGCCCGCAAGCGCGGGGAGGGGACACCAACTTCTTCCAGGGGAGGTGTTCTTCACACGTCTTTTTCGACCCCCGCCCTTACAGCCCCACTCTTCTCCAGCTCAAGGGGAAGGACTGCGGTTCACTGCAGATACTGATCGCCCTGGTCCCAGAAAGCTGGGGCGCTCCCCACTTCCCATCCCTGAAGTCCAAAGAAAGACAAGATTGCTTGAAAGGATCGGAAATGGCAGGTCTTAAAGGACCCGCAGGACCCTCTTTGGGCCACGTCACCATTCCCTCCCCGAGCTGTGAAGCGCAGGGGCCGGAGACCCTCTAGGGCTGAGAGATCTCCGCGTGGGAAAGGGGACTGAGTAGGGCCTGAGCGCCTGGAACGGGTCCTGGGGGGAGAACACCCCCGGACAGCCTCCCGGAACCGTCCAGGACAGCCCCGAGGCCGAGAGTCGGGACCCCTGCACCTCCGGGGGCTTGCCCGGAGGTAGGGAGAGGCGCTCTTGACCCAGGTGGGGGCCGAGGCCGGCTCTGTCCCCCCGCCTCACCAGGCCCCCACTCTGGTTGCTCATCTGCAGAATCGGGAGGCTGAATGAGATAGTCAGGTGGCCCCGACCCTGCGCCCCTGATCTGTTGTCTGTCCTGATTTAGACCCCGACTGTGTCCGTCGGGGGAGCTGAAGAACAGAGAGGAAAGTCTGGAGTGTGACCTAGAAGAAAACAGTGGGTGGGACCAAGTCACCAGCTCCCTTCACCAGGAAGGCAGGAAGGGCCCTCCTTAAGGACCCGGTCGCTCTTTATTGAATCGGGAGTGACACCTAGTGGCTCATATGCCTCACCGTAACGGCCGTGCTGGTTCTCTGGGGTCTCAGAAGCCGCACTTGCCTGTCCATGGTACCCCCAGCTAAAAGCTCTGGAAGCGCCAGCGCTGACCGAGGAGGGGACTTCCGGGGCTCTGTCCACAGCCTTTTTCCTGCCTTGTGTGCAACTTTAAGTGAAAAATGCTCTTCTTGTCTGTCCAGCTGGCTCGGGCACATCCCTCACTCTTGGGCAGCAAGTGCATACAGATCTGGCTGCTGTTCTAGGGGCTGGGGATACAAAGATAGCTAAAGCTTGGGTCCTGCCCTCAAATAAATGACAGCCCAGCTTGGGGGGAATGGAGCTGTAAACAAATATGACATTACATTGGACAGATGTTGAGTGTTTGTTGGATGCTATCCAGGAAACGGAGGGGGACTTCAACTCTGTCTAGAGGCATAGAGGAAGGCAACAATCCTTGGGCTAAGTGGTCCCGGCCCCCCCCCCCCCAATTTTATTTCAATTCCAGGTAGTTAACATCTAGTGTGTTATTAGGTTCAGGGTGGAATTCTGTGATTTATCAGCTGTGTATAGCAGCTGATGTGGTAGGTAGAAGTCTGTGCCCCTAGGTTCCCAGCCCCCCTTCTTCTGTACACACACCTTCTTCCAGCTATTCAAACACGGATTTAGGTTCAGCTGTAAGAGATTTTGCAGACGCCATGAAGATTCACCAATCAGCTGACCTTAAAATCTGGAAATTATCCTTGGTGGCCTGACCTAATCAGGCCACTTTGATAAGACTAGGCTTGTTCCAGCAAAGGAGATTTAAAGCATGGAAAGAATGCATCCTAGGAGAGAATCTTGTCTGCCAGCTCTAGAGATGAAGGGGGGACACACCGCAAAGAATGTGGGCAGCTTTTAGGCTCTGAGAACAACCCCTGGCCAGCAGAGAAAGAGGAGAAACTGAGTTCTGCCAACAACCAATGAGCTTGGAAGAGAACCCTGAGCTCTACGTGAGAACACAGCCCCAGCTAACACGGGGATTTTAGCTTTATGGGAACCTGAGCAAAGAAGCAACCGTATTGTGCCCAGCTGCTAACTTTGTGGTAATTTGCTATACTGCTATAGAAAACCAACACAAATGGCCATCTGAAAGAGAGGAACAGCATGGACGAAGGCTCAGAGGCGTAAAGCAATAAGGTCCATTTGGAAAACTGAAGTTACTCGGGATAGGGGAGTGGGAAGTGTGGGAAGCAAGAGAGGTGGCAAAATGTAATGCAGAGAACTTGGCTTTCGGTCAGAGGGACTGTGCTCTTGGGCTAGTTAACTTCGTTATCTGTGTCTCAGTTTTCTCAAAGGTAAAATGGGGCTCATACTAGTAGTTAAAACAAAGCATTATTTAATGGGACATATGCCTACGGAGGGTTCAACACAGTCTTGAGGTATGATAAGTGTTCCAAAAATAGTGGGTAGTCCTAGCAGTACCAATTAATCATGTGCAGATGGACCAGACTAAGGAGAGGCTAAGTAATGTGGTTTCCTACAACGTGGTTGGAGACCACCTTGTGGGATGGCCTGGGGAGTTTATTAAAAATGCAGACGCCTGAGTCCTACCTTGAGTCCAGACTAAATCAGACTCTCGGGGTGGTGGGGGCAGGGGGGGTGGCACAAGAATCTGTACTTTCAGAAACTTCCCAGGTGACCTTTATGGGATAACTAGGCCTTGGTAAGAGCGTGGGTGAGAGCGAGAGACTGGCAGGACGTCGGCAGCGAGAGCCGGAGGAGGGTGGCAGGCTGCGAGGCCGTAAGACCTGCAGAACCAGCTAATGCAGCCCAAGCGACGGTGAAAGCAGCCGGAGGGTTAGCTAGGGGGTTAGCTAGGGACGTTTGGCGGTGGGGGAGGGGGGCGGTGTCGGTGGAGGTGGTGACATTGACTCAGGTTGGGTCTTGCGAGTCGGCGCATCCATGGGACATCCCGCTGGAAAGTCCTATAGACAGTTGGAAGGACTAAAATTCAGGAGGTGAGTTGGGGCTGGAATTTTGGATGTCTGCAAGGATAAGAAGTCAGGGGACTGTGCCTGTGGAGTAAGAGGGTGCTCAGGGATAGACTTCAAATGGACCCATTAGAAAGGCTGGCCGCATGCTGGGGAGGGCGGACGGCCAGGGAGGTGGCCATGACCATGTCGCTGGCCTTGGAGCAGTCCAGATGGAGAAGGTGTGAACATACCCCAAGACCTAGCTGCCAGCTGCTTATTGGCAGGATGGGTGAGGCCCATTTTGGTGGGGTTAGCTAGGGACATTTGGCAGTGGGGGCGGGGGGCAGTGTGGGTGGAGGGTCCAGCTGGGACGAAGGAGGCCAGACCACCTCAGGCAAGAAGTAGCGACTCTTCTTCAGAATCATGACTGTGAGGAGAAAGAGAAATCAGCGGTGGGGGGGGGGGGGGGGGGGGGGGGGGGGGGGGGGGGGGGGGGGGGGCGGGGGGGGGGGGGGGGGGGGGAGCTTGAAGAGTCCACAGCCTTCCCCTCATATCCGCTGGTACAAACCTAGACACAGGCCAACAACACCACCATGGCTCTAGCTGGGCCCCCCTGTGCCCACCGAACCGGACCAAGGTTCTCAAAGATGGGGTGCCTAGGGGCCCAAGGTTGAGGGTACAGAGAGGTTTATAAGTGTGGGGCTGGGCCCATGAGGCAAGGAAGAGGAGTGCGGTTGAGACAGGCTTCACCCTGTGGAGAAGGCAGCTGGGAAAAGATGAGGGCCCACAGGCCAAAGGGTCACTGAGCTCTGTGGAGGGCCCGGCTGGGATTAAAGAACAGGAGTCCCGAACTAGTGACGCTTACCTGGGAGGGTCGCTTCTAGGATCTCTGGGATGGCACCTGCCATGGGGATAGGCCTCAGAAGCACTAATAAGTAGCGGCTCTTCCAGGGTTACCCTTGTAACCAGGTAACGGCGCCTCTCTGCCCAGAACCTTCTGATTGTTTCCCACCTCACAGAGAGTAAGAGCCAAGGTCCTATACTAGGAGCTGAGCCGTCCTCTGTGACTCCCTCCAACCGCATGGGTCTCGATGTTCATCAAGCATGGCCAGCTAGCTCCCACCTCCACGCCTTTGTTCCTGATGCCCCTTTTCCCTGTAACACTCTTGTTCTGGTCATCCCCGCGGTTTGCCTCGTCCCTCCTTCAGAACTTGGCTGCAGTGTCGTCCTCAGTAAGACCTGCCTTGATCCCTTCATTAAGGTCTTGGCTCAAATGTCCCCTCTTCAGGGAGCCCCACTGCCACCACCTAAAATAGCCCTCCTGCTCTCCCTCTCTATCCTCACTCTGTTGTTTTGTTTTTTTAAAGATTTTTATTTATTTATTTATTGGAGAGAGAGAGCAAGCATGAACAGGGCGAGGGGCAGAGGGAGAAGCAGATTCCCACTGAGCAGGGAGCCCTAGCCTCGCTCTGCTTTGCTTTCCTTCAACAAACTTGTCCACACCTCGTGGACGTATTTGTTTACTTGCTTATAGTTTACCTCCCCAGCTAGACGTCAGCTCCAGGAGGGCAAGGGTGGAGCTTAGATCACTGCGTATCCCAAATGCCCATAATGGCACCAGGCACAAAGTTGGCACGCGATACCTATTCACTGAATTGCTGTGTTATCATTGTTGTTTACATCATTATTAATAGTGGTATATTGGAAAGCAGAAGGTAAGGAGCAATTGTCCTGCGAGGAGTGGACAAGGGCAGGAGGAAGGTGGTCAGGCAGGATACCCTTAATGCATTTCCAGTGGGAACTACAAGAGGATACAAGGGTCCCCCCCCCCCCCACCCCGGTGTGGACTACTCGCTAGCCCCAGCCTTCTGGGCACCAAAAGCATGGATTTCAGCACAAGCAGTGGCCCAGAGAGTTTTCTTTTCTCTCCTCCCAGAGTCCCTGGGACAGCACACCCTGGTGCTCTGTAAACATTTGGGAAGTGATTGTACAGGAACTTCTTGGAACCTTTGGAAGAGCGTCAGTAACACCAACATCCGGTTCATCTGTTCCTGGACATGAACCAACAGCTCTTCATTTTCAACTTGGATCTCAGCCGCTGAGGCTAGGTTTGGGGTCTTCCACCAAGAGGGGAGAGCAAGGAAGCAGAGAGCAGGTACCAGAGCCACGTTGCCTGGTCCAAACCCTAGATCCACTGCCTACTTGGATAACCTCTATGCCTCAGTTTCCTCATCTGGAAACTAAGGACAATTGTAATACCTCATAAGGTTGTTATGTGAGCAGATATAAAATATACGTATATATTTAACACACATGCAATAGATAAATATTTGTGTGTGTGTGTGTGTATACATACACACTTTTTTTGTCAGTAATTTTTAAAAATTTAAAAAATTTTTTTTATAAACATATAATGTATTTTTAGCCCCAGAGGTATAGGTCTGTGAATTGCCAGGTTTACACACTTCACGGTACTCACCATAGCACATACCTTCCCCAATGTCCATAACCCCACCACCCTCTCCTTACCCCCCTCCCCCTGGCCACCCTCAGTTTGTTTTGTGACATTAAGAGTCTCTTATGGGGGGGCGCCTGGGTGGCTCAGAGGGTTAAGCCTCTGCCTTCGGCTCAGGTCATGATCTCAGGGTCCTGGGATCGAGCCCCGCATCGGGCTCTCTGCTCAGCAGGGAGCCTGCTTCTCCCTCTCTCTGCCTACTTGTGATTTCTGTCAAATAAATAAATAAAATCTTTAAAAAAAAAAAAAGAGTCTCTTATGGTTTGTCTCCCTCCCGATCCCATTTTGTTTCATTTATTCTTTTCCTACCCCCCAAACCCCCCATGCTGCACCTCCACTTCCTCATATCAGGGAGATCATATGATAGTTGTCTTTCTCCGATTGACTTATTTCGCTAAGCGTCATACCCTCTAGTTCCATCCACGTCGTCACAAATGGCAAGATTTCATTTTCCTGATGGCTGCATAGTATTCCATTATATATATATACCACATCTTCTTTATCCATTCATCTGTTGATGGACATCTAGGTTCTTTCCATAGTTTGGCTATTGTAGACATTGCTGCTATAAACATTCAGGTGCACGTGCTCCTTCGGATCACTACGTTTGTATCTTTAGGGTAAATACCCAAGAGTGCAATTGCTGGGTCATAGGGTAGCTCTATTTTCAGCTTTTTGAGGAACCTCCATGCTGTTTTCCAGAGTGGTTGCACCACCTTGCATTCCCACCAACAGTGTAGGAAGGTTCCCCTTTCCCCACATCCTCACCAGCATCTGTCATTTCCTGACTTGTTAATTTTAGCCATTCTGACTGGCGTGAGGTGGTATCTCATTGTGGTTTTGATTTGTGTTTCCCTGATGCTGAGTGATGTGGAGCACTTTTTCATGTGTCTGTTGGCTATGCGGATGTCTTCTTTGCAGAAATGTCTGTTCATGTCCTCTGCCCATTTCTTGATTGGATTATTTGTTCTTTGGGTGTTGAGTTTGCTAAGCTCTTTACAGATTTTGGATACTAGCCCTTTTTCTGATATGTCGTTTGCAAATAAATATCTTCTCCCATGACAGACAGCTGTCAGTTGTCTTTTGGTTTTGTTGACTGTTTCCTTTGCTGTGCAAAAGCTTTTGATCTTGATGAAGTCCCAATAGTTCATTTTTGCCGTTGCTTCCCTTGCCTTTGGCGATAGTCCTAGGAAGAATTTGCTGCGGCTGATGTCAAAGAGATTGCTGCCTGCGCATACACACATTTTTTTAACAGTTTCTGGTATATGCCAAGAGCTATGAAAGGTTTGAGAGTTCACCCTACTTGTGAGCTCATAAGTCACCCTACCACTCTTTCATTAATGTTGACAGATGACGCAAGACTCTGGTCAGGGGCAAAGGATGAAGGACTTTATTGCTTGCATCACTAGCAATGGCCAGAGTGTCAACATTTGTGCCAGGTCCCTGAGCCCAATTCTCACAGAGCCAGGCAAAGACGACGCCCCCATGTACAGCAGGTTGTATGGTAGGAGTGGAGCCCTGAGCTTGGGGAGTCAAATATTTTATCATGGGCAGTAAGTAATGCTCTTTGCTTCTGTGGGAGACACTATCTCTATCTTCCAAGGGTCTTTGCTAACCAACAGCTCCAGAAAAGATCATCTGGAACAAAGAGTTGGGACCCCTGCGTATGGGAGGTAAGGAAATGTAAGAGATCCCTGGGAATTGTCTCCCAAGAGCGTGTGGTAAGAACTACTATCACTATAAATAGACTACTACAGAAAATGGACCCATACAACATAACTTCATTTCTTCCAGTGACTCTGAGATGGATAGAAATTAAAAGAAAGAAAGCCAAGACAGGGACTAAAGAAAAGTTACGAAGACTAATGGCGAGTCATGGCGTATGAGTTAACATTCAGTGACTAGACTACCAAATGCTTTCACAAATGGGTTTTTGGGGGAAAAACTGCTGTCAGCAATTGATTGTGATCTTGGGCAAATGAGTTTGCAATTTCATGCTGAATAATCTATCATTCCGTATCTTGGAAACTCAAGCACTCAATCTTTTTTGACAGGCAGCATGTAGAGTCTATTGCCAGGAAGGAAGGCGGTTGTCAAATTCCTAATTTTTCTCTGTGAAAAATTAACATTTAACTCAAACATAAGATCTGGAGGAACACATAAGACCTTAATTACATAGCACAATCCATGATTTGTGCTAATTAATAAGCTGATGAAAAATTCATTGGAACTCAGAGAAGAATCAAGGGAAAAAACTGGCCAGTGTGAACACTGAGTTTCTATAAAATGCTTAAGTCTTTCCAAATGGGCAGCCACGGTCTGTCATAATTATAATTTAATCATTCCCATGATTGTTTCATTTCATGAGATTTTAGTTACACATCAAAATCTGTGCAGAGAGACTATTTCTTTAAACTTTGTGATTTCTAACGGTTCTATTATACGAGCCTGTTAGAGATTTTTGAAGAAAGCCGGCTCAGCTACCTGAAATACGAATTTTTTAAAAGATGTGAGGGAAGACGTCTGTTTGAATCCTGGCTTTGCCATTCACTAGCTGTGACCTCCAGCAAGTTCTTTGAGCTCTTTGAGCCTGTTCCCCCTATGCAAATGGAGATGATGATGATGCATGAGGTTATGGTGAAGGTGAATGGTTATTGCTATGAATTAATCATTTGCCTCCTCCCCTCCAGAATCTTAACCAAACCACATCAGGAACCAGATGGAGATTGAAATGCAGCAACTGGCTTGTTATCAATACAGCTGGACTGGTTAATAAGATGGTACTTAGGCAGAAATTGGGCTCCCTGCCTCCACCCTCTGCACCCCAGGACCTGGCTCCGGGTGATACCAGGCAGCCCCAGGGGGCAGGAAAGAGAGCAGCCAGGGGGAGGCCTGCTGTTTTCTGTCCTTTGTGTGGTATGTTCTGGCTTCTGAAACACTGGTTGATGCATTCAATTATATCCACTTATTGATTTATCCCGCAAGTAATTATAGAGGGTATATGACTTGCCAAGGGTACTTGCAAACAAGTTGCAAATGAAATAATGAGCCAGGCTTTGGTGCCTGCCCTCATGCAGCTTATAATCTTACCTGCAGAGGGACAGGGGAGTCAAACCACTGCAGCTTTTCTCCAAGAATCAGGAGTGGGGAGACTACACAAGAAAAATATTTGTAAAACATTTATTGAAAGGACCTGGCCCCTACTAAGCACTCTGAACTCTTGGTGGCTACTAATATCTCTATCACTACTACTATTATGAACCAGCTTTGTGATTGTGCATATCATCATACCACTTGGTCTATTAATAATTCTTCCTTAAAATCAGCTTCCCCGAGCAAGTGTCTATGAAATGGCAAGTAGGAAAGGCTAGTTATATTTCTATAATACGGATGAAAATAAAATATGCAATTGTTTGGACAAAATCTGCTCATCTGAAGACATGCCACAATCATTTCCTCTCCTAGCGCACCCGGAGAAAGGCTGTTAAAGTCTCCTTCCAACCACCTGCGGAAATGAAACTGCATGAAGGCAGGCATCAAAGCCTGGTTTATTTTTAAGTGTTGCAATTCATTTGCAAGCCCCCTGGACAAGCAGTATTCCCTCACTAATTGTTTGTGGGGAATGAATGAATGGATGTAAATGGAATGCATCAGCCGATGTTCAGGAAGCCAGAACATTCCAGGTGAAGGACAGAATATAAGAGGCAAATTAAAAATTGCATCAAGCTGCCTTCTGCTTCTCCCAGCCTCTGCCTCTCGGATAACTGACCTGACCTGCCCTCCCCATTCTTTCTCCCTTTGAAAAAAACCAAACTCCTGGCTTATTTGACAGCAAGTTGGATGGGGTTTGGGAATGGAATGAGTCTTGCAGTTGTAATGAATCAGAAACTGGGCACAAAAATCAGATCTCGGCAACAGCAGAATCCCCGCTGTTTCACATGCTCTCGTCCCTTAGGCTTGTACAGATTAGAGGCTAATAATTTATGTTGAAATCCCACGAAGCCCTCCACAAAGTGCTATGGCCGGTCCCCATCTTTTGACTGACGGATATGAAAATAGGGACTGATTTGAAAAACCTAAGGCTATTTGGCTCGAGCAGCATTAATCTCTCCACTAGAAACTAAGAAATGAGAGGGTGGGGAGGCCCCAGACAACCACAAAGAAACAGATGTGGAAGGCCACGCCTTTTTCCAAATAGGAAACTCACACCAGCTCTTCCAGCTTGAGTTAGCTCTCCGAGCCTCCGGGACCTCAAATTGGTAACAATAATTTTTTTCCATGCTAGTTAAAATGCCCTTAAGCTACAGTCATTAGATTTGCTGGACAGCGGCATCATTCTGATGTTATCGGCGCTGTCTTCCTGTTTTCATGAATAATGTATAAGAAGGAGCTGTTAGAAATGGATTCTTCCATGGCTGACGGTATCGCCACCAGACAGGTCCCTGAATCCTCAGTCATTTTATCTGCAGCAGGAACAGATCTCCCTCCTCGGCACGCTACCCCCCGGGGCTGCCTGCCATGCATATTGGAGAGCCTTCCGAAGGTGCCCTATCTCCCCCTCTAATCTCAATAGTATGGAAACAGGCAGCAGGGAGACAAGAAGAGGTGCCCAGCACCTTCCTTCCTTTTCATTTTTCCTCCATGTCGGAGTAGTGGTGTGGGGGCTACTGATTGCCAAGTTCATGGGTTTGATTCTCAGCCCTGCCCGCTGTGGGCCAGCCCACCTTGCTCCATCTGTATCCAGGTGCCTGTGGAGAAAGTGCTTCTCCATGGGCACGGGTGAGGGCTGGGAAGGATAACCTCTTTGCCTTTTCTTTTGTTTTCTTCTCTGTTTCTCTGTGCTTACATCTATCATATCTTTACCAAGAAAAGGCACATCTTTCAGCCCTGCCCCTTCACTCATTCATTCAACCTATTTTTATTATCTGTGAGGCTTCTAGTGAAGGAGGCATGCAGGAATCAAGGATTCTAGAAATGAACAGAAAATGTGTACAGAGAAGAGCATCCGTTGTGGGTGTGTAATAGAGGGAAGCAGCTGAGTCAGGGAAGGCAGTGAAAGGAAGTAAGACTGAGCTAACGGCTGAAAGACAGGGATGTCATCCAGGCAGCAAGAACAACATGTGCAAAGTCCCTGTGGCAGGAGGGGGGCAGGGTGCCCATCAGAGGAAGTGGACATGGCCAGGGGCCACAGGATAGTTTGTAAATAAGAGCCAGCACTTCTCTCCCCTCTTTGACATCTTATCCACTCATCCACTTTCTCCTTTCTGACAGTCTCTGATTCCCTTGGAGTCCAAGAATTGCTCAGTCCTGGCTCTCCTCCCCCTTCCTGGCTGTCCCTACTCATCCAGATTCATCCACTATTGCCTCTTAAACTGCAGGTATTAACTTAGAACTTTCTGCACCTGTCCCCTGGTGTCAGGTGCAGTGCCTGTCAGAAGGATCCCAAAGAATGCAATGACCATTTATTGTTCTGAGCTTCAACTGAGAACTGGAAAGCATTCTGAATACCCAACATCGGAGTGGGTAGACTGTCACACCCATACACTGGAGGGTCACACAGTCATTAAAAATGATGTATTAGATAAACAAATGATCTTGAACATTTCTCATGATACAACAGGAACTTAAAAGCAGAATGTAAAATTCATCCTAAAGTGTAATCTCAATTTACATGGAAAAGAAGACCAGAAATAAATCCATCAATGTATTGAAAGGATATCTCTGTAGGTAGAATTATTTGTGGTTTTATTATTTGAAGATTTTATTTATTTATTCAACAGAAAGCGAGAGAGGGAACACAAGCAGGGGGAGTGGGAGAGGGAGAAGCGGGCTTCCCACCAAGCAGAGAACCTGACACGGGCCTTGATCGCAGGACTTGGGGATCATGACCTGAGCCAAAGGCAGACACTTAACGACTGAGCCACCCAGGCGCCCCTACTTGTGGTTTTAATTTCTTTTTTTATACTGCTCCATCTTCCCCTTCAATGGGTTAACTAATTTAATTCATAAATCATTTATCAAATTAGTTAGTTTAATTGAACTAATACTGAAGCCCTTATTACACACCAGGCATCACTACCAATTCAGTGATGGACAAAACACACACATGTCTGTCGTAAAGAATTACTTTTATAAATTAAAGAAAAAATTTTTTTAGAAACAAGGTGACTTAAAAATATCACTCTGAGAAAACCACTCAAAAGTGCTTCCTCCCGAGGATGTCAGTGGGGAAACCATCCAGCAGCATGTTGACGTTACCAGCAAAGTGTGCCAAGGACTGAACCTTGATGACTGTCCATTTGTCATTTGTGCCTGAGGCAAGATGCTGGGAACAAGGACTCCCTCCTGTCAGCACCTATTACTCTGGGGTAGAAAACTCTGTACCACCGCCTTATAAAATTTAGTCCCCCCTCCCCAGATGCTTGCAGTCACTTCATTCCAGCCCTCCTGTGGGGGACCTTTCCAGGGATTTTGTTCCATTGTCATCAGGCCTCGAAGATTCAAGAAGCCTCCTCCCACGTCTGAAGCCTAGCAGCCTACCTGTTGTTCCTAACCGTGCCCAAAGTGGGGGCTTGTGATCAGACCACAGCAAAAGCACCAGCCAGTATGAACAAGAAGCCAGTAAGAGCCCGAGAGTCTCCCGTAAACTAAGAATCTGTTTTCAGTAGAAGGGAGATAACAGGCAGACGAGATATGGGAGATGGACAGAGACTTTTCTGAACCACTGAGGAGTTCTTCCGGGGTGAGGAGTTCTCTAATAAACTGGTAAACTGGTAAACTATCAAGTTCCATATTTCTCTTCAAGTGGGATAGAATTTCTCTCTCCTGTGGTTCTCTTCCTCCTCTTCCAACCCAGCTGTCTTGTCTCTTCCTGCTTCTCCAATATTCCATCTTTGTCTTGTCTGGAAGAGTCCGTTTCGGAATGGCAAGGCTTCGGATGGTGAAGAGTGTATCACCCGAGAATGAGCCTAAGCGGTGGACAGAATGGGCAATACTAATCAACTACTCGTTGTTTATTTTAATGCACTTAGGAAAATCTGCGTCTAGCATGTCCAACCTACGATTTCATGATAGGCTCTGGCAGCCCACACTTTAAAAAGTCAGTTAATACAGAGAGAGCCAATAAAGAGAAAAACGATTAAATATATTGTGATACGTGTGATATGCAAAGGTGGTAAAATGGGTGAAGTGGGGCGGGCATGTGGGGTACATGAGAAATAGAGGGGGAATTCTGCCGCAAATCCAAGGCACCTCCTGGGGAAGGGCCAGAAAACTCTCCTGGTTCCCTAGGGTAATTCAGATGCACACATCTGCGTTCATCCTGGATCCCCCACAAGCCTTTGCCGTTCTGAATCCCAGAACCTCCTGAGGTCTAAGAGCTGAGTTCTCAAGCTGGTAGACTTCATCTCCATCAGGGAAAGGGGTTTTGTTTTTAGAACTAGGCACTCTTGCACAAAATGCAGGTTTGTGGTCCTCTTTAAAAACTGGAAATTCTGGTGCTCTGGGTCTAACCCCTGCACTGAGAAAATCAGGTGACCACTGGCCCCGAGGGGGTGAGGAGCTGTTCTCTGACATAAGGTCCTGTGGGTGTGCTTCTGTTCCCGGGAGCCACCCCAGGACTCAGGGTAAAAAGAGGCTTCCTCTTCTGTAAGGTTTCTCTTCCTCTGCTTCTCATCCTTCTCTTTCTTCCCTCACCTCTCTTCCCTAGCAATCCCTCCCCACCCACCCGCCCACACACGCATAAATACATCTCCAGGAAATGGCTGCGAGAGTGAAACTTCTCTCTTCTACCTCTGATGCCCAGGGTTCTCCTTGCCTGAATGGTGGCCCAGATTCACTGATGACTCCCAGCATGACGACTGATTGCCTTTCAGCCTCATGATTGGCGCAGGATCATTTGAAACTGCCTTATAGGTTGTTTTTGGGTAGAATGTGTGGTGGATGTAAAAATTCCATTTTCTGGAGCGCCTGGGTGGCTCAGTGGGTTAAAGCCTCTGCCTTCTGCTCAGGTCATGATCCCAGGGTCCTGGGATTGAGCCCCACGTTGGGCTCTCTGCTCTGCAGGGAGCCTGCTTCCTCCCCTCTCTCTCTCTGCCTGCCTCTCTGCCTACTTGTGACTTCTCTCTCTCTGTCGAATAAATAAAATCTTTAAAAAAAAAAATTCCATTTTCTTCCTACTACCGTATTGTAAGGGAAAGGATGCATGATTTGGAGTCAGGGCGTCTGAGTTCCAATCCTGATTCCCTCATTCATGGGCTGTGAGATCTTGGGAAAGTCATTTAACTTCTCTTCTCCTCAGTTTCCTTATCTGTAGCACAGGACTTGTATGAAGAGGAAATAAATATATATATAGTGCTTAGAATAGAGCCTGGTACACAGTAAGGGTTGCAAAAGTGTGGGCCTGTTCTATGAGTAATAAATAGTCTTCCCTCTTATGAACTCCCATTGGGAAAAGTTCTAACTCTATACCCCGGATATGATAATATTAGTCCTGTTCCTTTTATCCATTCCTTATTACTGTCATGTAAGTGCCGGGCACTACACAGAGCCTTAGAAACACACACAAAAATAAGAAAGTGTCTTCGCCCTTCAAAAAACTTCCTATCCCTAGTTGATTTGGAATTTAAGGTTAAGTAAATATCATATGACAGTTGTTTAAATAATTACAAGGTTAAATTAAGCAAACATCACATAATTGTTTAAATAAGCAGGAGGCCAATGTCGAACAAAGCATTGCGTTATTCGAGATTCAGTCCGCAAGGTTCAGGCCCCCAAAGAGTTCGAGACAAATTGGTATCTTGAAAGGTGCCCCTACTACCTGAACTTACGACCCGAAGAGTGGGAAGCAGTGGAGACTAGCAGAGGCTATCACAAGGAGGTGACCTCTTGGATGTGGGTCATGCACACACGCCCCCCCACACACACCATTTGAGGACATGCAGACTGGCATTGGGATGGGGTGTGGGGGACTGATGTTGGGACTGCGGGTGGGGAGAGGATTCAGATTCAGAGCAGCTGGGACCTATTCAGCTCTGTTTCTTTGTGTGATTTAAAGTTAATTGAATTCACTGTGCCTCAGTTTCCCTATTTTAATGGAAGCATGCTACTCCTTATCTCATTGGTATTGAAGTACTTTATAATGATCAGGGTGACGTGCGGCACCTGCTAGGTGGTCACGCTGCTAGAATGCTGAATGGGAGGGGCGGGGGGGTGTCTACTAGCATTATAGTAGGGCTGGCCAACTCCGGGGGCAGCTGCAAATCTTTCCACAATCAATATCTCCATCAACCACCAGTGCTGTGTTAATTAGCATATTGAATATCAGAATTCGTTTTTTATTGCTGAAATTAGTGACTTGTTAATTTGCATAGCGCAAGTTAGAAACAACTCTCATCAAAGACAGTCAAGACGTGTGATGGGGCTAAAATGGTTCAGAGGCAGCCCCATCCCCCGTAGCCCACTTCCCCCCCCTACACACACACACACACACACACACACACACCCCTGGAAAGATGAGGGAATAAGAATCCAGCCAGCCCCTAAGACTTATACCATTGGGACAGCCCCTGAGGCTTGACCCCAAGTCAGTCTCCGGCCACCGGAAGAGGGGATTTCTGATGGCCCCAAGCCTGCTGGGGGCCCAGCATCATGCCTTAGGAACCAGAAAGGATGGAGAGCTGGAACTTCGTCAGGATTATGTCATCAAGGTTTTCTGCCTGGGTGGCTAAAGAAATGCTGTCTAAAAGTGGAAGCGTGGCAGATTCTGGCTTGAAGCTTGCCTCCCTTTAGCCAGGACGTGGGGTTTGGGGGGAGAGCCAACATCACCACCTGGGGCTCTCTCATGGCTGCTGTTCACCATCCAGAGAAGACACAAGTGCTGTGTCTGACCAAACTGGCCTCTGTCTGCTCCCCAGAAGTGGGGGAGGGGGGGCATGGGGGAGGAGCAGGGAGGTGCTACGTGAGCTCCAGGGCCCTGCCCGGATGACCTCTTTGATTTCCTGGGGCTTCTCTTCCCACCCAGCCTTGGTGGGTGGGTCCTGGAAGGCTGACGGGTGTGTTAGCACCTGGCAGCTGTGGCTGGTGTCTCTAGAAGGCTGGTGGTGAAGGAAAGCACTGGATGGTTTTCATCTGGTTTACACGAGCTTCGCATTTCCTCCTAGCTGTTCCCAAGGGTCCGAGGAAGGGCTTCTCGCTCCATGCTACAAGTAAGTCCTCTCCAGCACTTCCCTACTCTAGCTTTACCTAGAGAGCGACTCCCATCCGTGTTTCCCAATCTCCAGGCTGAATCGGAGGGTGGGGGTGGGGCAGCCCAGAAAGAACACAGATCCTAGCCTTCCCGGGCTTCCTGGAGCATGCGCGTTAGAATGCTGTCCTCAGACCGAAATCTGGCCACAGTATGGAAAAGGTCAACCTCTGTCGACCACTCAGAAGGTCGAGAACAGAGCTGTGCAACAGAACTTTCTACAGTAATGAGCACTTTCTCTACTAGCGCTGTCCAACATGGCAGCCACTCACCACCCAGAGCTGCTGAGCACTAGAAATGAGACTATTGTGGCCAAGGAGCTGAATTTCAAATTTGACTTCATTGTAATTAACTTAAATAGCCACATGTGGCCAGTGGCTCCTGTATTGGATGGCACAAGCCTGGAGCCTGGCCACTCTCCCCAGCCCTTAGGACCTTGTGTCAAGCCTGCACTGTTCTGATCAACCGCCAGCCTCTTTCTCCCAGACTCTTGTCATGAGCTGAGCTGCCTGGCTGTCTCTCTGTATTTCAATCCAGAGTGTTCCAGCTCGGGTGCATAAAGGGAAGGAACCCAGTGCTTTCCAAACATTCTCACAACAGGGACACACAAGAGGTGAGGCCTCTAGGGAATGGAAGAGTTAAAGATATATGGGATGGATAGAATGCACTATTTGGTGCTGTTGAATATGGTCGTGGGTCCTATTATACTAATAGTGGTAACGCATTGTCCCCCACTTGTATATACGCGTGAGGACGTCATCACAGTGCGTGCTTCAGGCAAGGCAAGGAGAGCAAGAATTAGACTCCCCATTTCAAGGATAAGAAACCTGAAGGTCAGTCCAGCCGAGGGGATCCCACAGCAGGTAGTGATAGAGCTGAGACCAGAACCAGCTGTCTGACTCCTAACTCCTCACCCCTAGGGCATCTGAATTGGCCCTGCTTAGAGAGGGGACATGGAGGGGAGAAGAGAGAGGACACGATCACACCAACAATTTGACAGTGTCTTAAATGGGGGCTCTTTTGTTTTACTCCCACAGAGAGCCACACTGGACACCCGTATATTGTTTCACTGTCTAGCACTGTAGAAGCCCAAATAAATGAGTTTCGACAACTCGGGTGGGGAATCTGCTTTCCAGAACCCCAATGAATCGTCTTGATCCCTCTTGTTTTCTTACTGTTTTCTTAGGGATCTTACTAATGAATCTCTTCCTAGCAGATCGTCTGCCCTTTGCACAACTCCAAAGGGTGCCTTCATGTATGATACAATATGCAGTGCAGTCGCATTACACAACGGACTTTATTCCTGCACTGGACAAACTAGGTTCCTGTCTTCCCACTTCAGTTCATTTTCCCATTATTTTTCCTGGGGGTTCCCATGAAGCACGTCTGAGGCTAAGGGTTCACCACCTTGGCTGTTTATCTCAACTAGTGGTGCTTTAAAAAAGAACAACACAAAGTTTCACCCCTTGGGAAGCTGGGTTTGGGCTGGGCATCTGCTTCTTCTCCAAGCTCTCCCAGATGATCCCACTGCTGAGAACTGAGACTCCTAGAACCCTGGACCAGTAATCAGGACACTCCCGTTTCCCACACGCTAGCCTCCCTGAGCCTGTTTCCTAGTCTGTAAAATGGAGAGAGATGAGTTCTGTCCTACTTTGATGAGTTTGAAGCATGTGAGCTTGTGCGAAAGAATTTTGAAAAGTAATCTGTGTATTTACGCTGGTTAGCGAGCTTGTGGCCAGCAGTAAGACCCCACCTGCAAATAGGCCCGGCGCTCAGTGGACGGGTGACATTACCCCCTGGGTTCTCATGGCCTGCTTGCCTCCATCACAGCATGCTAAAAATGGGCAGAGGGTGGGTGGAGCTCAAAATACTTTAACTAGAGTGTAATTGTGTGGGCGGCTTCCACTTGAGCTAGGTAATTCTGGACAAATGGAAGCTCGCCTGCAGGAAGCTATATTTATTTCCCAAATAGCTGGTGAGAGCCCCCAGGAATGTCAGACACATATTTTGGTTTTATCTGTTTTGAGACCTTCAGGCCATGGGATTAGAAAGCTCCGGGAATGAATCAGAAGGCAGAAATACACAATTATTTATGCCCAATCTCAGAGCTAATACTCAGGGTAAACTCACAGCCATTTGATGTGGAAACATTTTAATCTGAGAAATCAAATGCAGGAAAGATACTACCCCCTTACTCTTCATTTCCAGGAACACACACACACACACACACACACACCACACACATTAAATGCCCAGAATTAGGCTGCTATTGAACCCTAGCTATATACAAATACAGATTACATAACACTCAAAGATGCTGACAGTACTTTCTGTTGAAACTTCATGGTTTTACCTCTATGCCAAACAGATCTGTGTAATTTCCATTAATTACATTTTATGTATTCAGTGTATCACAAATCAGCCATAGTAGGAAAAGAAATGCATTAAGGATTTTACATTGATAAAGATACTGGGAAGACAAAGTCAAGCTTTTGATTGGCCCCAACACAACTGTCAGACTTCTTATGTAGTAAATTCAAATTCTTTCTGCGAAGACAGACATTTTCAAACTATATCTTCTACCAAAATTACTATAAGAAATAGTTGTTGGGATCCTATCCCAGACCTAGAGAACCAGAAACTATTGGATGGGGGCTGAGTCATCTGCATTTTAAACAAGGGTTAAAACCAGTCCACCCAGCATGCCTGCAGGGAGCCTTTCAGGAGTATCAAAGTGTAATAGGGTTAATAAACCAAGAGAAATCCCAGTCCCCATCTGAGTACCCCTCGAACTCTTTATGCTGAAGACTGCTTACATGAGAGGGACCCCAGAGATCATCTCTCTGTCTTCCTGATAGATCACTGAAGCACACTGGAACTTTGGATTTCTGATAGGACTGCCCAATACAGTTGTTCAAGTTGAGCACTGCACAAGAGGACCACGTCTAGAGGATCACCATTTATAGCAAAGTCATTTGATGTGTATATTTATTACTACACTTTTTCTGGCTGATGGCACTATGGGTCCTGTCCCAATGAATCAGCCCATGACAATTTTCCAACAGATATAAGCAAAGGCTCTTGAAGAAGGGGAGAAGATTTGCTTTTGTAATTTATACATAAGTGCAGTTTGGGCTAGCCCCAGCCCAGTTCAGTTCCTGTCCACTGGCTTCTTTCCTGATCATCCTTGGCCTGGGGGAGGAAAGGCTGCTTCTGCCTCTGGGAGGGCTAAGTGTGCAGCAGCCTGACTCTCACAGCCCAGGAGCCCCTCCGCCTGCTCCTAGGGCAGGCTCCCTGTGCACTGCCAGCTGGCATAAAAGTGAAGTAAGCAGTCTGGCTTCTTACTGGTCAGTTTCCAGGTGTGCCCAGTTTTTCTTGAGTTACCCTGCAAGAACAAAAGACCTCACCCCTTTCTTTCCTTCCTTCCCTGAGTTCTGCTTGGGTTACCCCCTGTGCTGTAAAAAGACCCTCTCTTGAACTGTTTTTCAGTTTTTCCTTGCCATAACATCTGGCCTTTACCTTCAAGACATCCAAACTATTCCTACATCTTATCTGGGTGCCTGTTCAGGGATTTTAGGGAACTGTTGATTACCCCAAAACTTTGAGGTTTGGGTCTATACTTCCTTCCTCCCAAGGAACTATCAAAAAGGAAGGTTTTTTTGGTTGTTGTTTTTTTTTTAAGATTTATTTATTTATTTTAGAGAGAGTGTGTGCACACTCATGTGAGTGGGGGGAGAAAAAGCGGGGAGGCTCTTCCAGCAGACTCCCCGCTGACCAAGGATCCTCACGCGGAGCTGGATCTCATGACCCAAGTGATCATGACCTGAGCCCAAACCAAGGGTCAAGCGCTTAACTGACTGAACCACCAGGTGTCCCTGAAAAGGAAGTGTTTCTTAGTGAGAAGTTGATGGACCCTCAAATTCTATCTTGCCCCTGCCCTCCACTTTCACACCCCAGCGGCTGTCAGGGTAACCTCCCTTTCCGTCTCATCTTCACACCTCTCTTCGTAAACCGGAGCGGAATGAGAAAGTACGTGCAGGTAGGGCTAGTTTAAAATTCTCTGAAGGAGGGACACACAACTCCTAGGATCCGTGTGGATGCCATGGTGGCTGGAGGGAACACTGCCTACAGCGGGAACCCCAATCCATTCATTTATTCCGTGTGTGCACAACTGGTACACTGATCATTCATTCACTGAGCGTCTCTACGTGCCGGGCACTCTGCTAGGAGCTGAGGGCAAATCGGTAACACAGCCAGCCCCTTGCCTGCAGGGAGTGAACAGTCTAGAAGAGGAGACACTCCATAGATGGGTAAACAAAGAATGACACAAGCAATTACACACTGCATTAAATGCTCTAAAGGGAACGAGCCTTGCTTTGGAAGAGGAAATACTAGGAGGAGACCTACTTTAGACTGAGCAAGGGAAGGCCTGTGTGAGCAGATGCTGTGAGATCTGAAGAATGAGAGAGAACCAGGAAGCTTGTTCCAGAAGCAAGGACAGTAATACAGAGACTGAGAACAGAGAACCTCCAGGATATATTTCCAGGATATATCTATATATGTTTCCCTCCTCAGGTTTCTCTCCATCCTGGCTCTTTTGTGATTTCTCCTAGTAAAGCATGAAAGCGCCATTCCAGGCATACATAGTAACGAACACCTGTTCTGTGCCTGCGGCGATTTTAAGTGTGTTTTGTGCCTTAACTCAGTGAATCCTCTTAACAACCCCAAGATGGAGGTACCATGCATGTCCCATTTTACAGATGAGGAAACTACACGAGGCAGTATGCAAGAACTGTCAGTATTAATATTAAAATTAGTAATTTATTCAACCGTGCCATATTGAGCATTGTCAGGTTCCTGGAAGACTTCATTTTATTCATTTCTGACCTTTTCGATACCCAGTTAGATCCTCCCTCCTGGGCTGTCTTCTGTGTGACTTGCAAATTTCAAGCTTGTTTTTAAAATCCATTGTTCAAGTCATAGGTGGGAAATCTTTTCACACACTGCTGATCAGGCTTTACAGAAAAATCATTTGCTGTGTCCTCCCTGGCTGGCGTACCTCTTCGAGTTCTAGCCAATTCTATAAATGCTTTTTGAAAACCTACTAATTGTCCAGTGTGACCCTGGATGCCAGGGTCAGATCTAGATATTTATTTATTTTTAAAGATTTTATATATTTATTTGACAGAGAGATCACAAGTAGGTGGAGAGGCAGGCAGAGAGAGGAAGGAAAGCAGGCTCCCCGCTGAGCAGAGAGCCCGATGTGGGGCTTGATCCCAGGACTCTGAGATCATGACCCGAGCTGAAGGCAGAGGCTTTAATGCACTGAGCCACCCAGGTGCCCCAGATCTAGAAATTTAAAACCAAGGAAAGAAAGAAACACACACACACACAGATAGCTGTAATAGAATAAGATCTATGCCCTCCTTGTCTTATCATTAAAAACCAAATACAGGGACGCCTGGGTGGCTCAGTTGGTTAAGCGGCTGCCTTCGGCTCAGGTCATGATCCCAGCATCCTGGGATCGAGTCCCACATCGGGCTCCTTGCTCATCAGGGAGCCTGCTTCTCCCTCTGCCTCTGCCTGCCATTCTGTCTGCCTGTGCTTGCTCTCTCTCCCTCTCTCTCTCTGACAAATAAATAAATAAAATCTTAAAAAAAAAAAAAAAAGAAAACCAAATACAAATGAGGAAGCGAGTCTGTGGCTGCTGATTGGGAAAAATATGACCGATGGTCAAGTAGCCAACTGCCCAGCAGGTGTGTTCTCAACCTTAGTTCACTTTCTTGTTGTACGAATACTAAATGCGTAGCTGGCCAAAAACCTTTTCAACATTAAGAGGTAACAACTCCCTATTTTGGAACGTGTTGCCCTTATTAATCTGATTTGTCTGAGAATTGCTTCCACGCCCACCCAAGCCACCTCGTTTTCTCCTAATTCCCTACTGTGCATATGTAGATTTAGTCAAATAGAGTTTTACCTTTCAAAAAAAAAAAAAATCATGTGTACAGAAGCTAAATTTTGAAGACACCTCTAATAAGTGAAATAGTAATTGTCAAAGAATTGGTGCCCGGTGTGCTTATTTCTAAGTTGAGAAAGAACTTCATTTTTGCAACAATAAAATAGTGATCTGCCCTTCCCAACAGTGTTGGGACACTTCCCCTTCCCTCTCATTTAGGTAAGTCCTAAAATAAACAGGAAAGGGGAACTGTGAATCAGCCCAATTATTACAGCTTTTTATTTGCAAAAAAGAAAAGAAAAAAAGGAAAATTACAGGAGTTTCTCATTTGTATTTTAATGCACAGAAAATTCCCCTTCCAGGGGGACCTGAGCTCCTTCTTGATCCATTTTCAGAGTGACTTCATGCAGTGGGCAAACTGCTTCTCTAGGGGGAAAGCATGATGTCCGCTCCCTGAGCCATCTCCTATCTCTGAAATGTCCACTTTTGATGAGGCAAGAATACCACAGAGGAGAAAAAGGACCCAACAGCTACTAAATCAGTGGAAAACATAGTAACACCCACATTAAAGAACCACATTCCAAGGACGGTTCATGGAGGTGTATTTTAAAAAGGTCTTTCCACGGGACGCCTGGGTGGCTCAGTTGGTTAAGCAGCTGCCTTCGGCTCAGGTCGTGATCCCAGCGTCCTGGGATCGAGTCCCACATCCGGCTCCTTGCTCGGCGGGGAGCCTACTTCTCCCTCTGCCTCTGCCTGCCATTCTGTCTGCCTGTGCTCGCTCGCTCTCCCTCTCTCTCTGACAAATAAATAAAAAAAAAAAAAAAAAGGTCTTTCCAACCATCAAGCTGATTGGGCCCTATCCCCCTTTCTGTTGTTGAATCTAAGAACCTAATTTTTTTTAAGCAGCAAAATACAGATTATAATGTAATGCCTCGAGTAGGTGGGAAACGACATGCTAGGCCTGTGTCCGTGACAGCAGGGAAACACATACTGACCCTGGTTTTCAGCTTGGTCCCTCTGTGGTAGAGGGACCTTGGGACAATAGTTTTTAATCTGGGTCTATGAACTTAGATGGTAAAAACCTAATTACATCTGGGGCGCCTGGGTGGCTCAGTGGGTTAGAGCCTCTGCCTTCAGCTCGGGTCATAATCCCAGGGTGCTGGGATTGAGCCCCGCATTGGGCTCTCTGCTCAGCGGGGAGTCTGCTTCCCCTTCCCTCTCTGCCTGCCTCTTTGCCTACTTGTGATCTCTGTCTAATAAAAAAAAAAAAAACCTAATTACATTTTCATTTTCCCTAACTGCAATGTAACATTCCTGCCATCATGAATGTAGGCAACAAATTAGAATAGTAATAGAAGCACCTATGACTTTGTCACCAAGAGAAACCACAGATAGTCTTCAACTCCCATGACAACTGTTGCAGATCTCTGGATTTAGACTTATCCCTACTGCAGGTCATGATTACATATTAGAGATGCCATTAGGTCTTGTTATTTACAATATTACTAAAGAAGCACATCTGTTACCTTGTCATAATGTTATTATTTTGTAACAGTATTTCAACATAGTCGGCTTCCTTTGTACCTTTGTAGTTCTATGTATTTTTTTCCTTTTAACTTTCTTAAAAATTGTTTAAAAATTGGGGTGCTTGGGTGGCTCAGTTGGTTAAGCCACCGACTCTTGATTTCAGCTCAGGTCATAGTCTCATGGGTCATGAGATCGAGCCCCACACTGAGCTCTGCACTGCGCGTGGAGCCTACTTAAGATTCTGTCTCCCTCTCTGTCCACTCCCCACCCCCCCTCACCCCCAACCCACATGTGCTCTCTCTCTCTCTAAAAAAAAAAGTCTAATAATTGAAAAACATTCTGAGACATATCTATAGATTTTAGCAGACTGTCAAAGAAGTCCATGCCCATATCCCACTCCCCACTAAAAAAAAAAAAAAAAAAAAAAAAAGTTAAGAACCACTTAGAAGACTCTCGGTGTTGTCCCCATTGCTTTTGGTGACTTCAGTATGGCCCCATTGCAAAAACCCAGCTTCCATGCAGCAAGGGGCCTATAAAATCAATCTATTGATGCATTTCACTGTGCCTTTCACCTGGTTTTGGCTCCCACTTTTCTAATAACACACCTCCACAAAAACCTCAAGTGCACTACCATTGTGAAATATGGAGTCATTTGATCTTCAAATCACTGGTTTAAACTGCGTCAGCTTTCAGCTGTTCCAGAGCTGACTGTCTGAGCTGTGACTGACCGAGGCCCCCTTTTCTCCCTGGTTTCCTCTCTGGCTGTTCACCACACAGTTTTTACGATGTGTCACAGGTGCCCTGGCAGATAGGCACAGCACCCGGGGGAAGTGACATTCAAATGTGACAATTTTCCTACATCCCGAAGAAGTCGTGGATGGGTGGAGGTTGCAAGTGTTGATTAAATTAAGATTTGGGATTACCTGCGGATTTTAATTACTATGCCATTCCTGTCCCAGTGCCCTCTGTCTCCCCCTGCCACTGCACCCCCGTAGCTCTAATGAGACACTTATCAGATGCTGTTTTGTATTGTTACTTATCTTTGCAGCGCACATGCTCTCTGAGTTCACGGAGCCCATGTTATCCTCTTGGGTAGCTCCGGTGCTGGGCAGACAATAGACCTGCCGGGAAGAGGTGTGGCTGAATTGAATGGTTGTCTACCGAGCACATTTAGTGGGCCAGTGCTAAGAGGATTATTTTCTACCTTGGATTTGTTTATGCAACATCTATTCTGCAAATACTGAACACTTACTATGTGCCAGGCATCATGCTAGACATTAGAGACAAAGATGAATACAATCTAACCACTTCCTCCAAGAATGCTAGAACCATCGGGATACTCCATTGCAACAGAGTGTAATGATGGCAGAGTTAAGGGTGGGAACCTGGTAGTGTTGGTGGTACCAAGGGGGGAGTGGTGAGTTCTGGAGAATGAAAGTCAGAGAAGGTGCTAGACTTGGGAATCCCGTGAGTAAGACTTAGCTGCTATGAAGAGGGGGTTGGAGACCTTCCTGAAATGGGGAACCACATATCTTTACTTACTAGAGGAACACACATCATTCTTTACCTACCCATCACCCATTTCCTCCCCTTCCATCCTTCTTCCCTGCTACTGGAACTTTAGTTCTGTATCTGGAATGATCTGGGATGACCTCAAGGGAGGTAAGCTCCTCACCCCCTACCCCCCTCATCCAGGCTCCTGAGCCAGTCAGGAACCAATCATGGCCATTCCTTTCTATCCTGCCAGTGACTGGTCTCGAGCAGGCATGTGATCACATTCCGGTCAATGAGAAATAAGGGGAAGTCAACTCAGGTCCTTGCTTTGGATATAAAAAGACAAAGTCGTGCTGGAAGAAAGCTGGCTTTCCCCTTCTTGGCTTGATATTTGCAGATGTGGCAGCTGTCTTGTGAGAGCAAAAAGATAATAAGAGCTTAGGGGTTCTTTGATTTTAACACTGAATAGCAACCAATACTGTCACCTGGGCTCCTTGTGTACAAAAATTTAACCCCTATTTGTCTATGCTACAAGTAGCTAGATTTTCTTCTCCTTCTGGCAAAACACATCACAACTGATTTACACAGCTCCCCTTAGCTACTTTTCATGGGTCTCCCTGATGGGGAACAATGAGATCGCATGACTAATGCTCCTGAGTTTTACTGACTGATTATCACCCACCTGTATAGCTCTAGGACTCAACTCCTTCCTTCTTCAATCTCACCAGTCATTGTAGGGAGACCACAGCCAAACATCTTTGAGAAGTGGCTTCCTCCTTGCCACTCTGTATCACCAACCCCTCCACCCTGCCCGGTGCTGAAGCTGTGTTCTATGCAAAGGCAGGAAGGAAGCCCTACTCTCTGCCTCTGAGTTCAGTATGTCACTGACCCCGTGATGCGTGAATGCCTTGAATATCATAAGCCTTGGTCAAAGCACACCTTCCAGCTCCCGCCTACCCCTGCTCCCTGTTGGGGAAGGTCTACTTTTCTTTGTGTCTTTCCACAGAAGCCTAGCATCAACCTCCTCCTCCACAGAAGCCTAGCATCAACCAGCTCCAGGCATATCAGCCCATACCAACAGGTGCCTCAGAGTTCAGGTTCACTGGCCCTGCACAATTACTCTCCAATAAGCTCAGCCCAGAGTGTGGTTACATGTGTCTGTGAAGGAATAGCAACATAATATTCCAAAGATAGGCAGGCAGGGACCTTGTATATCAAGCTAAGAAGTGCAAGCTATAATCTCTAAACCAGAGATTCTCAACAAGTACATTCATTATCTGGTGTTGAGATACAAACCTACTCTCTCAGCCCCTGGGACTGCTGGGCAGAGCCTAGCAGCCAGAGCCCCTAGTCCAGTTACCTCCAGCAGCAAGTGGCCTTGTGTGGGTCTAGGAGGGTGGGTGGCGTGAGGCAGAGTGGACCGGATGGGGCCATGACATAAAAAAGACTATAAAACGGAGGCACCTGGGTGGCTCAGTGGGTTCAAGCCTTTGTCTTCAGCTCAGGTCATGATCCCAGGGTCCTGGGATCGAGCCCCGCGGCGGGCTCTCTGCTCAGCAGGGAGCCTGCTTCCCCCCACCGCCCAACACCCCCAGCCTGTTTCTCTGCCTACTTGTGATCTCTGGCTATCAAATAAATAAATAAAATCTTTAAAAAAAAAAAGACTATGAAACAATGACGAGTCATTGAAGGATTTTTAAAAAGTAGCAGTCTGATAAACTTGTCATTTTGGAAGAAAATGAGAGGGCAGTGGATAGGAGGGGTGGACAGGGAGCCTGGAACCGGGAATACTGATCTCACCTAAAACAGCCCAGGTCTGAAATGAGGACAGACCAAATTATAGAGTAGAGACGGGAACACAGAAGGGATGTGGGATATGAGAAACCTTAAGGAGATAAAAATCAATGGACTTGCTAGCTGGTTAGATATAAAGAGGGAGGGAGGTGTCCAAGTTAACTTTCCAGCTTTTGGACTGAGAACATGGGTGGACAATGGTATCGTCAATATGGGGAACATGGTAGGGGTGTGTAGAAGAAAGCTGGTTTGAGATGCTGGGGAATGTCAAGAGAGATGACCAGATGACCCTTAGACACATGGATCTAACACCCAAGAGATCACACTGGTGTAGAGATTTTAGAATTTGTGTCTTTCTAAGTAATAGCAGAAGCCCATGAGCATTGGTGATATTGATCAGAGAGAGAAGAACAGTGACAGGAGAGTGCCAAAGACAGAGCTGGTGATAAAAGCCCTAGCCAGCTAGTCAAAGGGCCAGTCCTAATGGGCCTCAGTCTCTCTCTCTCTCTCTCACTCTCTCTCAGTGATTCTCTTCGTCTCTGCTTCTCTTGAAGTGTTGGCCTCATTGTCTGCTATTGCAGACAGGACTTTTCTACTGGGCAGAGAACAAAGTCACTGGTAGCCCCAGATTAGCCACCTCAGTAAGAGGCATTTTTCCTCCCACCATCCTTACAATAATCTCTAGAAAGAACTCTGATTGGTTTTGTTTGGATGACATGACCTATGCTTAGAACAGACACAACTGACAGATATGGAGCACTTGGGTGGGCCAGACTGGGTTATGTGCCCACATCTGCTTGGGGGTGGGACATAGAGGCCAGTTCCATTAGCAGCCAAAGGGGGTGGTAAAACTTTCTGGGCAGATAAGTACAGTTATTATGATTCCTTCCACATCAGCATTTAAAGAGGCAGGTAGAAGAAGAGGAACCAGTAAAGGAGACAGGAAATTGACATGTCCAGAGTAGATCCTCAGCGTTACAAAGACCAAGACCTGCGTCTTCCTCATATCTATTTCCTCCTTCCACCCATCCTCTGGTACCTAGCGCTATGTCTGTAATCAGCAAGCATGTATAGACTGAATTTACAAATACTCCCTATGATAAGTAGCAGGGATTTGTCAAAAGACATAAAGAGTAACACCCAGAAATTGGATTTGGAAAATATACAAAAGCACATTTTTTAAAAAGTGGCTGGTCACCGCTGACACAGTCATTACCAGATATCCTGGAAAGAGCTGACTTTTTTCATGATTTGGATGGAGATTCTATATCAATTCGGGCCAAAATAGTTACAGTTGAGGATGTGATTTGGGGAGTGCTTATGAAAATCAGGTGGTGTTGTTTTGAAGAATGTTCATTTCATTGCTCTGTTCTAGGGCTGACTGTAATTTCATGCTGCATTTGCAAGCCTGCAGGCAGACACCTTAATTACTGCAGATGCCACAGTGAAAGAGGAGGCCTAATCAAACCTTTATTAATCGGTGACATACTTCCACTTTTGGAGAACAGATGCTAAGAAAGAAAGGAAGCTGGAAACCGTAGTACCCAACAACTCCCCTCAGGTACCGATGAACCCGGCTTCATTTTTTCAAGTACCTTTTATATCCACTAGGGGGAACCGTGGTGCACATCAAAAGCTGGCTCGTGTGTAAGGAATGAATGATATCCCCACGAAAACTTGCTTGTCTGTTGATGGGTGTGTCCTCGACAGGGTTCAGAGATCTGGCATGTTGTCATATTTTTCCAACAGATGAGAGAATATCATTCAAGGTATGTTCAAGAAAATCAATTGTTTACATTCTTACTGGCTTTAGAGGGGATCCACTAACCATCTTAGATGAAAGTTTTTCTTGGAAGCAGACATTTCTAAAGGAGGGGTTTTTATTTGTTAGAATCTTTGCTTATCAAAAAATAGAAAATGTTGAATCTGTGCCCTTTCAGTTTGAAAGAGCTTAATTTTAAATACCTGTTAGACACTAGTGTGATCTTAATGCTCAGTGGAATTCTTAAAGTATTATTGGCACTCAGTTGATAATTATTATAATTATTATAAGCTTGTCTCACATAATTACAGTATAAGACTCTTCCCTTTTCAACACAAAACCATTTTCAAACAAAGTTTGAAAGGTGCTTTAAATTAACAAATAATCAAATGCAATGCTCAGAGTCAGTGGGTTTTTTTCCTCCATTTTGTCAATAACGTTTTTGTGGGATATTGCTTTTCTCCTTCTGTCTTCACTGTCTTTAACAGAGATAATCAATTCACAAATTGATACATACATATTGTGCATTTGCCGGGTGAAGTCATTGTATTTGGGGCTGTGGGTACCCCCCGAAGAATGACCCCCGTCCCTAAGGAATTTAGTCTTTAGAGCACAATTCAACCGATGTTTCTTGAATATTGAGTCTATACGGGGCCCAATAAGCCTCATAGAGATAGAACAGTCAGTCTAGCTCACGGTCACATCCCCAGCTCTCAGCATGCATTTAGTGCATGCTAGGTTCTCAGAAAATATCTGTTAAAGAAATGAGAAGGTAAATGAACAAAAAGTTTGAAGCCTGCAAGAAATCATGGAGAGAAACTGCCTGAGATACCATCCCCTGACCTCAAGGACTCTACAATCGAGTAAAAGATAGATACACAATTAATGTACGGTGTGTAACGGAAGTTATAAGATGTAAAGGCTATCATAGACTGGCAAATAAGGTGCTATTCAAGGTCAGAAGAGGGAATTTGTAACCAACTGGAGGAATCAGTTCAGTTAAACAAATTCAACAGGCAAGTTTGAGTACAGTACTAGAATGGAGCCTGACAAGCAAGAGGTACTCATTATCATTCTGGAATAAATGAATGAACATTTACTATACACCAGGCCCTGTGCTCATTCCCGGAGGCACAAAGATGAATGAGAACTTGATTTCTCTTTTAATTTAATCTTTTAAGGAGCTCATAGTCCAGTAGAGAGCTTCTAGTATATTTTCAAGAAAGACTGCCAGGAGAAAGTGGCTTTTAAACTAAACCTTGATGAATGAACAGGAGTTTGCAAGGTGGAAAAGAGGGGAAGGATATGTTGGGTAAAACATATAAGCATATGCAAGAGCATGGAAGCATGGAAGGGCTTGACTGGTTTAAAGAATATCCCACTGCTAAGAATGAAAGACAGTACCTAGTATATCCCTAGCTCTTAACCATAAAGCCCTGTAAATGGGAGTCCTTTAGTAACTACTTGTTGTTTTTGATAATAGTGATGGTAAGAGCCAAAAGGTGACCAGACATCCTAAGTGCTGGTCAAACCCAAGTAATAAGCTTAGGACTAGGCTTGCGCCCCAGAAACTCTAGTTAAAATTCCTTCCTAAAGATAGGATTTGAAATGGGTGTTGTGGGCTACCTTGGGTCTCTCCCCTCCCCTATTCATAAGTTAAAGTCCTAACCCCCAGTATCTTAAAATGTGACTCTATATGGAGATGGGGTCTTTGCAGAAGTAAAATGAATTCGGTCAGGGTGGGTACCAATCCCATGGGACTGATGCCCATAGAAGAGATTTGGACACAGTTGTGTACAGAGGGAAGACCATATGTGAAGGCACGGGGATAAGAAAGGCTATCTATGAGCCAAGGAGAGAGGCCTCCAAGGAAACAATCGGGCTGACACCTTGGTCTCAGACTTGGAGGTTCCAGAACTGGGAGAAAATAGATTCTTGTTGTAACAGCCACGCCATGTGTGGTGTTTGGTTTTGGCAGTCCTAGAAAACTCCTACAATGAGCTAACATAGCCCTGGAGCCCCCCTGGTATCTAATAACAGTAATGATAATAATGATGTTATTATTTATTGAGCATTTCCTGTGTGCCAGACATTATACTAAATTGTACATATTATCTCATTTAATGTGCTTGGAAACCCCATGAGGTAGAAGCTCAGAGAGCCCAAGTCTGCATCGTCATGGAGCAATGGCTCTGGGTCTGGAACCTAGGCCTGACTAGGGCCACAGCTGGCCTACAGAGTCTTTATACATAGAAAAATCTCTCTTCCTTTGGACATGCCCAACCCCATGCCAGAGAGCAGGGTGCGGTGAGCAGAAGGGGCAGGCTGCATTTCAGTCCTAGCGGGTGGGCTTCCTGGGATCCTACAGTCACAAGGGGGGGGGTCTTTATCTAGCCTGATTCTGCTAATTGGGCTCAGAACAGGTGTCTTTAGTCCTCACTCAGCAAGAAAACCAACTTGCTGGGATCACACACCTCCCCTGTCCCCAACGTCTCTCCCCCCACCCCCAATCAAAGAGACTGACAAATGCATCTTTGATTATTTTGACTATGAATGTAAGTGTGCCTTTTTGGACAATTAAAGCTCCTGAATGTTCCAAAGTGCAGCTTTCATGGTGGTGGGGGAAAGGCCTCTGACAGTGTAAATATTTAATCACCATTAAGAATGCTCAATAAATGAGGGGAGTTGGGTTTCAAATTGGCTGGTTCAGATGATTAAAGCACAAAAATCATAGCAGGGTAAAAAAATAAAGTACCCTCAAAAAAAAGTACCATCTTTAGAACTCAAGATGATTTCTATTTCTACTCCACAGAGAGCTGTGTGGGTCACCTGTCCTTGAGCCATGAGGGAGCCAAGAATAACCAATTTATCTTTAAAGGTTCGTGGGGGGTGGATGGACCAAGGTCTGAAGATGAGGAAATTTGGCAATCTCTTAATAATCCTGTGTCGGTAATAATGAATAAAAATGGAATTTCTCAACTGAATTGAAGGGACGGCTGAAGCTCACTCTTAAGGAGAAATGTCTAAAAAGGAAAAGCAGTATGTTCAGTTTTGTGTCTTTTTTGAAAATATACTTCAAACGTTCAGCAGTGTTTTAGAGATCATAACTACCCCTGTCTCCACGTCACCTTCTGAACCCTTAGCTCCCAGTAGTTCCTGATTTACTTTTAAGGGAAAGCTTTCAGTTTTATGATTTAGCTGGAAAAAAATATAATCCTACCCAGTCGAGTTTCCGTTTCTCTGTATCACCAGGGTGAACGGAGCGTAGGAAAGTCTGTGCCAACAGAAAAAAAGTAGAGCTTTTCTTTTGCCAGGTTTGGGGAGAACCAAACATTTGGAAAGTCTAGGAGTTCCAGTGTGCCTGACGGTCTCTCATGCTTTCCACGGATGGACAAACAGAACATCTGGGTTTAGACATGACGCTAAGTCACTTCTCTATCCATGTTTGGAGGGAGGTGGCGGTATGCTTCTGACAGGAAGCAGGGGACACACGCAAACGGATACATTAATGAAGGGCGCATGGCAGATGTGTGCGCAGGATGAAGGGAGAATGACAGGGCTGGTGATGGAGGAAGGGACTGGCTGCCACAGGCCTGAGGCTGAGGCAGTGGCTATAAGTCAGAGAAGGCTCTGGGAGAAGGCTGCTCACAGGATCTGTGGTCTTCAAAGGGCACAGCCACAGCGCATAAACAGAGTAGCAGGGAAGGAGCTGGGAGAAGAACTATCTGGAAGTCGTCCCTAGCCATCTACCTCTGGATCTCCTGCTGGCACCTTCCATCGGCTGAATCCAACTGGAAGCCAAGAGGCAAGGGAGATGTCCATAAATGTCAAGCTCCTGGGCACGAGGCAGGATGGGGGACAGTGGGGAAATGGGTCGTGGAGAGAAATGGAGGATATCCAGCACCGATGGGGGAGAACACAGAAATGGGAAGAATTAGAAAGCATGCAGAAGGTGGGCTGAAAGCTTGGTCTTCCGTGGGATCTTCAGGCTGCCAGGGTCCGGCGAAGCTGTTTGGACCTCCATGCTCCCAGTGCCTTCCTCACATGGGGGACGGGTGTGGACGTCCTTACCACCGGACCAAACACTGAGCTTCCTGACAGCAGTTCATGCTCAAAGCTGATGCCAGTTGCTTCTGGCCCACCTTGGTAGAAGTATTTTCCAGGGAGTGGCAAGAGCACAAGAATCAGAAGGGGTACCAGTTGGGGAGGGGGGGGCGGCAAGCTACTGGCCTCTCACCGCCAGGTCCAGAAACTTCATTGTCAGCTCAGAGCTTCTCCCCCTGTCAAGATCTCAAGGAAATGGAAGTATGAGTGACTGTGAAGTTATCTGTGTGTTTATCTTATCTTCTGCTATTCATTTCAAGAGTTTGAGTTATTATTACTATGATGGCCTGTTTCTGGCAGCTCTTCTCTTTGAATGGGTTTGTGCCAAGCTGCCAGTTATCAAAGGATTTGGAGCCTAGGATTATGGTGGCAGGGAGCCTCGGAACCGGGCCGGCGGAACAGAGACACAGGAAGACAAACTGTGTGAAAGGGGGATCCGCATTTTGTGTCTAGTCGTTGATGCCCTCTTGGCTCCATATTTCGAAAGAACAGCAAAGAAAAATATGAGCAGGGGCAGACTTGAGTCTTGTGAAACTCAGACAAAGGCTTGTGACCAAGAAACTACTCAGCAAGTGACAGAGATTTCCCAAATCGGAAGAAATAATTAACCATTGATTTTGTGTACTTCATGCAGGGTGAACCCCCAGCTGATCTGGAAAAACACTGATGATTTACCGTATTTTGCTCTCAACCAGCAAGGGTCTCAGACTTTTAACCACTGATGATTTGGGGGAATGTTTTGGAGAAAGGGTTCAAAAGAAACTTCTTGACACTGAGTGTATTACCTGAGAAGAGAGGCACTAGGGGTCCAGATGATGTCCTAGAATCAGCCTCTTAAAAACAAGCCAACCTGGGTGGCTCAGTGGGTTAAAGCCTCTGCCTTCAGCTCAGGTCATGATCTCAGGGTCCTGGGATCGAGCCCCACATCAGGCTTTCTGCTCAGCGGGGAGCCTGCTTCCCCCTCTCTCTCTGCCTGCCTCTCTGTCTACTTGTCATCTCTGTCTGTCAAATAAATAAATAAATAAAATCTTAAAAAAAAAAAAAAAAACAACCAACAGTTGACATCCCCTCTCTAGGAAACAACTCATGGGTCCCCAGAGCTGACCAAAGGCTCTTATCTAGCTTAAGGGAAGTCTTTGGACCTTGAGTCAAGAATTGTTTTTTTTTGTACCTCTAAACCATTCTCCCATCTACAATTGTAACTCTGCTGCTGAACGACCATGAGCTATGAAGCTGGGACGGAGGAAAGAGGATGGAAGTAATGCTTGGGGTAAATCGTATCCTCCCTACAGAAGGAACAGCCCTTAGCCTTCATCCCTTCGACCAAAGGCAATGGGGCAGTATCCCCAAGCATAAGAATGCTCAACAGTCATCTGGGGCCATGTTGGGCGGGCAAGAAGACGAAGCATTGTGTTCCTTTAGCCACATCTTAACTGCGCTGCGTTTGACTGACTTTTCATGTTGATTGAATTGCATTCAACTCGTCTCTCAGCATCAATTCAAACTTATTAAATGGCTCTCCATCTTATCTGCTTTCAACCATCTACTCATCAGCAGACTAGAAAGGAGGCTGGCTCATGTCTTTTTTCCTGTCAGTCACCAAAAGGGGCCGGGAGCTTTGATAAGGACCTGGATGTGGAAGACCATGTAGACTTGAGCAAAGCTGTGGGGAAGGACGCAGCCTGTCTGAAGTCCTATAGCAGGACAGCACTGGTACGATCAGACCCACTGGGGTTCCCAGATGCTGCCAGAGGGGTTGTAACTCCTTGAATGAGGCAGAGAATTCGTTGGTCACCGGAACTGGTATCTTCGGTGCTTTCGATCTCTGCCAGCCCAGTCGTCCTACAGATCACTGTCTGATTTTTTTTTTCTTTAAAGTCAGAAAGAAAACTGAGAACACCAATGATAGCTGTCTTGTGACTGTGACCAGTTGTCTACCGAACAGTTTTTCATGTCCTGAGCCTCAGCAGGAAACCATTGAATCTATAAAGTCCTGTCCAGCAGAAATGAGTCTGATTGTGGATGGTCTGTTTAACCCAGGTTGTAGGAGCTGCCTGGGGGAGCTGACTTTCTCATTATGAAGACTTTCCCATCTAGTGAATGCTACAAATAAAATGGCTCCGAATCAGGCTGAACTGCCTGTTTCCGTGGTAGCGGGCCTCTGTCTGGAGGATAAATTTGCACCGTCTTCTTTTTCTTTGGGTTTCAGCCAGTGGTGTGACAAGGAGTTCCAAATGTGCAGCGAGTGACACCCACCAGCATGGGCTCCGTCAGTGGGAAAGGGAAGCCGTGTCACCGGTGGGACTCGCACCCCTGGCTGGGCGCCAGGGTCCGGGGTGGGGGAAGCGAGCTGAGCCAGACAGAATCCACATGCCCACTGATTTCTGTTGTTTGTATTTCCCACGCTTTTCAAGTGTGAGATTATGTCCTCCAGGTGGAGCTTTAGTACACAGGAAAATTGGAAAGGGGCAAACATGTTTGTACAAAATGGGGTAGACTCAGCAAAGAATATATTTACATGCTCCCTAGTCTCCTGCCTTTCTCATGCCAAAAAGTAGGCACAGCTTCTGACTCCCTTCCCCATAGGCGCCTGCAGACAATTCAACAGGGAAAAAAAGGAGGCGTGCTTCCAGGAGTGGGGCTTGTCGTCCCGGATTCTAGAATGGCAAGGAACTGTAGCCATCAGAGCCATTTATGCTCCTTGCTGCTAGTATTTTTCAGATGTTTCTTTCTCAGAACGAGGCGGCAACGAATTGAGTGGTGATCAAAATGCCAACCATAGAGTATGTTTAATCCAAATAGCTCCCAAGATGGTCTCCTCCTGATTGTCACAGCTCTGCAGGACTTAGAGAAATTGCGTGGTTACCAGTGAAGTAAAACTATCTCCAGAATGGAATTGGACCGTTGCTTCTCAGCACAGCGACAGCCATGCCGCGGCGGGTTCGCGGCAGCAGTGATGAACGCTGTGTTCCTCATCATTCACAGGGAAAAGTGTCACCGTGTCCACAACGGGAGTCCGCTCCGATGCTGGGAGGGCTTCGGTGAGTTTCTGCAGGTGTTTCTTGGGTACTACTTTTCCCGTTTCCAGCAGACCAAGAAAGTGATTAAAACATTTCAGGTAGGCAGAGAATGGGAGAGTGGGGCCTGATTATCTTGCAGCAGAGAGCATATCTGATGTGCATTATGGACAGTCTCCCGACTAACGTCAGCTGGGACCTGGGGTCCCAGGCTTTCTCCCTCACTCATCCCCCTCCCCAGTACCCCGGCTGCCACTGCCAAACAGCTCACGGCAAAGTATTTCCTGCCCACTGGCAGGCAGAGATAATGTCATCCAATTTCAGACAAGGAAATTATTGAAAGGGACGATGACCACTGTGAATGCAGAATACGAGAGCCACTGCTGGGATGGTGGGATCCTTTAACTGCATGGCAAGGGCAGAAACTTCTGTTTCTCTTCTGCTTCCTGCCTCAGCCCACCCTCTGTCCCTCCAGCCTCCCCAAGCTCCTTCTCCTGCCTCATCCATCAGCACGGGGGAGAACTTGAAGCACTATTTTAGAAGCTGGAAACCTGCGGCAGCTGCTCCTTCAGGAGGGTTCAGCATCTGGAGGAAGCCCATTCACCCCATTCCCCCCACCAAAATAGAGTCCATCTAGAGTTGGGGAGCCAGGAAGAGAAGGAAGAAAGGTGATGTATCCCGTTACTCTCCCTGGGCCCTGTGGCCTGGAAGCAGCCGGTGAAGGGACAGAGATCTTTTTGCAAAGATGTGTCAGGGTCCTGGGGAGCCCCTTATTACACCCCCCACCCCGGGTCACCTGCCAGACTCGAAGTGTGCTGTTGGTGCCATCAGCTGCCTCAGGAAGCTGGGAGGCATTTGTGCTTCCACTGAGAGGTCATGAACCTACCCCCACATGTGCAATGATTCAGAAATTCACTGTGCTCCAGAAATTCTTGGTGGCTTTGGGGGCACCTCTGGGTGGATTGGTGAGACCTCAGAGGGCCCGAAGAAAAGAAGTGGGAAAGGATGAGGCAGAGAGAGAGCCTCTAGGAAATAAAGGGTACCTAGCTCTAAAGTTAGAAGGCTGGGCTGGGGAGGGCAGGTTGGAGCATTTAACTTGGGGAACTTTGCAGGCCCACTTGCTGAAAATGATCTCGCAGCCTTATTGGATCGGCCACAGGTGGCACCTGGCTAGAGCAAGATGTGTAAGCGGCCCTGAAGCTAGACAGGGATTCGAAACTCACCTCTACTGTTAACCAGAGGTAGGGCCCATGAGAGTTCCATAACCTCAACCATGATCATTCTCACTACTAAATGGGGATGATGATAACAACAGTCACTAATTAAAAGGGTTATTAGGGTATTAAACGAGTCTTAATCCATGGGGTAAATTTCGAACAGCAGCCGGCACGTAGTAAGTGCTCAATAAATGTTAACCAGGAACATTAAGGCTAGATGGTGAGTAGAACTTTCTAAGCGCCAGGTCTGGGAGCCTGGGACTCCGTTGCCAAGGGAGATCAGAGAACCTTTTCAAATATGGGAGCTCTGGCCCTGGGGATTGTCCAGAACCGGAGTCTCGGCGCCTGCCTTTCCCCCACCTCGCTCCTCTGACCCGGGGAAACCCAACCCCTGTGGCGGGGACACCTCCGTCCCCTGAGCCTCCGGCTCGTGCACGTCTCCCGCGCGCCTCCCCAGGGCCTCCCTCCCGCCGCTCCACACCTGTCAGCCGCCCTGCAGCCTCCCTGTGGCCTGAGCCCTGGGCCTCAGCTGCAAACCCTCGGCGCCCTGGGTCCTCGCTCCCCGGTGCCTGGCGCATCCCCCCGGCTGCTCTCATAAACAAAACCCGAGCGTTGGAGCAGCCCCGCGGGCGGACGCGCGCGGGAGCCCGCTCGGCATACTGCTAGCGCGCCCCGGGAGCCCCGGGAGAGCCAAGGGGCGATGGTGGCGGCCGCGGTGGCAACAGCAGGCGGCTCAGCTTTGTTATGAATAGATGAAAGAGGCCACCTACACAGTAACCCAAATTACGAGACCTTCCTCCTCCCTATCTCACCGAATCAAGAGGGGAGGGGAGATGGGCGTGGAGGGAGGGAGGGCGGGCGGGCAGGAGGCGGAGGGCGGAGGAGGAAGAGGATGAGGAAGGGGGCCAGTTGCATCCCACTTTCACAATGGGAAAGTGAAACGCACAAGCGCACCCAACCTCTCCAGCCCTCCCCGCCTGCCTCGCTCCCCTCCGCCCGTCCCCTCCCTTACCCTCCGCGCCTCCCCGCGAGCGCTAGCGCTGCACAGAGGAACTCTCCGGAGAAGCAGGGCGAGGAGGAAGCCGCTCCGGAGCGCGCAGGGCTTGCCGCCGCCGCCGCCGCCGCCGCCGCCGCCGCCGCTGCAGCCGCCACAGCCGCCGCGCAGGCTGCCGGAGCGAGCGGCCCCGCCGCGTGCCGCCCTTCCTGCTCTCCTTCCCGGGCGAGCCGCGGGGATGGGGCGACCGCGGGAGCCCGAGCGCGCGCAGGAGCCGCCGCCGCCGCCGCCCGCGTCTCCGTCGCCGCGCGCCTGAGCCGCCGTCGCCGCCGCGCGCCCTGCCCGGGGGCGGCCCCCCCCAGCCCCATGGAGGTCTCCCGGAGGAAGGCACCGCCGCGCCCCCCGCGCCCAGCCGCGCCGCTGCCCCTGCTCGCTTATCTGCTGGCGCTGGCGGCGCCGAGCCGGGGCGCGGACGAACCCGTGTGGCGGTCGGAGCAAGCCATCGGAGCCATCGCGGCGAGCCGGGAGGACGGCGTGTTCGTGGCGAGCGGCAGCTGCCTGGACCAGCTGGACTACAGCCTGGAGCACAGGCTCTCGCGCCTGTACCGGGACCAAGCGGGGAACTGCACGGAGCCCGTCTCGCTGGCGCCCCCCGCGCGGCCCCGTCCGGGGAGCAGCTTCAGCAAGCTGCTGCTGCCCTACAGCGAGGGGGCGGGCGACCTCCAGGGGCTGTTGCTCACCGGCTGGACCTTCGATCGGGGCGCCTGCGAGGTGCGACTGCTGGGCAACCTGAGCCACGGCTCCCTGCGCAACGGCACCGAGGTGGTGTCGTGTCACCCGCAGGGCTCGACGGCCGGCGTGGTGTACCGCGCGGGGGACCAGAACCGCTGGTACCTGGCGGTGGCCGCCACCTACGTGCTGCCGGAGCCTGAGACGGCTAGCCGCTGCAACCCGGCGGCGTCCGATCGCGACACCGCCATCGCCCTCAAGGACACGGAGGGACGCAGCCTGGCCACGGAGGAGCTGGGCCGCCTCAAGCTGCGCGGGGGCGCGGGCAGCCTGCACTTCGTGGACGCCTTTCTCTGGAACGGCAGCGTCTACTTCCCCTACTATCCCTACAACTACACGAGCGGCGCCGCCACCGGCTGGCCCAGCATGGTGCGCATCGCGCAGAGCGCCAAGGTGCTGCAGTTCCAGGGCCAGGCGGCCCTCGACTGCGGCCACGGCCACCCCGACGGCCGGCGCCTGGTCCTCTCCTCCAGCCTCGTGGAGGCCCTGGGCGTCTGGGCGGGCGTGTTCAGCGCGGCCACCGGGGAGGGCCAGGAGAGGCGCTCCCCCGCCACCACCGCACTCTGCCTCTTCAGGATGAGTGAGATCCAGGAGCGCGCCAAGAGCTGCTCCTGGGACTTCCAGACGGCCGAGCAGAACTGCGTAAGTCCTGCCCCCGGGGCGCCGCGGGGAGTGTTGATGTTGGGGGCCGCCGCCGAGGCCGAGCGGGAGGGAGACCCGGTTGCCATTCACCAAGTCCCGGATTCCCACAGCTCGGTGGCTGCCGAAGAGCCGTTCTCTTACTGTCTCCGAGACCTCGGGCTGCCCTAAAGCACAGCCGGAGTTCCCCAAAGGGAGTGGAAAAAGGGAGGTGGAGAGGGTGGGAGTTTGGCTGAAAACTCTAGTGACTGCATCCCAGTGCCATCCTTCTCTGTCCAAACGACGCTTGTTTGGGGCTGAGCCTCCGCAGGCAGCCTACCCCACTCCCTTCCCTAATCGCTTCCCCAGGTGCACGGTCTTAGCAGGCGTGTGGGTTTGACCCTTCTCTACACGGTTACCAAACACGGCGCGCTGGGCAGAGAAGGCGGTTGAACCTAAAGGGCGCGCTGCCACACCCCAGCCTTTGCGCCCCCCCCCCCTCCAAACAAGCAACACACGTGATGTGGTCAGAAGAGTTGCTAGCCTGCTCAGCATGGGTCAGTGCTAGTCTAGAAGAGGGGCTCCCGCTTGGGGGAACAGAACCCTCGGCGTGACCCGGTGTGAGGGGGCGGGGCTGCGGCTGTGCTGTGAGTGCGCTGTGGTCTCTAGGGGGAGAGGCAGGGGAGGCTGAGGTCTCTTTGTGGATAAAAGCTTCAGCCTGGAGGGGAGAGTGAGATAAGAGGTTGGGATGCCGCACAGTTTCTAGGCTGCACGTTACCGGACTCGACTGTGGGGCTCAGGGACACCACCCCTGTGTTGTGCCCAGCCTGCCAGAGCTCAGGTTCCCGCCCCCGGGTTCTCAGGGCAGCCACAGCTTGACTCTTGAGATTGGCAGCTCTTTGACTGGAAAATAAAGCGGCGGTTCAAGAGGGTCCAGTTGATGGGGATTAGGGAGCCATTGTGCACTTCTCAGAGGCCGTTTTCCTTCCAAGGCTGCTGGCACGTCGACTCCACATATGGCCCCTGAGAGGGGAGCCTGCTGAGAGCCTCCTTTATAACTGGACAGAAATCAAAGAGCAGAAATTAACGGCTACAGGTGTTGCCATTGTTTTGGGGTAAAATGCGTCAGAGAGGAAGGGGAGAAGTCTCCACTTGGAAAACGTGTTGTAGTGATACATTGTTGTGCACAGGGGAGCCTGGGCTCTAGGTATGGTAATATGTGTACAGAAAGACCCTCCCAGCCCCACCCACCCCTTTCTCTGCCAAGCACATCTTACCAAATATTCACCCTGTTATCCAAGGAGGGAAAAAGAAAAAACAAAACAGAGGTCCTTTCGAAGGTTCCTTAGATGGCCATTTGCTTCTCCCTCCTTGCCTATCAGTTGTGTGCTGGGACACGCGGGTAATGCCTTCATTTAGTTACTGGTATAATTTTTTAAAGCATAGGTAATAACTAGTGCTCCCTAAATGCCTTCGTCTTGCCATACACATATACTGTTTCATATGTTTTTATTAGATGTTTAGCATCTGAGAGTTCAAGTGGGGCAGAAATCGTTGCCTTCTACTCCTCCATGGAAAGACTTGAACGCACCTCCAAATGTTACTTAGTGCCAAGCTTTAGGCATCCTTGGTCTCTGGAGTTAATGACAAGACAGCTCAGAGGCCCACAGCGGGTAATAACAGTAGAGGTCCAGGCCCTGTCATCTGACAGCTGTGTGGATGTGTGGAGCCAAAACAATTCTCTTGACTGCCTCTCTGTACCCGTGGGGTCCTGGAGGACTTCTCTCCTTTCCAAACCCAGCAGGCATCCCGAGTGCACTCCGAATCCACGTTTTGGCTGGATCAGGTGTTCCTACTTGCTCTGGGATGAGGAGGGGAAGGGAGGGGGGCAGTCGGAGAGCTGTTTATCCCTCTTCACGGGAGCTTCTGGAGAGAGCTTTCCCTTGGAAATCAAGCCAGGTATAAATACACACTGCCAAAAATCTGGAACCGGAAAAATAAATAATTAAAAGGGGTCCCTCCGCAGCCTTACTTGCTGCTGTTATTTATCAAGAATTCCCAGTGTGCTGAGAGCTGTGGATTCTGAAAGACAGGGTCCCTACCCCCTGAGCTTGTCATCCAAGTTAAATAATATACTCTGGTTCAAACAATAGCATGTCATGGCTGCACAGGTGGGAGCTTGGAGTTTTGCTTTTTTTTTTTTTTCCCTAATTTAAGTAAATTCCTTGCTGCTACTACGCATTTAAAGAGCCTTAATGGAAGTAAATTTCAAGAGGGGTCTGAATGGGGTGGGGGGAAAGGTGGTAGGTTTGATGAAAAAGCTGACAATTTTTCGAACCTATTAAACAGGCAGATAAGATACTTAATTCAACAGCTATTTGCTTGGCGCCTGCTTGTGTAAACAATGCCGTGTGCTGGTGCTACTGGATTTGCCACTGAAAGGACAATAGCAGGTTGCAGCCCCATTTAATGGGGTCACAGGATCAGCGTGCCCCCGATTGTCACTCAGAACAATGATGTCATTTGATTGCATTTATTCTGCATTTTATTTTCTGGTTTTGAATGCATTTTGGAAAAGGCAGGCTGAATTACAGGTGCCTAAAACCAGAGACTGACTTGAAACGCTCAATAGACTCCAACAGCAATTCCTTCAGGGCAGACCCAGGAATTTTAACAGTAACCCATAGGCAGTGAGGCACAAGCAGCTGGATTGGCTGGCCTTCTCCTTTCCTACTAGGTGGCTCTCTCTTCTTTTCCATCTTCAACCAACCACGGGTAGCAAAGTGACAGGAGTGACTGGGTTGTGTTTTCTCCTTTCTTGGTTCTCCTAGGTCAGTGGCTTCCGCTGAGGATTAATTTACAAAGTGCTTGTGCAATGAGTGTGTACCCAGCTGTTCACATGCTGGGTCTTTACTTTTCTGCCTTGCCACCAACTTTGAATCGCTTTCACAACTAGAGCAGGTTACCTTCAGCCTGCACCCATGCCAAGGGAGCTGATTTCCGCAGCCCCTTTCTCTGATGACCCTAATAAGTATTGGTACAGCACTTCCCCATATATTATTTTTTCTCAGCCCCTGATCAGGTCTAAAGTTGATTCTATGAGGAATAGCCCCATCTACCTGATAAGGAAACTCAAGAGAAGTGACTTGCTCAAGATAACAAAATAAGCACCTGAGCCTTCTGGCTTAAACTCAGATCTTGAAAGTCTACCTCTCTATTCTTCCCCACCACTCTAGTGCTTTTCAAACTTTCTCTTAAAAGAGGCAGCCACCAACCTCCCGTACAATGTGGGGTTGAGGCTGATCGGTGCCCTTTAAAGAGTTTTAAAATTTCATGTGATTCCCACCCTCCCCTACCCCCTGCCCCGCTCATTCTGTTAAATTACATGCAAGTTCATGAACTTCCTTCCCCTCTGAACTCCTGCTACTCTTGCCACACCAACACACCCAGAGAAAAGTGGACGCACGTTTCCAAGACTGGCTGTTCCCACAGTGGCATGGCCACCATAGTTGGGTCCTGGGGTTGCTTGGGGTCTATACATGGTGTCCACCTGCTTCGTAGACACTGAAGGTGGTGTGTTTTTAATAACTGTCGGCTAATAGGGTGGATGCTTGTAGTTCATTCTTAGCCCTTGTGGGGAGACACACGCCCTTCCACACTCCCGTAAGTCCAAAGCCTGATAGAATTTAACCGTCATGTGGACAACCACAAAGACACTCACGTGCTCTCCAGCAGACAGTCACCCAAGATCCTTCTAGCGGTTGTGTGCAGAAGTAATGTCCCAGGATCTCTCTGCAGCGCAGACTTGTGCATTGCCTCTTGACCTCAAAATCCACAGTCTTCCTGTGATGTTTATTCCTCGTTTAGTTTCTGTTATGATCCTGTCTAGCCATTTCGCAATCTGAAGACTAGCTGGTGAATTCTCCCCCTCTACACACATCTGAAACACAAGGGTAGATCTAGAGGAAAAAAACACAAAAAACAACAAAAAAACCCCCCCAAAAAAACAAAACAAAAAAAACCCCACAAAAAACCCAACACCGACTTAGAGGGGAAAAGCAATCATAGCTACTATCTACTGGGTTGTTCTAATGGCCAGGCTTTGGGCTAAGCCCTTGACATGCCTTATTTTCAGTTGATTCTCACAATCCTCCTCTGGGGCAAGGACTGAAGTTGCTACTGTGATTTTATAGGTGAGAGAATTGAGGCCTGGAGAGCTTTGGTTAGGTTCCACAGCTGTGAAATGGCAGAACATTTAGAACCGGCGGGGGTGGGAGGGCTGACTTGTGGACCTGAGCTTGTGAACCACCGTCGCAGGCTGCCCAGGACGTGAATGTTGGGTTCTGGTGTCAGTCCTAACTTGTTTGGAGCAAGGCAGGCCCTCCTGACTGCTCTGATAAGATCAGCTGTTTGTGGACAGCAGACAAGAAAGAATGGAGCGTCCATGGCTCCAAGAACGGCATTCCTCTTTTTGCAGATTGTACAACCAAGAAAGTTCAGACTCTAAGAGGGCCATAGCTCCTCATCTGTCAACTTTTGGACGGTTTTGACATTCTTTATATTAAGGCTCACCAACGACCTCGGGGAGACCAACAAGGCCTCAAGGGGCTTCTCCCAGTCTTTGGTCTTGGACACAACCCAGCTCAGGTCCTGAATCAGAGAGCTCAGCCTGTTAAGTCTGGGTTACGGCACCTTTTGTCTTTGTTAGCAGCCACAATTAAAACACGAGCCCCAGAAGGTTCAGGAATTGGTAGCATTTTGTTTCCTATTGAACGCAGAGTACTTAGCCTAGTACCTAGTGTGTAGTTAGGACTTGAGAAATATTTGTGGAATGAGCCAATACAAGGTCTTAGAGGATCCTGTTGGAAATGTTTCCTTGCTTAGGAGCAACACTTTCTTGAGTCTGTCCACTTCAAACTGCTTTAACCATTGGCTTTTTTTTTTTTTTTTTTTTTTTTTATTGTCTGATGTGTCAGAACCTCTTTCTTCCTGAATCCCGGGCAATCTGGCATTCCTCCACCCATCCAGGCCTTCCCAGAAATCCCCATTGATTGGAAGAGTCAGACTTCTGGTCTTACCAATATTCGAGTTAACTTTGACCATGGAAACCCAGCATGGTTGGAATTCCTATGATATAATTTCAAAACATGTGTGATTGTGCTTTTCCGTGATGGGAGGAAAGGGCTTGACACCGCAGGGCAGTGGTTCTCAAAGCATAGTCGCTGGACCAAACGCATCAGATCAACATCGCCTGGGAACTTGTTAGAAATGCACATTCTTGGGCCCCCCATCAGATTTACTAAATCAGAAACTGAGTGGGTAGGTAGCATTTTCATTTTCTCTGGGTAAATACCCAGTATTCCAGTGGAATTACTGGATCCTACGGCAATTCTGTTTTTGACTTTTTGAGGAACCGCCATACTGTTTCCCAGAGTGGCTGCACGAGTCTGCGTTCCCACTAGCAGAACAGAAATGTTCCTTTTTCTCCCCATCCTCACCAACACCTGTTGTTTCTTGTGTTGATTTTAGCCATTCTGACAGGTGTGAGGTAATAGCTCTTCGTGGTTTTGATTTGCATTTCCCTGATGGTGAGTGATGTTGAGCATCTTTTCATATGTCTGTTGTACTCCTTATCCTCTTCTAATTGCTCAAAGCAAATACCTAGAAAACCTTCTAAACTCTTTCCATTTTTGAGCTTGTATTCTGAGTCTCAAGAACCTAGAGGTCACAGTTTAATTAGTCCCTCCACTCTTGTATACAGCAGTCTATTTGCAATTCATTTCAGGATGGGGGGTGGATTTCCAGAGTTTTCCACTCTCCTGTACATCAGAACCAGCTCCACATCTCGAAATTCTTTGAGGATCTACTCTTTCGAGCGTCAGTGCTCATACGAATCTCTGCGTTTAGGCACAGTTGGTTACTCGAAACAAACATCTACTTGAGCAAGCTCAAATCAGGGGGTGGAGGGCTTAGCGGAAAGAACTAGGTGGAATTCCATGGAAATCTGGGAATAGGAGCAGGACTGTGTAGTGGTTTCAGGCACAAACTCTGGAGCCAGGTCAACTGGGACCAAAGGCACCATGTATAAGTTGTGGGACCTTGAGCAAATTACTTACCCTTTCTGTGCCCCAGTTTCCTCATCTATAAATTGGCATCCTGTTTGCTTCATAGGACTATTGTCTGGACTAAGGAGTTAATATGTCTTGGATAAACCCCACCTGACCCCTAGGAAATGCTGTGTATGTATTTACTGTCCTCACCATCAGGATTATTGATAGTAACAGGATGTGGCTTCCTCGATATGGAGTTGGAAGGAGGTTCTGGACCCAAGGCAGCTCAAAGAAGCTCAGCAGCAGGAAGTAACAGTTGTTCATTCTAAGGTTCCACTGTCAACATGACTTAGCCTGGCTACTTCCCTCTCTCCTGCCCCCAGTGCCCTCTTCTTCCTCAAACATCTGCCTCTCCAGCCCTCCACATGAATGCTGCAGCCTGCTGTGATACCCACTCTATGTTTCAACAGCATTTAACCTTCTGCTCTGGTTCCCCACTGGCAACAACAATCTGTATTGTTTACTCAGATTTCCAGGAAAGAGATTGCATTGCGTCCAGCTCACCTTTTCACACCAAATTAGAGCCCAAGTTCAGGGTAGGGATTTCTGGTCCTTGGGGCAAGATGCCTGGCCCAGTCAGAAGGAGGGGAGTCAATATGGCGGATTCCCTGTGCGTGGAACAGTGAAGAACCCCACTGTGGACGCCGTGTCATTTATAATAACATGGTACCATCTCTCCTCCCTCTAAGCTTCTTGATGTTCTCTGTCTTCCCTGAATGTGTGGTGGCCCGTGGCTGATAAGGACTGAGGCCTGCTCCGGGAAATCCCAAAGTCTGCTGGTGGGGTGGGGCGTCGGGGTGGGGGTGGGGGTGGGGGTAGGGTAATTTGTAGGACTTATGGGTCTAACCTGTTTGTAGGAGCGAACTACTACTGTAGAAGTAGTATTAAGTTTGCTGTTTCGCTTTTTATGAAATGTGCCCAGAGTGGGGTTCTTTTGGTCTTAATATTCTGTTTTGAGGAAAATGGTAATTTTCATACTGTCACAAAATTAAATAGAATTGTGACCTTTTCCCCCACACTCTGTGGCTGAGTTTTATACTGGTTTGTCTGCCTGAGAGTTACAGATACTGTTCTCCTGGGAGGAGTTACGGTGGGGATCTGACCCCAGGAAGCCTAGTCTTGAGACGCTGGCTGGTGGTCTCAGCAGACATTAGCACACCTTTCCTGTAAAAGTCAGCCCGTCGATAATCGTGGGCTGTATGTGCCACACACCCGGTGCTGAGTGTGCCACTGTTGTGTGCAAGCAACTGTAGACAATACACACATGAGCAAATGGGACAGTGTGCCAATAAAACTTTATGCACACTGAAGTCTGAATTTCATATAATATTCACATATGAAATATCCTTTTCATTTTTTTCCCCCAGCCATTTAAAAATGTAAAAGCTATTCTTAGCTCTTGGGCCATTCAAAGAAAAAAAAAAAAACCCAAACAGGCGGCGGCCAGATTTGGCCCACAGGTGGGAGCCGCCCACCCTGCCTTGATGGCAAGGGGGAGAGTAAAGCAAGCCTGTGCAATGCCAGGGGACGTGGTGAGAGGTAGCCAAAAGACCTAGTTGATGCCCTTAGACGGAGGGTCAGACTCAGCCAGGAAAGATCTTGGAGGCTTCAAAGAGGTGATGCTGCAGCTGTGTCTCGAAGCTGTGTGGAGGAGGCAAGGAAGGGAGTTCCAGAGAGAGGGGACAGCTTGCACACAGGCGGGATGTTGAATAAGCTTGCAAACCACAGGTAGCTCCCCCTGGCTGGGAAGCGTCTAGAAATGAGCAGGCAGGGCCAGATGGCCACAGGCTTAATGAGACAGGCAAAGACGGCTGGATTTTCTCCTGGTGGTCAGTCGCTTTCAGATCTTCCAAACGTGGTCCTTAACAATCAGTCTTAACCAGGAGCTCCGTATGAGAGAGTGGTTAGTACTCATCATTGACCTGCTGCACTGGGTGAACCCCTGGCCAAACACTGGGACACAGCGGGCAGCAGGGGTTTGGAGGTTCCGAGAACCCTGTGGCATGCCCTTCCCCACCTTACCTGTCCCTGAGGCATCTCAGAGGAACTTCTAGGATTCTGCCAAACAGGGTGTGAAAACCATAGCCATGGCTGATGGAAGACAAGAGTGGAGCGATATGCAGACGTGATCTGATGGTGTTCTAGAGCGATTACTCAGAACAGTGGAGAGGCGAAACTGTGGATCAGAAGGATGCTCACTGGTTCAAACCAACAATTTATTGAGTTTCTATTACATGCCAAGTGTTGTGCTAAAATACTTCTGTCGGTGGTAAATAGAAGAGATACCATGTAGCAAGTAAAGAAGTTTTTTTTTACATTGGAATAATAGCTAGCACTTATGGAGCACCTACTGTTACCAGTGGTGTTCTAGCACGTTAGCAACAGAGGCACAGGCTAAGGTTGTGAGCTTAGCTGGTGCTAGTGAAGGTTCTGTTTAAGCAGTTTGAGTCGACACTAGGAAGATGAGAAAAGATGTTTGTAGATGGCCCCTTGGAGAACTGGGACACAAGCATACCTTGCACACTGGGCAAGTGCAAGGGCTCAAAGGGGAATGACTTGGCCAGCTGAAAGAACAAGGTTAGCCTGGTTGGGTACTGGGGAGGGGGTGAGGGAAGAGGGTTGGGGTAGGAGGTTGGAGAAGGCAGCAGAAGTAACCAGATCCTGTAGGCCTCACAGGCTGTGGGAAGGAGAGGATGTTTTATTCGCAAAGCATGGAGGAGCCTTGGAAGGGAAGTGACATGATTGGCATTGAGTCCCTAGATAATGCGGTTCCATGGGGAGTGGATGGAAAGGTAGCTCTGGCAGAAGCAGGAAAAGCTTCAGGCGGAAAATGATGTCACCTTGGTCTAGAGTGGAGATGGTGAACACGGGGAGAATCGCATGGATTCTGTGGATTGCAATAACCCAACTGAGGGGTGTAGACGATATGAACCGGGCTGTTGGCAGTGAGAGTGGAGAGGGAGGGATTAAATGAAATAACTTTTTAAGATGTAGAATTGAGAGGTTTTGGTGACCAGTTGGAAGACAAGTTGAATTTGGTTGATTTGGTGATGCCTTTGGGACAACCAGGAAGAGCCACCATGCAGGCGGGGGACAGAGAAGTTAGGGACTGGGGACGTGCCAGGCTCAGTGTTCGGCTCAACATGGTGCTGTTGAGGCTGGATGTGCCTTCAGGGGAGTTGCCAGGTCTGTCTGTTTCCCAAGCGTCATAAAAGGGTCTCACACCTAGTGGGCCCTCAATACACATTTGTCCAACGGGAAAGGTGTTCTCCATTTCACAGAGAAGATGGTGATTCTAGCACAGTGAACTGAGAGCTTCCAGGAAGAGGTGATACCTGGAGCTATGTTGATAGGAAGCCAGGAAGCCCAAAGGGAGGGGCATTTCCCTGTGAGGGAATGAAGCTGGATTTCTTGTTGCTCCCCTGTCACCCCCTCACCCCACCTGGTCTTGGAAGAGTCTGCTGGAGAAGCAGTTGCTCAAACAATCAGCTGTTCCTAATCATTGCTCACTGACATCTTCCCGAGTCTCCATTTTCAGCAGTGACCAGTCTTAAGAATTGGATTCCAAGTGCTCACCCTTCTTTCTCTGAGGCAACAGGAGGGGTACCTAGCCCAGAGCACCCAAGGGTTGTAGGTGTCACGGAGGGTCGGCCTCATGTGTGCAGCAACATCTCCATGTCCTCGACCCCGAGGGCTCCAACCACTTTGGAGCCCTTGTGCCATGGACTTCTGTGAAGCCTGTAGATCCTTCTCCAAATAATGGTTTTAGATGCATAAAATAGAAACGAATTACAAAATGAATCAGTTATATGGCTACAGAGATAGAGCAAATTGTGTTTTTCAAATTGAGCTATAGTAATACGTCTTTTTTTTAAAATATGGATTGATTTATTTGCGAGAGAATGAGAGTATGTGTGCACAAGTGGGGGGAGGAGCAGAGGGAGAGAATCTCCAAGCAGACTCCCCACTGAGCTAAGAGCCCATTGTGGGACTCGATCTCATGACCTGTGGGATCATGACCTGAGCCAAAACTGGGAGTCGGATGCTCAATGGACTGAACCACCCAGGTGCCCCGAGATGTAGTAATATATCTTAAAATATTAACTAGCAGAATCTAGCAGCAGTAACTCCCATAATTTCAAAGTAGAGATGAGCCTAGATGATATTTAGAGATATCTGAACAACTATAAAATGATATGAAAATAATCTGATATCTTTTGGTGACAAAGTCACAGTTTCCATTAATACTACTGTGTCCTGCATTCATAATTAAAGAAAATGCTGTATTTCAGTTGGAGTTAGGTGAAATGCAGGTCCACTTGGATTTTATTTTTATAAATACAGTACTGTAAATGTATTTTCCTTTTGATTCTGTTAATATTTTCTTTTCTCTAGTTTACTTTATCTTAATACGGTATAGAATACATATAAGATACAAAATACATGTTAATTGATAAGGCTTCGGGTAAACAGGTTATGAGTTGTTAAGCTCTGGGGGAGTCAAAAGTTTTACACAGATTTTCATTGGCATGAGGGGTTGGCACCCCTAACACCTGTGCCGCTCAAGGCTCAACTATAACTTTATTTTTTTAATCCCCAAAATTCTATCCATGAACTGTGGATCCCCTCCCCAAACCATTCATTTCAGTTGCTGTTTCTGAAGCCAGCAATGTGAAATGTAAAGTGTTGTATTTTCTTTCAAAGCCTATTTCATTGGCTTATTTTGATAAGAGGGGGTTTATTCCCATTTGTATTTTACAGATCACACCCTTGTCCAAGAGCAAGTGCTCCATAAATGATGGGTGGGTAGGTGGACGGTCAGTGGTGGATGGGGAGACAGGTGATGGTGGATGGAGAAAAGGCTCAGACAGGTTAAATGACCTCCCTAAAGACTCACGACCCATAAGTAATAGAGCTTGGACTTGAACCCACGTTTTTTAAACTCTAAATCTCTTGTTCTGTTTCTTCTTCCATGGTACCATTATGCTATTTTCATTTTAAAGAGTTAACCCAATGTGAGGCTGTGTTTATAAATTATGGTATTCTAATCATGAAAAAACAGTCCAATTATTCTTTTTTGGTCAGAGAACAACCTAAAGTACTTTGTTCCCATGGGAGGACCATATTTTCTGCAAACTGACTCTATAGACTGCCTATGGACTGAAAGGGCAAGAGACCCAGAACTTTCTCTTATGACTTGCGGAGAAACTGTGGATGTAAAATTTGAAGAAGGCCAAGATGTATGGTAGTAAGAGGTGTGGGTTAGTTAGTATTGCTCCCTAAGGCAGAACCAAGGTCCAGTGTTCACAAGGACAAATTTCTGCTCAACTGCAGAACTCAGTAATGATTAGACCTACTTACCAATGTACCAAGGTTGCCTGATAAGATATTGACTGAAAGAATTCAAACGTTGATCCACATATTTATTCATGCATTCAATAAACATTTATTGACAACCTACTGCATATCAGATGCCTAGGTGTATGCTGCCTTCAAAATGCAGAATCAGAGAAACTATTGTTAGAGCTGGGAGTCTACTGGGAGACAGATAATAAATAAAATTTTAAAACAACCTTGCAGGGAAAAGTGGAGTACTATGATTCATAATAACTGAAATAGGGATGGAAAGGTCTATAGTTACATGTCAGCAAGGAGATGACATTGAATTTGAAATCTGAAAGATTAGAAAGATCCAGCATACAAGGGGAACTAGAAATAACATGTGCAAAGGCCCTAAGGCAGAAATATGGTAACATGTTAAAAAGTCTCAAAGAACTGTGGGAATTGAGGTGGAATGGAAGAGAGGACTGGTGGGAATAAATGAGAAGAAGTCCGCAGGGATGAACTCAGGTAGGATCTGGGGAGACATCTGGATGTAGTTCTAGTGTGATGGGAAGGTGATAAAGAAATTTAGGCAAGGGAGTAACATTACTTGCTTTATGTTTTAAAGGATCACTCTAACTGCTGGTCAGAGAAAGATTGTAGGTTGAAAGGGAGAGATCAGGATGCTCTTGCAGTAGATCAGGAGAGAGATGGAGGGTGCTTAGCCTGGGGGCAGACTATGGAGATAGAGAAGACCAACGAGATTATTGGCAAAGCCAGCTGAGATTTTTCATGTATGGCTGTGGGGAGTGACAGAAAGTAGCTGAGGGTGATTGGTGATACCTTTCATCATGTTGGGGAAGACTAGGGAGGAACACGGTTGGAGGCAAGAAACTTCTAGATAATCATTTTCCAGCAACTCCAAAACCTTGTGATAGATTCCAGTGGTTCTCAAGGAGAAAGATGCCATTTGTTCAGTATGTAGAGATGTGGGGGAAGGAGCTTTCATACTTAATCAAATGACAGGATGGGGGCACTACTGCCATTTTATGGACAAGGGGTCAGGGATGCTAAAAGTCCTATATCACACAGGACGGCTCCCATGATAAAGAAATACCCCATCTAGAATGCCAGCAGCTTCCTTGTCCGAAAACATTGGTGTAATGAGAGCTTTTCAACTCTAAGAATGTAGAAAAATGTGTTTTTTCCCCCACTGTCAGCCATTCATCTCTTTTTGTGAATTATTTGAGTCAGGTTCTTTTCAGAACTAATTGACTGAAATTAGCCACAAGGAGCAGATGGAGATTTTGATGGAGGAAGAGGTGTATAGCAGGAAGGAGGAAGGATAAATCCTGGAGAGTGGGACTTTGGCGGTGGGTAGGGCTTCAAGGCTGACACTGAGGGGTTCAGAGGGAGGAGAGAAGACAGACAAGTGGGAACAGGCAAAATTCAAACTTCATTCTGTGTTTCCTGCGTTTTGACTGCTAGTTGCCTGATGCCTGCTGGAGTACACACTGTCCAGCCATGTCCCCAAACTTCCCTTCTCCACCCCTTGTGCACACTTTGAACTTTTCCTTTTGATCATTTGAGTCCTCAGGGTAAATTCTTCCTTCAGAGGATCAGAGAGATTCTGTAAGCTTAGAACCCAAGCAATGTTGTGTACTCTAGAAGAATAAAGAGAAGCAACAGGAGTCTTAATGGCTAATGAAATCACAAACTTGGGTGAGAAATTGTTCTTTCCATCTCTTCTGGCTTAATAAAGATCATCTTCTTCTTATTTTCACGTACAAGGTTTTATCTGAGCCTCACAACAATGCTAAGAGGCAGAGCATATATATTAGTCTGTCCATTTTATAGATTTGGTCATTGAGGTTCAGGGATATCTCAAAATCAAGCAGCCCATAGGGGGCAGAATGGGAGGAGAGGGTGGTGTGTGTGTGTGTGTGTGTGTGTGTGTGCACGTGCATGCATGCGCACACATACGCCTGCACAAATCTAGAGTGTACGACTCTACCTGAGGTTTCCCAACCACAAGTGGACCCCTGGTGAGTTCTAGGAAATGGTGAAGAAACTGTTTCAAAATAAGTATATGCCAAAGGAGAGCTGGATACAAAAGTAACTGCCCAAGAGGCATTTTCTCAAGGTAGAAGTAGTGAATAGGCCCCCTGTTGGTATCTTTCCTGGAAACACCAAACTGAGGGAGTCTTTTCAGCACCTTAGGAGTAGAAGACTTGACTCTTGCTGGGTCCCTAACACTTGAGGCCCCTCTTTCATGCACATTGCCTCCTGCTGTCCCCATAACAGCTCAAGTAGGGCTGGGAACAGCCTCCATTAGGCGTGATGAGTCAGGCCATCTTTTGCATGGTAGGAGCAAGGCCACAGTGTTACTCAGCTCTGGAGGTGACATTCACCCCAGAATACATGACTGGAGCCCCCTGGAGTTGTACGCTGGGAGTGTGTATTGTCAATGAAAGGTCATATAAGGCTGCTGCCAGGAGGGCAAGCTGTTTCCCCTTGTGATGGGTCCACTGCTCTCTGTACACACACTCTCACACACACACATGCCTGCCAGCCCTCACCCTTCTGGGTAGCCTTGGTTCCACTTTGGTACATGGAGCCCAAGGCTCTCTCTTTTTGAGCCCAAACATTGTCTGAGACCAGGTAGCTTTTTCCCCTCAAATGGAGAAAACTTTTCTTCTTCAGGCTAAAGCGTGGGCGTGACGTCGTGGTTAGACATGGCAGGCGGGAGAAGCAGAATGACAACTCTGAGGGAACCAAGAAAGCCCAAAGGGGAGACAAGGTTTAGAGCTAAATCAAGATTGGATTCTGTCATGAAAGGCAGAACTGGCAAAAGCATCATTACAAGGCATTAACCTTGTTACACAAAGACGAACAAGCAGAGGCTGGGATTCAGAAATAAATTACACATAATAAACTAGACAGAATAGGCTGAGAGCAACATTAGCGATGATGCCCTAAGGGGAGAGAAGGGCAAGATAGAGAATAGGCCAAAATAAAAAAAAATAAAAAAAAAAGAGTAAGAATAATCTCTGGAAACGGGGCCAGCTACACATTTCACCCCTTTTTCGGCTTGGCTCCCTAGCTATTAACTTCACTTCTGTGAGGAGGTGTCTCTGAAGGCTGTCTCTCTTTTGTTTTCATTTGCTGAAATGAGCGTAAGAACGCCACTCAGAGGGCCCCTTTTTCCATTCACAGGGACTTGTCCATTTCTGTGTGTTTCTAGCACAAAAGAATCCATTTCCATTCAGCCAGAGCTGCCCTTAGAGTTTACGTGAGGTCCAAGCCGGCTCTTTCCTATTTTCTTCCAGGCTCGCTGATGTAATTGGCTGTGCAATCCTGACTGTGGCCAAGGTCTTCCACGGTGAGAGGAATAAGCGTCAGCCAGTTCTTGGTCCCTCGTAGCTGAGGAAAAGCTAGAGTCTGGTGTCACGTCCAACACGACTCTCATTTCTTGCAGCAATTTGCTTTTGGTTGCAAGTAACAGAAAACCCATTCAACAGCAACTTAAACCGTAGCATCTGTTGTTAGTAAATGTTTAAAGGTTCGAAGCTGTGCTCCATGGTGTTCTCAAGAGCCTAGGCCATTATTTTCCCCCCGCACCGATTTTAGCATGTTGATTTTCATCCTCCATCTTGAATCTTATGGAGGCAAAATGGCCACCACTCTGGGCATGGGGGCCTCACACAACAGTTATCAAAGGGAGCAAGTGAGGGGAGAGGGCAGATGGACTCTTCTCAAGAGCTGCTGCTTATCGTAGAGATTTATTCTCAGAAGCCCCTTCAGTGAACTTCCCCCATCTCACTGGCCCAAACTGGACCATGCTCGAAGGAGTAGGAAAGCAAATGCTTGGCAGTGAAGAATGAGATTACCCCATGGCTTAGACCCATAATGGTTTCCCAGACTACCGGATCAAAGTCAGGGTTGTTGTGGCAAAGAAGGTGGGGATAACTGCCTTGAGTGTGGCAGCAACCGTTAGTGTTTTAAGATGAGGTAATGAAAACAAATATGGATCTTGTATTTCTGTGCACCAAACGTTGTTCCAAGGTTCACTGGGGCTTGCGTACTTAAGAGTCATTATCATCCCTTGCATCGCATAGAGGAAGAAACTGAGTCATGGAGAGGTTAAATAACGTACACAAAATTACTTAGCTGGGAAGTGACAGAGTCAGGATTAGGTAAGGTGATAAAATAGTCCAGGTAGCACACAGTCAGTGCATGTTACTGAGACCAGCAAACAGGGACCAGCTATCTACCAGCAGATAGATATCTGCTATCACTGGTGTACTTCTACTAGCACTCTTCTCTATAATCCCCTACCAATAAGGCTAAATCATGAGCCTTATTCACAAATGAGAAAGCCAGCCCCCAACAGGGTCACATAAATTGCCCCAGTCAGCCAGTTGGTGAGAACTGAACTTGAATGCAGACCTAAGCTCTCTGACCACCTAGTTCCAGGAGGGCTGTTCATGCCACCAGCTCCCAAGTTCAGGAGTGTTGATTCATGGCTCTACTACTTACCTGTGTTACTGATCCAGGACTTCATTTGGAAAACTACAATTATTAAGGAATGGTCAGATGTCAGGGAAGGGTGCTGGAAATGATGGGATGGTAATTTGGAAGCAATTTTTTATCCTTATGTCTTTACAGCTTTTGAGACACTTCTGGATTTTTTTGTTTTTATTTTTGGTTTTGTTTTGTTTTTTGTGGATCTAAGCAGAACATCACAAACAGAATTTCTCATCCGACCTCAGCAAAGGCTCCCTGTGATGTCATGGTTCTTGGCTAGTCGGAATGGCTACACTTGTCAAGCACTTATTGTATACCAAGACCTAGGCATACACTGTCCCATGTGGTCCTTGTGGATAAATAATCAGCAACCTATAGCCATAACTTTTTCTGTGCCGTGGGTTGAGGGGGAATGGAGTCCTCCAGTCAAAGAGAACAGTACTAGAACATTCCAGATGCCCAGACACATGACACCTAATTCTCTGAGTTAGCCTCTCTACAATGCTCAAATATTTAATAAGAGTAATAGGCATGGTCAGCTGATCTAAAGTTTGAACAATTCTGGTTTTATTTTAAAGGAAGATGTGTGGTGTGGTGTTGTTTTTTTTTTTCAATCTAAAGGTCATCTGATTTTTCTCTTTCTGCTTATAGTCATGAGGCATCCTTATCTAAACAGTGATGTATTGTTCTGATTCTCAGAAACACAGAATTTTTTTCTTCTTAACTTCAATTTTAACAGGATACTTCCTCATTTTCCCCGACGGCAGGAAAAGTATCTAACAGGGGGAAAAAAAATCTCTATGGGCTTTCTAAAAATCTTCTTAAACTGAGTTCACTATGGAATATTTTATGCAAATAAGTCACTTTCTCTTAGGTTATGACATCTTTCCCTTAAAAAGTGATCACAGCATTGGAGAAATCCTTGCTAGCTTATCTTTTCTTCCCAGCGCAACTTCAACAAAGAAATATAAACGGCAGTTTAAAGGCTTCAGAAATCAATTTAGTCCGTGAATCAATTTACTTTAGATGTTAATGAAACTTGGTGGGTTTAAAAATAATGAATGTTTAATAAGACATAAATTAAAAGACATAAACACTGTCAGCAATAATATAATGAAGTTAATAAGTCTTAGCCTCCCCCTGCGCACCTCCCCTCTCCCCAGACAGGACAACTTGAAGAGTTCCAGTGAGGCTTACGGGAGTTGGCCGGCTCTCCCGTTGGCTAAAACTTAAATGTGGGTTTGGAAACCTTAGTACAATTGGGAACTGAGCTCTGGCCGATAAAGTATGCTATCACACCGTATTTAGTAGCTGCAGATGGTAACGGCTTGCTCTAGCGCTGTATCTTCCAGACATTTGTGTAACAAACTCAGTTTCCTGTCGTTGAAGGCAGGAAGCACCATGAAACTCTTCACGCCTTGAACCAAGAAAGACCAAGACATTTTGGTGGACACTCGCTCTGCCCTGGGTTTAAAGAGGGGCTTTAACTAATGAGCGGAAGCAAGCACGTGATTAAACCGTGCTCAGTGCTGTAGACCATTAGAATGCCTTCGGGCTGGAAGCTGAACTTTTTGTTTCTTCTTCAAGAGCATCAGCCCCATGTCTAGCCCTCCTGCTTAGCTCCTCTTTAGCTCTGTGGTTCTGTCCTACCCACCAGCCATGAATGTATCTTTCCCTTTTTTCCCTCTGAATTAATTACCCTGTCTTCGGGCTTTATGTTGCAGGCATCTGGTAAATCCGCAGTCCCTCCTCTCTGCCTTCTCAGCCAACGGGATGGTCCACCTCACAGCTTGGGAAGTGGCTTGTTTAACCTCACAGGAGCCAATCCCTCGCTAAAATAATTTGCAGGAGGATCGTGCAAACCGCCAAGCATGAGATCTTCTCCCTCCTAATTCAGCAGTGGGCTCTTTCTTGGCAATAGAGTGGAACTCGATTTCATCTATCAGCTGGGGGGGTGTTAGATGGATGGCTAGTTCACTGCTGGCGATCAATACATGTTAATACATAGTCAACAAATGGCTTTCTGTGGGTTGGGCAGGCGTGGTGATCCTGCAGAAAAAGGGGCTAAGCAGTTGCTCCTGGGAGTCTTGTCTAAGAAAATGTGTTTGGGGCTCAAGGAGGATTGTTCCTAGGTGGGCATGAGTGATTACCACTGTTAAAAATGATCTTTTTTTCATTTGTGCGTTTGTGTGCATGTTCAGAAAGAAGGCGAGCAACCTGAGAGAGTCCAACCAATCGCCTCATCTACCTTGATCCATTCTGACCTGACATCCGTTTATGGCACCGTGGTAATGAACAGGACTGTTTTGTTCTTGGGGACTGGAGATGGCCAGTTACTTAAGGTTGGTTTTCTGTGCCTTCTTCAATGTCAATCTTCATCGTGATCCATTTTGTGCTTTTAAATTTATTTACTTTTTTTTTTATTGTTTCTGCGTTATACACGACATCCTACCAACTGCTCTGTGAACTGCTCCAAGACCCTCAGAAATGACCACAAAGAGATTTCTGGAAATCTGTATGTGATGGCCTCCCTAGCCATGTGTAAGGAAACTCGAACCACCTTGCTTCCCAGGAGCATGCCAAGTTATTCTCCCTCCTTTACTCATAAGCTTCCGAGGGGAGGTAAATGGGGGTCTGGCCCTCCCGCTCCCCACCTTCCTAAGACAGTTCACCCTTTGCTCCATGTCTCCTTTGTAATGGAAATGTACAATGCACCTGATTTCTGATAACTTGAAACAGATGAGGGATGGTACGGTTTGAAAAGTAGAAAGAACAGGTGTTCCTTCCCTCCAACCCACTTGCCACCCATGGAAGGGTTTTGTTTTATGCCCTTTGTGCCCACATCAGGGAGAGGTTAGAGACCCAAAATCCTTTGAGACCCCCCTGACTTTTATCTGGGAGGACTATTTTTTCTCTATGGGTATACCATGGGTCAAGTTGGGGTTATGGTTCACCGCGGGTTGGGGGGAGGCAGTGGGAGGAGAAGAAGATAAACCCAGGGTTACCTAATGACTTGTCTGGAGTGATAGAGCGGCCGGCCTCTTAGCTTCATCAGCAAGCATTTATTGAACACCTCCCGCAGCCTCCGTCAACAGTCGGGGCTGGGAACGGTGCAGTTTCTGTCACCTTAGGCTGATGTTCCTCTCTGCCTCCCGGTAGTCAGTTGATTTACTGTCAGCTCAGATTCTAAATTGAGTACAAACAGATTTGATTTCTCAACTGATCTCCCATTGACAACTAGCTGTGTGACTGTAGGTGAATCGCCTAACCTCTCTGGGCTTCGTTTTCCTCATCTGTAAAATGAGATTGTGCTAGACAACCTAGAAAACCCCTTTCTCTCCTGATGGCCGCTAATTCCGTCTTCTGTGCTCTTATCTCCCACTTTCGCCAAAACTATTTGCTTGTTTCCCTGATGTGCATTGTGTATTCTAGTCACCCCCGCCCCCCCACCTTTGTTCATGCTGTGCCCCCTTCCAGGATGGCTTGTTTTTTTTTTTTTTTTTTTCTTTTTGTTTTGTTTTTTTTCTCTACTGAAGCCTACGATGTGTCTGTGCTTTGGCTCAGCTCACACTCTACCTGCTCTCTGAGGCCTCCGAAGCCCAGACTGACCATGTTTTCCCCTCCTCTGAAATACTCATTAGCTGTCTCCTTCTTTTGGCTCGTTACAAATGTCTTGCTTTGATGCCCAGCCTTTTCACTCCTGTTGGTCTTGCCTCCCCATCTTCATTTTTTAAGCTTCTCAAGAAGGGGGTCCCGAATCCCCACAGCCTAATACAATGCTGCGTGCCTGGTAGGCATTTGATTTAATCTGTTTTCTTTGGAGGAAACCCAGTAACATATGGGAGGGAGTTTGTTTGTATACACATTCTTTTAAAATATACATTGATCATCTTTCCTGTTGCGTGAGCTTGATTTCCTGGGGAAAGGTAAACACCCATCCGTCACTACACAAGTTGCTTGGCGCTGTGCGGTGACACGTGTGGCTCCACCAACCCGGGCAGGCGGATTGGACCCATTTCACCTGGCACAGGAAGCGGCCGTCAGTCCTTCCCGGGGCCTCCTCACCAATTATCTCTTCAGATGGAGGCTCTTTCTGATGAGTTTTGTGATGAGAACACTGTTTCCCCGAAGCCGAGCCAACCAAATGGCTACATGGTAAACGGGAGGTGAGGAAACACTTGGCCCAAAATCATTCCCCGGGGGACGGCCTGGTTTCGCCTGTTCCGTCGGCTCACCCCCGGGGCTGGCGTGCAGCTGGCCAGGTTGCCGTGTTGTTGTGGCGTCAGAGGGCTGGGCCTGGGCTGCAGCTTCCAGCTGACGAGGAGGAGGCAGCTGACTGAAGCGGGGCTTTCCTCAGCATCTGTGAGGGGCACACCTTCAGAAGCCTTCCCTGCGCCTTGCTTTTAGGATCCAAATAACACGGGCAGGTTGGTTGGTTTGGGGCCTTATTTTGTGACTGCTGGCATTTGTGCTTTGTTTCCCTTGTGCTTATCCCTCTCCATGTTCTAAGGAATTCCGTCCTCTCCACGACGCCATGAGGTAGTTACAGACGAGGCCTGTTTTACCCAGAAGGGAAGGGAGGCCCGGAGAACGTGGATGATTTGCCCAAGGTACACAGGGCACAGCAGAGATCTGCGTGTGGGGGGACTCCTGCGTCTGCGCTAATGTCCCCCAAGCTACCCTGAGTTTGTGATGTCTGCCCCAACCACTCCTGGAAGGTTCCCTGGGGGGGACGGGAAGCACATTGATAGGGGACCATGGAGGGGCAGTGACAGTGGAACCCATGCTCCTAGGTTGTCCGTCAGGGTTTTTAGAAGCACCAGGAAGAATCCCAGCTCTAGGAGGAGGCAGACCATCTGACTGGAGGAATACCTGTACGGCATGATAACTTCCGGGGAGTTAAACCCTGCTCCCGGCTTCACTCAGGAAGGTCCCTTTCCTCAGGAGGAAATTGTGAGGGAAATACCTGAACTGACTTGGCCACGCCAGACTCCCTAGACCAGCCCAGTAATTCCCAAGACTTCCCCATGTCTTAGACGAAGCCCATGAAATTACCCAGAGTCCCAAGACCCGGGATTGTGTCACTGATTGGGAAGGCATAGATAATCCCCGAATGCCTTTATTCAAAGACTTCAAGCTTCTCCCTTGCCAGACTTGTCGCCAGAACTGTTAGAAAAGATGAACATTGATAGACACAAGCTTGGCTTCTGAAGCCACAGAGTGGAGGTACTAATAAGCAACGCAAAACACAACCCAACCCCAGGCAGCTGGTGGGAGGAGGAGAAGAAAGAGGGCTTGGATCACCCACAGCCTGACTCATCAGTTTCCCAGTGATCAAGAGTGATCAGATGCCAGGCACTGTAGTATATGCCTGGTTGGATGAGGGGCAGGAAACAGCAGTTGGGGGCCAATTGCTGGTTTGTTTTTTTGTTTTTTTTTTTACCACTACACACATACACGCACACACTCTCTCTCTAACTTAAATCTCCGAAAACCTCATGGGATTTTAGCATTGTTCCGTGAGATTTTAAATCTCAGGTTTAAATATTTTTTTTCTTATTATGAAAGTAATATATGTTCCTAGAGAAAGTTACAAAGTAATGGGGGTGAGGAGAAAACAGAAACAAAACAAAACAAACAAACAAACAAACAAAAAACCCTAGTTCTGTTGTGTAGCAGCAACTGATGGCAGCATTTTAGAATTTTTTTTTTTTTTTTTTTGCGTAGTTGAGGTCAGACTTTATCTAATTTTGCACTCATTTTTTTTTCCCTTAATGAGGGAAAAAAATGCCTGTATTAAAATGTTACGGAAAACCCTTTGTAAACAGTATTTTTTAAATAGCTGGGTCATATTCTGCAATGGGGTAACATGATGCTGGGCTTGGCCAGGGATACTGAATCATTTTGCAAGTGTCCTTAAAGACCCTCACTGCCTCCAGGTGATCTGGCCCCACCTCCAGAGGTAAGATTGAGAAGTGGAAGAATGGAAAGCTTTGTGATATGCTAATGTCTGCACTGCCCTTTTTTCCTGCGTTTATTCCTAAGATCCCTTGTAAGATTTTAGAAAAATGGAAGTTTAGAACTTGAAAGGGTCCTTTCCACAGTGCAGTCCTCCCCCTGGTTTTATTGAAGTGTGATCCTAGTGGCTGGGAGTTGGGTTGTGTCGTCACCCTATCCCCCCGGGGTTATTTCCTCATTTTACTTCCTTTCTGAGGAAGATCGCATGCTATACTTTCTTGGTTGTCAGCATCTCCCCTGCGATCAGCTGAGTGAGGATGGCCACACTGAAGTCAGCTTTTGGGGATTCACGTCTCACGTGTTGCACACCCGCACCCTGAGGGCGTACCTGTTTTTATAAACATGCGCCATATCTTTGTCCGTATTGTGGTACAGCTTACTGTGGCGTCTGGGTTCCTTTGAGCTGACTGTCGCATGTAGAAAATTGTCTTTATTTCAAGGGCAGAATTGACTATTTTGAGCTTCTTCCAGGTGGTAAAATAAGTAATAATGGAATATGCATGAAATTTGAAATTTGTAACTTTATGCATGCCCATTAACCTTTCTTGTAAACATAAAAGATAAGGCATAATAATAGCCAACATTTCTGAGCTCTAACTTCTGTGCCGGGCATGAGAACAGGGGTCTGCCTGGGTTAACTCATTTCATCCTTGTGCGTCAATCGTGTTACCATCCCCAACTTTATAAATGAGAAAGACCTGAGGCTCAGAGAGGTTAGGCAACTTGCTCAAGGTAATTGGAACTGAAGCAACTCGTCCCCCAACCAAACTGCCCTGCTAATTAAAAATGTAGTCTGTAGAGCTTAGTGGAATTTGTAGAACTGGTTTTGTTTTGTTTTTAAATTTTTCTTTCAAATATTGGCGTATCTGAGTTAATACCAAGTTGCAGGTATTTGATGTTTCATGAGGAGGGCTCTGGCTTCTGTGGTTTTAGTTTGTTCCTATTTGGGGATGGCGTCTGGCACCCTAACCCGGCAGGGTGCAGACATCTGTATTAGAAGGCAGAGGCTCCTTCTCTCAGAGCTGCGAGTGGCTCATGGGAGCCTCTGAACCCCCTATGGGACCCCAGCTTTTCCCCTGTGGGCTCTTTGAGAGCAAAGGAAGAAAATCTGTGTTCAAGTTGATTTTGGGAATGGTTCTTGTGGTAGGCGGCTAGTGTGGGGTTTCTCCAACATCCCTAGGACTGAAGTAGGTTTCAGAGGGACAGAAGCCCTATCATGTGTGTCCCTTCCCATATTGAGCAGAGAAGCACTGCTTCGAGTCAGGACTGGCAATCTCTGTGGCCTTCAAAACTCTATTTCCCCAGGTGGATTTCATTTATCCAACCATGGAGCAAAAGTCAGACCAGTTCCAGAAAGTTCTTCCATATCCTTGCAGGAGGCAAAGTGTGTGACACCTGAAGTCTGCCTTGATCCTGGTCTTACAGTTGTCAAAGGAAAATAAAACATAACAAAAATAATAAGATATTTTATAAGGACAAGCTCTCTTTCTATTCCCAGAGAATGTTCAAATAAAGGAAAAGAGGCCATGCAGAACCCGGGACAGAACCTGGGGCCGGAAGTAGGGGTGGTGGGGTTGGCTGAGCTGAGGTAATAGATCAAGAAGCCAAAACAGCAGGAAGTGTCAAAACTTGGAAATGGCCTCCATGATTGGCTGCTTGGAGTGTCATATGATTGGAAATGGCCTCCGTGATTGGCTGCTTGGAGTGTCATATGAAGTGAGTTCAGGTTCACCTCCATCTCATTCTTTCTAGTTTGTGAGTTTGCAGGACTCCCCAGTTTAGAACTATTAGTGCCATGTAACCCACAAACTGAGAACTTGTGGTTCAAGCTGTAGTCTTCTCTTACTATTACACTGAAATAAGTAGACTGGAAATAAAAAAGGAATTTGCCTTAATCTTTATATTTCACCTTTATTACTCCTAACTACTGAAGCCCTTTAAACACTGTTGGATAAGTACCTTGCTTTCTCGTGTGTGTGTATGTGTGGTTTATGTCCCCATTTGCAGCATTTCTTAGAAACTATTTATTTTTTTAAAAAATGAGAAGATTGGCTTGGTTGCCCTTTAACTGGAAAGAAATTTGAAGTATATATTTTAGCTTTTTGAACACCCATGGCTTTTCCATGTCATGGTAATGGTAAAGAAAAAAGAAATAGTCTTTTGTTTAATTTTTTCTCTCCTCCCCACCCCCCATTTTCCTCAGCAAGCTATCCTTTCCGTGGGTGGTGTTGAACTTGTAACGTATCTGTCTGATGTAGAAGTCTCACACATCACACATTTCAGAACTGGAGTTGGGAAGTTGTTTTGTATGCAACAAAAATCCCAAGGCTAGTTAATAGCCTATCATGAAGCTTCAGGAAGATGTCGACAGAAACAATATGTTGACACAAACTGAAATTCTCCACCGGGGAAAATTTGTTTTCTACACAGGCTTCATCTGGAAAAAAAAAAAATCTGAAGAGCCTTATAAAAATCTTGAATGCTAATAGAATTTTTTTCATTTAATAAATATTTATTGGGCACCTTTTATGTGCCAGACACTATTCTGGGTGCCGATACAAAAATGAATAAAAGAGGCAAACCCCTGCTCTTGTGATGGGAAGAAAAAGACAGAAGATACATAACTGAATTTACCAGCAATAAAGCCATTTCAGACAGTAGTATGTGCTCTGAAGGAAATGAACTGATGGGTAGACCACGACAGTTGGGTGAGGTAGAAAGGCAACTAGGGAAGGCTTCTCAGAGGAGGCGACATCTGAGACTCGAAAGATGAAGGGGTAAATGAGCATATGCATGGCAGAGACTCAGGTTGACTCCAGATTTGAGCTATATTAAGGAGAATTCTGGAAGCAAGAGATGAAAATCCACATCATGCCCAAGGAACGCGTATGAATTAGAAGAGTGGCTTTTATACAAAACTCAACCCATTTTGGGTTTCTGTGACTCACTGTTACTTCCTGCCTCACTTCACCGATCGAGCTCTTTCTCCAAAGCTGCCCAGTTAAACTGAGCTGAGGAGGGAACATTTCCCAGGCTCCAGTCTGGCTGGCTTTCTTCTCTGTGTTGATGTTGACACGAATTTTGCACTTAGGAGATCCAAGTGTTGCTTTGATGCCCTGGGAATGGGCTGTGGCGTTGGGAGGAGGAGGAGGTGATATTAACAGAAATCTAGCAGGGAAAGAAAGCCATGTCTCTCCTGTCCCAGTGTCACCTGAGAGAGGTGAGGACCACAACACCCAGACCCCTCCACATAACATGTTGGGGTCCCTTTGTGATGAAAATGAGAAGTTCCTATTGTCCTGTCCTCAGGGTTATGGAGATCCTTTTATGTGGAATCTAGCAAAAAAAACAAACAAACAAACAAAAAAAACTCCAAACAAACAAAAAACGAAACAATTGGGTCCACTCATCCTCACTTTTCACATTTAAATCTTATGTATTTGTTTTCTAAGATAATACATTGACATTGTTCCAAATTCAAAAGAACCAAGAGAATATACGGTGAAAACCACACATTCCTGACCTAGGGGGCAAACAGGGGAGTGGGTTTCTTGGGTATCTTCCCAGAGATATTTTATATATGTTTGCAAGCAAAAGGGGGAAGATTGTCTTCCTCTCATTTTGTCAAATATACACTATATTAAACATGCTATATATGTATATAAACATGTTTATGCAATATATAGATATACATAATATAATGTGTTAAATGTATATAGAAAGAGCTTCCTAATGACTTTTATGGCTAAATAGTACTATACTGTTTATACTGTGTTTAATCAGTTCTCTACAGTTGGACTTTTAGGCTGTTTCAATCTTTTACTTATAATGTGTGATACACTAAACCATCATGTACATATGTCATTCAATATAGATGTGAGGGGCTGTGGGGTCTAAGGGTATGTGCTTTATAATTTTGAGAGATAATGCCAAGTTACCTTCTAGGGAAGTCTCACTCCCGCCATCAGTGAAACATACCAATTTCAGCCCAGCATCCATAGTTACTAGGACAAGCTCTCCGTGTAAGCCACTCTAGGTAGCTCATTTAGGAATCTGGCTGGCAAAGCCTGGTGCCCAGTACCACAGAAAGGCTTTCCTGCCACAATTTGGAGTTCCAGAGAAAATCCTGGTGCCTCATCATCTACGGGTGAATCAAAGTTGCCCCCAGCTGGATCTTTCCGGCCCTTACCCATCTGCGCCAATCACGCTCCAAGAATTAAGTCCCGATAAAAACTGCAATGTAGCTCCTAACTCACTTAAAATGGATGAGCGGTGGTGTTTTGTAAATTATGTTTTTCTTTTGAAGCAAATCCCAGATAGTGGCATTTCACCCCTCTGTGCTGCATTACACATCTCTAAAAAATGCTCAGTTTCTCAAGTAACCGTACCCATGATGCTGTTACCACAACAAAATTATCCAGTCATCCTTTTGAATTATCTAATATTGCGTTTGTAGAGCTACATTTTCCTCATTGGCTCACGAATGTCTTTGAAAATTATTTTTGTTCAAACTAGCATCCAGACAAGGTCCTCCAATAACCTGTGGGCTGCCTTGTCTCTCTCAGTCTGGAGTGACCACCTTCCAGCCTTTATCCACTGCCACTGACTGACTGAGGAAATGAAGCCTGTTGTCTCCTCAGATGCCTCACGTTGTGGATTTGGCTGTTTCTTTCCTCGTGGGGTTGTTCAGCTCCTTCCTCCCCTTTCTGCTTCCTGATGCTAAATGAAAGTTCGCACTAAAGGCTTGATTAGATTCGAGGTCCGTTTGGTTGGCGCGAATGCCTCAAAGGTGGTTGTGCCCAATGGTGCCTTTGACGTGATGGACAGCAGCCTGTCTTCTGGACAGCAGCCTGTCTTCTCTCGAGCTGCGCTTGAGAATATTTTTATCAATGTTTTTTAACTGGTTTCCTGTTTCTTCTCTTCTCTATGACCATGTTCTAGAACCTGATCAATTTTTTGTCTCTGAGCTGATTAATAAGGACTATGAATTAGAGATGGGGAGACAAGAACCTGGCAGGCTCACACTTGGGCTGCGCCTGTCTGATGTTCCCCTGCCTTCACGGTTCTCGGTAGGCTGGTGTTGTCCAACAGAACTTTCCACGATGATGGAAATGCTCTGTGTCTACTTCCAGTACAGTAGGCACTAGCCAGAGGTGGCTAGTGAGCGCTTGAAATGTGCAGTGGCTCCCTCGCTCTCACCTGGAGTGAGAGTAAGGTCTTTATATGGGCCTACGAGAACCTACGTTACACACCCCTTACCTCACTGCCCGCTGCGCTCTGCCTCGCTGGTGCTGCTCACGCCCCATTGCCCCCCCCCCCCCCCAGACTGTAGGGCATCGGGACCAAGGGGCCAAACATGTGTCACCCAGACACCCAAGTGACCCACTCCAGCATCTCCTGCACGTAGCTACCTAACTACCACCTCTCAATGAGAACTACCCTGCGCACACATCCTTATCTCTTTACCCCACTTTATTTTGACTGACATCACCTTCTAATAGGGTTTATAATTTACTCATTGTCAGCCACCACTCCCCTATACACACACGCACACACACACATGTTCCATGAGGGTAGGTTTCTACTCCCCTTCCCTCCACTCATTTGTTCAGTGCCATTTTCCAAACACCTAGAACATGCCAGATACATAGGGGCTATTCAGTAAATATTTATTGATTGAGATGAGTGAAACTCGGGTATGTCCAATTTCAAAGCTATGCTTGGCTCTATTTTATATATAAGCACATACCCACCCGCTTGGGCCTGTTCAGTTGTCCTGCTTACATTAAGATGTCTAAGTATGTCGAATTGTATAGGAGAATCAGGGTCAACTGTGCAAGTCATCAAACCGACTTCCTTCAGTCTTAGGATGGATCACTTGGCGTAGTATTAAGGAAGCTGTCACTTGTAGCTTCTTGTAAAGCCGGGTGTATTAAGGAATTATGGATGTCAAGCTTCCACCTATGAGGTTACTGCCACAGGACCGAAGGCTGGCTGTGCGTGTGTGTGCATGCACACGTGTGTGTGCGTGACCATACTTGTTTTTACCGGCTTTGCGGAAGACTGAGACAGTAGATGCTTGAGGAACACGGTACCTCAGCCCATATATGTAGTGAGTGAAGGAGCATGTGGTCTTAGAACTAAGCTATGAGTCTTGCCTCCCCGCACCCCCGCTATTTGACGTATTTAATAGAAATCATATTTCTCTTTTTGAAAAAAAAATAGGTTGTTCTGGGTGAGAATTTGACTTCAAATTGTCCAGAGGTTATCTATGAAATTAAAGAAGAGACACCCATTTTCTACAAACTGGTTCCTCATCCTAAGAAGAATATCTACATCTATCTAACTGCTGGGAAAGAGGTAGGTAAAAATACCAGCCATTGCTTCTGACTTCCGAATAGAAAGTGTTTAATTAACGTCATTATCTAGTAGCAAAGCTTTTACTTTGAACTATCGGGTTTAAACACTGCTGCAGGCTTCGAGAAGACCCGCAGTGGTTCACGGATGTGGAATTAAAAACCTTGCTGTCAGTAAGTAAGCAAGAAATATTACCTATTTAGACAATTTTATTATTGGCTATATTTCCAATGCCACGTTTTTCAGGGAAGGGGGGTGCTTGCAAATTGGTGCATAATCAGCTAGGTAACTGAATTTGCACATTTATTGTGTGGGCACTGAGCGGTTAGATGCATTTATGAATACACCCAAAGGGATTGGCTTTGGAATTTGGGGTTAATATCAGGCCATGGTCTCATACACATTCATGAACCAGGAAATATATGGCACTCCCCCTCCCTCCCTTAATTTATTTGGCTGTTCTAGTTTTTCTTCTTGCTTCTGCTTACTGAAATAAAGAGAATATCTTTCTCCATTTTCTTCCTTTTTACAAGGTGCTTTCACCAAGGAAAGGGAAGAAAACTAATTTTTATTCAGTCCCTTCTGACCACGTGCTAGTTACTATTCTAAATATGGTCTCTCTACGTGCATACAGTTGTGTCTGTCCACACACACCTATAAAAGCGATGTTGTTGAAATATGTTCATAATTTAATGAGATAAAATTACCCTTGTTTTATACAGGAAGAACCTAAGACTTGGAGAGGTTAAATAATTCACTCAAGGGTGTGTGTGTGTATGTTAGATAAATATATATATGTGTGTGTGTGTATATATATATGCCTATATATAGACAAACAAGGTCAAATCCTAAACCTGTGAAAACTAGCAGCCTATGCTGGCATGGTAATTTGGCTCCGTGGCCACTGGCACATACAAAGTGCAAAGGAGATCATTGAGACTTATGGAATTGTACAATGGGATAACAGCTTGGCCCACCCCCACTTTCCATTCTTTGTCTCTCATTCTAAGGGGAATGCCAATGATATCAGCCACATGGTTGTTATAGTCACGAGGTAGGTACACAAGCACTCTGTAGTCTCCAGAATTCCTAGAAAGGCCATATTGCCCTTTGCACGTTGCAAAGTCAGTTACGCAGAATGAGCACGTGGCGATAGATGGTGGACCTGGTCTACGCTGGTAAACCAGTTGTCCACCATAGAATCTTCTCGAGCGGCTTGTTTCACCACTCAGCACTTTCCATTCTATTTCTTCCCTGGGCTTCCTGCATTTGAAAGACACTGGTCTATTCCACAGACTGCCTATATTAAGTAACTATTCCCATTCTCGGGTTTTATTTATCAAGGGCATCTAGAAACTGCCCGCCAGGAAACAGACTGTGCTACCACATGGAGCCAATAAAATTCCAGCCCAAAGCAAAGACTCTTGAAGTCTTGCTTGACCCATGCATGTTTTTTCCATTCAGCTTTTCGAAACATTGCAAATAGCTCACAAGTTCTCATTACTGCTTTCCTTGGGACTCACGACTGTAAGCTGGGAACCACTGGGAGAGCCACAGATAGCTGACAGGTCCTCATTTTTTGGAAGGTGAAGACTACTTAGCCTCTGGTCATTCAAAGTCTGAAGTCCAAGGGAGAGTTTTTGACTGGGCATTGAAGCTGGTTATTCATACATTCTTCACTTAGGTTTACTGCTGTGGATCCTATTAGATTCTGGTTGAGCCAGTATAATCCCTAGAGAGCCAAAACCTAGGTTCTGTCCTAGACTCTTGGGGAGATAGTAACAGCCAAACTAATATGTCCTGGTACATCTATCGAATATGCGGCCATTAAAAATAACCATATGAAGATTTATGCATTGCTGTGTTAGTCACTATAATGTGTTATTAAGTTAGAGAAGCAGGTCCAATGTAAGTACTTACAGTGTTCTCTCTTTTGCATGGAGTTATGTTGTTTGTATGTTTAAGTACACTGTGTAAAGGTTCTCACAGAAGGTTCTAGAGAATATTCCACTAAGTGTTCTGAGCAAAAGTGGCCCTAGGAGGAGATGGTATTGACTGTACCCCTCCTGGAGTATCACGATGCCCAGCATATTCAAAGGCTCTCAGAAGCCTTGTTCTAAGGAAATTGATTTGCCTTTTCAGTGGAAGATTTCACATGTTTGTTGGACTGTGGGACCCTTTCCCCACACAGTAGTGATAGCCAACATTTATTGAGGACTTAGCGTATGCCAGACATGTATAGTAACCCCATGGAGTCAGCGGCACCATCACCATTTCACTGATGAGGAAACAAGGTTAGAGAGATTATGTATTTATGAAAACCCCTCCAGAATTTAAGATGTTGTGTGAGCTACAAGGAAATAGCCACATTCTGGTTAATTCTGGCTCAGGCTGGTGGTCTGCCCCCACATCTTTCAGCAGCATCAAGGACTATGAGAAATGGACAGGTTTATCCCCCATGAAGTCAACTTAGAATTGAGGAATACTCCTCAGGATAGCCTATTTTCCTCACCAACCCTTTCTAGAACTCTGTTTCTCTAACCTTTTAAAGAAGTTACTTCTACCTTCTAGCGTGAATAACTTCCCAGCTTAATGAGTTCCCCAAGTTTCCTTACTGCCTGCTGTGGGATTTTGCCTGCAGAAAACACGCCATGCAACACTGAGGTCCTCTCTGCCTCCTGCCACCCCGCCTCCAGGCTCTGACTGACTGTCTCAGATGCCTGGGTCTGCCCAGCATGGGTGCCTGCTCTGTGGGTTGCTTTTTCCTTGACAACTGGAAGAGGTGGCTTGAGGGGCAGGCAATGATTTGAATACAACCTGATTCTTTCATTCTCAACTCCAGTGGAGGGAATTTGAGTGAGTGAGCTAGGAGCTGAAGCAATGGAGTTACCCTGGCAGGGACGTGGGATTGTCCTCACATCCATGTCCAGCGCCAGCCTCACGCTGATGCTCCTGGGTCAGAGCCTTTGCCATCCCCAGACGCTCATTTCCAAAGCACCACTGACCCCTCATTGATGGTCTTTGTGGGAAGACCAGGTGACCCGATTCCACGAGCCCCTTGGAAATCATCACCAACCAATCAGAAACCTGACTGTGTCTCAGACTCACCTGAGTGAGCCCCTAAAAATTTCAGATTCCCAGGCTGGGTCCCAGACCTATGGGCAGGAGTCTGGGCAGTGGGGTTAGCAGGGTATCTGGGGATCCACACTTTCAAAGCTTCCCTGGGGGCTTCTGAGAACAACTGCCCCACGTCATCACAGAGATATCTGGAGTTCAAGTCAATCAGTGTCTCTTCCTGGCCCCTCAACAGATAAGGGGTTGTCGTTTTTCCGGCGTTGCTTGTAATTCCGTCTGAACCGCGGGTGTCTTTATTTTTAGGTGAGGAGAATTCGTGTTGCCAACTGCAGTAAACATCCATCCTGCACGGAGTGTTTAACGGCTGCAGACCCTCACTGCGGTTGGTGCCATTCGCTACAAAGGTATTCCCTGATTCTTTCTCACCAACTCACATGTTTGGGGAGGCGGGGGGAGTATCAGGTGGCAGAACACTTGTTGCCCTACTTTGAGGATCCGTTCCGATGACCTGGGGGAACGGAGCCTTTCGCTGTCCACTGAAGTATCACGGTGGAATCCTAATTAATTGTCAGCGATGTTCCCAGCTGTGCCAGGGCCACCAGACAGTTGGACCGGGACCGCTCAGGGCTGCCCGTGCCCAGGGGTGGGAGCGGGGGAGGCTGGGTTGTCAGTGCTGCTTGTACTTTCTACAGAGTTCCCCAGGACTCCAGAGAGAGAGAGAGAGAAACAGAGAAGCAAAAGGTCCCCCCCCCACCCGAGGATATGAAAGAATAGGGAGGTTTGAAAATTTTCAGCTGAATCCCCATAATGTCACGCATCCAGCTGGCTGGGTGGAAGCCGTGTTCTTGATGGCGCTGTCCCCTGCGGCGTGGTACGGCTGGGGGCCTGGTGTACGGTCTCGGTCCCCGGGCAGAGTGGGCCCTGCCTGGGCTGGAATTACGATGTTCACGACCAATCCGGGCTCTGGGGCGACTTGTAGAGGCTTCCTCCTCGCCATGGCAGCTCAGAGCGTGGCTGGGACCCGGTCTGGTTGGATTGGCTGTTGCCATGGCAACCCAGTACTCGGGCTCCCGCTACAGAAGCGAGGAGGAGAGCAGTGTCTGAGCTGTGTAGCTCAGGCAGGGAGAGGGGGAAAAAAAAAAGAAAGAAAGAAAGAAAAGAAACAAAAACCATAACAGTGTCTGTCAGTTCGGTGCTTTCAGTTTTTAAAGGTGAAAAAGGATAAGGAGGAGTGGAACAGGTGCAGAGAAGCCGAAGGCTGAACAAGAGGGCAGCTGGGGGAAAGAAAAGAAGACTGGGGAGAGAATGGAGGAGCCCCAGCGGAAGGAAGCCCAGGGCAATGACGGGAGAGGGGGAGAATATGGTCTAAGCAAGAGGTTCAGGAAACAGGCGAAAAACGTGGGGATGGGATTAATTAGGAGTTTGCCGAGGAAGTTGAAAGCTACGATGCACCCGGATGCATACTTGCCCTTGCCTTTCGCTGCGCTTCCTCACGGGGCTGTTTCCGTCAGAATCATTGGCAGACAAAAGAAGCAGGGCCAGGAAAATGCTCATGAATAACTGTAATTGGGTAGGAACGTTTTCTTCGCGTGGCTCGCCCAAGTCTAGGGTTTGAGGAAATTAACCGCTCATCACAGCATGTCATCACTACACACCCACTACGCACAACTGCCCTCTTCTTTCCCACCCGTTCCATTTAGGTCAGTTCCCTGTCTGTGTTTGCAGAGCTCCCTGCAGGGGTTCATTCAGTGGCAGCGCCGAGAATTCATTAGCCACACAGAGCTAGTGGCTACTATTTTGGCAAACACAGGTCTGGAGTTCATGGACGAAGTGTATGGGCTGGTGAGATGACTTTGGGGTTTAGATGCATCTAGATGGGATGTAAAGAAGCCTGAAGACCAGACAAGGGAGGCCATGTCGACTGAGGGGAGGAGTAGTTGGGGAACTGAGCACGGAGATGGCACCACGATTGGGGGCAGAGAGAGGAAGAGGGGGAGGGAACAGCCAGAAAGGGAAGAGGAAAGACTGAAGGAGGTGGTCTCCAGGTTGCCAAGGCAAGAAAGAAGGGAGCGGTCCGCTGTGCCAGATGGTGCTGAGAGGCTGGGCAAGAGAAGAGAACTGATCCTTTGGACCTAGCAGGTGATGACTGGTGACCGTGACTGGAGCTGTTGTGGCAATTGGTGCTAATGCTGCAAGAGAAACATGAGAGAGCAGAGCAGAGACGACTCTTCAGAGGCGCTTTGCTGAGGAAAACAGCAGAAAAATGGAGCAGACGTTGGAGGAGAAAGTAAAATCCAGAGGGTCTTATTGTTTTTAAGGTGTGTGAAAGCACGCTATGCTTTGGGGCTATTGGGGAAGTTCCAGTGGAGGAGAAACTGATGGTGCAAGAAAGGGAAAGGGCCCTTGCACAGTTGTGTCTCAGAAGATGAAAGGCGATCTCACGCGCGCACACGCACATGAGGGGAGGCAAGACTTGGGAAGGAGGTATGCGAGTCAGCCTTGGTCCTGGGAGGGAAGGTGCAGAACATGGGTCCTGGAGCAGGTAGGTGGGGGAAGGGTAAGTGGTATCAGTTTATATTGCTTACATCATGTTCAGTGACTTCAGAGCCGTCAGAGTGAGGTAGGGGAGGAAGCACTGGAGGTTTGAAGAGAGAAGGGAGAGAAGGTGGAAAAGAGAGTTGGACAGATAGTGGAGATGGGAAATACAGTGTGATCCCTGGGCAGCAGGAGGGCCCTGTGGAGGCCAGTGGTCTTGCTTTTGGAATGAGAACACTCAGTGTGGTTTTGCTTTCGAAGGCTGTGTTCAGCTCTGCTGGTGTGGTCACAGAGTTGGGGAGAGCTAGGTTGAGCAAGGTAGGGCTTTGCAGGAAATACATGGCGGGGGGGGGGGGGCTGGGGACTGAGGGTGTATCCGAGGGAAGCATGATGGTATTGCCATGGATATTGGTACTTAAAGTAGTACCAGCGGACCCTGGGCTCTCTGCTGGAAGCAACTCTAAGGAGGGCGGTGAAGGATGGGAACAGGGGGTGGGATCTGTACTTGGGAGGTTGTGGTTGGATTTAAGACTTGTTGGACCTGAGGAACTGGAAAGAGGTAGTAGATGGACTGTAGGTAGGTCTCGCGTGCGATGGCACTATTGGTAATGACAAAGCCTAGGTTATATTCGTGTACCTGAAGTAGGATGGAAGACAAGATCTTTGGCAGGGAGGGGGTAAAGGAACTGAGGTAGCGAAGTGTTGGATGAATCATCTGTTTGGAAATTATAGTCGCCAAAACCAACTGTGGAAACAATGTTGGAGTGAGGCGCAAAATAGTCCAGATAAGGAAGGAATTGGAAGGGCTGGGGGTGCACTGTAGATGGTTGCAGCAAGGAGAACTTTGGGGTGGTGTGGGCTGGTGGCATGACTGCCTGAGCTTCCAGGCTGCGGCACTTTGGGGGACAGGCTTGGAAAGGGGGAGGAAAGAAGAAACATCCAGAAAAGGCAGTGAGACACAAGCAGGACACTTACATATGAGTGAGAGGAAGCAGCCAGCCCCTGAGCTGGCTTTGAGGAAACTGTCCCCAGGGCAGAGGCTGGTTTCGTGAGCACAAGAAGGTAAGAGGAATGATCCGAGAAGAGGCTGAAGACACATCATTTATTGATGATGGGCTAGAAGTTCTAGCCTTCTATAAAGTATAACTCAGGCTTCCCCTGGTTCTCCTCTTGCTCCCTCACCCCTGTCCCAGTACTCTCCAAGAGGAAGGGTGATTTAAAATCTAAACCAGATCATGTCACTCCCCAGTTCACAACCTGCACTGGCTTTCTTTCCTAGAATCTAGTCTGACTGTCTGACTACAGGGTGCGTACATTATCTGACTCTTCTGAGCCTCTCATGCGTGTCTCTCCTCTGTTCACTCCACCCCACCAGCTTTCCTTCCGACTTAGGAATATGCCAGGCTTGTTCCCTCCTCTGGTACTTTGTACTTGTTGTTTCCTCAGTCTAGAATATTCTTCCCTAGATCCTTCCACAGCTGGCTCTCTCCTGATCACCCAGTCTGAAATGGCCTCACCTCACTCATAATCACCTCACTGTTTTATTTTCATCACGGCCCCATCATAAGAACTGATCTTTCTCTGCCTCTCTTGTTAAAATGAAAGTTCCATGAACATAGGGTCCTTGTTTGTCTTGTTCACGACTATATTCCCAGAGTCTACAACAGTGCCTGACACAGAGTAGGTGCTCAAAAAATATACATTAAGTGAATGAAGTAGATTGAGTGGTTGAGAAACTCTACCAGTGGCGGGTTGAGACGTGTGTGTTATGTCATGTAGAATTTTCTAGACTGATGGCCCTTCCCAGCCACATTGGATCACTTAAGTTTCAAAGTGGCTTGATTCTGGCCTAAGACGAAATAAAACTAAGCCTCAGATCTGTGACTCATATTGAGTTCCCAGTACCATTCAAAATTAGGAATTCTAAAGGGGGATCTTTTCTTATAACCATAGAGCATCCCACTGTGTTTATTTTAAATGTCACAGATTTATTTAGAAAAATAATTTATTTTCCCTTCTGAGAAGGTTGAACTTTTTTGCATATGTGTCTAGAAAATGGATTTGTTGGGCACAGGGGGTGGGCAAGAAAACTATCTTAACTTCCTTTTGATCGGGTGTTAAGAATAGGCATCTAGTGTAAGCAGATAAAAAGCAATTAGATAAACAATGAGCTCTAAAAAGTCTAGTATTTTATTGTTGGAATCTCAAATCCAACCTGTGCTGAATTTGTCTGTGTGGGTGGAAAGTGAATTTTTGCAGGCTGAATATCTTGGGTTTGGAAGCAGTTTCTCAGTTTCTCCCATATTGCAAAGCATAGCACATGTGTTCAGTTATGGATTTCCACAAAACTGGCAATCCTGAACCAATGAACGGGTGAGGTTCCAAAAGTTCATTTGCAAGTTTGTTTGGCACTCAGAACGCATTTTCCCATAGAAACAATGTCATAAATTAAGGACTCGGTCCCAAGCCAGCCCACAAAATGCAATTTATTTAGTTTCAACAAATATTTATCAAGTATCTACCCGGAACACAGTGTGGGAAACGAGACAACTAGGTGTTACTGAGAGAAATCAGATGCCATTCTTGGCCCTAAGAATTCTCATGCCAGCTAGGGAGACAGACATGTCCATAGCCCATATGCATTTATTCAGTCATACATCCAATTAACAAATATTTATTGAGCACCTGTGATGTGATGAGGCCTCTGCTGGGGGCTCGGGTTACAGTCCTTTCTTGCCTATGTAGAGCCTCCAGTCTTGTGAAGAGTGTAGAAAAGTGTATCAGTCAGGTTTCTGCTCCAGTGATACTGTGTTAACAAACTCTTGGGGCTTAGAAGGCTTGTTTTTCTTGTTCATGGGTCCGCTCCAGTGGGGGTCGGGATGTCCTCTGCCTCAAGGTGCAGGTTGAGAGGCAGATTCCGGTTATATTTGCACATCTCCCATCCTGCACATACCATTGTCCAGGCAGACAGCAGAAGTACCAGAGGCCATGCTAAGCTGGACAGCACATTCAAAGCCCCTGCTCATGTCGTGTTTGCTGGGGCTCCATTGGCCAGCACAGCCCATAGCTAAGCTCAGTATCAGTGGGGTAGGAATATGGTCTGCCTACTCCCGTGGGAGACGATGCAAAGAGGGCAAAGTGTAGGGATGGGTCATTCCAGTACAGGAGAGACTGAAGAACCGGACACAACAATCCAGTCTACCTCAACAAGGAAAAGAACTATCCATCCACCAAGAAGTAAATAGTGTATATGATAAGGGTTCCCACAGAGGCAGGGGAGGATTCCATGGGGGCACATGAAGAACATCTAACCCATCTTCAAAGTGAGGAAAGTTTTGCCATAGGAAGGAATGTCTAAGCTGAACCTGAGGCCCAAGCAGATTTCAGCCAGGTAAAGCCAAGCCAGGTGACTGGCTGAGGGAAGAGGTGCACCAAGGCCGGGGGCTGCAGGAGCTCCTGGTCTGGTGGTCAGTGCACATGGAGCACACAGCCTTGGGGTGGGGGGTTTGAGGGGGAGCTGTTGAGAAAGTGGCATGGCTACAGGAGCCGTGGAGGACGGGTCCCATAAGCCGTGTTAAAGAATTTCCATTTTATTGGAAGGACTTTTGGGAGCTATTGCAGAGCTTTGATTAGAAGAATGACCAGATCGGTTGTGTGTTTTAGAATAAGCGTTCTGGTGAAGAGAGATTGGAGGGGACCTGCTGGTTGCTGGAGGACCTCTTAGAAAGTGACTGTAAACCAGCAAGAGATGGGGTTGATAGTAGCGATGGGAAGAACTCAAGAGCTCAAGACTCAGGACTCCCGATTCAAGAGCTCTTTGGGAGATAGAATTGACAGAATTTGGCAATTAATTAGATTCCCCCTTGAGTTTGACACAGTCAGAATAGGGTTATAAAATGAAAAATAAAATATCAAGGTGGCCACAGCTACTGGTTTTTTGGGAATATGTGTTCTTTCCCCTTGATCTAAGTCCTCATAAAGACAATAAAGAAGTGCTACCAAACACAGGATAGATTCCTACCATCCCACGCATTGGAGTAGGCACTAGACTAGAGCCCAAAGGATGAGCACGGAAGTCAGAGGGGGAGGACTTGGGAGTGATGCCAGAGCTGAGTGTCAGAGGTGCCATGGCGTGAGTTCCTGCTCTTTTCCCAGCAACACAGTGACCTTGGTGTTGAGATGGTGGAGGAAGGAGTGAACAGTGTCACTACTGAGCAGGAATGTTTGGGAGGCACGGTAATGCTGGGGGTGACTTCCGCTCTGGCAGGAGGGGAGTCCAGCCAAGGAGGAAGAGTACAGGGCCTGGAGTCAGCTTGATTGGGATTGAACCCAGGTTTCTTATCTTCATGTGCCGATCTCCTCTTCCATAAAGTAGGGTTAATAATACCTTAGAGGGGGGCTGAGAAGATTAAATCAGATATGCACTAAAAGACCTGGACACAGTGCCTGAGTCCTAGTGAGCACTCAAGCAATGCTAGCTCTGGTGATGGTGGAAGCCCAGAGGAGGGAGCTGTGGCTTGTAACCAAGGCTGGGGCAGGCTTCACAGAGGAGGTGGCATTAAAATTAGGCCTTGACCAAAATTAGTACAGGAGACAACGGGTGTTGGCGAGGATGCAGAGAAAGGGGAACCCTCTTGCACTGTTGGTAAGAATGCAAGCTAGTGCAGCCACTCTGGAAAACAGTGTGGAGGTTCCTCAAAAAGCTAAAAATAGAACTACCCTATGATCCAGCAACTGCACTACGAAGTATTTACCCAAAGGACGTGAAAATATAGATCCAAAGGAATGCATGCCCCCTGGTGTTTATAGCAGCGCTGTCAACGATAGCCAAACTACGGAGAGAGCCCAAATGTCCCTCGACTGCTGAATGGATAAAGATGTGACAGACAGACAGACAGACACAGACAGACACACACACGCACACAGGAATATTACTCAGTCATCAAAAAGAATGAATTCTTGCCATTTGCAAAGACAAGGACAGAGCTAGAATGTATTTTGCTAAGTGAAAGAAGTCCATCAGAGAAAGATGAATACCATCTGATTTCACTCCTACGTGGAATTTAAGAAACAAAATGGATGAACATTCACGAGGGAGATAAAAAGAGGGAAACAAATCATGAGAGACTCAACGATAGAGAACGAGCAGGGTTGACGGAAGGGGAATGGGTGGGATGGATGGGGATGGGTTTGAAGAAGGGCCATCGTGACCAGCACTGGGTATTATATGTAAATGATGAACCAGTGAACTCTACTCCCGAACCAACACTGAGCTGGATGTCAACTAACTAGATTGTAAATTAAAAAAAAAAAAAAAAAAAAGATTAAACCAAAAATGAGGCCCTGAAGCCCGAGTAGACTTTCACCAAGGGAACAGGGAGCAGAAGGCATCTTAGAGGATCCGGGATAGGGAGCGGTCTTCTGAGGGAGTGACAGGCTGGATAGTAGCCCTAGAAGCCACAGGGCACGGGGGTGTTGGGGAGGACCAGGGTGTGAAGGGCTCTGGGTGTGGACTGCATATTAGGGGGTTCCGGAGACCCATGAAAGGGTTTTCAGCAGAGGACAGCATCATCTTTGTGTTTTAAAAAGATCATCCTGGGACGCCTGGGTGGCTCAGTGGGTTAAAGCCTCTGCCTTCGGCTCAGGTCATGATCCCAGGGTCCTGGGATGGAGCCCCGCATCGGGCTTTCTGCTCAGTATGGAGCTGGCTTCCTCCTCTCTCTCTGCCTGCCTCTCTGCCTACTTGTGATCTCTGTCTGTCCAGTAAATAAATAAAATCTTTAAAAAAATTAAAAAATAATAAAAAGATCATCCTGATGGCAGGGTCCAGCACTACCCCAAGCATCAGGTTCATCAGACTCCCCAGCCGCATACCTTCCAGGCTCCACTGTCCTTTGGCATGTCTGTCTCATAACCAACGAGCTTATCTCCCGTCTCCTCCTGAGTCATCCACTTGGCCGCTCCTTCTCCAGCTTTCATGCACTTCCCACCTGTCCCAGCACCACCATGGGGCTCTGCTTGCTCTGGTCCCAGTCACATAAGGGAATCAGGGCTGGGTCCTCTTCAGAAAACGGGCTGTGCAGGAAAGGCCAGGCTTCTTCTCTGTCCCACCCTGTTGTGCCCCACTCTGCACAGGGACTGTGTAGGGTAAGGCTGCTAGTCAGCAGGCACGTGAACTAAAGGGTGTCTTAATGCCTCTGGATGATTCGTGTAAGCCTGACACTCGCCCATATTCTTCTACAGGTTTCTTCCATGTAGACACATGGAAAACCTTTGAGCAGCCCCCACCAGCCGCTGCTGGTAGATCATTCCTTGACCTGGCATGACAACAGGGCTCTCTGGCCAGTCCCACAGTCAGCCTTCCTGAAGGCGTGGGGGTACCAGAGGGGATTTTGAATACAAGAGAGAAAAACAGAAATGTGACTGCTAAACGAATTTGTCCCCAGTAGCCTGGAGTAACAAATAAACAAGCAAAAAAGATTTACAGGATTGGCTTATGGCCCTATCCAGTTCCTTACACCGCTGTCCAGTGTTGGGTCGGCCTGCCCTCGCTCCTCCAAGAGACATTCTCTCCTCAAGCCTCCCCGGCCATTTTTCAATTCTACTGTTCAAAAACTCAACCAAGGTAACCCTTGGGGCATGGCAACCCACAAGCACACTCTTGCGAGGTCAGCATTCCTGCGGCTGGTCTGACCTCCTGAGCGGTGGACAGTGTGTGACAGAGATACCCACTGAGGGCTTTCCATAGAGGAGCCCCTGGGGTGTGCCCACGGACCCTTCAGGACACAGTCGCAGTGCGCCTCCCCCAAGAAGCCTGCCCCAACTCCAGGCCGACTCTGCGTGGGTGGGTGGGGGGACGTGTTCACTGTATACCAGACACTGTGCCCTGTGCCCTGTGCCCTATACACGTAGTCCTCCCGCTGCCCTGTGAAGTCAGTACAAGGACGATCCCCACGTTAGGGAGGAGGAAACAGCCTCAGGTTGTATGTTCCTTTCCCACTACTGCGGTAACAAAGGATCACAACCTTAGTGGCTTAGAACAGCAGACATTTATTGCCTTACAGTTCTGGAAGTCAGAAGTCTGCCGTGGGTTTCCCTGGGCTACCGTCGACGTGATGAAAGGGCGGTCTTTCCTCTGGAGGCCTGAGGCAGAATGCGTGTCCTTGTCTTTTCTAGCTTCTGGGGGAGACTGCCCGCCTTAGCCCATGGCTGCTTCTTGTGTCTTCAAAGTTGGCAACATAGTCCCTCACATCTCTCGGGCTCTGAAATCTGTTTCCATCGTCATGTCCCCTTCTCTGACTCTGACCTTCCTGCCTCCGCTTGATCCCCCTGTGACTACTTTGGGTCCACACAGATCATCCAAGACAATTTCCCCATCTTGAGATCCTTAATCTGCAAAATCCTTTTAGCCGTGCGGGGGGACATATGCCCAGGTCCCAGGAATGGAGACGTGGGTGTCTTTGCAGGTTCCACTGATGTCGGGTTGCACAGGTAGCAGAACCTAGCTCGATCTCCAGCGTCAGTGCCTTCACCTACCACTGTAGGGAAAGGGAAGGGGAACAAGGAAGGGACATTGTCCCTGTGGCAGTGGCAGTAGAGGGAAGAGCCTGGTCTAAACAGACCCTTGGTGGATGACTGGCTCTGCCTAACAAAAAGGACAGAACTCAGCCAACCTGACTTGTAGAAAGCCTTCTACCTTCAAAGTGTAAGCATCCATGCTTTCAGTTAGCAGGTATCTGTCGAGAACCTAATGTGTGGCCACTGCTGGTCAAAGCACTAGGATTCTCCCGTGGGGAATGGCACAGCCGTGAGTCTTTGCCCTCGTGGAGGTCCTTCTGATGGGGTGTTGCGTTCTTAAGGCTGCCTTAGCCTAGGACCACAATGTCAGTGGCTTACAACACCACAGATGCACTGCCTCACCTAGAAATCCAAAATTGAGGGCTCGAAGAGGGAGAGCTCCCTCTCCTCTCCCAGCTTTAGGGGGTTCCTGGTGTTTCCTGGCTCTCTCATAACATGGGCTTTTCCTCTTTGTGCCTCCAGACCTTCCCCCACTTTCTCTTTTCCAGGTGCCAGTCATTGGGTACCTTAAATCCAGGAGGATCTCCTCTTGGGATCCTTGCATTACATCTTCACAGACCCTCATTCCAAATCAGGTCACCTTCTGAGGTTCTGGGCGGCCGTGAATGTTGAGGGAACGTGGTTCAACTCACCACACGAGGGAAGAGGGACCGTGTGAGCGTGAAGAAAGAGCATGTCAGATGGTGATCAGTGTTCTGAAGAAAAATACAGCGGAGGACAGGGGTAGGGGGCTGCTGGCTGGAGGCCCCGGAGGTTGCCGTTGGAACCCGAGTGGTCCCCGAAGGCCTCACTGGAAGGACATGTCTGAGCCAAGACTAGAGCTCTGGAGATGTCCCTCTTCATGGGTACGGCCACTGCCAGCCGAGTGGCCAAGAAGAGAGTTTCAGACAGGTTGCTCTCATTCTGTGTTTGCTCCCCCTCTCCTCTTGATCCGGGGTGTGTCCTTGTGCTTGCAGCCTGGACAGTGACCCTCCTTGATGGTCCAGTGCGGTCAAATGGCAGCAATCATGGTAATCATGGGATCTGGCGGCGGCCCCTCCTTCTTGGGTGAGGACCCAGTGTGCCAACTAATTGTGTAGAAGCAAGTAGGACAACTGTCTGTGGGGTGGAAACAGTGGGGAGTAAAGAGAAATATGCTTCTGGACCTCGGGGCAGTCCTGAACTAGCCTGGCCGAGGCCCAGCCTGTGCATCCGGGTTAGCAAGAATGCTGAAAAGGATTTGGGGCCTTCTCACAGTGGAGGGGGGTCTCAGGTGAACCCAGATCCCCTGGGTTCTTCTTCATCACCTCCACTGTCAGGAGCTGTGAACAAATCCTACTCCTTTCAAAGCAGAAGGTGGAGAGGGGATGAAATCATCGAGGGGCACAGCTCTTGGTACCCTGAGAGCTGACAGAGGTCGACGCAGGGAGAAGGCTCACCTTACTCAGAAGCCAGTTTTATTTGGAAGTGCTGGCCGCTGAGGTCCAAAGAAACTGCTTACCCACACCATCTCTTTAATTGATGTTCTCTGACTTGGAACAAGGACCATTAGGAACGCCCCTTTTAGTAAATACATGTTTTAATGGAATAGATTTTTTTTTTTTTGAAATGACCTTATCTCAGGCAGCAGGCACTTTCATAAGTATGTATTGATTGGCTTTTAAAAATTCCTCAAATGTTTTCACTTGCCTCTGTTCCCAGCACCTTCTCCAGCTTCAAACACAATGTTCCCATCTTCTTTGGAAGCCTTCCAGGCGACCTTTCATGTTTTTGCTTTTGTAATGTTTTGTAAAGCTTAGGTTCTTATGTTTGGCTGTATAGAGAGGGGACTGTTTCTGATAGGCATTTGTCCAGGTATTTGTCCCAGGAAGAGGGGCCACCTGCATTCCCAGTGGGGAAATGGAGGCCCAGAGTGGCAAAGGCATGTGGGGGCAGAGCAGTTTTGAACCCAGATCTTGACTCAAAAGGCACCTTTTTCCCATGTTTATTTCCATGTTATGTATTTTAAAAACCCCTCCCTTAAATTCTTCAGCTCGTGGTTTGTGTTTGGAAGTAAAAAAAAAAAAAAAAATTGCCAGCTTCAGTAAACTCATCACCCACAAAAGAACCACATGGGGTGCAGGCTACAGATCCCTTTTGTGTGAGGGTTTCAGTCTGCAAATGTGTTTTATGTGTGCTAAATAGCTCCGAGTTTCAAGACAAAGGCTGGTTTTCCACCAGGCCAGTTAACAGGCCAGCCCAGTGAACAAAAATCAATGAAACAACTTATGCCAGTATCATGGAGACATAGTAAAGAATTTTAGTCACTTTAAAATTGAATTCTTAATTCAGTTCAGCTAACGCTTGTTGCATACGGGCTGTGGGTCAGGCCCTGAACGAGACCCTTGGGGAAAAGCGACGAGTGAGGCTCTGGCCCAGAGAAGCTCACAGGTTAGGGCAGAAAGCGTACACCAAGCCAATACTGTCCATACACCGCGGAAAGGGCTCCTAGGCGGTGCTCAAGGCTGGGGAGACCCCAGAGAGCCCTTTCGTCTTGGGAGGAAGGCACATTGTGATTGAGAATCCTCCAAAAAGCCTTGAACTGGGGCTGCCTCCTTATGGAGGAAAGGTACACTGCATGTTGACCCAGCACGTATGAGCAATGCCGGTGGGCCGTCCGGTGAGCCCCACTGCCCGGATCCCTGCCTTGTCATTACCATTTTGTGTTTGCGTAGCTTAATGTCATCCAAATGTTTGTGTAAATTCTGTTTCACTTGCCCGAGTTATAAGTATCACAACAATGACTACTATATACTGAGGAGGTATTGTAAGCCTCAGTTAAATAGATGCACATTTTGCTAACAATCCCATGAGGTAGAAACCATTAATATCTGCATTTCTACAGGTGGACAGCCGAGTCACAGAGGGGGCACATGACTTGCCGCGACACTGGCGTGTAACTGGCAGAAGCATTCTCCCCTTTGTGTGCTAGCCAGTCTGTTCTTTAGTCAATTCCTCGCAGAGGACAGAGTTCCAAGCTTTAAGTGGAACATGCTGTTCCCTCTCCCTGGAATGCTGTTCCCATTATTCTTGATGTGACTCAATAGTTTTCATCTTAGACCTCTGAACTGAAATGTCACCTTTCTTGGCTAATCTGAAGTAATTCCTCTGTGCCACATTCTTGGTTTCTGCAGAAGACCTACCTTAATTTAAAATTATTTTAAATTACTGTTTATTGTCTCGCTGGAATGTAAACTCATTAGTAGGGGGACTCTAATGGGTTGATACATTAATGTGTCCACAGTGACAACTATGGTCTTTGGTGTCTGGTGGGTGCTCAGTAAATATTTGTGGTGTGAATGCCAAATATGGCACTAGGTCCTGGGGGGGCCAAGGTGAATGAGGTGGGTCTTTCCCTTGGAGGACCTGCTGTCTAGTGGGAGAGACAGGCAATCAGCCGTGAATGCGATGTGCTGTATACACCTGGAGCACATGTAAGGTGCCACAGGAACACAGCAGAGAGAGCTACTGCTTTGCCTGGAGCTTGGGCAGACATCATGGAGGAAGTGACATTGAACTTGCCTTGAACAAGGAACACTATTTCACCAAGTATACTGCAGGCTCAAGGGCACTCTGGGGGCTGTGGGAACAGCATATGCTAGGGACGGCCAGGCGTGTTTGCACTGTACATGTTAATCAAATAGACAGACTCATCAATCCAGAGTTGCCTAGGGATGAGTTTGGAGAAGAAGGCAGGAGCTAGATACTAGTGCCAGGGTAGAGACATGACCGTGGAAATGTGTGTTCTAGGCTCCTGGTCATAAAAGACCCATAGGAAGAGGAGTTTGATGCTGGCAAAAGAGTGCCATTGAAGGTTATTTTAAGTAGGAAGTGCTATGATCAGCTCTATGCTTGAGAATGACCTAGATGTCTGTATGGAGGCTGATTGGAGGCACTGGAGTTGGGAAGGTAGGAGCCCAGCTACAAGGTGATGGATGAGGATAGAATGTAGGAGATAACATAGAGGAATGCTTAGAATTAATATGTCATTACCAGCTGAATCCGAGAGTTGAGAAAAAAAGCCAAGGAAGACCCAAATTTTCTAATTTGATCCACTATTTGAATTACTGTTCATTAACCAAGTTCAGGCAGTATTTCCCAGTGTGCATGATGAGAACTTCTAAAAAAGTTGGAAGATGTTGCATCATTCATGTCTGTCTTGGAAAGTTACAAAGCATACCAGTATAGCCAAGGCTCTGAGAAGTCCTGCAGTAGAGAGATTAGTTTAATTTTTTTTTGCCCAGTGTCTCCCAAACCTCTTAACAACAGGGCCCTATTTTAGATACCCCCAGAACAACCCAAAGAACACAGGTTTTCTGAGAAGTTACTAAAACCTATATTTTCCTATATGGCCCATGCTCAAGGAGGACCTGTTAACTTTTAGCTTGGCATTTATGATGCCATTATCCTGGGAAGTCCTTGGAAACTTTGAGGAATTTGGCACAGGAGTAAAGACTGCTGAGGTTCACACCGGGCCACCTGACCACTCTGCCTCACCGTTTCCTCATCCTTGCAGGGGAGCCAATAATAATAATGTCTACTTCCTGAGGTGGTTGTGAGGATCAGTGAGTTACTTTCTGGGAAACCCCAGGAGCAGTGCCTGGCCTGTAGGAAGAGCTCAGTAAGTGGTAGCTTCTGTGCGAGGTCATAGAGGCGTATAAATGAGACCACAGACGTAGGAAATGACACTGGTTGGTTTTCATGTCTCAGGCACTCGGCTTGCTAACCCTGTGACCTTGGGAAAGCAATATGGTGCCTTCTGCACCTCAGTTTCGCCCATCGTAAAGCAGGGCCAATGATCGTTCTTACTTCATAGGTTTGTTATGAAGAATAAATGAATCACATCACGTGAAAGAAGGTGGCCCTAGCATGTGAGATGGTTTCATTTTATTTAAAAAAAAAAAAAGTCTTCTAAATTGCTTCTGGAATTAGCATAATTTGATCATGTAGATTACCTTTTGGCTCCAGTGATGGAGGTCCAATTTTTCAGCTTCCCCAGCACATTATTTGGATCTGGGTGTTTTGGCATTCCCCTTTCCTGATTATGGGGGCCTGGATTCAGCGTGTAGTTTGCCCCGGGGGGGGCCATCTTATTCTCTTCTATTTGGTCGAGTTTGGTTTCTTCACCTCTTGGACTGATGATGTCAATAAGAGCCCCCATATTTTGGGGACCACCTAGCTCTTCCTCTGTGCCTTTCCTAAAAATGCAGGCATCTGCTTGAAATCCCTTAGCAGAAGACCTTGGGATGCTCTTGGAGCCAAACGTTCCCCCTGGTATGGACACAGCCTCCTGCTCCCTGAGAGAGACGCTGGATTGTTTTCTTGTTAAAAGTTTTCTGATATGAGGCTCTCTGCTCAGCAGGGAGCGTGCTTCCCCCCTCTCTCTGCCTGCCTCTCTGCCTACTTGTGATCTCTCTCTCTGTCAAATAAATAAATAAAATCTTAAAAAAAAAAAGTTTTCTGATATGATATCAGTATAGAATCTTTGGAATAGGTCACACCAACCCCACATTCAAGCCAATTACCTGGTATTTAGTTATCAGGGACTGTCTGCTTTTGGCGAACAATTAGATTAGGGGATGCTGCTGAAAGTCGAGCGGCAGGAAGTAGAAGTTACATTTCTGAGTTCAGAGTTTCTGTTTCAGGGCTCTATTTCAGAGTGGGCTTTTTGAGGATGGAGGCAGGGAGGATGCCTTCTCCCCCACCATGCCCCTTCGGGCACCTGTGGGCTCTGAGTGGGAAGTCTGAGGTCCACCTGATTCCCCTGGGGGCTCCTAGAGGAAGGACAGGGTCCTAGGCTGTCTTCAGAAGAAGGGCCATGACACTGTGCTGTGGATTTTGACATTTGGAGTGAATGTCCGGGACCCAGCGGAGACTCAGGTGTGGTAGATCCTTGGGGACAGGCAGAAGTCCTCCAGGGGTTTCCATGTTTTTTTGCCAATGTTGTTATTAGCAGCTTACATTTTCTGTCAGCAAGAGTGAGTGTGATAATGTTGAAGTCGTGCAAGTTATAGGATAGTTTACGTGTTGATGTGGGATTTTTTTTCTTTTTTTGACTGGAAGAAGGAGGCCGAAGTCCTAGGAAAGGGATCATCCTAGGGAGGGGCTGCTGGCAAGGTGTCTCGTTGGCACCATCTGAGCCCTGGGGCCCTCTCTGAACTGAGGCCAGGATACTGTACCCTGCGGGGCACAAGAAAAAAATCCCTCTTAAATTCTGTTAGGATTTGGGGCAATTTTTGCACAGTAATAAGCTCTGGGTTGCTCTTTGGGCTTCTCAAAAGGGAAGTGTTAACTCAGAGATTGTAAACTATGAAGTGTTCTGGCGTGCTGCTGACCTAGTTGGATAGTCATAACTCCGAGAGTAGGTGAGAAAAGGCCTCCATGGTCCCAGGGTGTCAAATACTAATGACAGAAGAGCTCACTTACGTGCCAAAATTCACTTTTATCCTAGTTTTTCAGGGCTTTGGTATCTGTCACTTAACTTTTAAAACTCATATTTACAAACACGATGGTAAGTAACTTCAGTGACACCTGAATTGTGGGTCTGAAGCTTTTTGATTATTGTAGTATTAATTATACTGCTTCATTTGGTGACTAGAGAAAAGTAGCCTTCCATTTATTTTTATATTATTTACAAGTTTTTAACAGCAGGCGTGTATGTGACATTTACCTTGGTAGCTGAGATGTCGTGGTAAGGACCAATAACCTCTCACTGAACGAGAAAAAAGAGAGAGAGCGATTTTCTGGCCTGATAGAGTCAGATTCCAAGGTTCCCCAGCCCATAGGCATTTTATCTGCCTGGGAATTTCAGGTCTTTTTCTTCTTTTTTTCAGAGGTGGGTCTCCCTGTTCTTTATGTTGGCATGAAGACAATTAATAATTTAAATCCTACCCATTAAAAAACCAGAAATAATGTATAAATATAATAGTGTAGTAATAAATTTAAAAGTCGATCCAGCTGGGCAGTGTTCCCAGACTACCAGCTGAGCAAAAATACAAATCCGTAAGGTAGGAGAAAACTGTTATACGATGCAAATGGCCACAGTCGCATTGTTTCCTGCTACTCTTTATTGCAAATGTACAGCCTTGAAGTTACATTATGGATAAATAGGTTTTGTGGGCTAAACCGGGGACCTAATCACTGTTTATAACATTATTTCTGTGGGGAGAAAGATGTAGTCCATATTACAGACAGATGGGTAACAAGCAAAATGGTGGGGGGGGCACAATAGGTTTGTAAATTGGGGGACTCCTGGGATTTTAACCTGTAGGTGGATGTTTTGTGTTCAGGGCTAGGGATAGATGAAAATCAGAGGCCTCTCAGAATCCCCCTATCCCCCTCAAGTCCTTGCTGTCCTTTCAACCTGGAGACTCTGCCTGACCTTCTCTAATGTCAGTCCCCGGGGCGCTCATCCTGGCCCAGCCCCACCCTCCCCTACCCCTGTTGAGGCCCCAGGAAGCCAGCAGGCACCCTGAATGTCTTTACCCTTTCACACCTTATTAAGTGGGTAGTTAAGGTTCATAGGAGGCCACACAGATGGGTGACCAAGTGGGTGGCTCTGTAGGCAGGTTTCTGTCGCTTGTGGCTGTGTGACGTTGGCACGTTATCTCACTTCCCCGAGCCTCTATTTCATGCCTTGAGAAGGAGGTGGTGGGGAGGACTGACGTGGGAGTGCGGACTGTAAGCATACAGGCCAGTGCCTGGGATGGGACAGGTGCATGCTGGGCATGTTACTCACTGATATTTGAGTTTAGACAGATTTCCACAAACTTGGGAAGCAAACCCATACTATAAAAGTACTTTCTGGGGGCGCCTGGGTGGCTCAGTGGGTTAAAGCCTCTGCTTTCGGCTCAGGTCATGATCCCAGGGTCCTGGGATCGAGCCCCGCATCGGGCTCTCTGCTCAGCAGGGAGCCTGCTTTCCTTCCTCTCTCTCTGCCTGCCTCTCTGCCTACTTGTGATCTCTGTCTGTCAAATAAATTAAAAAAAAAAAAAAAAGTACTTTCTGGATTCTGAAGAGCAAACCTAGAAACAAGTGCCCAGGACCTTTCTGTTCAAGAGTTGAAGCCTACATGGGTTTTGAACATAGTTTTGTCATGAGTTGGGGGGAGACGGAGGGGGTGGTCCATGCACTCATATAGTTGAGTGGGCAACATCGAGGTCTGTTATTGTTTTGTTTTGTTTTTGTTTGTTTCTTGTGTTTTGTGTTTTTTCTTCAAAGATTTTATTTACTTATTTGACAGAGAGAGACACAGCGAGAGAGGGAACACAAGCAGGGCGGGTGGGAGAGGGAGAAGCAGGCTTCCGGCTGAGCAGAGAGCCTGATGCAGGGCTCCATCCCAGGACCCTGGGATCATGACCTGAGCCAAAGGCAGAGGCTTAACAACTGAACCACCCAGGCGCCCCTCTGTTATTGTTTTGAATAGATGAAGCTTTACAGCAGATTTCATAGAAACTAATCAGACTAAGCCTTCTTAACTAGTTTTTTTCACTAAGGTAGTTCTATGTACTGTGTTTTTCACCTAAGGAAAATGGTTTTCTGTTTTTAAAAAATTTTTGGTTTGGGTTTAATTTTGTTTTGTGTTCTTCAGTGTTTCCTGATTTGCAAACAGGCGAATGTCTACATGTTGGCCTTATGGTGTAGGCATGAGATCAGATGGAAGTAAGGACTGGAAAAAGAGAACAGTGACTGGGAGTCTTAGGGCTTCCGGGGAGACCCTCAGTAGAGGATGGGGCCTGAGCCGTAACACAGAGGAAGGGAAGCAAATGTGTCATTTGCCTGCCGTGCCCAGTCTAATCCAAATCCCATTGTCCCCTTATCTGTCGCCTGAAGAAATTGAAATGAAGCCACTTAAGAGATCAGCGAACCTGAGAGCACGTCACTGAGGATCAGCCTCACGGAGAGAGCTGTGTCTGACCACGAGGTTTTAATTTCATTTGGGCAAAGGTTTAAGTGTCTACACCACCTGACCATTGCTTTTGTGATACACAGGAGGGGATAATTTCAAAATAACTGCTTTTATTTTATTCAAATGTGGGGGCTATAAGATCTCCCGCTCCTGAAGAAATGTGAATGTATGGGTAACGTGCTGTCATGAAGGTTTTATAATCTGCAATATTGGAGAAGTAATAAGATGCTTTGTTGGTTGACCATCTGGTTGTACATTCTTGGTGTCACGGTTTGCTATTTCATTTTTTAAAATTTATTATTTTTACTGGCAAGAAGCAAGAAATGGGAGTTTAGAAATTTCAGAGGTGTTTTAGAAGCAAGAAACTTATGTTAGTTGCTTAACATGGTTAGATTTTGTTTCTACCTTGTACAAAATGGGAACTAAAAGGTTGGCTATGTATTTTTTCTTTTTTTATCCCCCCAAAGATAAACTGGAAACTCCTAATCTCTTTCCTCTCTGGCCCCAGATTGGAACTTTGAGCTTCTATTAAAAACAGTCTCTTTGTCATAAGGAAGAGTCAGACATAAATTAGAAGAAAATTTTGGAAAGAAAAAGCACCCTCAGAGAGGACCTATAGAGATTTCATAGTTCATCCATCCATTCAGAAATGTTTATTGAGACCCCAGTGTTTGCATATCGTGCTGCCAGACCCTGAGGGATTTGTAGAAGAAATCTTAAAGTCATTCTCCCTTCCTTTGAGGAGCTTAGCGCTTACTTGGGGGTGGGGGGGGGGAGATGACAGCAACATATGAAACAGTTAAGTTGTAATTCAATACAGCATATGATTAAATACCAAAATGCATAGTTCCGACAAGAAATGTTATAGGAGTTCAGCAAAGGGGGGGGGGTGATAACTCAGTGGCACTACTGTGTTCTGCCTACAAATTGGCACACTACAGCACTATTTGTATGAAATCTCTTACACTTGTTTTTTTGGCAGCCTTAGGCCTTGACTTCCAGGCAGCATTAAGAGCCCACAACAATATTTGTACTCCAGTCTCCCCAGAACTGGCTTTTTGTTGTTTTGTTTTCAAACAGAGCCTTAGACAAACCAGAGTGCCCAGGAGAGGCTAGGACTTTTGACAGTCATAACCCCTTTCAAATATAGAATAAGAAACCAGCTCCGTCATCCTGTTTTTCAATCCAGCCGCACTCATCCCTCGGTGGCAAATGCTCCCTGATACCGACAGGCCGTTTAATTTGAACTTAATGTCCGTGACGGACGAGCTAGCCATCAAGGGTCGGAGGAATTGATGGCTTTGGAAAAGTGCTGATGAAAATCCCCATGGTCAGGACATTGGAGAAGGAGCCCACACAGACGTAGGGGAGTTTGGACGCAGATGTGCTCCCAGCAAACAGGGTTCCCCAACCCTTGCTCAAAGTACTGTGCCCAAGGATGATGCTTAATGAAACTCACCGGCTTCCTGTTCTATTTTTGTCATATTCAAATGAGCACAGAGCTCAGAGATGAAGCCATGGGGCCTACATTCGTACAAATTGAAAAAGGAGAGGAGAGGAAGAAGAGGAAGTAAAATGCTTGTGAAGTCTGATGCCCTTTCAGGGACCACATCCCGCCCCTCTCTGACCCTTGGAGGGACTCCCCACAGATGAATGCCTTTATCACTTGGCTGCTTTTCGATCTTGTGATTCATGAATTTTCCATTTCTTTTCAAACTCACAGTTGCTAGATCTCCTCAACCCCTCCATTTTAACCTCAGACCTTGAGGAGGCTTAGATAACAGGGATGTTCTGGTCTCTTGATATTATCCAATAGAATAGTTGTGGAGTTCAAGGCTTTTGAGCATAACATGGCCCTTGCTCTTCCTTCTTTTTGTCAGGTTGCTGGCCCTTCCGGTGAGGCAGGAGCTCCCAAGTGAGCGTGACCTAGAGTGGCCAAGACAGCCAGCAAAGGAGTGCACCCCACCCCACCCCCCCTTAGCTCCCGGTCATGTTTATTAGAGGACTTGGCTTCAACCACAGCTTAAGATTTATTTGGGACATCCTCTGCGCTGACAGACTTGGGAAAGTGGCCCTGGAAAGTGTTGTCCCCATATCTTTCGATATAATTGGGTGTCTGTCTAAATAAATGCTTTGTAGCAGATGGTTATAGAATGGCTTATCACATTCTTGGGAAGACTCTGCCCTCGAAATATTTATATTTAATTCTCAGACTACAAAGCACAAGATGGCCTTATTAGTGTCTTAATAACAGAAAGATTCCCACAGCAGGTTGATATTCTGGGAATGAGCCCCAGACCTAAAATTTATATAATATGTAAACCCTTTCTTGGACTTGTCCTTTGCACCCAGGTTTTTCTCGGAGGGAGCTCTTTAATTTTAGAATCCATGAGAGGATGTGCTTTGGGTGTGTTTAATGATGTCATCCCGAGAGAGGCCACAGGAGCCAAAGTTCAGTGTGTTTTCTGCATTGGTTTTCTGCTTGTAGACATGATGGAAAAAATGCTCTGCTCTGGTCCTATTGCTTTTCATGGTTTTAGCATCACGTTCCCATTCTCACTCAAAATCAATAACCCTCTGCACAGAGCCTGCCACTCTGTACTGAAGCCAAGTATGAGAAGCTTTAACTAATGCATGTGTGGGGTTGCTGTTTTGTTGCCTTTTCCTTCTTTGGATAGGTGTACTTTTAAAGAAGATTGTGTACACCCAGAGAACCATGAAAACTGGCTGGATATTTCGTCGGGAGCTAAAAAGTGCCCTCAAATGAACCTATTTCGAAGCAGTAAAGATAAGGTAAGAGGAAAGATTATAATTTGTCTCTGTTGTCTCATTTAGCACAACTGATGCTAACTTTCTTCTGTGTGTGAAATATCTTCTAGCATTAAAGAAGCTTAGTTAGGATAGTCCATTCATTTAGTTACTAATACTGAATGCCTGGCAGATGCCATACTCTGGGCGAGATGCTAGAGAAATAGCAGAGAACAGACAGATGGTGAGCCTGCCCTCATGGAGTCTGTTGTCTTGTAGAGCTGAAGACTACCCTTATTCATTGAATTTAAAGAAAAAAAAGGAACTATTAATGTAGTAGAAAAATGTATTGTTTAAATAAAAGAAGAAAGTGCAGATTCATGGTCAAAAAGATTACTTAAATGTGACTTAAGGATAGAATGTTATTTTATGGTCCTTCCCCTAATTCATGCAGGCTTCTCCTGGTAACTGTCTTATATACATGGCTTTAAGCAGTACCGGGAGAGAGGGCAAGAAACCACCACGGCCAGTGAATATTGCAAGTGGGGTCCCTTGGAAAGCCAGTGGGCTCTTGTTATGGCCATACCACCATTGGCAGTCCCTCCGCCCTGTCACTGGCCAAGAGAAAGGACTCAATGAGAAGCATATGATTCAAACATCTCGTTCACGCACCGTCCATGCCCTGCGGGAATATGGAATTCCTGCCTTGTAATCTCAGCAGTGCTGTAAGGAGACATTTTCTCCCTAATTATAGTTCTTGTATTATGAATAATTGTACAGAATCCCCATCAGCAGCCAGTTGACCTGTCTGTCGAGCTCGTTCTGTTTTATTTGAATGCCACATTAACAAGGAAATGGGCCACTTTCTCTTTTCCTGTATACTTTGCCATTTCAAATAGCAAGAACCATACCACTTAAGATGATTTAACATTTAATAAAGGAGAGCCAAAGCATTTAATGAGTGATAAATAATAAAAGAATAAAGCTTTCAAGTCATAACTGATCAAAACTTACAGATTTAAAGTTATTTGGCTGTTACCACTTTCTATTGTCTTCCGGCAGGTTGGGGTTGGGGGGGGAGGCCATGAAAAAAGAACTTTCAAAGCCTTCATCCAAAACTCCACCAGCCCTGAGTCAGACTGAAAAAATTGTGTGAAGAACATGCTTAGGTATCTCAGCATAGGTGTGGTCAAATTTTTCTCTTATCAGTCTGAAAAATAGCTAACTTTGGTGCTGATAGAGAATGATTAAAAAAAAAAACCATGATGTTTGAATACACCCTGGGCTCTGATAAATGGTTAAGATTATGCAAGATTTTTTAAAAATGATTTTGAAAATTTTAAGGGTGCTACTTCAGCTCAGTGTAGTAAGAGAAAGTAGCTTGTTCATTGTATGAAAGATGCTGCTTATGCAATTTGCTTACCAATCTTTGGGTTCGCTGGTATAAATTAATCACCATTTCTATCTAGTTTGGAACATTGCAAAAAATATTTACCACCCAGACAACCACTAGTGCTTTCTTCTCTACCCAAGTCCCACTGTGGTTTACCCAAATCCCTGTAGAAGCTTCCCACACAACCATTACCTTGCTCTCCAGCTACCATTGCTCTCAAGGTAAAGGAGATAAGAATTTAGTAATCTGAGTAAAGTTCATCTTTGAAACCAACTTTGGACTGATTATTTTAATAACATTGATAAGACATGTGATGCCATCTCTTAGTCATATTGTCTGAAAATATTTCCTACTCTTGTGGTCATCTGTGACTTACCTGAAAGTTCCAGATCTTTGTTGATTTAAGTAATAACGGACCCTGATCTACAGCCGTCTATAGCCTGGTCAAAGAGTGTTGGCTACCTGCCCATCATATGCCTAGTAACATTCTAGTAGCTTTCTGAGTCCAGAAAGACCCTGATATAATGCAGAGCCTCTGCTTCCAAGAAGCATCATCTCTTTACACAAAACAATTAGAAGATTGTATATCCTCATCCTCATTACAGAATCGGCATTAACAAGAAATAATTGGAGCAATTCCAGTTGGCTTGGAGGGATTTCGTGAGGTTTTGTTGAGCAAAAACAGCAAGATGCAGAAAAGTATGTGTAGCATGATCTTGTATTGATCAAAAACTCAATATATGCTATTGATATATATAGCATATATGATATGCTATTCATATAGCATGATCTACTGTATATGTTTATGTCTCTATATAATTATTTGCGCATGAAGAAAAAATATGAACGAATTCTTACTAGGTCGTAAAAATGGGCTCTCCTGATGGCGGGACTGATGATGTGGTGAGAGGGAAGGCTGAGACAAGTAGGGAAAAAAAAAGAAAAATGAAATTCTCACATACACAAACACAAAAAGGATGTGTGACATCCCATTTTTGCATTATGCAAAATCATTTGTATACCTATAAAGAGATTACAACAAATCAGTGAAAATGGCTAACACTAATAAAAACAGAAAAGACATAGAACTAGAAGTATCTCCTACAAACAACAGGACTCTTAAGGCAGGAACACTAGAAACATTCTTTTACAAATCAGATTGAAAACAAGGAATTCCACCATTACTGATGCAACGAGCATTGTTTTTAAAGTTGTGTTTGGTGCCGTAACACAAGAGACAAGTAAGATATAGCTATGGGAAAGGAATAGATTAAAAAGTATCCCTATTTGCTCATCTGAAGTGGTTGTATATCTTCCAAGTCTAAATATATTAGCTTTTAAAATTACTCTAATTAAAAGTAAAATAAAAGTGCTAAATGTTCAACAAACATTCAAATATCAATAACATCAAGTGAGGTAAAGGAGTTAAGGTCAATTAATAAAAGATCCCATTCATCAACAATAACCAAAATACTCAGGCATGAACTTAAAGGGTGAGGTGTATACCCTATATTTTAAAATCACTTTTACTGGAAGATACATGTTGAAGACAGCTACCAAAAACAGCAATTTGGGCTATGCAATAGCTTGCCTTAAACAGTTCTTTCTAACGGTAATTAGTGGGGCAGTGGTCTATTGCAGCTGTTTATAACTCATGATAGGGAAACCTTACCAATAAAAAAAAAAGCATAAATAAAAATAAAAACAAAAACACACAAATTATTTTCTTGGAAGTTAGGAAAAAAATCTTGAATACATCCAGACACATACTACGTATCTGGGCAGTAAGATATCATAAAAATGTCATTTCTTCCTCAACGTATTTTCTAGATTTCATGTCATCCCAGTGAAGATTTGAATAGACTTTTTCTTAAAAGTAATATAAATTTCAGCTTGAGTACTAAGAACTGGTCAAGAATATCCAAAATGTATTTTGGAAAAACAGAAATGTATTTAAGCTAGACCATTTCCATATAAACTTGTAGATAGCGACAATAACTCAACCCATGATTTTGTTTAAAAGTAGGAATATAGATCGTGGGAATAGGCTACAAAGCTCAGAAATAAATGTAAAAATTGTAAGATCAGATATCATAAACTAAGAAGGAACAAAAGAATTATTTCCTAAAAGAGGCTGAGGTAACAGACCTACAATATGGAAACATAACTTAATTCACATTTTACATTAAATATAAAAATTTAAGCTAATTAAGAAATTCATAGAAAAAGCTAACACTAAAAAACAGAAAATAGAAATAGGCATCAGATAATTGGAAGTATAATTTTCTTAGCTCTGAAGCAATGTAGTATGCAGTAACAAAGGGAAAACATTCATATACTTGTCATTTAAAAATATACAATAAGAAAGATAACTAAAGCACAATTCAGGAAAATATTTGCAGCAGGCAAGATATTCATTGCAAGATATTAAATTCAGGAGAAATTAAAAAGATAAACACCAGGCCACCAAAGAGTGGGCAAAAGCTTACATTCTCACAAGAGGAGGTTCAGAGAGTTAGACATAGTTAGGGGAATATGTTCAACTTCACTAGCTATCTAATAAATACAAATTAAAGTGATAAGATATGCTAACATCTGGCATTGGCAATGCCAATTAGTACAGCCTTTTTGGAGAGCAATTTGCTGTTCTGTTTCAAAAGTCATAAGTATATTCATTTTATTTGAAACACTAATTCCAGGCTTTAAATTCTGAAGAAGTAACTTGAAAGAAGCAAAAATGTAAGCATGCAGATGTCATTTCGGTAGCTTTGTAGACTGAGAAACCTGGAAATAACCACACTGTTTGGCAATAAGCAGAATGGTTAAGTAAAATAAGGTCTGCCAACCTGCTAGATAGAATGTTGTGCAGCAAGCTCTCTGGCTCTGGGGGAATTACCAGCTAATTGACATTCAAACTCTCCATTTCATTTGACTCTTTGTGTCTTCATTCCCTCTCTATCCAGCTTAGTTGGGGAAGGAGCTGTCAGCCTGGTAAGGATTCCCAAGTCGGGTTTATTAAGCCAGGTGTCAGCTTTTTATCCCTACTTGCCTGGAACCCACACTCACACAAAAATACCTTCAGGTCCCTGGCTACCCTCTCCTTCCACTGCACTTGAAAAAACTTGCTATTTTCAGGTCAGCTCCAACCTGGCTTCTGCTCCAGGGTTCCCTGTAACTGTTCTTGCTGAGGTCACTAACAAACTCCTTGTAGCCATTCCAACAGACACTGTAAGTCCTCCTTTTACTTCGTCTGTTGGCTGTGTTCTTGAAACCTCCTCTCCCATTGCCCTCCCTCCCTTGGCACACCCTGTCCATGCTCTCTTCCTTCTCTCTGGCCATGCCTCAGCCTCCCTTGCTGGCTTCATCTCTCCTTGACTCTAAATACTGGAGTTGTTTTAGACCCCGTTTGGACTCTTCCTGTCTTTAGCTCTCTACTTTCTCTAAAGACCATTTTATCCACTCCCTGGTCTTCATATCTCATCTCTGTGTTCATTGTCTCCTTTATCTCTAGCCCAGATTGCTCCTCTGGGTTCCAGGCCCATATCTAACTTGACCTATCTCTTGATTATTACACAACTATCTTGAACTACAGTCAAACAAAATTGAAATCTTGCATTTTCCTCCCAAAGTCTGCCTCTCCCTCAGTGTGTCACATCTCAGTACATGGTACTTCTTTCCATCTGTTTTCCTTACCCAAATCCTCCATATCCACATGCTCTACTTCTCGTCCTGCCCCATGCTACTGCTAAAGGGTATCCTGAATCTGTCTGTTCTTTCCTTCTCTACTGTACCATCCTAGTCCAGGCTTCTATCCCATCTTGGAGATCTCTTCACACCAGATGGCCATCCAGTTTCTGAAAGGTGACATCCCCATGTTTCTGCTAGACTATAAGCTCTTCAAGGGCAGGAACCACAGCTATTTTGTTCACTAAAGCACTTAACACCTTGCACCGCCCTTGGCGCATGTTAAGAGATTGATAAATAGGGAACCAATAAATGCAATGATTATGGTTACGTAAAAGCTATGTGAGAATTGGAAGGAAATATGGAAAATTTGATTTCACAAGAATTTCTGATTCTGTTGTTATAGCATTTGAGTAATGAAATAAATTTAAGGCCTATATGCATACAGGATAATATATGATCATGTGTTGAGATGTGTGTGCATCTGGGTCGAAGAAAGCAGCATGAATGAGAGCTCAGCCATTTATTGGAGGTGAGCTAGTGAGAGTAGTCTGGGCTTCGTTGCTATGCTCTAGTCTGCTAGAGATGGTTGGACTTCAGTCTAGTTAAGGCTGGATTATAAGAACTTGCCTTCTCTGGCAAGTTTTTATGGCTGAGAAACAGAATGTTTTGAAAATGGAAAGATGGTGCTGACCCCAGGACTAGATTAGATGTAGCAAGCTGATTCAAGGACAACAGACAGCAGAGTTTGAAGCTGGCCATTTGGAAAGTCCAGGTGAAAGTCAGAAGTGTAACAGAAGATGAACACCTCCCAGGGTGCCTGGGACTATGGCTATTCATCATAACTGGCAAGTTACCACTTCCCCTGCTCCCATCTTTCTAATGCTTAGCCCACCTTCCCACCAGATCCCCTTCATGCACCAGCTGCCAAAGGAGTCCACCACTGGTATATTAATTCCTTGAATTTCCTTTTTTTCCCCTAACCTTCATTTTCTTTTTTTTTTTTTTTAACTGAAATGCAATCACCTAACATTGTATAAATTTAAGATGTACAATGGGTTAGTTTGATACATTGATCTATTGACATACAATTACCACCGTAACATTAACTAACATCTCTATCCCATCACACTGCATTTCCTTTTTTGTGGTGGGATAATTTTCCTCTTTCAACATGAGAACTGGCTGCCTAGTTTGTTTAGATAATTCATTTGGGAAGAAGTTGCTTTAGGGGAAATTTCAAAGTTTTCTCTTTGTGTCCATCTGTGTACACACACATACATATAGCCTCCCACCCCCAAAACTCTGATTATATGTTTGCCCGCAAATGAATCCTTAATTTTAAATAGATTTCATAGGTCTCCTTCCTTAACTATAATCTAATAACAGTACCAGTAAGAAATAAAGAAATGAAAAATGTATCTTAGCACCCAGGAAATCAAGGTCCAACTTCTTAAATAAACCCTGGCCCAAACAGAAACAAACGAAAAAAAAAAATCACGTGTTTGGATGGGAATACTTAATATCACAAATATATAAGATCTCCTAAAACTGATGCATATACTTAATACAATTCCAATTAAACTCATTGTCTCCCCACCCAGTTTGGGTAAGATAATCTTAAAATTTATATGGAAGAGCAATGTCTAGGAGATGCTAAGAAAATTATAAAAATAAAGATAGATATTTGCCCTTTCAGATGTTAAATATATTTAAAATCACAGTAGTAAAAGCTTGACATTAGGATAGAAGTAAATCAATAGATAATTGGAACAGAGCAGAATTCAGAAATAAATTCCAGATACATGGCAATTTAATATATGACAAAAGCAGTATTTCAGGTCAGTGAGAAAAGGAGGGTATTTTTTAAGTAAGTGGTTATGACATAACTGATTAACCATCTGGATAAAAGTAAAGATGGACTCTTATCTCATACTATACATAAAAATACCTTCCAGATAGGTTATAGATAGAAGTTTAAAAAAAAAAAAAGATGGTGGAACAATTTTATACTTGTCTATAAGCTAAAGTTTGGGAATAACTTTAAAACCAAGACAAAATCATGATGCCATAAAAATGTCGTGTGGGGTAAAAGATAACCACATGTACAAGTTGCAAGACAAAGAGATTAGGAGAAAACATGTGTCAGAAATATGACAGATAAGGATTAATATCTCTACAGAGCTCTCTTGAAAACTGATAAGAAAAATACACACAGAGCAGAAAAAAGGTCCGAGAATAGGAATATGAGATTCACAGAAGGGCAAAGCAAATAGTGGGTGAAACGTCTCTTTCTTTACATCACCGGTCTGAGAAGTTCTCCTTGTCTGGCATGTGAGGGTGAGTTCACATAAGGCTCGAGGATGGATGGAGAGGGTATGGAAACAACGACGTGGTTCCTGAATCTTCTTCTTCCCCACACAGACTACAGTGACTGTGGTGGGAAGCTTCCCTCCCAGGCATGCAGAGTGGGAGTGCGCGGTGAAGAGCGCGGACACCGGCAGGCAGCTCTGCAGGGCTAAAAGTCCACCAAGCAAGCCCTGCACGTGCAGCATTCCCACAAGAGTGACCTACAAAGGTAGGTGGACTTTTGGCTGGTTTTTTTGTCTGTAAGTGAAGAAAGCAAGAGAACCTTCTGAACACAGATGGCCCAGGAAGCAAGTTGAATGGGAGGGAGTGTGTCTAGCCTCCCTCCCCCATAGACTCAGTCTTTGCCTACCTCCCGCTCTACCTCCCCCCCTCCTCTTGGCTGCTCCCCTTGGCTCTCCCTCCTCCTAGGACTCCAGCATCCCCCTCTTCCGTGTGAGTGGAGGATGACAGCAGAAGGGGGTGCTGGAGACACCCATGGGGTAAAGCTAGAGACCATTGGGCTGACCCTACCCAAAGGGCTCAGGTAATTTGGAGATCAGAAAAGCTGGGAACACCCTGGAGAAGATGAGAAAATAGAACAGCTAATGTTCTATCATCTTAACATCATTGTATCCATTCAGAAAGGAAGTATTTTTCGAATATCTACTATGGCCCAGGCACTCTGCTAGGTGCTGGGGATATGGTGACCGAAAGAGACAGCTGGGGGTGGAGACAAGTAGACGACTTGTTACAATGCGGTTGTGTGAATGCACAGACAACCGTGGGAAGCGGAGGAAAGGGGCACCTAACTGAACCTGGGCGGTGGCTGATGGAAAGAGGAAATCTTCCTGGAGGATGAACAGAGGGGAGCCACAGAAAGGGGGGAAGAGTGTTCCAGGCAGAGACCAACCATTATGATGGCTAGTAAGAGAGTAAAGGCTTTGTTTGAAGAGCCAAAAGAGGTTCTATGTGGTTCAGGCAAATGGGGTAGGGACAGATGGAAAGCAGAATGATAGAAAATAGACACCAAAGAAGGCACATAGTGTCTGGTATAAAGAGCCATTTACAATCAATAAATTTTTGTTGAATGAATGAATAAGTGGCCACAGGTGGAGGATGTCTAGAAGAGGAAAGGAGTGAGCTGTGAAAAATCAGATAGAAGGAAAGCCGTTGGGGTGATCCTGGTTGGGGGGACCGTGAGAGCGGGTGCCGAGACAGACAGGGATGGAAAGAAGTGGACAGATTCCAGAGATAGCTAGGAGTTATTGTGGACACACTGATGAATCTCCGTGGGCAAGAAAGACGAGAAGTAGAGTCACATGTTAGGCCTCCTAACATGGGACAAGATCATGATGGAATGGAGTTTTGGGGTGAGAGCTGGTGTTACTCAGTTAATCCCAAATCTCTCCAAAGGGAATTTAGTGCACCAGACCAGAGCCCCAAGCTTAAAATAATGCCTCTCAGCCTCTGGGCTCTTGGTGACTGTTTGGGATCAGATAGCTTGGAAAATGATTCCAGTTCTCCATTTTTCTTTGTTTACACTATGCAGCCTTTGTGATATGCTTCTAGATAATTTTGGTCATTATAATGCAGATCTTACGCATATATAAAATCTGTTTTTCAAGTATTCGCGATCACCTTGTAAAGCTCTTTGGTCGCATTTACAGCTTCTATCCATCGCACCTGACCTCTGCTGCCTTTTTCTTGGAATGCCTTGCATATTCTCAGCCAGCAAACTCACCCCTGTCCCACCTCCTGTACTCACCCAGCTGGTGGTCATTGCCAAAGCCCTGTCCATGCCCTCACCCCTTTCATCAAATCCTGTTGCCCTTCTGCTTTGAAACATTGGAGGAAGAGTCACTTCCTTCATAACAGTCCAGGCTGTTCGGGCACTCCTCATAGTCCCCACAGGCACCCCCATCTTGGTAGGCAGGTGCTACATGGAACTCAGACCACTCATGGGCTGTTTCCTTGAGTGTCCGTCCTGTCATTGTTGGGTTTTTCCACCTAAGCCATTTAATCTCTCATAGAATCACTGTAAATGCTACCAGAGCAGAGATCAAATATATTCGTTTCCTTGGGATATTTCCCAGTAGTGTTTTGTGCAAGGCTGACATGAAGAAAAGTGCAACTTTTCCTGGTGTTCATCACTGAACCTTGTAGATTCCACTGAAATGTGTTTTCCCTGGGAGTCTTTCCATTCTTCCTGTCCGTATGTCCGTTCTACCAACATTTGCAAGTGGCTGTGCCAATACTCTTGCCGGGAGGTCACTCCAGCCCTCAGACCTCCTGGTCTTTGCAGCCGGGGGTTATCCTTTCCCACATAACCACTTTATGTGGACAGAATTGTGTGTGGCATCCTGACTTTCAGAATGAATTCTACTGCTGTAGAGAAGTGTCTGAAGGTAAGGGTTCTCAGACTTTGGGAATCACACACTAATAAAAGTTCACGAAGAAAAGTAAGGGGTGCCAACCAACTTACACCAACTTCTTATTTGGCCAAGTGAAGGCTTTTATTTTCAAAGGCTCATCCTCTGTCTCCATTAACTCAGAGAAGGAAGACCGTATCCTACCAACCAGATGACGGTGAAAAACTCACAGAGGAGCACTGGTTCCTGGACACAGTGGGCTTTGAGGGGGCCACTCCGGGCTGTGACACCCAGCCCCGGCTGTATACAGTCATGTCATGGGGGAACATTCCCCACCACAGAGTCCCAGAGGCTCTCGACATGTGCTACCTCAGGATATCAAGGAGCATGGCCCTGGGATCTGTTTTCATCCGTTTCTCAAGTGATTCTGACACACCACAGGGTTGGGGAGTTGCCTTGGATACAATATAGAAGTTAAGGACATACATGAACGATGACATGTCTCCAATGCTGATTGAGCACGGTTTTTATCTTTCTTGTTACTTTATTCTTTTGAGGGGTTTCTACCCAGTGAGTATGTTTTCCAAAGCAAATAAGAGAACTTTCTATCATAGATTTGGCAACAGTGGACTCCAAGAGGCTCGTTGAAGCCGGCCCATGGGAGGCACACTTCGAGTCTGTTGGGCAAATATCGGTAGTGTGGATGTTGCTGAAGCTACAGGATTTTCGTCTCTAACATTCTGGTTAGCATGTTCTAGGCAGTTCTTGCTCGGTGACTTGTTTTATTCTTATGCTGTGGCCAATTACAAGCTGAGATAGTGATCCCGGGGAGAGGATGAGATGTAAATGGGCTGTAAAATGGCTTTTTCCTAGTGATTATCCATGGGAGGCTTGGAACGCGAGGTGGGCCCGGGTCTGTTTGGAGGTTTGTGCTGTGCACTTTGGCTGCTTGACGTGAATGGCCCACGGGAAGGAACCACATACTGAGTGAAATGCTGGCAAGCAGCTGGCACAGCCCCACCCTCTATGCAAAGGAGGCAAAAATATTTATTTTTTGCATTTACAGCTTTGCTTGATGATAGCGGGACTCCACTGTAAATGACATTTTTTCCCCCTTTGCTCCAGATGTTTTGGTTGTCAACGTGACATTCTCCGTCGGTTCTTGGCGTTTATCAAAAAGATTCAACTTTACCAACTGCTCGTCATTAAGAGAGTAAGATTTTATTTGAAATTTAAATATTCTCTCATTGGTTTTAATTTATTTATTTGCTTTACGCCTCCATCTCCTCCGTAAAGAACTCTTTAGTTCTTTAGTGGGGTAGAACTTTCTACAGTGCCTTTTGGAGCATGGCCTAACGGGAGATAGGGGGGCCCCTGAGCTAATAACCTGTCTCGTTCTAGCCCTAATAAGGAAGGTGAAGCAGCTGAGGAGAAAAACTGGGCGTAAGTGATCCTACCAACAGGGAAATACGTTTTCCCCAGACCAAGAGGCGTCTTGGAGTGAGTCCAGGGAGGGGCTTGGGGGGAGGGGTGCTGCCGCAATGTTCTCCCCTGATCTGAACGACGGCTTTGGGAACTTGAGTCAAGGAAGAGGGTGTGAGCATGAGGCAAGGGAAGTCATCAAGGAGGAGGACAAGATGAAATCTCTTTCATCGAAAGACTGTGTTAATTCCCACCCCCCACTGCCAACTTTTCATACCACTTTTGGCCGTGTTGGGCTACGTACCTGCCCTGAGGTAGAGCCACACCTCACTCCTTGCTTCTAAAGCAGAGAGAAGACAGGGAGGAAATGTGTTTCTCGGATTCCTGATTTTCCAGTTGAAAGATGGGTTGGAGGTTCCCATGGAAACAACAGGAAGCTGTACTATTAGTGATTCTGTAGTTCATTCAGTCGTTTGATTGACCGACTCTGTGGGTATCGAACATGAGTTTCTTTTGGCCTGGCCTGAGAACCACTGTTGCTGGGGTGCGGGGGGGATGAGTTCAGGCTCAAAACAGAGTTGGAGGGCCTCTCTACCGCTAGCCGAACAGGAGTGCCGGCACCCCATTTTCACCACTGTGGCACTCTTAAAGAGGGATCAAGTTCGGTTATTTCTAATAAACTAGTTGCATTTGGGGAGGGGGAAGAAGCCAGACTTGGAACAGAAAGCCTCAGAAGTCTGTGAAAATGGGAAAAAAGGGGGGAGAGTTACAAAGAGTTTGATGGCTCAAAGAGAGCTGAAACATAAAGCAGGTACCCCTTCCCCCGTGTAGAGGCCAGGAGGAAGGAGGTGACTGACTGGCCCCCGTCCCACAACGAGGTCATTAAGAACCAGCTGCTCAGACCCGCAGTCCCCCCAGAGGAGGAGGGTGCCCTGTCCTTGAGTACCTACTTCCCTTAGGAAGGGGCTCAGTACAGGACCCGCTCCTGAGGGGCTGTGATGGGAATGCAAATCACAAGCCTGCTTCGAGCGCACTTAGGTGGCTGGATACACACTTCAGGGAGCCCGTGTTTCCTTCTCCCATCGAAGCTGCCATTTCTCTAGATCAGAGTCACAGAACACTTTGGCTCTTTTTTTTTTTTTTTTTTTGAAGACCGTAAAATACGAAGCGTGTCCCCTCTCCCTGCACTGGCTGTCCCGCAATCCCAGCTGACCTCCTGCAGCTGTGTTTCCAGACCAACCTCAGTTTCTGTTTCTATTGTTCCTTCAATTCCGATTTTCCCATGACGAGCTTCTCAGGTCCTCTGCTGTTAATCCCCACGTGATAGGTTATTTGATGATTAGTAGATGCAGTTCTTCCTTAATTTGATTAAAAGCAAATTCTGACACCCCCTTCCCTTTACTTGCCAGGCGTATCATACTTACGGTCTCGCATCTTCAGGGCAGTTGTGGGGTGTCTCCACTCCAGCGAGTGAGGGCGTGCTGATCTCGGGGTGCAGACGGGGAGGTCGGTCTCCAGAGGGGAACTTACCTGAGGGTGGACAAACAGCAGAACCAGAATCAGAAACAGAGCCCGTGGGTTCTTGTTATCTACCAGCGCAGCAGGGGATCCCGAGCTTCCGGTTTCCATAGTGACAGCCCTGCAGGTGTGATGATAGTCCCTCAGCCCCGGGGGCTGCCCAGAGCAGACACAAAGTCAGTGCCGTAGCCTAGCCTCAGAGGACTGTCATCTCTCCCCCGGGGCGGGGGCAGGTTCGTCAGTCTCTCCAGGATTTGGGGTACCCCCCGTTTTTTAAATGCTTACACCCCGCATCACAGAGGGAATTTCTAGGTTACAGACGTTTTCTTAAATAGGCAAGAATTAAGTTGGTTTTCCGTGTTGCCAGATGCCCAGGGTGTATTGGAACTGGCTGTGCTTGGTGTAAAAGTGAGAGGAAGTGTATCCATCCCTTCACAGCTTGTGACCCTTCTGATTACAAGCGAAGCCAGGTAAAGTATCATTTTTTGGTGTTAGAAGGTTTAACCAAAAAATAAATGTTTGTGGGGAGCCTGGGTGGCTCAGTGGGTTAGGCCTCTGCCTTCGGTTCAGGTCATGATCTAAGGGTCCTGGGCTCGAGCCCCGCATCGGGCTCTCTGCTCAGCGGGGAGCCTGCTTCCTCTCTCTCTCTCTGTCTGCCTCTCTGCCTACTTGTGATCTCTGTCAAGTAAATAAAATCTTTAAAAAAATAAATAAATAAATGTTTGTGACCACCCAGTCCCGGTCTGTCTTTCGTGTTTGTTTCAAACTCTAAGTGTCCCATCTGTTTGGGTGTTGAAGGGCTATTCTTCATTCCAGGAGCACTGTCCAGTCACTGTGGAGAAACGGACACCACCCGAGACAGCAGGAGGAGGAAGAGTCCCGGAGAATAGGAGTAATAGGACCCATCCCGGCTTGCAGGTCAGACCCTGGTTTGGGACTCCTAATGGAAAAAATTCCCCTTGTGAATGACAATAACAACTCCTCCCACTTTGAGTTCCTTTTGAAAATGCCCTGTTTTACTTTCCACCAAAATTCCCTTTTTTACCTTCGATTTTTAACCAAGTTTCACTTAATTGGCTCAATACATCAAAGGCTGTGCACTCACATAAAAGAAATTAAAATTCTGTAATTATGAAAAATGATATCATTCCAGTAGGAGTAAAATCTTCAAGGTGACTTGGCAGCTCACTCTGGGGGAGTTAGAAGGAAGCAGAGAGTGCACAGTACTGAGGGGATTTCAGTTCGAACCACACATTGTCGTGACTTTCCTGGGGGTTACTGGGGTGAAGGGAGTCTATGCAAAATATACCAACTAACCCCCTTCAGATCACCTCTCTTTACTTTGCAGAGGTGACGTGACCCATAGTTAATTGTGTCAAAACAAAGAGTTGTGTCTTATGACATCCACTTTTCCCCAAAATTTTCTTCATGGAAAAATATTTTCCATCGAATTTCCTTGGAAATTCCATGGATTTTATTCATAGCAAATCACCAAGTTCAACCAGCAGACATGTTTGAAAAGTAAGGATAGGACAATGTGAATGTTCCAGTGGTTGTGCCCAGTGGCTGACTTCACTGAGCCGACAGGAGTTAATTGAGCATGTACTAGGTGGTGACAAACAGAAAAGGATAGGTTCTTGCGCTTATGAATCTGGAGGTCTAGCAGGGGCAGATAAATTAAAACACAACATTTCTTTTTTTAAAAAAAAAAAGACTTTGTTTTCTATTTCATGACTAATCTATGGCTTTGATTTATCCATTTGCTGTTATTTAAGGTCAAGCGCCAATATAGTAGATAAGTAGCACATTTTTCATCGCTACTGAAAAGTTGATAATAACTTCCGGTGAATAACTACCAGGCAGAGGGACTGTGAATCAAAATGGATTACGAAGTTAATTAAAGGCATTAGAAAGGCTTGGTATGCCAGTCTCTCCAGATTTGAAGTCTTTGAGGTTTTATTAAGTGGTGGGCTACTACTCTTCTCTTCCCATTAGCTCATAGAACTAAGACAGAATGACAGGTATTTGGATCAAGAACATAGTGGCTTCTTAAAAGAGTTAAATTTCGGGGTGCCTGGGTGGCTCAGTTGGTTGAGCAACTGCCTTCAGCTCAGGTCATGATCCCAGAGTCTTGGGATTGAGTCCCACATCGGGCTCCCAGCTCCATGGGGAGTCTGCTTCTCCCTCTGACCTCCCCTCTCATGCTCTCTCTCTGTCTCTCGAATAAATTAAAAAAAATTAAAAAAAAAGAGTTAAATTTCTCTTTTGTTGCTGTTTTAATTGTTTCCTTCAGTTTTAGCAAGATACACCTAACAGAATTTACCATCTTTGCCACTTCTAAGTGTACAGTTAGTGGTTTTAAGGACACGCACCCTCTTGTGGAACCATCGCCACATTCCCTCTCCAGAACGGATTTCACCTTGCAAAACTGAAACTTTATACCCATTAAAAAATAACTTCCCATTTTCTCTCTCCCCATCCCTGCCCCCCGCCAGTCCCTGGCAACCACCATTCTACTTCCTGTCTCTATGAATTTGATGACACTAGGTACTTCATCTAAGTGGAGTCATATAGGAACTGTCCTTTTGTTGACTTACTTCATTTAACATAATGTCCTCAAGGTTCATCCATATTATTAGCATGGAACACGATTTCTTCCCTCTTAAAGGTCGAAAAACATTCTACTTTGTGCATATAGTACATTTTGTTTATCCATTCATCTGTGGATGGACACTTGGGTTGCTTCTACTTCTTGGCGATTATGAATAATGCTACTATAAACATGGGTGTACAGATACCTCTTGAAAACCCTGTTTTGATTCTTTTGGGAATATATCCAAAGGGGACTTGCCAAATTATATGATAATCCTATTTTTAATTTTGAGGGGAATGCCATGCTATTTTTCATGGTGTTCTGCCATGTTACATTCCCACCAATAGTGTACAAGCTTTCCAGTTTCTCCACATCCTTCTAACTCTTGTGATTTTTGTGATTGTTTTTAATGGTCACCATTCTAAGTGGGTATAAGGTGGTATTTCATTGTGGATTTGAGTCATTTTCCCTAAAGGTTAGTGATACTGAGCATCTTTTCATGTGCTTGTTGGCCATTTGTGTATCTTCTTTGGAGAAATGTCTGTTCAAGTTCTTTGCCCATTTTTCAATCAGGTTGTTTTATTGTTGTTGATTTATCAGAGTTCTTTATATATTCTGGATATAAACCCTTTATCAGATACATGATTTGCAAATGTTTTCTCCTCTTCTATAGGTTGCCCTTTCATTCTGTGGATTGTAGACTTCGATGCACAGAAGTTCTTAATTTTGATGAAGTCCAGTTTTTCTTTCTTTTTTTTTTTTTTAATTTTGTTGCCCATGCTTTTGGTGTCCTATCCAATCATTGCCAAATCCAACGTCATGAAGCTTTTTGCCCATGTTTTCTTCTAAGAGTCTTAAAGTTTTAATTCTTACTTTAGATCTTTGGTCCATTTTTAGTTAATTTTCATATATGGCATAAAGTAAGGGTCCAACTTCATTCTTTTCCAGGTGGATATCCAGTTTTCCCAACACCACTTGTTGAAAGACTGGCTTTTTCCCATTTAATGGTCTTGGCACCCTTATCAAAAATCATTTCATCAGATATGCAAGGATTTACTTCTGGGCCATCTGTTCTGTTCTGCTGGTCTATATGTCTGTCTTTATACCCATCTCACACTGTTTTCATTACTGTAGCTTTGTAATAAGTTTTGAAATCACAAAGTGTGAGTCCTTCAACTTTATTTGTCTTTTTTAAGACTGTTCAGGAAAAAGTTAAATTTTATTTTGAGGTAATTATAGATTACATGTACTTTTAAGAAAATAATACAGAGAAATCTTCCATATCTTTTGCCCAGTTTCCATCAGTTGTAATATCTTGCAAAACCATCACACAATATCACAACCAAGAAATTGACAGGGATAACAGTCAAATACAGAACAGCTCTATCACCATACCCCCTTTCCTCCTCCCTCTCACTCCCCATTTCTAACCCTTCACATCTACTAATCTGTTCTCCATTTCTATAATTTTATAATTTCAAGGAGTCTGTGTAAATGGAATCATCCCGACATGCCCTTTTGGGATTGGCCTTTTTAACTCAACATAATTCTCTGGAAATTCATCCAAGTTCTTTTGCAGATCAATAGTGTGTTCCTTTTTTATTGCTGAGTGGTAATCCAGGCAATGACTTTTAAAATTTCTTCTATATTAGTGTCTTCCTGTGCTTTTTGACCTTTGACACTGGGCTGTTAAAAGAACTGGCTGGGTTACCAAGAGGACAGAGCAAGGCTGAACACAACTGGGAGCCCAGGCCCATCTCTAGGGCTGCTATGTGAATGACCCTTCTTAGTTTGGAGAAAGGTATTTTGTTGATACTGGAATGTTTCCTTTAAATATATGGCTCAGAGCAGAATCTCAATTTAGGATCATAGGGAATGGCGTAGTATTGGTCACAGGAGGGATTTCTCCTGCTCTGCCATATACGACTGTCTTTTGTTATCCTGGGGATGTGTAACCCCACGTTTCCAGTTTGGGTCCTGTGTTGGCCTTGATTGAAGTACTGAACGCTTTTCCTAGCAGAGAAGCCACTGAGAGCTCTCCCTCCATACATCTTTCTGTGTCACCCCTGTACTGAGTGCTTCCCGTGGGCTGGGTGCTGGAGACAGGAGATGGTAACAGTGCAGACATGTTCTTTGGCTTCATGACGCTGAGCTAGAGTTGACGCTTCCTACAGGTGTCGTTTTGAGCATCTGGTCGATGCCATTATATCGAGCTTTGTAGCTGTAATGAGGAGGGCACAAATGAATCCAGCACATGTCTTGCCATCAGATTCAAGAATCTTCTACATGAGTACATAAGAAAGAATATTAAATAAAAATATTAGCATAGGAGAAGCACCAGAAAGTATGCCAACTCAGAGAGCCTGGCTGTGCCCACAGCCTTGGCTCAGTTGTTCCTGTTTATTGATGCCCAGTGCCTGGCAGCTGAAAGCACTGAATCAGCGTGGTTGGTGAAGGTTTGATGGACAGATGGATTGATGGACAGAGATGGAACTTCAGCCAACCGCTGAGGGACGAAACACATGGAGACAGAGGACTGAGTGTTCTAAACAGAGCGGCTAGCATTAGCAAAAGCATAATGGGTCACCAGAAAATTCCAGGGCATCCATACCTGGGGTCCAGGAGACCCCAAGTAATTCAGTCTGACCAGAGATGGGTGCAGGAAATCCTGGGACACAGGGCTGACATGACCCAATAGCCGGCATTTGTGGGGCCTTCCACACCAGGCTGAGGAGCCTGGCTTTTGTTCTCCAACATCTGCAGAATGCTACTCGAGACATTTATCTTTTAAGCTGGGAATTGGCTCATCCAAGGACGTGGCACTTAGGAGACAGGGTTCCTGGTTCAGGCTCGGGTTGGGCCTCCTGCCGTCATGCTGGTCCATGCACCTATCCCCAGTCCCTTTACCGGAGCTACAAATACGGTCATTTATCGGGGAGGGGGCTGCCTTAAGGAAAGGCATCACCACAACAGGGAAGTGAACTCAAAACCCTATGTTTGCCCTTTGGATGAGAAGTGTTTTCAGCTGTAGAAGCCAGTCTCTCCCAGGGGGTTGGCCCCGGGGAACCCTGCACTCACTTCTCTTCCTTTTCTTAACAGTCTTCCACCTGCTGAGAGAAGCGCTGGCTGCTCTCCCTTTCCTGTTCTCACGGAAAGGTTGTGAAGGTCTATGATACGATGTTGTTCTAATATTTGCTACTCTTCGCTGTCGGCTTATCTCGGTCAGGTGGAAACACGCCCTACAAAGCCATGGCTCCTGCTCCCGAGCATTCACCTACATTCCCCGTGTTCTTTCATTGTCTTCCTCACCCCTCCTTTTCCCGTCCTCTGCCACTTCTGAACATGCATCCTAATTTCTCACAGGCAATCCGAATCGACTCCTTCGCAGACCTTGCCTTTAGCAGCGAGATGAAGTTTAAGACCTACCTTGTTGCGTGGCTTCTGTGGGCGTAGCAGTGGGCTCCGTGCCGTTGAAGGCACCGGCAAGCGTTCATTGATCCAGTCATTCAAAATGTGTTTATTGAGCACACTGTGTGCTAGATGGGGGCAAAACGTGTGCTTCAAGGAACTTGCATTGCAGCACTTACAATATATTGGAGGAAATAAAATCCATTTTCGTGAAGCAGTTCAGTGCGTGCAACAGAAGAAGGAATAAGAAGGACCGCCGGGCTGTACTAGCTTGCACGGTGGTGACCCACAGTTGCTGAGCCTGTGCTGTGTCCTGAACTCAGAGTAGCTCTTGACGTGAGCTCACAGTGTCCCCATTTTACAGACAGAGAGCTGTTGGTGTGCGGAGGATAGGTAGCTAGTAAATGATAGTCAAGAGCTCTGAACACAGGCAGTCTGACGCTGGAGCCTACAGTTTTAACCACTACTCTACTCTGTAGGACCTCGAAGGATGGAAACAAGCATGAAATGATGTCGTGTTCATGATAAGAGTCAGTCTGGAGGGAAGAAAACTAACACTGGCTTCTCTTGGCATTCGACTGGCAGAGCCTGGCCCGTCCATGGCACAAACATGGGTGGGCTGAAGACCTCCAGCCAGGGCCAGGGGGGGTATCAGCCTCCGAGCCCCCAGAGAGGGGATGCTGGGGTGTGGTGAGAGTGGAGGGAGCAGACCCCAGCAAGACTGATATCTTCTCCAGCACTAGGAGAGCCAAAGAGGCCCAAGGTGGAAAACTGAGGCCCAGAGGAAACTGGAGTGGCACGAGCATCATGCTGGAGTCGAAACCCAGCAGATGGGTGGATTTGGAGAGGTTGGGTCTAATTTACAGTCAGGCCTCTCTCCAGGGGCGGAGCTGCCCACTCTGGTCCTGGAGTCCCAGTCACCCAAGCCAGTTCTGAGCTGCCACACTCAGAAGGTTAGTGGCCAAAAGTGACTACTGTGCGGAGTGGCCTTGGCAGCCCCTCCTGGGGCCGTATCAGCCTCCCTGTAGAGTCCCCATGTCAGAGAAGCGAGCCTTGATCTCCTAGCCCAGGACCTTGGTCTGTCATCTTCTGGTCTATCTCAGTTGTCATTCTGACTCTTGGTATGTCCCAGGACCCACTGGAGATTGGAGGTTACATCCCAAGTTTCCTGGGGCCTGTCCCAGGGCTGCCAGGAGGGAGTGTGACTGCGTTGTTCTCTCTAGTGCTCTCCTTTTGCTTTGGCGGGACTGTATTTTCTTTCAGGATCTCACCTCCTTTTATACCTCCCCATTCCCCCTGCCAGTCACCGCTTTTTTTCAGTTTCTCCATTTCATGAATACATAACTTCTGTCCTTCTCAGTCATTAATAAAGATGTTAAATAATTCTGAACCAAATATTCACCCCTGTCGAGCCCTACAGGACATTTTACTTTAATTAGTTGTGCTACCTTTCATCTCTCTAATGTCCTTTGGTTTCAGATTTCCAGCTGGTTTTGAATCCATGTGACTTTTCATCCAGTCCTGTTTGAACTAATTTTGCCAGTGAAACTCTGAGAGACGTTTTTCTGAGCGTTGATTTGGGTCCAGGCCTACCAAGAGCTTTGCTATATTCAGATTTTTTTAAAACAGATTAATAGAGTACAATTTGGTCTTAATAAATGGAGCCTTCGTAATGCACCTCTTTCCAATGTTCTTTTCAATCATGGCAGTAGTTTCTCCATTAATGTCACGGTAATTTGAATTGTGTTGACGTCAGACTTCACAAAACGTACTCTGTCAGAAGCGACCCTCTCAGACCTTTCCAGAGATAGCTATTCTTAAGGGCTGTGCTGTTTCCAGTATTCCACAGTGACTTCGTTTTAAGAAAATAAAAACAAATGGGGATTCTGTAATCACCTAATTAACCAGTTTCTAATGTACTTTCATATACAAAATGGGGAGTAATTTAAACCGGTGAGTGACCAGAGTTTATAGTGTTTTATTAAATAATTTAAACTTGGGCAGCCATTTAAAAAGCGTTCTTCTGTCTTTAAAATGTAACTGACAAGAAGTGGACTGTTCCAAGGTTAATTGCCGAACAACGCGGGTTGTGAAGGTTACTGTCATGGGTATTTAGATTTGGCGTATGGAAATCCTTGGTCCTAAGACGAGGGTGGAGTCCTACTGTATGGCTGGAAGAAAGCATCTCTTTATATCAAACTAGATTCTGTTTTTAAATTAACCCATTCTGTGTGTCAGCTCGGGGGGTCCACGACTTCCTACCAGGCTGTGAGATTAACTCTTGATTAAAATATAACAACAGGCTTAAAGTAAGTGTGTGAAACATTTGTCGGGAGGTCATTCTTTGCCTTCTGTCTGTACAGGATTTTTAAAACCTTTATCAGTAAAAATAGAAAATGTTAAATTTCTAAGAATTGTTACAGCCCCATGGTACAGCTGTACAGCTACCCCCATTTTTTTTTATACCTGCACAGTGTATTCGATGAGGTCCTCTTGCTAGCTCTTTAACTCACTTATTAAGAGAGGTTCTCCAAGCAAACAAAGGGCAACTAATCTGACCCTCTTTGCAAACAGACTAGAAGCATCTGCTTTCAGGAGATAGACCAGGGCTGGATTTCATCCTAGACCGCCGATGGAAACAATTCTCGAAACAATAAGGTTTAAAAATAAAATCCTTTTGAAGTAGCAGGGCTCTCTCTGTTCAGGGAGAAATAAAAAGTTAATAAGGCAATGTGGTGGGTCCTCCAATGGCATTTACAGAACCGTTTAAGGAGCAAAATACAACCCCCGAAAATATTTTTTTTTTTACATTAGTTATAAGGTTCTTTTTATCCTCTCCCAAGGGTAGAGAAGTAGCATTTCTTTGGGGTGTGTGAGACTCTGGTTGGAGCAGATATCCCAGTATAAATACAGGAATCCAGAAGGGCTGTCCAGAAAGAAACGTGGAGATCGTGGCAGACTTGGGCGAAAATGTGAGTCTTCATTGGGATTAACATATAACAAAACACAGGCTATCTTGCCACCCTAAGGTGGCAGCAGACTTCCCCCGTGCAAGGGCTGGCATGTTTCTTCTCCAAAGAGCCAGATGGTGTAAGGTTTAGGCTTCATTTGCTCCGCGGTTTCTGCCACAGCTACTCCCCTCTGTAGCACGAAGCAGCCATGGGCGAGCCATCAATGAATGGGGTGGACACTAAAATCGGCATTTCATGTATTTTCACATGTCATGGAACATTATTACTTCTTTGACATTTCTTTCATGGGCCATACAAAGGCAGGCAATGGGCTGGATTTGGCTTGCTACAGGCAGATCCACTAGTCAGCCAACTCCTGCTCTGGTGCCCACAGAGATCATATGCCCCCACGACACCTGTTGCTGTTCTGGGGACCCCTACGTGCTCAATACATACGTGTTCACTTAGCTGTCACCATGTCAGAGTGAATAGTAAGCCTTTAGCCATAGAGCACACACTTGACATTTGCAAGGGATTTATCTTGAAGTCTTTGCTAATCCCCCTACTCCAAGTACCACTCCTGCAGCTAATTTCCCCTATAAAGTGCAGTCAAGTATAACAGAGTAATTAAAGTGACCCTTTCAGACCCTTCGTGATTCTATAAATATGGGGCGAAAGTCTCTACTAAGTGATTAAAATAAATTCTGCCATGGAAATCAATTCTCTGTCACATGACATCATTGCTGGGATGACACGAACGATGAATTTACCTCAACCCACAGAACCAATCCATAGTGCTAATGAGTGTTGGTGACCGCTCTGACATATAGCACCTGTGTTTGCCGAGGAGCAGAATCACACCTTCCTCTCAGCAGGAGGCTCTGCAAGAACAGCCCCACAAGTCCACTGTGACAAGCATCACACCTATAAAGGAGTGGGGAACAGGAGGCTGCTTCAGGAAGCAGGTGGTAGACAGGTGTTGGGCGTGACTGATGCTCTCCCAGTGCCATTGGTGGCCTCTTCCTGGATTGGGTCCTCCACATGGATACACTGGCATTGATGGCTTAGCCAAATTTCACATGACTCTGTGTCTCTAGCCCTGGAGGTTGTTTTCAAACATCAACTATGCGAGTATGAAATGCTGTCATGCTAGAGATCTGCTGTACTTTATATCGGCCAGAATCAGAATTTTCTGTCCTGTTCTGATCACCCTGTCATAGAAGAACACAGACATGCGGGAAATGGTCTATACGAAAGAATGACAAAATGATCAAAACGATAGATGGTAGCATCTGAGGAGAAAAGTGAAAGAAATCAGAATTGTCTCATCTTTGAAAGGGAAAGTGATTCTGCCATCAAATGAAGGCCTTTTTCTTTTAAGGAGAATTTGTCATTTTTTTTCCTTACCTGTGTGGAACCCTTCCGTTTTTTTTAGATTTTATTTATTTATTTATTTATTCATTCATTCATTCATTTATTTGAGAGAGAGAGAAAGAGAGCATGAGTGGGGGGAGAGGGAGAGAAAGAATCCCAAGCAGACTCTACGCTGAGTGCAGAGTTTGACACGGGGCTCCATCCCATGACCCCGAGACCGTGACCTGACCCAAAACCAAGAGTCAGATTTTTGAGGAAATTTTGATTAGACATTGCAAACAGAGAAGTAAGGTGTCTATACGTACATGAATGGGTACAATGGAGAAGACACAATTGACCACACCAGTTTGGCTTCTGACTATTGGATATTAGGTGGCGGATTGGGTTGATTTTCAAATAGCCCAACTGAGACAAACAAAAAATAGGCACTGCTTTCTAGGGAATTAAATTTATCCAGAATGACATTTATTCCAGCTTAATGATAATGCTTCTTGGCCTAGCTTCAGCGGACGCCATGTCTTCCCTTTCATATTGTTGGATGGGGAGCCGTAAGGCACTGAGCATTTGCAAGACTCTGATGAGATCTCACCCTTCAAACAGAATGTCAGACTCTTCAACTGTATTTTCAACTGTCTTGTGAGACGAAGACTAATTGGTTTGACCTCATGCTGTCGCATGTTGAGAGACATGAATCTTCAGCACTCTTCCTTGAATTCATTGATTTCATTAAACACTGTCTGCTTGTGTTTGCAAAATGTCGTAATTTCCCAGTGATTTCTTTGAACGGCAGCACATAAACAGATTTTTTGGAACAATGCCATTTCTTAGCTTTGATCTTGTGTGTGAATCTTTATTTCCAACAGGTCTTTTACATTAAGTCCATTGAGCCACGGAAGATATCGACTTTAGGGAAAAGCAACGTGATCGTCACGGGGGCAAACTTTACCCAGGCATCCAAAATTACTATGATCCTGAAAGGAACCAGTACTTGCGAGAAGGATGTGTGAGTTGACATAATAGTCATTTATCCTTGATAATATAGTAAAAAGCTCAACCTTATGCCAGAGGCATATCATTGTGATTACGATCTTCTCAGAGTATTGCCATGTGCCAAAATTGGCCGTTGGTCTGCATATTTGATAAGACATAATTTCAAGGAGAATAATTTAAACACCACATTTGAAGTTAATTGTGAGAGAATCTGTTCCCTCTTACCCCCCAAAACCTCAGAACCCACTAATTTTAGGGCCTTGCCTATTTGAGGTCTTAATCCATATCCATTAATAAAATCAAGTATTTTGGATAACAAACATGATCTTGAAAATGATCCCCTTAGGAAATTAGTTGCATTCTTAGGAATTTGATGGTAAAATAGAACAGCTCTTCCAATGTATCACCCAAAGTTGAAAAAAGAAGCTTCCTGATCTGTTTTATTCGTTATAGCCTTCTCTTCATTGGATTGGTGTCAGGCTACATGAACGAAATGGAACATATGTTAGTAGTTAAAGAAAAAAAGACCAAACTCCCCAACACAGATATCTGGTCAGTGTACCGTTTGAACACCATTATTTCTGGGATTTCTTTTCCCCTAACTCATCCTTTCAGTGAAACTTTGAGAGACAAAAGAATTTTTCAGTGTCTCCCCAACATTCTTGTGCAAATGTTACCCCCAAGAGAAATCATAATAATAATTCAATAGATAATTTGAGTTTTCTGCTTGTTAGCTTTTATAACTTTGAGTTAATTTGAAGTAAAAGACATCCACAATCTCTATGAAGTATAACACCGAGCTCGTTCGCATCGTGGAAATGCATAGGAGCCAACGTGTTGAAGCATGATGTTTTGGTTTTTAACTACTACAACAGATTTGTATGGCATTTTAATCTGCCATACTTATTTACTGAATTTTCTGAATTTTCTGTTTTAATTCATTTGCTGCATATCACTGCCATCCTCTTCCCCCTCCCCGCAGTAAATCTGGGATGTCTGTCATCTTGATGGAGAAAGCTGTTTGTGGGAGGCTCTGCTGTTTACCAGAATTATCAAGCACACATTAACGGCTATATCTATGCGGCATAGGCATTTTTGTGCCGTTGATCCTGGCTAAATACCTTATTGCAAAAATCTTTCATTTTGTGTAGCAAAATCTGTGAAGTTAGACACCTGTGTGTTCACCGAAAGGCAATCATCGCCACTGGAAAATAAGTCGGTGTTCAGAGCATTACCCTATTTTTGACTCTTTATGCTCTCATTTCAATTCCGAATGTGTCTTGAGATACTGCAGTTATTAGATTAAATGACTCTGAGGCCTTTCTGCGTGTAGCATTTCAGTAACCACATCAGAGTGGTGAACCCAAGTTCACGAGGAGTAAACATAATACCCAGTTAATCCTATATGGGAGTTCATGCCATAATCCCGAACTCTTTTACTATGGTATTTTTCAAATGCCTAATTATTCTGAAGGGAAAAAAATACAAGAATAATAGCAGAATGACCCACATGTCCGCCTGTCTCCTTCCAAAATTTGTAAACAAGTCTGGATTTTAATGATCAGCCATTTGACGATGAATTTCCTAGAGCTCTGCTCTGAATATAAAGCTTAGAATGTAAATCCGAGGTAGGGTGAATGCACACTGACTCAGGTGCTTTTTGAATTTGCCTTATTGTTAGGATCTGTTATTACTACCTACAGGATATGTGTGTAAGCGCTAATAATCGTGCACATATGCTCTAGTGTCAATAAAGTCACATGTAGCCTAATTACACCGAGCGTTATTCAGCACAACCCAGTCTTAATGACTTTTTCTTTACAGGGTCATTGTAGACATGATGTACAGAGGAAGTGCAGGTTGCAGAGGGAATATACTAGAAGGCTTTGCTTTTACCCCTGAAGGGTGTGGAGGACAGGCCCCATTGGATGTCAGAAGCACCCAGGATACTTCCAAACAATTTCTTGTCTGCAGCTCCTTGGGAGGCAGCTTGGCTCTGATGCTGATTGAACCCTGAGACCCTGGGGCTCTTGGGATGGGCTCTGGTCATGGGCTCTCTGCTCTCTGAATGGCAGAATCGTCTATCTCTGCCTAGGATGGGGTTCTAACCTGCTCTACTGGAACTTCTCTTTTTTTTAAGCTTTCCATTATGGAAATTTCCAGTCATACCCAAGAGAGAAGAGTACATTGAACTTCTCTGTACCCATCCTCCAGCTTCAAAACTTAGCAACATTTTGCCTGTCTCATTTCATTTTTGGAGGGGAAGGAAGGATGGTGGCTGGGGTTTTTAGAAGCATGTCACAGACCCCATATCCTCTCCCTCACACATAGCTCAGTATATGTCTCCCACAGATAAGGAGAGTGCCATTCTCATGCTCAGCAAAATTAACCAGAATTCCTTAACATAACCTAGGACCACGTCCATGTTCCACTTTCTGTTAGGAGTTCTTAAGGGAAATGGTTACATCTCCTTGCCCCACTTCCATGGGAAATGCAAATAAAAACATAAACATGCACAGAAGAAAGAGGAACCCTGCCCCAGGTGACACCCACAGTGGTCAGCGGCCCCTGATGAACCAGCAGTTGCCTCCAACTGCTGCGATAGTGGGTGGGTTGTTGCAGTTCAAATAAAAGTCATACACGGTCATGTTCAGGAGTCAACTGTGCTAAGCGTCTGAGTCCTTTAAGAGTTGTTTTTCTGCGCTTTTCTAGGATCCAGGTTAGCCACGTGCTAAACGACACCCATATGAAATTCTCTCTACCATCAAGCCGGAAAGAAATGAAGGACGTGTGTATCCAGTTCGATGGCGGGAACTGTACATCTGTGGGACCCTTGTCGTACATCGCTCTGCCACATTGTTCCCTCATATACCCTGCCACCACCTGGATCAGGTGCTTTCTAGATTCATATTTTTCTGTCATTGTGTGTAAAGGGGTCATGATCTCAGGGTTGTGAGAGCGAGCCTCTCCTCGGGCTCCGTGCTGGGCATGGAGCCTGCTGGAGATTCTCTCTCTCCTTCTGTCCCCCTCCCCCTTGCCCCACTCTCTCTTTCTCCCTCTCTCTCAAAAAAAAAAAAAAAAAAAAAAAAAAAAAAAAAAAAAAAGAAAGAAAGAAAAAGAAAAGAAAAGAAAAGAAAGAAAGGGGTCATATGAATAAAGATCACGGATTTCACTCAAATAAAGATAGAAATAGTAGTCCTATGTAAACTCCTCTCACAGAATTCCCCTTAGGATTTATTCCTAGAACACACACACACCTGACCGGAATTTGTCCCCTTCAAAACTGTGAGCGTGTCCTGCTTTCCTCTGAGCTGTGGCTGCCAGGAAGCTCACAGCTAAGTTGTATGTTCATACTGTGGTTTCTCTTCAGATTGTATGTCTTTCACCTTTTAAAATGTTCGTTCCATTGCAGTACCTACACTTAGCCTGCATTTCTGATACAAATACATGACATCTCACTCCTGCCCGTGACCCAAAGCTTCTCTCTTACATCTTTCATTTTATAACCTTTCGAGTAAGCTGTTTTGAATAATTCGAGGAAATATTGGGAGCTATCTAAATGAAAAGCAGTATCTGCATTTCAAAGATCCTCCCTAAGAGAGAGATTGACATTCCAAAATAAACTCTTCCAATATATTAAAAAAAAATTGTCTAGTTGAATTTAAATTCACATTCAGATTTTGAAATATAACCCTAAAGATATTTCCATAGTAAGAGATTTCACCTAACACAGCATGAAGCTGATTTTCAAAGTACTGTCTAGATGAAAATGTAGATGAACCTTTGTTTTTAAAAGAAAAAAGAAAAAAAGAAACAGGAGAAAAACACCTCTAGTCCAGTGTTCCTATTTAAGATTAGGTCAGAGGTGGATGTCAGGGTTGGTTTCTTTTCCTGGCTTGTAGGTAAATGGTCTCTTCCCTTTGTCTTCATATGGTCTTCCCTCTATGACTGTCTGTGTCCTACCCTCCTCTTTTTATAAGGACTCCAGTCATATTACTGGATTAGGGCCCACCCCAATGACCTCATTTAATTTTTAAAGACCCTGTCTCCAAATACAAGGGATGGGGGCTTGGGACTTCCACCGTTCTGCCTCGAACAGTGGTATGAGAAAAAGTGAATTCTCCAAACCAAGCCTCTGGCATTGAACCACCTCCGCTGGGGTCTAAATCCTTCCTACTAATAAACATAAACAGTGACATGGCCCTTCCCACATGCAGTGTGTGTTTCATCTATTAACTCAGTTTATTGTCACAAAGGGAATAGCCCTTTTAGCAGAAGAGGAAACGGAGGCATAGAGCATTACAACGACTTGCCTGGCCTCCCAGGCATTCTGGCCCAGGCTGCTGTGGGCCAAACCACCAGCATTCTGCTTTGCCATCAAATAAGAGGCTTCTTTATTATCTTTTTAATTGAAGTATCATCGACATATGATATTACAAGAGTTTCAGGTGCACAGCATAGTGATTTGATTAGCTTCTTAGTGTCCAGTCACCTGTGCTAATCTGAGCCCAGGACCCTGAGTTTGGCCCGGGCCAGGATGTGGCTCTTAGGCAGCTCAGCCCCAATTTCTAGGAACATCGACAGGCTGGCACGAGGCCAATTCAGCCTTTCCCCCTTGTGACTGAGTCAGGGCCTCATGTCTTCCTTCTGCCCTACACAGATTGGCCTCCTCATGCTCACCTCGAGGTCTTGTCACCCTGGGCCCGGCTGATGCACAGAGCTGACATTCCCAGGCTCCTGTCCCCTGGAATGACCTACATGAATGGGGGGGCGGGGTAGATGAGGGCAGCCAGAGCTGGGGACAGCTGTTTATTTCACATCTAATGACCACTTGGCTTCTGTGCGATTATGTGCTGAGAATATGTGAAATCATTTGGCTTGGTTTTGGAGAGAATGGAGCTGTTATTTATATGGCCTACCAAATGGGAATTTATAGTTTTAATGTCATTTATAATTTTACCTTGTCCAAAATGTTCCCTATCTCCCTAAATAAAGTATAATTGGTAGGTTGGGAGTTTGATTTTGAAAATTGTTAGATTGAAGTATCTTAATATAGATTAAACAGCAATCAAACAAAATTCTGTTTAGTGAAACCTTTTCAGGGTATAGCCAATGATCTTATTATATGTGGCAACGTGACACAGCAAGGCTCCAAATTCTGTAAAAGAATTTGGGCATTTTCCTAGAATTAACGCCGGATCTGACCTGAATTTTTATATTTATGTATCTTAAAGACTATACGTTTGTGGCCAGTATCATTAAAAGAGTTATAGAATTGTCCCACATTTGAAATTAAAATGTATTACTTGGCTCTCAAACGTAACTGAGTTTTATATTAAGTGTGAATAAAGTGATAGCTTTGTTCATAAATGCAAAATGCCTGCCTGTTTACTATGAAACTCCTCTTGTTGCTTTTTTCTTTGCAGTGGTGGTCAAAATATAACCATCGTGGGCAGAAATTTTGACGTAATTGACAACTTAATCATTTCACACGAGTTAAAAGGAAACATAAATGTAAGTCTTCAGCTACCTTGTAATAATAGTAATTTTCAAAGATGATTTTGTTTTCATCACACTACCGTCCCTTGGGGAGTATCTTTTATTTCTGTGCCTTTATAAGCTTTTACCTGTTGGTGGATATACAGCATCTGGGCTCTAAGGGCAGTAATAAGACCTTGTCCTTGTGGTGCAGTATTTCCCATTGTGGCACAGAGGAGAGAGAATGAGCTTGGTATGACAAGGTCTGCCATTGTCGCCATGTGGACTTTGTAGGGAGGCACTATAATGGGACAATGTTTAGGAATAAGTGTGAAAATGCCTGTGAGGGGTGAGCGTGTGATGGCGTTCCCATTGTGTGGACAGAGCTGAGGTTCTGAGGCCAAGTGACCTGCCCGAGTCCCCGAAATCTTGCCATCAACTCCTCCCTTTCCTGCCATTGTCTGATTTGGTCCCTTTCCTTCTGACCTGGCCTCCTCTTACCTGGCATTTTCCCCACATGGGGGTCTGGTTTCCAGCCCTTGTCCACTCGTTAGCACCAACAGGAGGCACAGAAGGGCCTCGTCCCACAAAATGATGCATTTCAGATACAGGTTGGGCCTCTGAGGGCACTCCGACCCTCTTCTCGAATGCTCTCCCCATTCTCTCTTCTCCTTTCTCTCCTTCCTTAACAAGAGATGTGAGAGAAGCAGCCTCTCCGGGCCCCACCTGACCACTTCCTGCCAGAGTGGGCAGGTGCTTCGGACCCATGTGGCTTGGGGCCTAGGCACAGACGGACTTCCTGAGTAATCCTTACAGCCTCGTCATACACACATCCGCCCCCTGACGCAGCCAGAGCCAGTTCCTGGCCTCACCTCCCATCTGGTTCTAGGCCATGTCTTCTCTATGTGAACACACACCAGTTTTTGGTTCTTCACATCGCCAGAAATGCACATGAGAGATCCAGGGTTAGAGAGGTATTCAGGGGGAAGGAGGTGTTGTCTGTCTTAGCCCTTTGTGTCAGATCTTCCCACCTATGGCCTCTTCCTACCCTCTCTTTTCTTTTTCTTTCTTTTTTTTAAGATTTTTTTTTTTTTTTAATTTTAAAGAGAGATTGAGAGAGCACATGGGGGTACAAGGCAGAGGGAGAGGGAGAGAGAGAGTCCAAAGAAGATGCCATTCTAAATGTGGAGCCCAGTGTGGGGCTCAATCCCACAACCCCGAGATCATGACCCAAGCTGAAATCAAGTCAGATACTTGACCAGCTGAGCCACACAGGTGCTCTCCCACCCTCTCTTTTCATCTCCGATAGTAGAAAGTAAAAAACAGGTAAACTCCCACCTGAGATTTTTTTCACAAGTTTTATTGCTCTCTTTTGTTTTTTTGTTTTTGGGTTTTTTGTTTTGTTTTGTTTTGAGATTTTATCTTCAAGCATCCATACCCAACATGGGGCTCAAACTCCCAGCCCCATGGTCAAGTCACACAGCCTGCAGACTGAGCCAGCCAGGAGCCCTTACGGTTGTTCTTCTTCAAGACCATCAACCTCCTCTTTTCCAGGGGCTTTCTGTGTCCATATCTCTGCACCCCTAAAAATGACAGTATTGACATTTTTTGTGAATAAACCTGTAAAACAGGCCACACTTTCTGTATTCTTTCCAGCCTTCATGCATTGCATTTTCATGGGGCCACATTGTCCCTTTTGCTTTTGTTTCCCTGATTTCCTGTTAGGCCTGCAAAACCTTTTCCTCACTTGGGGTCAGTGATTTCCGCTAAGCGCCACAGACATTCCCTGGACGAGGAGGGATGTGGCCAGTGGTGTGCAGGTCACCGCGGCCTCCCGGGGGACGGTCCCCTCCCTGCCTGCATTTCCCAACCCACCTCAAGGACTCACAGGACACACAGACCCTGTAAAGTCTTTGGTGCCAAGCATCCCTCTTTGTCTCGGCTCCTTCTGTCTGCGCCCCTTTCTCCGTTGTATGCCCCCAGGAGCAATTGCTAAGAGCATTTACAGGGACAGCAGCTAGCATCTGTGGAGTGCTGACTGTGTGCCTGGCATGATTTCAAGCATTTCTGCACATGTAATCCCATGTAATTTCACTCCCGTTTAGTTGAATGAGCCCTCATCACATTTAATTTGATTTTGGGTTCATTCAGCCCTGTAAAGGGAGGGTAGTATCAGTTTCCCCATTTTGCAGATGAGAAATTAGAAGCAGAGAAGTTCAGTTGCCCGGGTCATCTTGCTCCTCCTATGCAGGGTTGGGGCTCAGGAACGAAGTTGATTTTTGTTGCTTTTTGAATTGTTTTTTTTGTTTGTTTTTATTTGTTTTTAAAGGTTTTATTTATTTATTTGACAGAGACCGTGAGAGAGAGAACACAAGCAGGGGGAGTGGGAGAGGGAGAAGCAGGCTTCCCGTCAAGCAGGGAGCCCAGGGCTTGAGCCCAGGACCTTGGGATCATGACCTGAGGCAAAGGCAGCTGCTTAACGACTGAGCCACCCAGGTGCCCAGGAATGAAGCTGTTAAAAATGCTCTTTTCTCCTCCCTCAGGTCTCTGAATATTGTGTGACAAATTCCTGCAGGTTTTTAGCCCCCAGTTTAAAGAGTTCAAAAGCGCGTACGAACGTCACCGTGAAGCTGAGAGTCCAGGACACCTTCTTGGACTGCGGAAGCCTGCAGTATCTTGAGGACCCTAGGTTCACGGGGTGTCGGGTCGAACCCGAGGGGGACACAGAGCTGGAAGTGAAAATTCAAGTATGTTTCTCACTTCCTTTGGGTGGGACGCGCCCCCCACCTCTACGGGCAAGGTATGCTTGGGTCTGTGGGTTCCCTTGGGTGCCCTGATTTCTTCTTCTCCTCTTTGTTCTTCACAGAAAGAAAATGACGAGTTCAACATCTCCAAGACAGACATTGAAATCACCCTCTTCCACGGGGAAAACGAGCAATTAAATTGCAGTTTTGAAAACATTACGAGAAATCAAGATCTCACCATCATCCTTTGCAAAATCAAAGGCATCAGTAATGCAAACAGCATCGACACCTCATCCAAGAAAGTTCGTGTAAGTCACCTGACGGTCCTACCTATTGATTATACCTTATTTGAGACACTTGCTTGGCGACACGGGAGCCAGAATGGCATCTGTCACAGATCTCTAGCTCTTAGCTTTAAAAAGCAGATAAGCAAAGCTGCTATTGCAGGCACACTCACAATTCTTCCAAAATAACTGGCGGAACCCATCCATATGCCTATTTGAATGTCAAAGCATTGAACGCACCATTGTCTATAATGCTAACGAGCCTTGATAGCTTTTGTTCTAGCCATACATTTAGACAGTAGCACCTGCAAGTGGAATCTCCAGATCACGGATGAACAAGCCGTCGTTCTTTTGCCAAATGTAAGGATGACATGTCTTAGCGGAAACCCAGAACACTCAGAGTAGCATTCGATTCTGATGGAGACCAGATGATCTCCAGGCCGTGGGCTGCTTCCTCCATCATGGAGTCAGGCTTGCCACAGTTCTCCTCCTGACATGTTTTGAGGGGCCCATCACGGGTAAATTTATGTCCCACAATGAAGATGGGAGACCTTTGGAACAGAAACCTATTAGAAGTCTTTCTTTATGGTGTTCATGCCATATGAGGCTCTCCACAGTCTATACCCCCCAAAATGCTTTATGATCTGTAGTCATAAATATTGAATAAAGGTCAAGAAAAAAGAGCATCAGACTACAGCACCCACACCCACCCACCCACCCACACAAAATATGTGCTCATGTCCCAGCTGTGCCAGCTAATAGTTGCATGGCTTTAGGTAAGTCACTTGGCTTAGCTGAGCCTCCCATGGTCCATCTGTGTGGTAAAGAGGATAACCAATAATCAGTATGACAATCAATAATCAATATGATCAGCAGTAATGACAGCTGAACTCAAAAGCGCCCCCACAGGTCACACTGGCTGAGGAGAGCAACGCTAGCTATCTCTATTCATAAAATGGTCTCTGAGTGCCTCTTCTGTGATGAGAACACAGGGGAGAAGAAAACAGACCCCCCAAGTTCTGCCTTTGTGGGGATTACCTAAGGAGACGTGGAGCAAAGAATGTATATGAAAAATGTATGAGGTGGTGGTGATCGCCACGGAGAAGCATGAAGCAGGGGCAGGCGGTGCTGCAGACAAGAGACCTTGCAGCCAAGGTCTCCCTGGGAAGACGGCATTTGAGTAAGGATCTCCAGGAGGAGAGGGAATGAGCCAGGGCCTCTCTAGGGTAGAGAGTTCTAGACCTGCAGGTTGCAAAGGTCTTGAGGCAGGAGCCTGTCTGGTGCGTTTGAGGAGTAACGAGGAGGCCAGTGTGGCTAGGGCAGAGGGAGAAGGGGGAGTATTCAAGGAGGCTGGAGAAGTTACCAAGGGAGTAGGGAGAGGTAACAGATCATTAGGAACGTGTGGGCCGGGGCACCTGAGTGGCTCAGTTGTTTAAACACCTGCCTTCAGCTCAGGTCATGATCCCAGGGTCCTCAGGTTGAGTCCTGCATTGGGCTCCCTGCTCAGTGGGGAGTCTGCTTCTCCCACTACCCCTTCTCCCTGCTTGTGATCTCTGTCTCTCTCAAATAAATAAATAACATCTTGGTGGGGGGGGGGGAGTTCAAAAACAAAAAACAAAAAATGTGCGAGCCATTGTGAGGGCTTGGCTTTGAGCTTTGGGAAGCCACTAGGGAGTTTGGGGCAGGACTGCCTTGAGCCCACTCACTCAAATGATGCATTTAGTCTTCAAGAGTCACTATCCACATCCCACTTTAGAGGTAAGGAAGGTAAGGATAAGGTAAGGCTGTGTTAAACCCCTAGGGCAAAGAGGACTCAATTCTAAAATCTCCAGGTGCTGTCCAGTGCTCCTCAACTGACATATCTGGAAACTGAGGCACAGTGAATGTTCTCGATGTGCTCAAGTTCACATAGCCAACCCATCTGAGGTGGGACTTGAATTCATATATCCCACCTAGCTTGTCACCTTTTTGTATCTTGGGGGAAACGATCTGGAGGAAAAAGTGTGTCCATAAATATGGTGCCGAACTCAATGAGTCTAATGACATTCTGTCCCATTAGGTCAAACTGGGAAACTTGGAGCTCTACGTTGAGCAGGAAACAGTTCCTACCACTTGGTATTTTCTGATTGTCCTTCCTGTCTTGCTAGTGATTGTCATCTTTGGTAAGTGCCCTGTTCGATTTTGTCAGAGAAATGATTCCCTGGGGCCTCTCGTCAGACCCGCAGACTCTCAGCTTTCAGGGACTGTCTGCCTCAATTAAGTACTAATGGGTGAAAACCCAAATCACAACTTTGGGAAAGGAATCACAGGTACACGTTGAGGGCTTTCTAAGCATTCTTTAGAATGCCTCATCAGTACAAAGCTGGATTACAAAGGTGGCATCTTGGTGTGTGAGAAACATAGTCCACTTTTCTTCCCCAATTCTGTGAATCATGATGACAGATGTCCCATTTACATTATTCCTTCAGAATTCCACTGGCATTTTGGACTTTCAGGATCTGGTCATCTCCTCCTGCCTTCTCACCTCACCAAACACCACCCCCTGCTCCCACCCCAGCTCTGCTTTTCCTGGCAGAACTATCTTTTAGAAGCGTGATCTGTACCATCTATTAAAATGTCGCAAGGCTCATCCGAGCACAGCAATCTTAGGGTTGTTGCTTGCTGGCTGAATCTGGCCCACCAATCTGTTTTGTTTGGCCCACACAGCATTTTTTTAACTATGAAGTAGCTGTTAGCATTTTAAAATTAGGTGAGTCACCTATGTTGTATACCTGAGACCAATGTAACATTTGTGTCCACTGTACTTCAACTAAAAGAAAATTTAAGTTGAGTCACATTTTTAAAAATATCTCTAGAAAATTTGAAAGATCTGGCTCATTGGATATCCACTTTCCCATAGCATCAGTTTCCGGGAGCTGAATAGCAGTGGCACCGTGAGGGAGGGCATGTGGTCACTGGGGTTTTGCCACAGTCCCCACCACTCCCTGTTGTCTCCACCTGGGCCACGTGACTCACCTGCATACCAGACCCCTGTAACAATTTAGTGTGTGACCTGGTTCTGAGCTGCTTTTCATCCAAAGTCTGTTTCTCCTTGTCCATCTCAGAAATAGAACCCCTCTCCACCAACTGAGAGAGCACTTCCCATCTGTTGATTTCACACAGGTGTTGCCTTTCTAGCACTTTCTGTTAATAGTTGCTACTGTTTCCTTCCATGCACTCCTTCATTCATCCATCCCCACACCCACTTACCTTGCATCTGCCGAACACATGTGTTATTGGTAACAGTGCAAGCCTCCGGAGCTAGAGAGCATGAGGGAAGGCCCGGCCCTTTCTCCCAGTGGGTTATCAGTCCAGAGAGGATAAGATTTCTGTATGTGTTTAACTGGCCCGATGGAATGAATTCATTTGCAGAGGCCCTATTTTGGCTTGTGGATGGTCGTTTCAGGTACTGTCTTGTGGCTTCTTCTCACGTTGTCCACCCCTGTTCTGTAGCTGGAATCCAGAATTGGGCTTGATATTTTAATAAAGTCCTGGCTGGCACTGCCTTCAAGTAAGAAGATTACTTATAAATTCTAAACGCTGAGCTCTATTTTGAGAATCCGCCAGTGGCAAGCAGCTGTAGACAGCAGTCTCCCCATAAAGTCCTCTCCGCTTTGTGACTTCCTAGCAGCCTCTGATCTCTTCCTGTGCCGTGTGTGACTCAGAGCTCCTGTCCCCTCACTGTGTCGTAGATGTTGTTTGTGCTCTTTACAGTGAGGTGGGCTCACTTTGACCCATAGCTTTGGCTCCACTGGTAGTAGCAGAGCCCTTTAAATCATCCCCTTCTTGCCATGATTCTAGGCCATGATGGGTGACCAGCAGCTTGAGCAGGTGTAAAGTGTACAAGTATTTTAGCCCATCAGTCACGTCGTTAGTGAAAACACAAAGCATCCTGGCCAAGGCCTGCCGCCTTCTGAACATCCCCACTGTGGCTTCCCCAGTTGTCAGCCAACAAAAACCCACTGCTGGGTGGGTGCCGCAGCCTCACTGCCTTTCCCTGTCCTGAGCCCATGTAGCCTGAAGTGTGGCCTGAAGAACGCTGACCCCAAGTCATGCTCCTGGAGGAAGAGGTTCCGTGGTCACATAAGTTTGGAAATCACTGTGCGCCCCATCCTTTTTTGAAGATGCACGGTGCATGTTACGGTGAAGACTGTTGACTTTGTGAAATGGTCCAGTGAAGAACCGGACTGAGTTTTGCTTCCTCCAGGATCCTTCATATCTACAGGTCCTTCGATCATGCAGTTGCTATTAAAGGAGGGAAACCTTTCCAGAATAATAACGTAGTTGACCGTTGTTGAATATTCTTTTTAAAAAACAACTTCTGAATGCTTTCTGTGAGTTACTTCTTGCATTCGTCTCAACATCACAGTGAGGTGTGAGCCCTTTGACCAATAAAGCAGCCAGGCACAGAGATGCTAAGGAACTTACCCCGGGGTCACACAGCTCGTAATTGGCAGAGTGGGGATGTGAACCGAGAGTGTTCAGGGCACTGTCTCAACAGCACAGTTAGAAGCAAGACAAAGTGGGGAAGAAGCCATGTCCCAGATGCCAGAGCTCATTGTGGACTGCTCCCCATGTCAGCCGACTTGATCTACGCAAGTTTGCTTATGGAGCTCGCCATGGATCTGCGATTTCCTTCTGCAATTGTGGCTCGCCTTTATTTCTCCAGGGATGTTTAGAAACATTGAAAAAAAGAATGGAACAATATCAGCAGCCCGTGGCTGCAGGGAAAACGTGGCTTATTTCATTACTTTTCAGCCAGCTGGGATCTTTGGTTACAAGCGAGGTTATTTGATTTAGTTCTTACTTTTAAGGTGGGTGGTTTTCTGTTTCCCTGTTGCGTTTCAGCATCTTCCTCTTTAGAGTGACCCCTCACTGGGACTTTTTCCCTTTATAAATTCCACCTCTTAAATGCTGTTCTTTTCTCTCTTCCTCTGTCTCTGTCTCTCTCTCTCTCTGTAAAAGAAACGTCAAGGTTGGCTTCGTTTTCCTTTTTGTTTTTGAAGTTAACGTGTCAATCTGATGCTAGATTTCTGTCTCCTCAGCGGCCGTGGGGGTAACCAGGCACAAATCGAAGGAGCTGAGCCGCAAACAGAGCCAACAGCTGGAGCTCCTGGAGAGTGAGCTCCGGAAAGAGATACGTGATGGTAGGCTCCAAAATTTTATTTGCGGAAAAACGAGCTTTTTTTTTTTTTTTTGCTTTTTTTTAAACAATCTTCTCACCACTACCACGCCCCGCCCCGTTAAATGGAGCTGGCCAGAGTAACAAGAACTGTTTGTATAATAGAAGACATCTGAGCAGTGGGGTCTAGGCCTGGCTCTGTGTTTATTTCAGCTCTGCTCTGCAGCCAACCAAGTAATTATCTATTGTTTCTTCTTTAATGAAAACCAAGGTCATCCTCCGTGTTAGACAAAACAGCAGAAGATCTTATCCATTGTTTGTTGAGTTAAAATATTGCTCTTGGGATTCTGTTTTGCAGGCTTTGCTGAGCTGCAGATGGATAAATTGGATGTGGTTGATAGTTTTGGAACCGTTCCCTTCCTTGACTACAAACATTTTGCTCTGAGAACTTTCTTCCCCGAGGTAAAAGAGCATTGATCATATTCCTTAAGGTTGAGTCTTGAATAATAATGAAGGAGCTTGTTGCTCTCATCAAAAAACGGGTGTTTTCTTCGAAGGCAGCTATAGATAATGTGCTTGGTACGAAATAAGGGCTTCAGTTTGAGCAGAGCAGGGAGAAGGATAATTATTAATTGGATTGATTAGGGCATAAAGCAGTGATGGGTCACTGATGATTATTCTTTGTCCAGTAACAAAAACCTAGGAGGGACGGAAGTTCAGAGTGATGATTTTTGTTTTATTTTACTACCTGTTTAGAGCTGAATTTGTAGCTGGGAAGCGAGCTAGTTTATTTAAAAATCAATAAATTGTGGGCTGGCCAATTTGTTATGTTTATCTGCATGACTTCCATTGCAGCTACTAGATTTTTCACTATTACTTCTCAATTGGAAATGAAAAGTATTGTGGGCCAGGAGGGAGGGAGGGAGAATTTGAGTTGATAGCAGCCATTTTTAGCAATGTCGAGTTTTTCATGGTTCTCTCCAACATTTGTTCTCTGCTGATCAGTCCATATCATCCTCATTTTGTAGAAATAGATGCACGAAATGATTGATGAATGCATCCTGGGACCCCGAGGAGCAGTCTCCTTTAACCCTTTGGGTTTTCATCTTGCTCTGTTCTGACGCCTCCATCTTGTCTCCTATTCACTCAGCCTTCGTCCTTTACACTCCCAAGTCTTGAGCAAAGTACACTCATCTGCCCATCCTCACCTTCACATCCTGATTGCCCACCCCCCACTCCACTCACTGGTGACCACAGAGGGGCCCAAACTCTGGAACATCAACACAGACGATCATATTTCAATCTAGACTTCTGAGCAAAGCCAGGTCAAAACAGAGCTGTATCACCTTACCTGAAGCTTCTCAGCTACATTTGGCCCAAAGCCTAGGGTTCAGAAACTCAGACACATGCAGTAAGCAATTTCCAGCTTCTCTATATTTCTAGAAGCAGATACCATGATATGTGATGCTGTGTCTGGAGGTTGGGATACCTCCATAAAACATCCACCATATAAAACACCCACAAAATATATATATATATTTTGGGGGGGATGGGGGGGGCCCAGGCCTTCCTATTGTAAATCAAGAAGACTATAAATAAGACTTCAGTTTTTTGTGCTTGTAAATACACTTTTTTAAGCTTCTCCTCTCAGAGTGTCAGGCACCAAGGCTTGTATTTGCCCCCTCACCCACCCATTTCCACGGCAGAACACCACCGAGGAAGAAAGGTCAATTCCCTGAATCAGGATGACTATGTGGGACATCATGAGTCCTATTTCCCAGCTATCTGAGATCCCCATTAAGAATTTAATAGCAATAAAACAACAGCGATTTCTACCATCCACACGAGGCTTGTGTGGGCTTTTACAGTTAATGATTGCCCTTGAGTGCTGAAGAGAGTCATCTGTGGCCTGAAAAAGAAATTGTCCTATCTTCTAAATTCAGTAATCAAGAGCGAGATAAGTGATGAATGCAAAAGATGCTATTGCAAGTTGAGTGTTTTGAGGGAAAAAGAAAATCCCGGGAAGAAGGCTGTATTATTTTAGAAGAGAGATACAGTTGACCCTAGAACAACACAGATTTGAACTGCACAGGTGCACTTACACATGGATTTTTTTTTTCAATCAAATAGTGCAGTCCTATAAACATATATCCTCTTCCCTGTGATTTTCTTAGTAACATTTTCTTTTCTCTAGCTTACTCTATGGTAAGAATACAGTATATAATACAGAAAACATACAAAATGTGTATTCATCGGTAAGGCTTCCGGTCAGCAGCAGGCAATGTATTAGTAGTTAAGTTTTGGGGGAAAGTTACACGCCAATTTTCGACTACCCAGAGGGTCGGTGTTCCTCCCCCCACCCCACATTGATCAAGGGTCATCTGTAGTTGCAGGAAGCCAAACAGACTTAACTCAGGGTTCTGTGTAATCTCGAAGAGCAACTGGGAAAGCTAGGAAGACTGAAGTCAGGAGGAGTCAGTAAAGGAGAAGACCAGGAAAAATGGGCATCACTATCAGAACCCTAGCAAGATCTGAGTTAAAATGGACTTTATAATGAAAGATCTAGAGGATGGAGGAACATAGTCTGTGATGTCATAGATCAGGAGCCCCATCCTCTAGGCCTGGGGGTCAGCTGGTAGACAGAGAACTTGAGCAGTCAGCACCTACTGGACACCAGTAGACAGAACCAGAGGAAATGGTAGGTTTGCAGAGGCCGACATATGACCCATTCTGGCTCTGTGCCGGTTTTTGGCTCTCCACAGCCTTCCTTTTCATTGTATTGACTACTTTGTTTTGCTGAGAATAGGAGCAGAAATAAGGGTGAGCAGTGCATCCCATCTCCTAGAAGAGGGAAATTTAAATGAAAGGAGGAAGGCGCTTTAGAACACAGGGGGCTGTGGTGGCATTTCCCTATTTAAGGTCAGGAAAGGATCTGTTTAAACTGTCGTCCATATCAAGCTGGTTCAGCAGAAAAATGTTAGGACCTAGAAAATGCAAACCCAAGGTATGAGTTCTCTGCATATTACTAAGGGAGAGTATGACCAAAATAGTTTAAGGTCTTCTGCTTAGGCTAACAAATTTGAAACTATAAAGCAAAAATTCTCTGCAGAAGAAATTTACTTTAATGAGGTATAAAAATAGACTAAAGTTTCAAATATTACCCCCAAAAAAGGGGAAGAGAAAAACCTGAATGTTCATGTTTTTATTTTCATTCTGTTGACTCATTTTTACTCAGCATGCTTTTAAAATTTAATCCTTTAATTCCAAGAAGACTTATGATACATTAAAAAGGGAAACTCAAATTGAAAAGTTTATACCCAGAAGCAACATAGCATAGCACATAAAAATAATTGTGGAAACCAGCAGGACAATAACACTGTGATCTAGCTTGCCATAAATTAGTGATAAAAGCAATAAACTTGGCTGAGATAGAACTTACTGTGCGCGCATTCATTTTATTTTCACACCAAGTCTAGGAGATGGGAGTTAGGAGTGTCCCCACTTTGCAGATGAGCAAAGTCAGGCACAGAGAGGTTATATAACTTGTCCAAAGTCATGTGACCAGTAGGTGCTAAAACCAAGACTGAAACCCAAGTAATCTAGCTCCAGATTTCTAACTTTTAACTGCCCCGTTCACCCCATCTCCATGGCACAGTCTCTTGAGACAGTGGATACTACAAAACTAAGACTTATAGAAACTTAGGGACACAACTCAGTATTTACCCCAAGGAGGCAAACTGCTTCAGGAGTGGTCTGCACATTTGCATAATCTTCTTTACCACTTCTTTCACTTTTGAGTCTGTTCTTTGAAAGTGGGAGATGCCTTCCTCTACCAAAACTGGAAACGATGCAATGATAACGATGCTTCTTAGAGGCTTTCAGAACTCACCGGGGCTTCTTGAGAGCTGAATAATTATTTATTATGTATTAGAGGATATAAAATGAACATAAGCCTGGGGCTCTTCAGATTAGCAAACAGAGTCTCCGCTTTATTAAAATGGACTTGGGTATTGTAACAAAAATACACTATTCATTTCCTTTGGATGTTATGAATAATAAAAGTGTCTCCTTCCTCTCAGTCAGGTGGCTTCACACACATCTTCACTGAAGATATGCATGTAAGTCTATAAGTTTTCATTTTTAGCCCATGACTGCCTGACTTTCATAGTGTTCTCACCGTCATCATCATCTCTACTATTGAATTTTTGTGAGCTTTTTGGAATCATGGATTCAGTATTAAATAATTCATTGTCTTGGAAAACCCATTGTGGATCTACCTTCTAACTTTAAGTTTTTAACATTATATTATTATATTATTTTATATCCTATCATATCACATCATATCATATCATATCATATTCATTTATTTTTTCCAGAACAGAGATGCCACTGACAAGAATGAAAGTCTCACAGCTTTGGATGCCCTGATTTGTAATAAAAGTTTCCTTGTGACTGTCATCCACACCCTTGAGAAGCAGAAGAACTTTTCAGTGAAGGACAGGTATTAGTCAATTTATTTACATTTTGAAAGTCATTAAATAGAGAAAATAAAAACGTGAGCTCCTTATTTTATTTTCAGACCACAACCTGAACTTGGTGTCCACATGCCTTGAAAACATGGATTTATCTAGAGGCTGTCTAATCGGGGTCATGAAGCCATGATAGCTCCATTGTAGGTCACATGACCCCAACACAATTTCTGTTTTGAAGACACACACACACACACACACACACACACACACACACACACACTCCTCCTCTTCCCCCACAAAGAAAGCCCTCAAAAACCCCAACACCAAGAAAAAACATGAGTCCTGACTCAAAAAAGCAGAAGTATTATTTTCTGTCTTTAAAACACCTAAAAATTTGGGAAAGATATTCACTTCTTGTTTACCACTCTGGCTTAAGTTTAAGAGCACTAAACACATAAAATGTGCTTGGGTTAACACCGGTGCATGGTTTTTATGGATTAAGGACAAAGGTGGTTGACCTAAGACATTAAAAAGAACCCAGGTGCCCATAGGACAGCACCCCACTGCCCCTCAGCTTCCATGGAGATTCCCATCAGCATCAACCTAGTCATGGCTGATAGTTAACCTCATTAACCAAGGCTCTTTGTTTATGTGGTTATTTGTCATCTATATATCTGGTTTTTTTCTTCTCTCTCCATTTTATTGAGATGGAATTGGCATACAGCACTGTGTAAGTTTAAGGTGTATGACACAATGATCTTCCTTGCACCTGTTGCAAAATAATGACCATAACAAGTTCAGTCAGCAGCCATCATCTCATACAGATACAGGAAAAAGAGGAAAAAATCAACTTTTGGGATTTATTCTTAGAACTTTCAAATGATACAGCAGTGTTAACTGTAGTCACCGTGTTGTATGTTATGTCCGTAGCATCTACTTATGTTGTAGCTGGAAGTTTCTGTGTTTTGTCCACCTTCCTCCAATTCCCCCTCCATTCTCCACTTCTGATAACCCCAAATCTGATCTCTTTTTCCATGAGCTTGGTTATTTTTCTTCTTTTTTTAGATTCCACATATAAGCGAGATCATACAGTATTTGTCTTTCTCTGACATTTTCATTTAGCATAAGGCCCACAATCCATCCACAATCCATCCGTGTTGTCACAAATGACAAGATTTCATTCTCTTGTATGGCTGAACAGCATTCTGGGGTACGTGTGTGGGGGGTGTGTATACACATGTACCACACTTTCTTTATCCATTCATCTGCTAACGGACAGTGGGTTGTCTCGATGTCTTGAGTATTGTAACCGAGGCTCTGTTTTTAAATAGGTGTCTGTTTGCCTCCTTCTTGACCATTGCACTGCAAACCAAGCTGGTCTATCTGACCAGCATCCTGGAGGTGCTGACCAGGGATTTGATGGAACAGTCCAGTAACATGCAGCCGAAACTCATGCTAAGACGCACAGAGTCTGTGGTCGAGAAACTCCTCACAAACTGGATGTCCGTCTGCCTTTCCGGTTTTCTGCGGGTAAGTGTCACCTCCCGCGTCAGGGTCAGAGGTAAGACAATAGGTGGTTATTTTTAACAGATGCTGATGTCTTTGCCAGGATAAGTCCTGAGCACTCCGTGGTGTCAGCATTTAATCTCTTGTAGACACGGTCCTTCCGAGGAGCACATGGAGGGGAAAATAAAATTGTTTTTGCTGGAACTGGCCTATGGAAATGCAGTTCATTTAGATCTTTTTTTTTCCTCTTTTAAATAATCTTACTGTGGTTAAATAAAAACAACATGAAACCTATCCTCTTACTTGATTTTTAAGGGGTGCCCCACAGTGTAGGCACGACATTGTACGATCAACTTCTAGAACATACTTATCTTGCATAACTGAGATTTTATACCACTGACTTTTGAGCCCACCCTCACATCAGTAATTGACAACCAGAAACCAGAAAATGTCCTGGGTGGAGGAGATATTTCAAATATTAAGGGAACCCATTGCGTGCAGGGCCTCTGAAACATCTTGGAAATACCCATGTACCTCCTCATACTGGAAGCTGATTACGCTCAGTTCTAACTAGTCATCCCACATTATTCCATCTGTTTAGCAAGTCCCCAAAGAGCCGCCTGCCCCTCGAGTTTGCTTTGTTGGAATTACTGTCTGAATGTGGTCGGAGTCTGATCGAATCTTAAAATCATTTTGAACGCCAACTTGGCGCAGACTCCAGCGGGCAAGGACATGGCTCCTGGAGCCTACTGCCTGGTCCGCACCTGGACCCCGTCCCCCGCTAGAGGAGGCTTCTGCACCTCTCTGAGCCTTGGGTTTATAGCCTGGAGCCCTATCTTAAGACTGCTCTGAAGCCCAGATGAGAGAATGGGTGCAGTGGCTTAGCACCAAGAAAGCACTCCGTAAATGTTGACCATTACTGGTGTAAAATATTAATAGGACAAGAGGAGTATCCCGTTGAACCCGATCATCGTGATTCAGCCCCTCCGAGGCCCCTGGTACAGAAGCTTCTTATCCTTCTTTAATTTCACCAGCCATCCAGATTCCAGCAAAACTGCATAATTGTGTATTTGTAGCCAGTTCCAAAATCTAATTAAACTTTGAATAAGATACACTGCTATGCCACAGGTTTTAACAGCGCTACTTAAGTTTGGATCCAAAAGCAGCACTTTAAATAGACTGTGCTTAGTTTAATGTTTAATGCAATCTTACAAGTAGATGCACAACATTTTTTTTTTTTTTACCAACGCCATCCTCTCCCAAGGCACTACCCATTTATTAAGATTAATGAAATCTGCCTTCTTTTCTGTTTACTTGGTATAAATCATCATATGCTTTGGGGAGGTGTTGAGCAGTTATTTCTGGGACAAATATTTTCATATTTTCGCTTCCCACCATCCTCGCTTCAGCCACAACTGCATCGAAAGAGAGCGGGCAAGACCCACACCCAGTGCTGGGTCTTGGTCTTCAAAGTCAGATTCCTGCCCCACCACCAGCACCAATGAATCAGAAGCCCTTGGTGGGGGCGCCTGGGTGGCTCAGTGGGTTAAAGCCTCTGCCTTCGGCTCAGGTCATGATCCCAGGGTCCTGGGATCGAGCCCCCACATTGGGCTCTCTGCTCAGCGGGGAGCCTGCTTCCCTCTCTCTCTCTGCCTGCCTCTCTGCCTGCTTGTGATCTCTGTCTGTCAAATAAATAAATAAAATCTTAAAAAAAAAAAAAAAAAGCCCTTGGTGGGGTGGAGGGGGCAGAAACCGATGTTTGCCAAGCTCCTTGGGATAATTGCACATGCCTTGCATTTGAGAATCCTGGGGTGGTACAAAGAGCACTGGACTGGGAGTCTTGGTTAGAAACAGCAGGTTCGGGCTCTAAACTCATCTCAGCCCCAGATGGCTGTGCGTCTCTGGGAATGGCACCTTTTCTCCAGACAAATGTTTTCTATCCACAGAGTGAAGGGCCTCGTCACTGGTTTTAAATTTCTTTCTAGCCCTTTCTTGTGATCTCGCACTTGGAGACTTGCTCTTGCTGCCCTTGGGCCTACAAGGGGTAAGATGGTCCAAAATTCCGGGCCCTAAGCCCAAACGGCTCCCTCGAGCCGAGGATTCAGGGTCCTGATCCTGCAGTCTGGTTCAGGAGGATCCTGAGCACTCGAGACATGAAGGGCAGCACTCTTAACCAGGAGGAAGTGACTTTGAGCCGCCCAGTGGTGCTTTCAATTTCGGTGGAAAAATTCCCTCTGGCGCAGGGTGGTCTGACTTCCCACAACCGGTGCCTGAGGGGATGTGGGACTCCGACAGCCTTGGTCCCTGTGCCCTGTCCCCACAGACATCTGCCTGGATGCCCCTAGCAGGTGACCCCCAGGTGCCCGCCTCCTCTGAGCTTCCAGGGCTCTGCGAGTGCTGTGGTAATGCCAGCTGCCGTTTGTTGAATGTGCCAGACGTCATGCTAGGAGTTTTGCTTACTTTTTCGCACTGAAGCCTCTCATTTAATCCTGTGAGGGAAGGATGGTTGTGGCCACTTTGCACGGGGCGGGGGGGGGGGATTTGGAGCACGCGGAATAGAGGTGACTTTCCCCAGATCCCACAGCTGGAGAGGGACGGCACCAGGGTTTGAGAGCGTTTAGCTACCACTTCCCTAGGGAGGTGGGTACCTTCTTAGAGGCTTAGGGAGGATTTAGGGCTGGAAGGAGATCACAGGTGTGAAAGTCTCCGGCTCAGCCAGGTCCGGAGTCTGGTCTCACAAAGGAAAGGAAGGTGAAGGGGGTCGAGCTTCGTTCCCATCCAGATGGGGTGGGGCGGGTGGGGCTCGGCCAGGTGCGCTTGGCTACAGTGGGCCACCTGAGCAGCTGTGTGTTCCCTGCTCTGATAAGACACCTAAGGCCCCAGCAGGTAGGACTAACTGAGGACTAGTGTTTAATAGTGACAAAAAACCTCATGGTTTTCAAAGCCCTCTGGGAAGGTGTTCAAACCACAGAAGCTCGGGCCTCTTTTCTGACATTCTGGGTCTGGGGGTCTAATGTAGGGCCCAGGCATCTGAATTTTTTATGAGAGCCCCCGGGTAGTTCTGCTAATGATTACCCAGGGTTGGAACCATGAGTAGGGTAACAGTATAAGACCAAATATCACTTCTCTCAGGCTGGTGGCTTTCTGGAGAATTCTGGGGAACTCCTGACTGCAGAGACTCCGAGTCTGTAGCTACCCCTCCACACAGGCCCATAGAGCCCACCTGGTCCCCAGCTGCACCCTCGGTGGCCGAACTGGCCCACGAGGCTCACAAGGACACCCACCCCTGTCTCTGATGTGTGCTGGAGGAAAAAGGAGAAGTAGAAGTTCTAGGTTTGCAGTCAGGACATTACCCCAGAGGGCAGAGGGAAAGAGAAGAGAGCAATGTGGTTGTGAACCACTAAATAAAGGAAGTGTCCCGTAAGAACTGAAATGTCAGGTGCTAGTCCCAACCCTCTCCCCATCTGGGAAATTTTCGAACATTCCACCTCTGTCCTACACTAAGGAAGAGACTCAAGGATATGTCAGCAGGGAAGAGAAAAGGGATAAAAATCCCACGTCAGCTGTGGGATCTGGGGAAAATCACATCTATTCCGTGTGCCCCAACACACCCCTGTGCAAAATGGTCATAACAGTACTCCCCTCACAGGATTAAGTGAGAAGATTCAGTGAGGAAAGATCACGGGAAAAGTGATGGGAAGCCAGTGGGGAATGGGGTGGCAGAAGGGGGTTGAAGGAAGCCCTGGAACTGGGGAGGACATGTGTCCTTGTAGGGACGCAGGGTGGGATGCCAGGAGTCTTGCAAGAGGTCTCCATTGACTTGTTCAAGGCAGAGCAGGGGAGAGAGCTGACGGAGCCCTCCTTTGAAAGCCAGACGGCGAAGCTTGACTGGAAACAGTGCTTCGAGCCTCAGTCGTCTGGCTGCCTTCTTCATCACTAAGGGTTTGACTGCCAGGTTCTGGCCTGAGCTCTTCCTCTTCCATGTGCTTGGTTAATGCCCGCTGATGGCAGACACTGATTATTTGGTGAGCGTGCTACTGCCGATGGAGGGCTGCATGCTCTGGGAGGTGTCCGTGGAAGCAGAACACACAAGCCTCCCGCATGAGCTGCTCAGAGTGTGAGCAAGCGAGGGCGGCTATAAGGTCAGAGGCATCTCAGTCAGCATAAGAGGGCAAGCCCTGGTCGAGGAGTAAGTGCCCACAGCAGATGTTTGCAGACAGATGCCATCGGGATGAGCCAAACCCCAGGGAAAGCCTTCGAGCCATGGACTTGGCTCTGGTCCAGGAAGGGAGTTCAAGAGCATTAGTAGCCACCTACCAGCCAAGGTGCTCAGGGGTGTCTGTGCACCCACAGCTCTGCAAACCACAGCGAGCTGTCCGGGATGGCCGCAAGTTGTGATAACTAAAGGCCGCTTCCTTCACTAGAACCTCTTACCACCAAAAAGCCTCCTCCCTGGCCAATGTACAAAATGTTCTGACATTTATTCTGGTTACCGAGGCTAATTGTTGTGTATTTTTCTTTAAATGCCATTTATTTTTGGTTTGCTCAAAAAGGCAATTAAATAGGGATGTAAGCAAAGGTTAACTCTCCGCCTCTACTCCAGGCATTAGCCCGCTGATGAGCATCAGTCTGACATCCAGAAGCTTCAACATCAAAGAAGCACCTGCTGAAGACTTGGTGTTGCTCTTGACTGGGACTCTGTGCGTGTGTGTGCATGTGCGTGTCTGGGCGCGCGTGCAGCGGGGCGAGGACGCGTCGCCTGAGTTTTGCGCCCAATCCTGAGTGGAGCGATGTGTGTTTTCTTGGGAGTCTCATGTTGACTGTTAGAAAACACTGCCTCCTGTCTCCTGTCGCACTGCCATAAACTGAAACTTTAACTCTTTGGAAAGTACAGTGGATTCCGCAGACCGCTGACTGTCACTCTTGTGTCTCTTCCAAGGAGACGGTTGGAGAGCCATTCTATTTGCTGGTGACGACTTTGAACCAGAAAATAAACAAGGGTCCTGTGGATGTGATCACCTGCAAAGCCCTGTACACCCTGAACGAGGACTGGCTGCTGTGGCAGGTTCCGGAATTCAGTACCGTGGTATGTTGGCTGGGACGCCTTCCACCCCCGTCCTGGAACGGAGCCGGGCTGGGAGCTCGGTGTCGGGGTGATGGGGTTTTAACGGCAGTCACTTAAAACAAAACGACATCATTCCTACTGCAGGAGGCCTCAGACGATGAGTTAATTAAAAACAGTAGTTGATAAAATATTAACACGTGTTCACATAATAGATTTTAATTACTTGGATGGGGGGAGAATTGTAATGATGCCTGGGGTACTCATCAATTTCCAAAGATTTTAATATCAGAAAAGCTTATAGCTTTCAGCATCGTCAAAGGAAATGCAAAGTACTCCCTATTCAGCGCTTATAATTGCAATCAGAATTTCTCAAACGGCTCTGCTCTGGAAGACAATGTGTGAAGATATATTTCAACCAAATTGAGGCCGTCTTATTTTAGAACGATAACACAAGACATATTCCACTGTGTTCCCCGTGCAACATGACACCCTTACTTTATTTTCATGGATTAGTTACAAATGTTTGGTGCCACGCACTTAATGTTCTGTGATCTCATAAATATTTTTAGAGGAACGCTGTAAATCACTACAGGAAGATGCTTGCCTGGCTGCCGGAGGGTTTCACCCATTCGAGAACTTTTCACCCATCCCCATCCCACCCCCAGCCTCTTCCCTTCCTAAAGGAAGAGAGAGCAATTTCTTGCATATTCACGATTTGTAAAGACAGGGCCAAGTGTGACAAGTATCTCCAAAATTACTTAGGCATTTTCTGTTTGTAGAGACTGGGGAAAGAGATCGTTGTCATTTGGTTTAGTCTTTAGCTTTATGGAGACTCGGGGCTTTTTCACAATCTCATTAGTGGAGGAGGAGGGAAGAAAGACAGTGAGGTTTTGGTATTACTCAGTAAGGGAGCTGAGTCTCCTGTGGCTTTGCTCTAGACGGTGAGACCTGTGGAATCATCCTGGAAGAATTCACTCCCTAATTGGGAAAGGCACCATGTCACTGTGGGCCGTGTTATGGTTATGCTCTCTGGTGGGACGATAGACCACAGATCAGCTGTTTCCAGTTCTAAGTCCCTGCCAGACGTAGTTTACCCTCCACTGAAGATGGTACCACGCTGAACTGCCATCCACAAGACGGGAGCCTGAGTAGAGAGTTAACATTTCTCAATGTTCTGATTTTTGTTTATGTAACTGTCCGTGGCCAAGAGGCGGTGAGGAGCCGTGGTTGTGAACCACATGCAACGGAGGGCACAGACTCCGGCCAGACATGTTTGTGATCTGCCTCTGCCCATCTTCGTGGTGTGGGGCAAGTTTCCAAACCTCCTGGTGCCTCAGTCTCCTCACCCGTAAAATGGGAAGGATGATCATAGTGCCAGTTTCATGGGGCCATCGCAGGGGTTAAGAACTTTGAATGTGGGGTGCCTGGGTGGCTTTGTTGGTAAAGCACCTGCTTTGGCTCAGGTCGTGATCCCTGGGTCCTGGGATCAAGTCCCTCGTCTCTCCCTGCTCAGGGGGAGTCTGCTTCTCCCTCTCCTTCTGCTGCTCCCCCTGCTTGTTCTCTCTCTCTCTCTGGCTCACTCTTTCTCAAATAAATACAGTCTTCAAAAAAAAAAAAAAAGAACATTGACTGCCATGGCTTTCCGTGTAAAGCTTTACTAAATAATTCACATCTCCTTGTTCCGGCTCAGGTCATGATCTCAGGGTCGTGAGATTGAGCCCTGCGTCGGGCTCCATGCTGGGCGTGGAACTTTCTTGGGATTTTTTTCTCTCTCTCTGCCTCTTCCCCTCCGCCTGCTCTCATACATGCATATGCTCTCTCTCACTCTCTCTTTTTCTATCTCTAAAATACATAAATAAATCTTTAAAAAAGAAAAGAGAGATGCCGATCCAGACAGACCAATGTCTGGGCCTTTCCTCAGGACTGTGAAATCAGAGCTGCTGGGGAAGAAGCCCAGGCGGAGACAGACGCAGGCATGACCAAGGCACAGCCTTCTTGAACAGGGCCCCTGGCTGTCTTGGAGAACAAAAGACAAATTTTGCCTCAGGACCTGTTGACATCCTTCTTGACCTAGGACTGGGAATGCAGGTCCCACCCCCAAAGATGTGTATGCTTTTCCTCTGAAACATTTTGGAAGCCCCATAGATTCCCAAAGAGAAATATTTGCAAGTGTATGTAGGTTGGGGGGATCCAGCAGTAATTTCCTTTCATGAAAACGTAAACCTGTGAACCCCGACAGGAAGCAAAGGGAAGGAGAGGACCAGACTGGAAGAACTCAAATGCCTGAAGCAACTTCTGAGGTTTGAGTCCTCTTTAATGCTTGACATGGCAACACTTTTTCTGCCTTTCATTTTGAAACATTACTTATTTCACAGTCAATTAAGACCATGTGTTTCGGATTTGTTAACTCCCAACTCCCCACCAAAATGTTTCTTGATGTTGAAGGGATTCCTGTCGACTCTTGGAATCTTTTTTCCTTTATAGTCCCTGGGGAAAAGGCTAATGGGAAATTAGGATTTTAGAAATCCAGATAAATCTTCCTTTACAAATTCAGATTTGCCAGTAGACAGAGACTAGAAAAGGGGTGGGCCACTGGTTTCTAGGGTCCTCGCTTTAAAAATGATTTTTAATGCTTTATTGTACCTGTCCCAGCCTGTTTCATGGTAGATGGTTACCTTAGAAACTCCAGAGGAGGCACTGATCTGGGCAATGCTGGCATGACAAAATGTTAGCAGAAGGTCAATATAAAAAATTTAAGGTTTTTCATTTCCTTTCAGGCAAGTTCCCCCAGTCTTAAACATCATATTATAATTTTCTCCTTCCTCCTCACTCCTCCCTCCTCCCCCTTTCCTCTCCCTCCCTCCTCCTCTCCTCTCCCTCCTACCCCTATTTCCTCCTCCCCCCTCCCCCTTCCTTCTACCTCCCCTATTCTCCTCCCTCCTCCTTCTTCCTCCTCCCCCTCTCCTCCCTCTTGCTCTCTTACCTCCAAGCCAATCCCCTACCCCAGTCATGTATGCACAGTGGTTTGCAATCTTGATTTTCTTAAATTTGCCTGAGGTGGTTTATGTAATTGAAAACTAAGGTATGCCGAACAAACTCAATTCTCTCTCTCTCTCTCTCTCTCTCTCTCTCTCTCTCTGTGTGTGTGTGTGTGTGTGTGTGTGTGTGTGTGTGTGTGTGTAAATTCTTTCAAGGAAAGAAAAGTCAGAGAAAAAAATCGAGAGCCGCCACATAAGCAACTTGAAATGACAGAGCTTGGTGCCATGACAGGGACACATCTAAAAGAGGCCCCAAACTCCTGTGTGGCTCAGTGCTCAGAAACACAGCACCTCACACAGCAACCTGAAAGTTAGGTTTCACACCTCTAAGATTAGGATGTGTTCTCCCTGAGGTGTGGGGTGTTTTCTAGAACATGGAGACATTCTGCCAATTTCTTATACATGAAATCATTATACTCACAAATAGGCTCAGAGAAGTAATCCTTCATTCGGTGGGTTCTGGGAGGAGAATTCCTCTCTTTCCTCAAATCTGAGCAAAGCCCCCGTAGAGTCACACTTGCTCTAGCGCGGCAAGAATCACCCTCCTCCCTCCACACCCTGCAGGCTGCTGCCGCCCCGCAGGCTCATCCCCCACTGTTGGAATGATGGAATGCCCGGGGAGGGTCTGCACATGCGCGGGGACTCTGCCTTCCTCCACCAGCGGGGAATTCAGATAGGACGGCTGGGAGAGGAGTAAGGCTTATTACCCTGTGGTTCTTCTCCCTTTGCAACATTCTAGGCAATGTTTGATTTCATGGCTGGCGACTCTGGGGCCCGCCTCCGTGCGCACGTGTCCTGTGCTGCAAGGAGGATCTCCGAGCAGAGCGCCTGAAACTTTGGGAGCCAGGGAAGGCGCGAGGACTTCAGTTCTAGGAAAGCACACCACCCGGAAGAAGGGACATGGGCTTCACTTTCAAGAGGAGATGAAAAAACCCAATACCAATAACTCGCAGCAAGTGTGCTGAATTAGCAAGAGAAGGTTGACTTGTAATCAAAGTTAAGCGAGAAATGGTTTTTTGAACTCTTAAACCCAGGAAATGAGCCTGCCAATCTGCTGTATCTGAGCGATAGCATCTTGGCACCCTGGGGAACAGTGTTCTGACAAACACATTATTGCCCTCGTTCTCATATCTATGTGAAAGTCTTTAAGATTATTAGAAATTCTTAGAAAAAGTGCAGATACACGCCTGTAGAATTCTTCCCGCCTCCACTACGGTCCGTTGACGGTTCATGCCAGCCTGCCCCCCTGGGTCTTTTTGCACTCAGTCGTTACATTTCGGGGACAGTCATGTTTAATAAACTATTTCCTCTGTAACAGAGCCCTCGCTGTCTCTCGTGAGAGTTCCACGTCTCCATGCTTGCTCTAACACAGCAGCTCTCCCCACTACTCCCCAGCTCCTTCTGTTCCATTTACTTTGTCCCTTTCAGAAGATCCATTATCCCCATAATTAAACAACCCACTGTCCTGATTAAGTCATTCTCTGTTACTTCAATTACATCCCATTGTTCATTAAATCCTGATGTTTGTACTTCAGCAGTCTTGTTTTTAATACTCCTAGCATTTGTGGAGAAACAGTGAAGTTAATTAACAATTCTTGGGCGTTTTTTTTTTCCTTTTTCTCTCTACCATAGTACAAATCATTTCCATTATGACTTGCAATAATACTGAAACCATTACTAACTTCGTAGTTACTGTTCTGAGCTTCCTGATCAAAGAAGTGAAACCATTTTTTTATAATCATTTTAGGTAAGTCATTCCCTAGTCGATGGCAAGCAGTGGAAAATGAAAAATTAACATTAAATGAGTGCTTGAAATGACTTTCCTCTTCATACCCTTTCTTCTCATACCCATAATCTTGGGATTAGGAAATAATTTAGTTACCTAAATATGAAAGTATTTAATTTTCTTCTTTATAGCTCAAATGTGACTTTATTACTTCATTGTTAAGGATCCTTATTTATACTTCTACTCCTCAGAGAATGGTAACTTTTATAGCACATCATGGTGGAGATGAAAGGCATTTTTTTCCATATGTTTTTTCTGACACTGTCAAAGTCAGCATTTCATTTGAAGTCTCCATTTTCTAGAGCAGGGATCAGCAAACAAGAGCCTGTGGGCCAAATGTGGCCCTGCTGTCTGTTGTTATAAATAAAGTTTTATTGAAACACAGCCATGCACATTCATTTACTGTCATCTATGGCTATTTCCCTGCTACAGTTGAAAAGTCAACTAGTGGTAACAGAGACTGTACAGACTGCAGAGTCTTAAATATTTACTATCTGGCCTTTTACAGAAAGTTTGCCAGCTCTTATTCTAGAGCCTTACATAAAAGAGAAAAAGAACTAGAATCTGCCCTCCCACTAAACCCTAAAACCCCGAAAGCCTTGATCTCTTTCCTCTTTTTCTGGGGACACATCAGTGGAAATGTCTCACCACTCTCCATCAATCTGAAACTCATGGGAGTGCTTTGCCAAAAACCAAACTGTGACATATTCATATTAAGCCTAAAGTACAGAAACCAGTCATTCTGGGCTTAAGTAAGACAGATTCTTGCTTGATTCTATCATGAACAAATGCTAGCAAATATAGAAATTCTCTGACAGAAACTCACATTTGAGGAAATTCTCTTCATTAACTTATTTTTTTTCTTCAAGGTGGCAAAGGCCTTCCTTCCTCATTATTAGGCCGGAGGGGAAAACTCCTTGATCCAGAAAGCTCTGGGCTGTGTTGGGGGGAAAGGGAAAGGAGGGGAGCAGGGATGTAGGGCAGCCAAGAGCAGCATTAGAGGGGGTATGTGGTAGCCGTCCCAGGGCTGCCTACTCCGGCTTAAGGAAAACCTCAGCTCAGAAGCTTCTGGGACTTGCACTTGTAACTCTGGGCTCAGGCTACTTCTACTGAACCTCTGGAAGCATGTTCTTTCTCACCCCAAACCCCTCTAAATCCAGTTGGTATAAGAACCAGATCTCTCTCTCTTTCTCTCTCTCTCTCTTTTTTTTTAAAAGATTTTATTTATTTATTTGACAGAGAGCAAGAGAGCACAAGCGGGGGTGGGGGGGGCAACAGGCGCAGAGAGGCAGAGGGAGGGGGGAAGCAGGCTCCCGGCTCAGCAGAGCTTGATCCCAGGACCCTGGGATCATGACCCCTGAGCCAAGGGAGACACTTCACTGACTAAGCCACCCAGGTACCCCCAGACTTTTCTCTTGACCTTCATTTGGCTCTCAAATAAAATTAGAAAAAAATATATTTTATAGGTTTTATTTAATGAAAGCAATTATTGACCTAAGACCTCTTGTGATAAAGTGGCTGGCTTGTAATAAATTTTTTTTTTAAATTACTTTCTAGGTATTATAAGGCATTACAGAAAGGATGCAGCAACAGTCCTGCCCTTTCGAGCCAAGCCTGTGGTTGAGGAATTAATAAGGTAGCTGGGTCAGCCTCTCCCCACCGAAGTGTGCAAGAAGTAGGAGGAAATGCCTCTTCCCCTGCCTTTGATTCATCCCACCAGCTCCCCACCCAGCCTTATTTTTTCTATTTCTATTTCTGTTTTTTTTTCTCCTTGTTACCTTAACCCACCAAGTTGTGTGAAGAAATGGTGGGCAGAGCTGCTAGTGAACCCCGAATGTTCTTGTCCGTCTAGCTGCTGCATAGCTTAGTGCTGAGAGGCGGGGGTTTAGAGTCTGACTGTGTTGGGTGTGAAGCGGAGCTCAACCACTTTAATGACGGGCTGTTAGTGACTTTGGGCAAGTCACCAAACCTCTCTAAACCTGTTTCTTCCACTATAAACAGGTGATCAGAAAACCTAAACTTGTAGGCTTATTATGAGGTTAGAAACTAATTTATGTGAGATGGCCGGCCATCACACCTCAGAGGAGTTCTCATCATTTATTTATGATAGTTTTTCTTGTCTGAGCAGTTTTTGTTGTCTGCTGTAAGGTCTGCTAAGCACAATGTCCTCTCACCCTTCTTCCTGGTCACTGATTTATTGGCGATGGGTGATACAGGGAGTTGATCAGCTGAATCCACTGTCATTAAAACCTCATGTTACTGTTAGAAACGTTACCCGTAATCTGTGTTTACAGTCTGCGGCACACAACATCCCACCGGACAGGTGTGAACAGGAGACCACAGTGATGAATCTGAACAATGACCTACCTACATGGGCTGGTTTGTGACCCACTTACAGAAGAACCAGGTCCTTCCCATTTGGTCCTTTTCTGGGTTCTGGGCCATGCGTCTTCCAAATACCCTTCTCTGGTCCTCAGGCCACCTCACGGTCTTAAGTGCTCGCTCACCCCCCACACAGCCTTCTTCCACATTCCAGACAGCAGGACATAAGTAGGGCTGTAGAAAAGGGGACAGATGGTCACCAGCTGTCTTGTAAGGAAGCTTCCCAGAGGCCACCACAGGACACATCCTCTTAATCCCATTGGCCAGCGTGCAGTCACATGGCCATGCCCAGCTGCAGTAGAGGCTGGGAAAGATCCTCTTTCCTCTGGCTGAGTGTGAGCTCCAGAAAAATGTCTGTGGGTGGTACTCACACCAGCCCACAGGGTCCTCCAGACTGAGTGCTTTCCACGGGGTTCCAGGCCAAGCCAAGCCAGGGAGGCCGAGCCTCCTCTTTGAGGCTGTCTGCATCTAGCCTGCCTTCTCTGAGAGCATTTATCGAGAACCCAGGCCCACCTGGACTGCCACTGGACGTTTATCACCTTGACTGGCCTTTGGGGTTTGCAGTTAAGAGGGTGGACATAGCCTAGTGATGGTCAGCAGCTCTGTGACCTTGGACACATTTCTGAGCCTCTTTCTGTCCGTTTCTTCACCTGTCAAGTGAGGCTAATGATAGTGTCCACTTCACCGAGCAATTCTTCAATGCACAGAGCAGGAGTAAATGAATTAGCACAGCGTGTGGGACAACTCCTAGTAATGGTTAAGTGCTCAGCATGCTGTATGTGAGCGCTGTGATTATTAGAAACCTAAAACAGTGTTTTTTTCAGCTTTTGTTTCCATAAATAATAATGGAAACGCTCAGATGGCAGATGGTGATTTTGAAAGGGCAAGCACGGTTCTTCAAGTCCTCCACCCTCTGCTCTACTCAAAGGAAATGGGGTTTGTTGGTTTTTTTTTGACCTAGTAGCCCGAATAGAGGATTGAAGCTTGCTATTCACCAGTCTAGCTAGAACTGAAGCCAGGTGTGTCATGGTCCAGAGGCCTCCTTGTGTACTGCTGCTTGTGCAGTTCCTTTCCAGACCCAATTCAAATGTTTCTTCTTCCATGCAGTCTTCCCTGATTTCTCTCCCTTTGAAAAACCTCCTCTAAGCTAGAGGTAATTCTCTCTGAACCCCTTAAGCACTCTACCTATACCTAGTATTTTCTACCCGGTATTAGAATTCTTTGTATACATTCCACAGTTTTTCTGTCAGTCTTCAAATACTTCCCAGTCAGGATCACTGCTAGGTTTCTATTTTGTATATTCTGCAATGCCTTGTTCACAATAGGTGAGCCAAGTAGCTGGGTGTTAGTGAGTGAATTTAGCTACCTCAGCATCAACAGTGAGCTCTGTCAGTTTGGGTACATTCAGCTGTAAGTAAGAGAAAAACCAGAATAATGGGAATTGCATTCCAGTGCAGAAAGTTAGGAGGTGAGCAGCCCAAGGCTGGTCCATCCGCTCATGTGGGTCACCATTTTTTTTTCTTTTTCTTTCTTGTTTTTTCTTTTTCCTTTTTTAAGAAACATCTTTTTTTTTTTTCCAGTGTTCCAAGATTTATTGTTTATGCACCATACCCAGTGTTCCATGCAATATGTGCCCTCCTTAGTACCCACCACCAGGTCACCCAAACCCCCACTCCCCTCCTCTTAAAAACCCTCAGTTTGTTTCTCAGAGTCCACAGTCTCTCATGTTTCATCTCCCCCTCTGATTTCCCCCAGTTCACTTTTCCTTTCCTTCTCCCAATGTCCTCCATGTTATTCCTTATGCTCCACAAGTAAATGAAACCATATAATTGACTTTCTCTCCTTGATTTATTTCACTCAGCATAATCTCCTCCAGTCCTGTCCACGTTGGTACAGAAGTTGGGTATTCATCCTTTCTGATAGAGACATAATACTCCATTGTATATATGGACCACATCTTCTTTATCCATTCATCTGTTGAAGGGCATCTTGGCTCTTCCCACAGTTTGGCAACTGTGGACATTACTGCTATGAACACTGGGGTACAGATGGCCCTTCTTTTCACTACATCTGTATCTTTGGGGTAAACACCCAGTAGTGTAATTGCAGGGTCATAGGGTAACTCAATTTTTAATTTTTTAAGGAATCTCCACCCTATTTTCCAAAGTGGCTGCACCAACAGTGTAAGAGGGTTCCCCTTTCTCCACATCCTCTCCAACACTTGTTGTTTACTGTCTGGTTGATTTTGGCCATTCTAACTGGTATAAGGTGGTATCTCAATGTAGTTTTGATTTGAATCTCCCTGATGGCTAGTGATGATGAACACTTTTTCCTGTGTCTGTTTAGCCATTTGTATGTCTTCTTCGGAGAATTGTCTGTTCATGTCTTCTGCCCATTTTTTGACATTATTATCTGTTTTTTGGGTGTTGAGTTTGAGGAGTTCTTTATAGATCTTGGATATCAGCCCTTTGTAGTGTCATTTCTCATATCTTCTCCCATTCTGTTGGTTGCCTCTTTGTTTTGTTGACTATTTCCTTTGCTGTACAGAAGCTTTTTATCTTGATAAAGTCCCAAAAATTCATTTTGCTTTTGTTTCCTTTGCCTTTGGAGACGTGTTGTGAAAGACGTTGCTGTGGCCAATGTCAAAGAGGTTACTGCTTATGTTCACCTCTAAGATTTTGATAGATTCCTGCCTCACGTTGAGATCTTTCATCAATTTTGAGTTTAGCTTTGTGTACGATGTGAGAGAATGGTCAAGTTTCATTCTTCTCTACATAGTTGTCCAGTTTTCCCAGCACTGTTTATTGAAGAGACTGTCTTTCTTCCATTGGATATTTTTTCCTGCTTTGTCAAAGATTATTTAACCATAGAGTTGAGGGTCCATATCTGGACTTTCTACTCTGTTCCACTGGTCTGTGTGTCTGTTTTTGTGCCAGTACCATCCTGTCTTGATGATCACAGCTTTGTAGTAAAGCTTGAAATCAGGTAACGTGATGCCCCAGCTTTGTTTTTCTTTTTGAACCTTTCCTTAGCGATTCGGGGTCATTTTTGGTTCCATACAAATTTTAGGATTGTTTGTTCCAGCACTTTGAAGAATGCCAATGGAATTTCGATTGGGATGGCATTGAAAGTATACATTGCTCTGGGCAGTATAGACATTTTAACAATGTTTATTCTTCCAATCCATGAGCATGGAATGTTTTCCCACCTTTTTGTGTCTTCTTCAATTTCTTTCACGAGTGTTCTGTAGTTCTTTGAGTACAGATCATTTACCTCTTTGGTTAGGATTATTCCAAGGTATCTTATTGTTCTTGGTGCTATAGTAAATGGAATCGATTCTCTAATTTCCCTTTCTATATTTTCATTGTTAGTGTATAAGAAAGCAACGGATTTCTGTGCATTGATTTTGTATCCTGCCACATTACTGAATTGCTGTATGAGTTCTAGTAGTTTGGGGGTGAAGTCTTTAGGGTTTTCCATGTAAAGTATCATGTCATCTACGAAGAGAGAGAGTTTATTTCTTCTTTGCCAATTTGAATACCTTTTATTTCTTTTTGTTGTCTGATTGCTGTTGCTAGGACTTCTAGTACTATATTGAACAACAGTGGTGAGAGTGGACATCCTTGTTGTGTTCCTGATCTCAAAGGGAAGGCTCTCAGTTTTTCCCCATTGAGAATGATATTCACTGTGGGTTTTTCATAGATAGATTTTATGAGTTTGAGGAATGTTCCCTGTACCCCTATACTTTGAAGAGTTTTAATCAGGAACGGATGCTATATTTTGTCAAATGCTTTTTCTGCATCAATTAAGAGGACCATGTGGTTCTTCTCTCTTCTCTTATTAATTTGTTCTGTCACATTGATTGATTTATGAATGTTGAACAACCCTTGTATCCTAGGGACAAATCATCTGGGTCACCATCTCTGTGCTCCTCTTTGGCCTCCCACCTAATCACAAAATAGCTGCCACAGCTCCAAATACTACAGTTCCCTTCTGTTGGAGTAGAAACTCTTTCCCTTTCTATCTCATTGGCCAAAACTGGGTTAAACAACCATATACCACTAACTGTATCTGTTGTCCCAGCTTTGTTGATACATTTATGCCAAAAAATAGGGAAAGCCAGAGCTATTCGTGGACAGATTTCTGGAGAAAAGACCAACATAGATTTTCAAGCACTGTAGTCTTTTGTGGGTACTGAAGACCAATTGCCATCCTATAGATTTGGTCCATGCTTAGTTTACAAAACATTTTCATATTTTGAAAGGCAGGATCACCAAAGTTTTAAGAACATGAAGCTTAAGTCCCTGCTTCTACCATTTTCTTGCTAGGTGATCTTGTGCAATTTCCTTAACTTCTCTGTGCCTCAGTTTGTCACCTGTAAAATGAGAATAATAGAATCTATGAGATAAGGTTTCCGAGATTCTTAAATACAAATACACAGACATACTTTTTAACAGTATTTGGCACCCAGGAAGCACTCCTTAATTTGCTATTATTATGTCATTATTTGGTGGTCTTGTCACTCCTTTTAAATAGAAACAGTGAGAGTGTTGGCATGCCTGGCTGGCTCAGTTGATACAGCATGTGACTCTATCTTGGGGTTGTGAGTTCGAGCCCCACAGTGGGTACAGAAGGAAGGAAGGAAAGGAAAAGAAAAGAAAAGAAAAAGTAAGAAAAAAGAAAAGAAAAGAAAGAAAGAAAGAAAGGTAGGAAGGAAGAGAGTGTTAAGGCTCAGAGAAATTAGATGACTTACCCACACTCCCACAGTTAAGTAGCATAAGGGGATAATCCAGATGGTCTGATGCCTGTGCTCAGAGCTCTCAGCCCTCCTGGCCTCCCTTCTCAAATTTTCTACCAACACTGACTGAGGGGGACGCCCTTGCACCTAGTGGCTAAATACGGTTTCAAAGGTGATGCTGTAGTTTGTCAAACACACTGTGAATTATCCAAAAACAAGGACTATGTCTTAAGGTCCCTCCTATACCCCACCCCTAACACCGAGTAGGGCACAGGGAAGATTCTGGCCAAACAGGTTTGTAAGGGGAGAGATGGGACTTCCATGGGGGGATCTTCCCCAGTGGGAATCAGAGCCCAGTGTGCACTCCCTGAACCCGGGGGGTGGGGGTGGTGTGAAAAGGTGGGACCCACTCGGGGAGCCCCTGACACCAGGTAAGGCTTTAGGAAATTGCTGTTGGAACTAAGGTTCACAGCATAAAAAAATCAATTTGTGTCTGAATTGACTCTCTGAATTCCCTGTGGCCTCTCTCAAATCCCATTTTACCTTTCTCCCACCCATCTAGCTATGGAGGTAGTGGCAGATTTACATTATTTTATATATATCCAGTTAAGAATTTTTTTTCTCCTTTTGGTTATGTTTTTAAGTAGAACATTTATTGCCTCTAAAGGGGTGTTTTTGTTAAAGACAATAGTGCCCTTTAGGTAGTCACAGTGTTATTTCACAAATACCTATAAAACTATTAAACAAGCTAAGATTGCTGGAGCTCTGATTAAGAGTGGCTTTCCAGTTGTCTTTATCTTTGGAAGACCCGTGAAACAACGTAACCACCCTCGTTCCCTGGTGCTACAGCAGCATGCAGAGATGTGGGGAGACAGGGGCAGGTCTACTTGGACTGTGAGGGCAGGACCCGTGTTTCCACCTCTAGAAGCCCCGTTTGTGGCGGGCGTCTCGCTCAGGACTTTGCTTCCAGCTTGTCCCAGAGGCCCAGGGTTCCCAGGCTATGAGTGGGAGCAGGGCTGAGAGAGGGCTGGGTGTGGGAACACCCCATCACTGAATGGTTCACAGTGCCCACTCCTCGCTCTGCCACTTACGAGCTGTGTCCCCGGCGCATGTTATTTGACCCCTCTGTGCCTCCACTTCCTCACTCAAAAGTGGGGATAATGTTACTTTAAAAAGTCGGTGGGGGGGGGGGGCGCCTGGGTGGCTCAGTGGATTAAGCTGCTGCCTTCAGCTCAGGTCATGATCTCAGTGTCCTGGGATCGAGCCCCGCATCAGGCTCTTTGCTCAGCGGGGAGCCTGCTTCTCTCTTTCTCCCTCTGCCTGACTCTCTGCCTACTTGTGATCTCTCTCTCTGTCAAATAAATAAATAAAATCTTTAAAAAATAAAAAATAAAAAAAATAAAAAGTCGGTGGGGGTTGGGGGTGGGCAGGTGGCTCAGTCAGTTAAGCTCAGTCAGTTAAGCTCAGTCAGTTAAGCTAATTCTTGATCTCAGTTCAGGTCTTGATCTCAGGGTCGTGAGTTCAAGCCCCGCACTGGGCTTGGAGCCTACTTTAAAAAAAAAAAAATGGGGATAATAAGAACACAGCCCCCTAACTAGGATGTTGGGACGATTAAAAGAAGTGTGTCTAGAATTAAAGTTGGCAGATGTCAATCAATGTGCTGAACCAGGAAGGCAAGGGAGAGGACTCTGGCATAGGGGTGGCCTCCCTGATTCCTTCTAGATGGTCCTCCCAGCCCTTGGCCTCCTGCCAACACACCCTGCCTTCCGTCCTGTCCCGTGGGTCTGCAGAGTTCAGACCCCACAACCTCAGAGTGTTTATCGTGTAGTTGGGACTGGACCAAAGTTTACTGTGTGTAATTGTCAGTAGGAGTGTAGAAGCAAGTTGCAAAGCCCCTGACAAGAAGACACGCCTCTGACACCCTCCCAGGGTTTGCCATCCCCTCTCCACGACCGTGGTCCTTCTGTCATCGCATTTCCCAAGGGTTGCCAGCCAGACCCCATGCTCTGTGCCCTGCGGTTAATTCAGTTGCCAGTCGCAGAGCCCGGGGCAGTTGCTGTTGTGACTCCCACTGGGTAGCAGAGAAAACCGAGGGATCTGTCCCCAGAGCGGGTGGTTCCACTGTTCACAGGCAACACGTCCCTTGCCCTGCTGGACACAGAGCGTGGAGTCTGAGCCCTGGCTGCTAGGCTTCAGCGGGCTCTCTGTGTCTCCTTGTGGTGGCACACGACACTAGCCGTAGTACGTGTTCCGAGAAGTTACACTAAACCGTCGCTCACTGCTGTCATGGCCATCCGCAGCATCAGTATCCAGCCCGTCCCAGCAGCCCGTCCCTGTGCCAAGCGTGTGACAGGCACCATCTCATTTAATCTCTGTCACAACATTAGAAGGCCCGCAGTGTTACTATACCCATTTGAAAGTTGAGGGAACCCTAAGGATCCCCAATTTCCCCTTAATTGTGTTTTCATTTTTTTTTTAACATTTCCAGTAATCATCTCACATTCCATCACGGCAGCCAGGTTCAAAAACGTTAAATGACTGGGTATTTCACACCAGACCCTCGATTCTGCCATCTCCAAGGTGCCTTCAGACAAACTGTGTGCTATGCTAATTACAGGAACACTCCTAGCCTTTCTCTGAATGGGATCCCCCCCAGCCCCCTGAGGAGCTGTAGTAGGTAAACTTGGTTGTGTTAGGTGTGTGAGTGTGTTCTCAAAGTAAACCTGAAAGGCTCCCTAGTTCTGTGTTTTCACATGTTCACCAAGGCCTTCTGTCCCCCATGTGTCCCATGCTGAGGGTTTGATACACCGGGAGAGCGTTAACTGAGGAAACGTTAAGTAACGGGCGTTGAAATGTAAAATAAAGCCTGTGAGACTAGTAGTACTGGGTGGGGGCCTCAGGGGGGTTTAATGAGGACTCGGGAAGCTGACTGAGGATGTCCAAGTGAAGGGGGAGATAAATGTTCTTGTCATTAATGCGCACATTGAAAAGTGACCTCCTCCAGCAGGATCAATATGGGGACCTCCTGACCTTTCTTGTCACCTGGAACTTCACTTCTGGGACTCTGTAGTCCTGTTAATAAAAACAATCACCAGCCTGCCCTCATCTACTGTGGAACATCTTCCTTTTTTTTTTTTTGGAGGGTGAGGATGAAATTAGAAGTCACGACTTCTAGAATATTTATGGGTGTATATGTTTTACTCTCGGATATATTTATTCAATGCTCGCTCTGTAATGAGAGTTTTCACTTTTCTGTTTTCCTTTCCATTATCCCTGAAAAGATGGATTATGGGGAAAAGATTAAACTAGTATAATGCGACACAGTGTTTGCTAATGTGCTGTCAGAGGTATTAGTAGGACTCGCCAAGGTTTGTGTCTTTTATGAATGCCTTTCAGATTGCAATTATCTAATAGACTGGGAAACCTGTGTGTGTTCTTGCAGGCATTAAACGTTGTCTTTGAAAAGATCCCGGAAAATGAGAGTGCAGATGTCTGTCGGAACATTTCAGTCAATGTTCTTGATTGTGACACCATAGGCCAAGCCAAAGAAAAGATCTTCCAGGCTTTCCTAAGCAAAAATGGCTCTCCTTATGGACTTCAGCTGAATGAAATTGGCCTCGGTAAGGCAATGAGGGAGTTATTTTGCCCCACCCCCCGGGTGCATGTCTCTCCCACTGTCTCCCCCTTCCTCCCTGCCCACGGCCCGCAATGGAAGCTTACCCAGGCCGCTCCCAGCGGGCACATCTGGGGGCCCGGAGCCCGCACGGCTCCCCCACAAGCAGCATGAGTCCTCCTAGGAAGCATTATCCTTCAAAGACGCTGGTTTTTAAGAAAATATTATGTTTGTAAATCAGATTCATGAGATTGCTCGCCCCGAGACGGAATGGATTCACCTTGCATCGGGAAGTACAAAAAGGCGGGAACCCCGCGCCCTCTCTCTGTGTTGCGTTTCGCACTGGCATTTGATGTGTTTGTTGTGATACCGAGCGTGTCATTAGCGGGTGGCTCAGACACTGGTGTGAACTCCCGCGCCCTGGAAAGGTCATCTTCCTCGCTGCTAATCGCATCCTACATCAAGCGTGGTCTGCGTCCTGCCCCCAGCCCGGAGCAGCGTCTGCTGCGAATTCTTTCTCGGGCTCTAGCTGTACACTTCGGAGGCGAGCGGACGCATGAGCGAGCTCACAGGGCTCCGCTTCACTCAAATGTTCATCAGCGTTTTAAAGTTGAGCTCCCCGCGGCCCTCCCCAGAGACCGCCGTGCGATTTTATAGCAGATAATGGGACAGGAAAGAAGAGTAAAACCACATTGGTGACAGCGTAACCAGGTTCATCTCCCCTCGAGGTACGGCTCTAGCCTCGATGAGGCAGGCAACTGAAGTCGTCCCTCCTGGCCCTCCAAAGCCAAACCTCCCACCAAACGGCCATTTAGAGCAGCCAGGGGGCGGGGCCTGGCAGGTGCAAGGAGCCGCGCAGATGTGTGGCAGGTGTGTGACGCGGCTTCAGAGGAAGGGCCGCCGAGGCCCCTCTCCTCTGCCTCTCTTCTGTGTCCTGTGGGTGGCCTGTCGGGTCCTTGAAGGCCACTGTAGCTCACCTGGTTAGCAGTGGGGTCAAAGAGGCAGACCCAGATGGGAGACTGTGGTCAACTGTCCAGAAGCATCAACCTCTTGCGGCAGCCTCCCTCTGGCCAGTGTGTGGTTCTGGCCGCCAGGAGCTGGGTGTGGGGAGCTGACAGCCACAGGGAGGACAGCCTGGCGGCCTCAGTCCTGCCACCGAGGAGTCCGCGGCAGCACCCTCTCGCCATGCCCTGAGCCCACCAGTTCCTCCTGATAGGGCAAGGCAGGGAGCAGAGCAAGTCAACTAGAAGCTTCACGTTGTAGCCTGATGGGAAGTGGAGGCACAGCCTCCCAGCCCTGCCAGGCTTCCGCTCCCATGATGATCTTGCAGGCCACCTCCCGGGCTGGCCTGGGGAAACTAAGGTGAACCTTCAGAGCCAGCCTTACAGTTGTACTAGAATCCGATCCCAGAGCAGCTGTGGTGGGACGGCCTCTAGCAGAGGCTCACAAACTCAGAGGCCCAGAGGGGCAGCCACTGTCATAAATAAGGGGTGTTGGCCCACCTAGGACACCAGGAAATGCGACCCACCTTCATTGGCGGAGGACACCGTGTCTAAGGGGGCAGGTCCCACTTACCCTCATGTAGGTCTGTGGAGGTCAGTGTTAGCAGATGATCCCATTTTTTTTTAAAGAGAACTCGGTCTGAATTTTTATGAGCTATCTCCTGATCTTTGACTGTTGGTGTTGAATTGACATTAGTAATAAGTGAAACACTGTGAAGGTTCACAAAAGAAAATACTCATCAGTGGGCCACATTCTGGCCCTAGGGCACAAGTTGGCAACCTCCATGAAAGAGCTTGAGGCCCGTGGCTTGGGGTGTTAGCCCACCAGTGCCCCCCCATGCAGGGACGGACAGGAGACTGGTCCCAACGCACCTGCTTGGGAACATACAAATTTGGTGTTAGAATTTTATGCAGAGCTTCATCTCTCTCAGGATACATTATTTTGTTTTCATTGGCTTTACTTCCAGGCTTAGCCTCAGAGTATAAGCTTCAGGGAAACATAGTCTTAAAAGTCAAAGCCCTAAACACAAAACAAAAACAAAACAAAACTCGGGCTCCCTGTCTGGCTGAGATATCACCAAACCTTCAAACTAATATTAACTACTTTATTTAAGCTGTATCCATAAATAATAATTGCTACTGTTATTACGGAGGATTATTTAAACTTTCTCACTATAATGTCAGAGGAGAACAAAATATACTTTTTTTTTTCCTTCCCAGAGCTACAAGTGGGAACACGACAGAAAGAACTGCTGGATATTGATAGTTCATCTGTGATTCTCGAAGATGGAATAACCAAGCTAAATACCATCGGCCACTACGAGGTAAGAGCGGGGCTGAGCCCCCGACGTCTTTCCCGGGCCCCGTCCTGACTCGATTAGATCATCTCCAGGTGATACCATGGAAATTCTTTTTTAAAAAATTACACAACTCCCATCATTTTCTGGCACAGTTTGCTGATTGCATTCTTCGGTGCTCATTCGGAAGCGCCCAGGAACCCCCGTCTGTCGTGGCCTGTGGTTCCCCCGGCGTCCTCCTCTGGGAGGCCGTCGATTTTCTCTTGACGGATCGCTCTCCATCCTGCAGTTTGGGCGGGAAACATCGCTTCACGGCTGTCCACAGTGTTCACAGAACCTTGTAACCTTTGTGTAGTGTCCTTTTTCCCCCCCACAAGAGGAAGTTCTACATTTCTTGTTTGTTTACAGTACTCAGTCATAACCTCCTGGGGCCCATGACCCACGTGCTGGCTGAGTGCCAAAGTGGGTATGGGGTGCACGTGCCCTCTCAGAGAGCTGTGTGCCAGAGAAGCCTACCTAGAAAAAGAGAAAGGAGGCAAGGAAAGTTCCTGAACATGCTGGGACTGTGGGAGTCATTCAGCCACATTACCCAGGTCTTTGTGGACTATCGGCTCTGTGCCGAGTGCTGGGCTTACAGCAAGAGGAACAGAGACCAGGTTCCTGACTTCAAGGAGCCTGCCGCCTCAGGGAGGGGAGAAGAGGGGACGGAGACAAGGAAGGAGGCAACATGTACAGTGAGATGGGGCTGTGGCTTGGAGCATCAGATAAAGCTTCCTGGAGGGAAGCTATGACTCAGTAGAGACCTGAAGGGAGAGGAGGACTTAACCAGGCTGGGATGGGGCGCCCGCATACCCCACAGTTCTTCCACAAGAAGACTGGTCAACTCTCTAAAACTCTAGAGGTGTGAGGGTGGCCATGAGAGCCAACAGCAGCCAATGTGATGGAAGCCTCACCCTGCCAGACGCTGTCCTCCGCCCTGCCCCTCCTTTTTGCTTACTCCATCCTTTATATAGCAGACCTCTGAGGTGGGGGCTGTTATTAACCCTCTTTACAGATGGGTACACTGAGGCACAGGGAGGTTTACCAGCAGCTAGCCACTGGCGGAGCCAAGATTTGGACCAAGATAATTGGGCCCCAGGGTTCACCACAGCCTGTTAAGGCAGAAGGCAGAGAAGTGGGGAGGGAGGCCATGGGTGGGGGGAGGGGGACATATTGTGCGGCTCTGTCAGCTTCTTCAGGAATTTGATTTTTGTCCCCAAAGAAGCCATTGGAGGATCTTGAGGGATTTGTCTCAGAAATGCCTGTGGCTGTGTGTGGAACATGGGTAGGAGGTACAAACCTGGTAACCGGGGCCCTTGGAAGCTGCCGCTAGAAGAATTTTAGGTGAGGATTGATGACGTAGTGGCTGTTGAGATGGAGACGAGCAGAGGGACTCAGAGATGGGCAGGGGATGGAGAGTTTCTGGGTGACAGAGGGTCAAGATGGCGCTCAGGGACGGCGGTGAGCCGAGGCCCCGACGCAGGTGCTCTTCCGGCGGTAGAGGAGGGCAGGAGCAGCTTCCCAGAAAGTCGGCGCCTCCTGTCTTTCGAAGTCACAGGAACACGTGGTTGGCACAGCAAGGCCTGTGGAGCCTGCGGGCTGCCCCCTCCCCCGGGAGGAAGAAGAGACTGTTCCTGAGAGAGCAGAGGACTGAGGACCCCTCTCCCTGGGGCTCTCCGGCTGAGTGGTTCTCAGAGCCAGCTTGGGAAGAGCTGCTTGGGGTGACCCCTGGCTGGGTGCTGTCCCCAGAGCCTTTGCTGGAGAGCACCTGGCAGAGAGAGCTACGGAGCAACAACTTGCTTCCGGACTCGACCTCCTGCCGCTCGGACTTGCCAACCCTGGTGTCCTCTTGCCAAGAGCTCTTGGCCGGTGGAGTTCGTGAAACTCCCCAGGGGACTTTCCTGCGACGCGCAGCACTGCGAGACACACTGCTCGGGTGGGGGGGGGTGCTGTTTTAATGGAGAGGAGGAGGTTAGGGTCGGGGCTGCTGCCCTGCGAGTGGAAGTCCTTAGAGACGGGCTTAGTATGGCTTCAGTTTGAAGTTCAGTGTTGAAGCCTGGGAGCCATCTCCTTCCTTCCCTGCGTCTGAGTAGCGAGTGTGTGTCTGGCCAGTCTGGAAGGAACCCCGCCACCGACGCCCTCCTTTGATGTTCTTGACTAGGGTGCTTGCCTTCTCAGCTGTGCGGGGTGGGGCACCCCGGATAGGCTTCTTGGCGTCCCCTAGCAACCGCAGGGCACAAGGTGGGCCACAAAGGAAGGGTTTGGGGCCGGGGGGAAGGCAGGACAAGACTCTCCAGCAGGGAAAGGGAAGAGCCACCATAGCTGTCTGGAAGGCCAGGGGAAGGCTGTCAGGAGAGATAGGACATCAGTCTTCACTGGAGACATCGGCCGCGCTAGACACCTATCTGCTTAAGGATGATAATGAAATTAATCCGGCCTGTAGTCACTAACCGTCCAAATGATTTATTGGCTTCATACCCTAGCATTGCCACATGGTGGTAATAAATGACAAGACTAGGACACAAGGGCTTAAAGGATTCTCCTTATGTTTAAAAAGCTAAGCCGTAAGGCAAATAAACTCAGAGAGCTTGAAGGAAACTGGGGAGGTCATTGGCCCTGTGCTCTCTATGCCTGGACCATCTCAAATGCCCTGTTTTTCAAAGACTGCTCAGAAAAAAGTATCCTCCATCACCCTTGGCCGCCTAAATCTGTACTCCGTTTAGTAGTTCCCCCGCAGATTTAAAATCTGGAGTAATTTGACAGGGGTAGGCTGACGCTTACTTTTGCCCTTTCGTTAAAAAATTTTCTCCTAGAGCTGGCTTTTCCTTCTGAAGAGACAAGATGCTAATTACCACTCTTATTCATTTACTAAAGCACCCTAGTTTGAGTCACTGTAAGTGCTTGAAAGCAAAAAACTATATTTCATTTAAAAATAGGGTCTAACTCAGAATTTTAAGTGATTCAGACTCATCTCCCTCCAATTAGCCCAAATTAGTTAGGTTTTAAAGTTAATCTTTAGTGACGGCCAGTTCCTCCTCCTATCTAAACAAAGTCCTGTTGCTGGAGTGGGAGCCTGTTTCTTCTTGCCTCTTCTGTCCTTAGGGCAAATAGAGTGTAGCTGGTCTCTGAATGATTTACTGTCCAAATATTTGAAGAACGGGTTTCTGGAGGGGATCTGAAGACACAGCAAAAATACAGCATCTCGGGGGCCAGATGCAATCTCCACAGCCCCCAGTTGCTGGCCGTGCTCTGTCCTCTGTAGGATGGCGTCCTCGCCAACCCCGGACATGGGCAGGATTGCTTTCTACAGGGACCACAGCACTGTTCGCATGCATGAGCGCCGATCACGTTCACGACGGCGAAGGTGCTCTTCTGACCCTCCTTTTCCATCAGATGAGCACAGAGGAGGGCAGATGTCTGCTGTGGTCTCATTCTGTCCCATGCAAACAAGGGGTAAAACCAGCGTCTCTACAAACACACTAAGCCAGAGGCATCTTTCTCCCCTATAATTACATCTTCCCCAAGCGGTTCCTTAACTGGCCATCGCTGTGTGTCATTTACAATGAAGGAAACTTCGGTGTGTTCTGGAGCTGAGGAGTTGTGGGGGGGGGGTGTGTCTCTGAGTCCAGGCTCTCTCTTCCCCTCCCCTGCACCCCCATGTGACCTTTCGCTGGATAGTGTCACGGCCCTCACACCCTGCTAGAGGGTGGCATCAAGGGTGCGGAACAGGTGTTGTGTCCGGCAGGAAATGTTCTCTGCACATCGCACGTCTCATTCTGAACTGCGAGAGTCTGAGGACAGAAAAGACGACTAACCACTGTGGTGTTGAAGAATATTCTCGCAACAGGCCTGTGCTAATGCCACCGCGGTCTCTGCTAATGCCACCGTTGTCATTCAGATGACATTTAAAGCTCATGGAATGTTCCAAAGTGTCTGCTAGGTAAAATCAGGGGTCCTTCCGGTCAGGTGTGTCATCCGTGACACTGAGGTAAAAGGGATTTGACTAAAGGTCTCTCACAGCATGGGTGACTTCAGAGATTGATTTGTTTGTTTATTTATTTAACATGAGGGGAGCGCTTCCTACCCACTGGGCACTGTTCCAGCAGCTCTTACAAACGGCAACTGTTTTAGTCCTCGCTACAGCCGGGCAAGGTAGATCCTATCATTCCCATGCCAGGGGACAGGGAGGCTGAGGAACTTGACCAAATTCTCATAACTCTTCTCACGGATGCTCCAAGGCTAGAAACCAATGCAAAAGGAATCACTTGTACCCTGTCCTTGCTTGGAAGCAGGATTGTAGCCCGTGGCCCCGGCCTTGAAGGCAGCCTTGGCTAGGAAACTGGACCGCGTCATGAGAAATGCTGGTAGTTTCTGTCTCCGATGTCAAAGTCAAGAAGGTAACATCTCTTAAAATCTTCTGACAGACCTCGTGTCAGTGAGTTTATCAAATCTTCTGACAGACCTCGTGTCATTGAGTTTATCAGAATGGTTCCTTATTTCTAATTCTACCTTAGATTCATTAAAGGCCAGCAGTCCTTGGAGAGCACAGTGGTTGCCTCCCTCAGATAGAAGGCCTCTTTCAGGCATCAAAGAGCTCACAACTCCAGCCCGAGAAAAGCAGGGGAGTGCTTAGGTTCCCAAACTCAGGCACCCTCTTGGAGGCCAAGCTAGCTCCCAGAGGATGAGGTTAGGGTTCTCTCTAATAATCCTCAGTGGGAGTTTGCTACTAGCCCAGGCTTAATTCCAAGTACCAAAGAAGAAGCAGGAGCCCTACTGGCATTTTAACTAGTTGCAAGAAAATCCTTTAGTGTTCTGTCCTGGGTGTCAAAAGCCACGTGTGTGATATGTGTGTTGAGAATTTTCTGATGGGTCCTTTCTAAATACTCTGATGATCCCTGAGCCTCCTTTGCTCATGGACTGAGTAAGGTTATCCCTTTGGCCCCGAGAAATTAGATTCCTTTTTCATTTGCCTCCAGCCTTGGGGTGTGAGTGGGAAGAGCCAAAGCGGAAGACGGGGAGAACAGAATTGATGAGTGGTTGCGGGGGCAACACTAGTTGAATAGATCTCTGTTTTCCATAGAATATCATTTTAGGAATGAGAGATACCAATAGGGGTTTCCACATGGTGATTTGTATTGATTATTGTGTTTTCAATTTTTTTTTCTTTAAGAAAAAAAGTATCACAAAATTTCATAATTTTCCATAAAATTCTTAGGCTAAAATTCTAGCTTTTCTCTTAGGCTAAACAATATGAAATGGTCAATATTTGACCATTTTTACCTACAAAAATGGCAGATTTATAAGGTTAAATCCAAGTTCAACCTTATATATCTAGAAAATCTATTTTTATGGAATTTTCTTCAACTTACGCTGCAGAGAAATATTTTACAACAAGAAAACCTTCATTGCACATGCTTTGGAGGAGGTATACCTTCTGTTTATTTCAGGAGTGACTTGAAATTGTTGACATGAGTCCTTTTAGCCCTGTGTGGTCACAATTCCTAATGCTGCTGCTGGAGGAGTCTCTAGTTTTCTCCACCCTGTTCCAACATGGGCCAGTCATCACCGAAGGGGTAGAGCCTTCTTGTCTCATTGAATCCTGGAGCACCGTGAGGCTGGAAGGAATTTAATTTGAAATAGCCCTGTGTTACCAGTTCTGCTCTGGGCTGGGGAAACATTCCTGCTGCAGATCCATCTAGTGACATTAATCTTTCTTTGATTTAATTTGGTTTTCATTCCTAAAGTAGGGGCCCAGAGGATGCTCCCTGCCTCACAGGAGTACAGGAGGATTAATGAGTCACTCTTAGGAAAGCATTTGGAGCTCCTCAGATGGAACAAACAGCATCATATTTTTAACACTTTAGATTCTGTGGCCCCTTTCAAAAAGACATTTCTGTCCTTAACTCAGCAGCAGCTGACTTGTGCAAAATAGAAAATGGAAACCTTCCCCCCCCCACCCCCCCCCTCCCCAACATCTGTAAATAAACTAGTTTCTGTCTCACAATGGCGGTAAAGTGTCACATGGGGGGAAATGTTCCAGCCCTGGAGCAGCTGTGCAAGTTAGAAATACACTCATACATGCAGGCTCACACACACACACACACACACAACTCATCCACTAATAAAATGCTTTACACTTGCTCTTGGGAGATAATTTCAGAGTAAAATTTCCTTGGTACAAGCTGCGTCTGCGCTCTCCTAATGCCTGAGCTCAGTGCCAGCAGCGAGTCGTTGCCAGCTCTTGAGAAGACGTTTGAACTTCTGGCAGCGCTCCTTATCGGAAGGCCCATCCGGGGTGTTTGTGCTTACAGGGTGAGGGTGCTCACGCTTAGCCACACAAAGCGTCTGACAGTAGTGGAGTATTGGCTCAACACTCAACAGGATCCATTTGGGATTCATTCTTTGACAATTACCCAGAATGAATCACCAGCTTCCTTTTATAAAAAGATATTTATTGGCTTAGAAACAGAGCCTATCCAGCTCTTCCTGGGGAGGAATTTTATAACGCTGTTCAAACGGTCTCATAAACTTGGTGTCTGAGTGTTGCTAAGGGGGTGCCGGAGCAGAGTGTTTACTTTAATTGCATCAAATATGGAAGAGAATGGAAAAAATCAACCAGGAAACAATGAATGGCTCAAGGGGAAAGGAGAGGATGTTTGGCAATAACAGCAGAGCAGAATTCAATAAGAGTTCAGAACCCACGCTGGAGACACTTGTCGGAGGCCTGATGGCCCAGCCAGCCCCCGCACCTAGAACTCCCCCTCCCTCTAAGATGCCGTGAACACCAGCGGTTGGCGGCCTCTGGCCTCAGTGTAGCAGCTGGTTAGACACGGCTGGCTGGACAGCTGCAGTCGGGGCGTCTGTGCAGGGTTGGCTCTGCCCTGTGTTCCTTCCTCTGTGGTGCGACCTGAAGGGGATTCGGCTTTAATCCTTCGGTGCTTGCTAAACAGGTTTGTACATTCTGATAACCAATGTGCAGCAGCCCAGTAGAGAAATTCTAGGTTTCTCCTTTCTCCCAAACTGGGGAAGGCTGGATCCAAAGTAGTATTAGAATTAAAAGACTGAGAACTTGAGAATGGATGGGAAAAGCACTTAGCTGACCATGTTCCAAAACAACAGCGTTAATCCTCCCTCCACAATCCCAGAATGAAGGCAAGGATTTGTGTATCCCTGACCTGCCTCTTCCTCAAGCCCCCTTGTCTTAAATTTTTATGAACTAGCCCCTCAGAACAGTGAGGCCTGCCCTCTGCATCTTAGCGACTAGTCCCCTTGGCCTGAAAGGGGCTTCTTCTCCTGGTTGGTTGTAGGGGAGGGCTGCACCGGAGGGCCATTTGGCTCTGTGTTGCACAGTCCCAAAAGGCCTCAGGTGAGAACGCTTGACTTTATTGACGAAGGAGAGTACGCATGGGCATTACAATAGTGTGTCAGTGTGGTAAAAGCATTTATTTGTCAAACGTGTGCACTTAAAATCTGTGGCACTTTTTTTTAGCAGCTCTATATTGAGATAATTTATATACCATAAAGGTCACCTTCTAGAATGTACAATTCAATGGTTTTTGGTGCATTTACAGAGTTGTGTAATCATCACCACAATCTAATTTTAGAACATTTTCATCACCCCAAAAAGAAACCTTGAATTCATTAGCAGTCGCTCTTCAGTCTTCCAACCCCTGCTTTAGGCAACAAGTAATCTACTTTCTGTATGTATAAATCTGTCTATTCTGGACATTTTATATAAATAGGATTGTACACTATGTGGTCTTTTGTGACTGGCTTCTTTCACTTAGCATAATGTTGAGGTTTATGCTGACATGTATCAATACTTCTATCTTTTTATTGTATGGGAATTTTTTTGTAGTAGATTCATAAATGCAATAATACAAAGTAATTTTAAAAGAAAGAACTACTGGTGGCTACAACAATGTGGATAAACATCACAGACCTTTTATTGACCCTAAGAAGCCAGACATAAGAATATAACAGTTGACCTTTGAACAATGCAGGTCGGAACTCCACAGGTCTACTTGCATGCAGATTTTTTCAATAAATACAGTATAGTACTATAAATGTATCTTCTTTTATGATCTTACTATTTTTTTCTCTAGCTTTATTGCACGAATGCAGTATATAATACACAAAACATACAAAATATGTGTTAATTGACTGGTCTTGGTAAGGCTTCCTGTCGGGCTATTAGCAGTTAAGTTTTGGGGGAATTAAAAGTTATATGTGGAGTTTCAACTGTGCATGGTGGGGGGGTACCCCTAACCCCCATGTTATTCTAGGGTCAGCTGGATTATATGATTCCATTTATATGAAGTTCAAGAGCAGGTGGAAGTCGACTAGTGATTACCTCTACCTGAGGATGCAGTGGTTACTGACTGGGAAGGGAAAACGGGGGTACTTCTTGGGACCTTAAAATATTTCATATCTTCACGTGCGTAGTGTTTATGTAGGTATATATGTACATGAACATTTACTGAGCTGCATACTTAGTGAATGTTTAGTGCTTTCCTGTAAGTCATACTTAAAAGTTAAAGTTTTTATTTAAAAGTATATGCAATTTTTATGACTTTACAAGCTTCTTTTTAAAAATATGATATTGCTGCAGAAAAGACAACAAATCCTAAGTATACTGCTGGACAAATGGTCACAGAGTGAGCACTTCCTGTAAGTGCCACTCAGGTCAAGAAGGAGAACATTACAGGTTCTTCAGAAGTCCCCTCCCTACCACTAACTCCTCTCCTGCAAACATCTGACATCATAGTTTGACTGTTTTTGTGTTCATTTATTTTCTTTTTAGCTTTATGTGAATGGAATCACACAGTACATTTTCTTTTGTGTGGCTTCCTTTACTTCACGTTATCATCGTGAGGTCTACCCATACAGTATGTATATACTGTATATATACAAATAATTTGTTCACTTCATTGTTCTATATTCTATGGTACGGACATACCCCAAAGTACTTCATCATTGATGATACTTGGTTGTTTCCAATATGGGGCAATTACAAATAGTTAACTCTCAGGATATGTACTTCTTTCTGTTGGGTATATACTAGATGTGAAATTGCTGTCCTAGGATTAGATACCTGCTTTAGATAAGTTTTTGAACACCTGTTTCAGCATTTCTTAAAATAGTAGGAACCTCAAAAAGTTAGTGGCCCAAGCCTCTCTTGACCCCTGAGAGGCCAGGGTGCATCCTAGCACAGCCTTGTCTTCCCCTCCTCCAGGGCTGGCCCACGTCCCATTGGTCCTACAGTGTCTTGGCCTGCCCCTCCCAGCCTCACTACACCTCACTGCCTTGTCCGTCTCCTTCACAGGACTGTGAGCTCATTGAGGGCAGAGATAGTGTTTTGGTCATCATTATAGCCCCAGCCTCCAGGACAGTGCCCAGAATGTAGAAATTCTTGATAAATATTTAGTAAGTGAGAGAATGCAAGATCCATCCAGCTATCTAATTCATGAATGAAGTTGAGAAATACATTAAATTTTGAAAACTCATATATTTTTTATCTTTGCTTTCAGATATCAAATGGATCCACTATAAAGGTCTTTAAGAAGATAGCAAATTTTCCTTCAGGTAACCAATATAATGTTCACCTTTTGTCCTCACCCACCTTTATAAAATATTGCTTTTTGCCTCTCTGATGTATCGTCACACAAGCGAGATTGAGTTGTTGCTACATAATTCTCTGAAATCGGAGAAAAGCCATTTTAATGTGTTTCTATTCTGAAGAATGTGAGCCATGTGAGGAGGACAGGAAACAGTAACCAGTGGTTGACTGGAACAGCCCAGCACTAAGGAAGTTGCTGCCTTCGACAACCCTAAACTCAGGACAGAATCTTAGCCTTCCTCACTCTGTGCCAACTTCTCAGTAGGATGGGGGCTAAGAGAGGAGACTCCTCTGGCAAAATGAGGGGGAAGCTTGTAGATAATCACACAGCCCTGCAAGTGCTGAACAAACAAGATAATCCACTTAGAAATCCAAATCTCCTTTGATAGCCTCTGCAAGATTCCCAGAAAGTGAGTGAGGCAAACTAAAGGGGGAGATTTTATGGGAAAGTCTATAAACTAGTCTCTATACTCTCTACCACTTCCCTACCACCTCCGGACAGGAAAACACTGTGATGGTGCCTTGAGAAAATCCCTAGATCCTAGCCCAGGTTTGTCTCCAGAGAAAATAAACCCCTGCCAAGACAGTCAGTTCAGCTCTTAGAAGGGTTCCGGGCCTCATCAACAGGACTTCTCATATATATACATACACACACACACACACACACACACACACACACACACACAACTGGAGGGGAGGCTTCCTGATTTCTAGATTGAATACTAAGAGCAGCCTGGTAGGTCCCAAGTCCTAGTCAGTGCAAATAGGGAATGCAGGGACTCCAATTAAATAGAAAGGATAATTTGGTAGCTTGTAGAATACCCTTTTAGGGACACCCCCCCCCCCCGGAGTTCATCATTATATCTGGCTATAGTGACAGAAGGCATCTTCCAGAAGGTGACTGTCATTCTGGCAGAGGGGAATTGGTGTCCTTCTAAAAAGTGGAAGGGCTTTGTATTTTAAGCTTCAAAGATCAGGCCTTTTGTAGAGCTTACTGTTTGGGGATCTTGCATTTGGATCTCTTCATGGGACCTCAGAGCAGTCAATGCCTCTGCTGCTTCTCTGTCCAATTCAGCTGAGAGTCATCATTTTGATCACTTCCCTGCTAATCCTTCAAACCTCCTGGGCCTGTCCCCTTTCACCACCCTCTCAGTCACAACCCCAGCCCTGGATGAACCCAACTACTGGCCATTTCTGAACCTATACCCAGGCAGCCACTGGAGGAAAGTACAGTTGGAGTCACTGTAAATTCCTGGTGCCCAACACGACCAGGACCCTCAGTGCAGCCTGCCTCCACTGTGTTTCTCTAGGTAGCTCACTCTGTGTTCTCCAGAATTCTGCCTTCTCTCCTCAAAGCTCTGACCCACACAGCTCTATCACAAGCTGACTTGATCCCATACCTCACAGAGAAAACTGGAATCAGAACTCTTGTCAACGTCCAGCACCAAACCTCCCACCCCTCCTGTGTCTGCCCGGTTTTTCCTCCGTGCCTTCCCTGGCATCCCAGAGCTGTGCCTCCTCTCCCCCAAGGCCAGTCTCTCACCTGTGCCTTTGATCCCATCCTTTCCAACCTGCTATACATTCTTACACCACAGATAATTATCTCTCATCTGAACTTTCTATACCTCCTCACCTATTGCAGTTTTTCCCTCAGTGTTTCAAGGTGTTCTAGTCTCCCTCATCTTCAGTACAGAAAACCTAGTGCCTTAATCCCTCTTTTCCCCCAATTCACCACTCCCTTCACTGCCACATTTCTTTCAGGACTCTCCCCACTCTGTGCCACTCTTGCACTTGCTCTAGGAGCTCCAACTCATTGTCCTTCTTTCCGATCCCAGAAGGGGTGCATTCCTCCTGTCTTTGGGTTTCCTCCATTTGCCAGGCTAACTCCAGTCATTCATTTAGGTTCAGCTCCAACATTCTTTCTTCTGAGAAACCTCTCAGAGTAGGGGGACCCTCCTTAGTTACTTTCTTAGCATATACTTCTTCACAAGCCTTATCACAATTCTAGTTATGTAATTAATTGTATAATTAACCATTGAAAGTCCCTCATTGGCTAGGATGTAAACTCCATTGGGGGTGGGGTGGGAACTAGGTCTGTCTTATCATTGCTCTTTGCCTAGAAGCCTCTGGCACTCAGTAGGTGCCATGGGTACATTTGCTAAAGGAGAAGGCTTGAACCTCTCCTATCCCCGCCCCCAGCAAGGGACCATTCAGCCTATTGGGAACCTGCTTCCTACTCCAGGCCCTGGCCCGTTCTGTCTTCACGTTGTTAAGGTCTTGAGATGCAGCAGGGTGAAAAAAAAATGTACCTATGAAGAGCTCAAGTAACCTCTTCTGTTTATAGCACAAATGGGGCGTTTTATGAGAGGCCAATTAGCCCGTGGTTGTTTTTTTAATAGACCGTTTTCTCTCCCTTTCTCCGGCATTCAGATGTGGAATACTCAGAAGACCACTGCCATTTGGTGAGCTCAGTCTTTCTTGTGCTTGCCCCTGAGTTGGATGCCTTCTGTAGCAGAAACGGTCTCCTTGGGTAACGCTTCTACTGTCTTCCCATTAGATTTTACCAGATTCAGAAGCATTCCAAGATGTGCAAGGAAAAAGACATCGAGGGAAGCACAAGTTCAAAGTAAAAGAAATGTATCTCACAAAGCTGCTGTCAACCAAGGTACACTTACTGTTCTGGGAGTGCTTTTATGGCTACCTTGGGGGTGTATGATGTGTTTGACTTAATTTCCACTGAAGTGTGAAAATGTTACAAATCCCTTGTGCCTTCTAGCAAAGCAAAATGAACGTTTAAATTGTAAACACTTCCTACCCTCCTCTTTCTTATAAACCACGAAGATAACAGCACTTTACAAATTTTGACTGTTGTATCTTCAATCAGGGATTTCATATTGTTCCCAGTCCCTTTACCCACCATCTCACTATTGTTATTTTTTAGGTTGATAGCATAATTATTCCTTTTTGTTTACTTATTATAGATGAGTGATAAAACTCCCACTCTGAATTGCAGATAAATGAAGGGCGGGGTCAGTGTCTATAAACCTAGTAAATCTTTTTTTTTTCTTCATTTTAAAGTCGAGATTGCTGTTCATCTATAAAAGTGTCAGGCGTAAAAGCCAGCGGAATGCTAAATCAGAAGCAAATTTTACTTTATCTGGTTTGTAGTGGGATTAGCCGAAGTCTGTGGTGATCCTTTTTTCCCACCTTGAAATGACTAGCAATATAAACGCTATTATGTACACCTGGCCCTGGTCTCCGGGTGGGCCTGCTTCTTCAGAGTATAACAGAAGGTGTGCTTAGAGCTCAGTAGATTTGTTTAGTTGGTAGAGGACAGCCAGAGCCTCTTGATTTTCTCATGTCTCACAGAGCTCTGCCTATTTGGCTTTTGTAAAATACTCAAATGCTTTGGAAAGTACATAATAAAAACCTATGATGGAAATACACGCAACGAAAAAATTCTGGGAACTGAGCAACATTTTTTCCAGGCTGAACATAACTATTAAAACTAAACATCCATGGCTTCTTGGTTTATGTATACAGCCCTACAACTGCCATTTCAACTGCTAGAGATTTTTGTAAGATATCCTCTCTGTTGACTGAACAATGTTGTTACCAGCAAGAAGCTGATGAACCAAATGTAATCCTGGGCATGCATTTTCAGGGCCCTTGTCCCATACTGTGAGCGTGTTGGCCTCATTTGATAATTTGACATATTTTCGTTTCAGGTTGTTTTTTCTGTTTTGTACATCATTTTCTCTGAATTAGGATCTTATTTTTCCATTGTATTCAAAACTGATCTTTTTTTTTTTTTCCCTCTAGTCTCCCAAGTCTGATTTTCTCTGTCTTTCAGGTGGCAATTCATTCTGTGCTTGAGAAACTTTTTAGAAGCATTTGGAGTTTACCCAACAGCAGAGCCCCATTCGCTATAAAATACTTCTTTGACTTTTTGGATGCCCAGGCTGAAAACAAAAAAATTACAGATCCTGATGTCGTACATATTTGGAAAACAAACAGGTGGGAACAAATAGTAGGTGATATTACTATTTTCAAGAATCTGGGACAGAATCTTAACTGAAAGGAGGGCATGGATAGTCACAAAAGGATTCATTATTCTTAGATCAGAATCCTTTGGCTTGGTGCGCTATCCTGTCAGAGCAGATTCTTCCTCTGTTACTATTTTTAAACAAGAAACAAAACTCTTCCTATGCTGAGATCCTATTCTTTAGGATAAAACAAACAAACTTTATTTTCTTTAATGCATGAAAAGACCTTATATAGAATATTAAATTTAGCTTGACCAGCAAAAGATAAGAAATCAGTATTTTGTGGTTTTTTATTATATGATGATTTCCCATTAGAGATTAATCATTTTTCAGTTATCAGGCTATCTGTCGGTACTCTGATTCTGCTTGGATATTTCCATTTTTATTTGATTAAATGCAGTACTTAGATACTACGAGAATTTGCCAAAGGACTGTGTTTTGTTTTGTTTTCTAACATTTTACCTAAAGCTGAGGCGAGGCATCCAGCTCTATTCTCAACTTCTTCTCAGTAAAGAAACATGGCTTATTACCTTTATTTGAAATACTTTGTCCATGAGCTGTGAATAAGACTCGGTGTTAAGGAGTAATAGAAGTTTCCAGGGCCATCCCAAGCCCTCCTAAGTACTGAAGGTGGGCAGACCATTTTAAATAAATATTAAAAGCTGAAGTTCCAGAGCTCTAGGTCTCATCTCCTCCCATTTAACCCAGGTCTGTCCCAACTACCTATACTGGCTCACTCCCATCCTGTGTCCCAGCCTCTGATTTGCCAGTCCTGCCACTCCTACACCAGGCTTGGGTGCCTCAAGCTCCCATTTTATTGGGAAGGTTGTGGCATCTGAGCGGGGGCAGGAGTCAGGACAATAGAGCTACAGAGAGGCCCAATAGCCTTACAATGGAGGAAGACCTGAGTTGAGATAATAATGGAAGGTTATATTCAAAGGTCCATATTCAAATATTTGAGCTGTTAGGTGCTGGAAATATAGCTGGAAATATTGAATAGACAAAAATCCATGTTCTCACACAGCTTGCATTCAAATGGGTGGAAGAGACCATAAATAGGTAAATTATAGTTTATTAGAAGGTTAGTACAGCAGACAGCATGGGAAAGGAGGATGGAGAGTAATAGGGCAGTGGTCAGAGGAGGCTCACAGAGATGATATTCAGGTCTTGAAACAGGTGAGGGCATAAACCATGATACTATCTGGTTGAAGATAGTTTCTGGAAGATGGACAACAAAAGCAAAAGTCCTGAGGCGCATGCTTGCCTGATACGCATGAAGAACAGTGAAGAGGCCTGTGGTGGAGTTGGAATAAGGTGAAGGCTCGCAGATGACAGCCTGGGCCCAGATGGTGCAGGGGCTTTATCCCAAGGCCCGTGGACAGCACAGAGGGTTTTGAGCACAGAGACAGGATCTTACTCTGTGTTGTGGGAGAATTAACTGAGAATTAATGAGCCCCTGGGGGGCTAATAACCCAGGCAACCGTGCCTTAGGTCAGGGTGTGGCACTTGGGGTGAGAAGAGGTCAAGTTCTGGAGACACGATGAAATGTTTTCATGGGTAGCCATCAACTAACACAATCTAGATGTGGAGAAAATTCTAGTCTTGTCAGCGGCCACCTTCGCATTTCTCCTGCTCTAGTCCTCCCATTCAGCAGTGCTTGTCAGTTTAACCCTTTCTTGTTCCGAGTGACGCTGCCATCTGTCACTTGGCATATTTGGCAGAGCAGATTTGCGTACTTCAATAACAAGGGCAAAAACACCCGTTTACAAACTGTGATAAACAGAGCAGCCGCCTCCTACGAAGGGCTGTATCTGAAGAGATTTCTCTTTGGAACAGCCTTCCTCTTCGCTTCTGGGTAAACATCCTGAAGAACCCTCAGTTTGTTTTTGACATTAAGAAGACACCACACATAGACGGCTGTTTATCTGTGATTGCCCAGGCATTCATGGACGCATTTTCTCTCACAGAGCAGCAACTCGGGAAGGTAAGGCCTAGCTTCAGTATTTCTTATATGCACTCCTGTGAGCTGTAGCATTCTTTCTTTTAAACATCCAAACAATAAAGAGTCATTGGTAGTCACTGAAAATTTGCTTTTCTTTAAAAGCTCTCATTTTTCATCTAGTTTTAAAAAAAAATAGATTATTCTCCCCATCCTACTGCAGAACTCTGCCTGTGAATACCTTTACCACAAAGTGTAATTTTGTTTCCTAGAAAAACATTCTGCAGACACTACTAACCTATGAAACTACTGAAATCAGCTTAGCTAAATTAATCCCATCTGAATATAGTTGACCCTTGAATAATGGGGGATGATGGGCACCAATCCTTCATGGAGTTGAAAATTACCCTGTAACTTTTGGCTTCCCCAAGACTTAACTATTAGTAGTCTACTGCTGACCGGAAGCTTTGCTGCTAATATAAACAGTTGACTAACACATATTTTATATATTTATATGTATTATATACTGTATTCTTAAAGCTAGAGAAAACATCAAGGAAATCATAAGAGAAAATATATTTACAGTATTGAACCATGTTGAAAAAACTCCACAAAGAGTAAAGCGGACTCACATAGTTCAAAACTGTGTTGTTCAAGGGTCAACTGTACACTCAGTCTATCTGAATATAACAAATTGCTCACAGGGAAGATGATCTGGCCTGAGATTTCTATCACCACTAGTTTGTCAATTCATAATCAAAGCATCGATACTGTTTTTCTTTTGGCTTTCTTTGCTGAGCAGAAGCCCCAGGAAATCAAAGAAAGATAAAAATACAGAGCAAACTTTGAAAGGGATGTTTTGGTCTTATTCAGGCACTCCAAAATATATTAAACTGAGCAATATCTGTACCTAATGGCTTTCAGAAAATCTTTTAATGCTGAGCAGTGTCCCTTTAGTGTAAGGTTTGAGAGAGTGCCTGGAATGAAATGTGGTTGGTGTCTCATAGGTGCCTCAGCCTCCTAGTCTAAATCTATACTATCACCACCATTTCTGCAAAACAGACCTGTCTTCGCTTTTGTCTTCCTAGCATCACCTTGTCTCTCAAGATAAAATTCTTTGTGTTATCCTTGACTCCTCCTTCTTTCTCCCTTCCCCTAATTGGTTACTACTCATTGCCATCTCCAAAATGTCTCTTTTTTCCCTTCACTCTATCTTATCCCTCCATCCCTGGGAGAACTGCCTCAGAACTGGCCTCCTGGTCCCTGCTGTCTCATCCACTACCTTCTCCTTTTTTGCTGTGTCTTGGGTTGTCATTCTAAAACAAAAATCTGATCTTCTCCATCTCCTGCTTAAAAATTTTAAATACTTCCCATTACCTGCCAGGTAAAATCTTCACAGTGCCATGTGGCCCTTCCTGATTGGGTGTCAAGTCTCTTTTCTGGCAAACTCCATATACTTTCTATGCTACAGCTTTTACTTTTCCCAAAGTTACCATGAACTTGTTTTCATATCCCTTTCCTGTCTCATAACTCCTCTGTCCAGTAAAACTCTTATTCATTCATTCACTCCACAAATACAGCTTCCTCATGTGTACCAGGAGCTACAGGAAGCTATGATCAGTCTAAATGTAACTACTCTATGAACTTTCCCCGTACACTGCCCACACCTGTTCTTCATCTGACCAATGCAACAAAAATGCTTCTTTATTCACAGGAAGAAAAATGGCTGTTAACTCATTACTATGTTCTTGTTATATTTCACTTAATCATCACAAGAACCACATAATGTAGTTATTATTACCCTCAGTTTATAGATGAGCAAATTGGTGTTCTGAGAGGTTGCAGGTCTTGGTTAAGATCCCTCCAAGTTGTTAGGATCCCTGATTTGTCCAGCTCCATGGTGTTTCTCTTTACACTGTGCTATTAATTATTGGTATTATAGTAACCACTGTGTACCTTTGTCTTTTAAAGGCAGGTACTGGTCATCTTTACCCTTTTACATTCAACGTCTACCACAGTGCCAAGCATCTCAGTAATAGCTCAGTGTAGGCACCCTTCACAATGACGCAGCCACCAATACGGCTCTTCGTGCCCGCAATACATTGAAAAATGTACTGGGACATCAGCCCTATCATTAACTCACCCATTTTCCCTGAGTAGGAATTTCAAAAATTTTGTGGAAAATGGCTTTTAAAAATAAAATCTTAATTTTTAATATTATCACTATTATAATTACATAAAAACATGCAAGCTGACAGGGAACTTTCGCAAAATCAGACATCAGAGCCCCCAATACTAATGACCGTGTACTTCCTTGAGAACAGTAGAAGAGCTTTATAATCTAATAAAAGGGACAAGCAGAAAAATCCACCACCGCCAATTACTTACCACTTTCATGGTTATATAAAGGGCTCAATCAGACCTACAATCAAGTCTTTCATAAATGCCAAAATTCACTGGTGGGTGAGGATGAGAGCAAATGTTTTAATTCAGGCTTTTTACAACCATTAGTAATGAACTATGATAGAAATAAGTTCCATTGTTACAGTAACTCAAAATCATGCAAAAATAATAATTTTAGTTCTTTTATGAGAGGAAGGCAGACTATATTAGCATTTAATCCGCCTCAAAAGAACAGTGACTCACCAGAACTATCTGGATAGCAGTCAGTCATTCAGGCAACATTTATGAAGGCCCACTGCATGCAAAAGCTTTGAAAGCTTTGTTACTAGGAGATAATAATGGTGGAAGTTCAGCTACACTGGTATTGTTATAAAATTCCCCATGGTTTTTTACTCTTGGCCGTGGCTGCTCTTTTTTTTAGGAAGCACCAACTAATAAACTTCTCTATGCCAAGGATATCCCAACCTACAAAGAGGAAGTAAAATCATATTACAAAGCAATCAGGGATTTGCCTCCATTGTCATCTTCGGAAATGGAAGAATTCTTAACTCAGGAATCTAAGGTATTGTTAGAAAGCAGAAATAAGAGGGGTGCTTTGGTGGCTCAGTTGGTTCAGCTTTCGAGGCTTGATTTTGGCTCAGGTTGTGATCTCAGGGTCCTGGGATCAGGCTCCGTGCTGGACGTGGAACCTGGCTTTAAGATTCTTGCTCTCCCTCTCTTTAAAAAAAAATTGAAATAAGAGAATATTTACTTTTTTAAAAAGTCATTTCAGAATCTCTCAACAAGACTCTCTTTCTTTAAGAAACATGAAAATGAATTTAATGAAGAAGTGGCCTTGACAGAAATCTACAAATACATCGTAAAATATTTTGATGAGGTAAGATTTTTAAATAACATTTTAAAAAATTGGTATTAGTCTCCAGGATTTGGGTGTAAAGCATTCTGTAGGTTTCAGGACAGCTCTGGCATCCCTAATGGCCAGACAGGGAAGCCAGGAAGCCTGTCTGAGGTGGGGGATCCTGGCACCAAGCCAGACCCTGCACGTGGCTGCCCCCTTCTAGTTTTATCATGCTGCCCACCTTCGGACCAGCCTGAATTTACATTTGAGTTAATGGGGTCTGTAGCCATACTGACTCAGGATAACTTTGATGAGTAAGCAGTGGTCCTATTAAATAGGGCCAGCTTATGCTTGATTGTAATCTGCTAAAATGAAAGCTAAGCTTGTTAAGTTGCCTAGATTCTGTATTCAATAGGTATATGAAAGTATAACATATTTCTAACTTAAGCAACTATTTCAATAAACCATTCTCCTTTGATTAATTCTCCTTAATCTGGATTTTTTTCTTTGGGAATTCACACAGACACAGTCATCAGATGCGCTGTTTCCAAATATATGTTAATTCCCCCTTCCCTGATTCCCCCCCACTCAGTCATGCTGGGACAGGCTATCCATGTCAATGGTGAGAATAGCTCACCAATTCCATTTGCTACTTGAAGATCAAGTGAAGCGCTAAGGTAGGGTAGAGGCAATGAGTTCCTTAAACATGATAAGCATCCTTCTTTCCAGGGGCCAGGGGTTAGAAGGGAAGCACTGGGGAGGGTAGGGGAGGGGAGAGGAGGCACCACACTGCCCAGGAGGGGAGGGGAGGGAAATACTTAACTGACCAGGATGCCCCTGCCTGCTGCATTTAAGAATAAATACTTGCCTGCATGTTGGCTGCCCAGAATGCTTGCTGTGCTTGGAATGGCTGTGACATAATGCATAAAACCGGGCCTTGGAAATCTGGCCCCATATTTGTAAGCAAATAGTTGGTACTTCTTGCTAGCTTCTATTTTAAGCCAAACTGTTGTTGATCCTGTGATAATGACTTAGCAAAACAACTTGCAAAGTGAGTATGTAAATGATGGAAGAAAATGTTGGCATCTGTTTCATACAGATTTTACCACTCACAGCATCAGGAATGCAACCCCCCCAAAAAACAAAACAAAACAAAACAAAAAAAAAAACCAAAACAAAACTCCAGAATTGTAATGCTAAAACCACAAGGTCTAAAATAACTGTTCTAATTGTCAACAGATTCTAAATAAACTAGAAAGAGAACGAGGGCTGGAAGAAGCTCAGAAACAACTCTTGCATGTAAAAGTCTTATTTGATGAAAAGAAGAAATGCAAGTGGATGTAAGCACTCTGGGGACTGGCTTAATCTGGCAAAATTCTTCAGACGACTTGGGAGCAAAATGGCTGCTTGAGCTACTCTGTGTCGTTCATTTTAAAGTTTGCACACAGGTTCCACTTTGAGCACAGTCTTTCAGAGACCAAGGCACATGCACAGCTTTTAGAAAGCATACCCACCATTGTGCCTGTGCATATACTGTGGGAGCCTTTCTGTAAATAGAGTCGAAGTGGTTGTTGCAAACAGCCTCCTTGTTTACAGAGAATACAGGGCCAGTAAGCAAGTGTCAGTATTGTTAACTACAGTCTCCACTTAAGCACAATCACAGCAGTGGTTTTGTTTGAAAACTACAGTTATATAGCACCCGTGACTACACTGCAATCTGCAGAAAAGGGACACTGCCAGTGATGACAAGAAAATGTGAAATGAGTCATTTGGAAACAAGGCGGGAGTGTTAGGGCAACCTCGAGGATCTGCAGCATTGAAACTTTCCCCAGTAGTTCTTGGAAAAGCTGACCACAGAATTTGGTAGTGTGTACACTTAGCATTTGTGAGTGTGTGTGTGTGTTTTTAAACCAAAAACTGACAGTGTTGCAACATTGTTGAAAGGGCTCGTGTTTTTCAGTGGTCGCCAATTACACTCCGTCAACTCACCTCCATCTCACCAAGGAGCTCTAAAGCAAGGAGAGTGAGGAGGTTTATTTAAATGCAACAGCGTTTTACCCACTTTGTCCTGATGTGTTCCTTTTTTCATTTTTTCATACTAAATGTATTTGATAGTGGACATGTTGGCTATTGTAAAACAAAACAAAACACCATTAGTTTATTTCTGTCTAAAAACTTTGATTAGAACTAACTGTAGAAGAGTAACTTCCTCCCCTAATCCTACATTTCTATACTTGGTGTCTCCTTGCTTTAGATTTCTGGTGAATCCTGTGATTATAAATACTTGTGTGTGATTAGAAGAAAAAAAAAAAAAAGATACATTTTACATTTCATGAAATTGCTGTTCACACTGGAGTATTATATATGAATATATATATTTGAGGCCCAAGGCCTGAAAAATATTAGTATACAACTTGGTATCTTAGTCTTACTATGTACTTTTTGAAAGTATTCCTCACAAGAGAAAGAATTCAAAATACCCAATTTATTCATGCCTTTCTTTTTAAAGAATTCCCTATCCAGTTATACTGTAGTCTTTTTATTGCTGGTTTTTTATTCCTGAATTTTTGCTGCTCATGACCAATTTTAATACCACTGTGTTTTCCTTCTATTAAATCAAAAGTAAAAAAATGTAATTGGCAACTCTCAACTTTCCTTGTGGCACCTTTTACCCTTGGTGCTCCGAATCCCAGATTAAGGAAAGACATTTTTTCAAGTAGCAAATAAAACACTGATCATATATTCCTTAAAATCTTATACCAACACTATATGGGATATCAGGATATCAGTGTGAATTTGTCTTCAAAAATGAAATTCTTTTTGCTCCTCAGTATCTAGCAAAGAGTAAGAGGTGATACCTCAGCAGAATGATCAAATAAGCAGTTATTACCCTGATAGGCCCCTTCCTAATCCCGTCACTTTTGACCATTGTCTGTCCAATGGACACACCTCAAAAATACTACCAAATAGGTTACTTACAAGTATAAAGGTGAGAGGTCTGGTCCCCATCTAAGGCTGCGATAGTCTTGATGTGAAGGCATTTTCATAAGAGAATAACAGGACAGTTGAGAGCCAAGGGTAGGAGAGTTGCCCAAAAGACTTCCCCTTCTTTAGGGTACAGAAATGCTAAGAAAAGGATCAGCTACAGCTTTATCTAAGTATTCAGTAAATGCTACATGAGGGTGTCCCTGTCCAGCTCTCTGGCACATGAGTCCCATGGGGAGACCTACCTCCTCTTCCGAGTACGATGCTGCTGGGAACTTTGGGCAAGTCACTTACCTCTTTGTGCCTCAATTTCTGTATAATATTTCTAACCTACCTCACTGAGGTGGTGTGAAGATTCACTAATGTATGTAGCGTGTTTGTCAATCCTCCAGTGAAAAGCACTATCTAGATCACATTTTGGATCACATTAGCCAAATGCAGTAAATGGCCAAATTAGATGTGTGCTGAAGACAATCAGTCACTGGGTCTATATTAAACAGCAACCAGAGAAACAAATGGCAAACAATTTCTATTTTCAAGTTTCTTTGCATATTTTTTTGGTGCAAACAATTCATTTATAAACTTTTTTTTCTAACACTAGTGTCTACAGCAGCATTTAAAAATTATTTCTGTTACCTTTTCCGTATTAGGGATCTAAAGTCTATTTCTTATTGTATACCTGATTGAAGCTGTACTTGGAGATGAATGTTTTAAATGTCTATATCCAAAAATAAACATTTTGATGTAAATGTGGACTGTCTTTTTTTTTTTCCCCCTTCAAATGTTCTATTATAGTAAAGTTTTTATTCTAAGTAGCTCCATGGAAAGTATCTGGGTGCCAGCGCATATGTGAATAAGCAGCTCTGTAATGGAGTAAGTACATCTAGTTTCTTCTAAATGATGCTAAGGACTGCTCAGTTACATCCCTGGCCTCCACTATCTACCTGGACTTTTGATCCTGAAGACTTCTGGACAATGAACATTCCACTTAGTTTGGCGGACTTGAGCTCTGCCTTGTTGACGTGAAGTTATTGCAGCAGAATTCCTTTAAAAGAGGTTAGGGATACACAGAAATAAAACATTTATAATAACTTGGTTAGATCTACAACAGTAGGAGCCAACATTAAATACCAATAATATTTCTAAGGGACCCCAAGGGATTCAAGTTTTACAATGAATGGCCCTTGTTTTATACGGTCATGGGATATAATTATTTGTACTTTGTGGCTTTAGGTTAGAATAGAAAATAACAATGAGATCTTCTACATTGCTAAATACACACTATATGGTCAAAATAAAATTAAACACACAACAATATAGAAAAATACTAAGTTCTTTAATTATGTGCACACAGTTTTTAGAATGGTAGCATTTTATAATATTTAGATATCTTCAAGTTTTGTTTTTTAATGCTGACTTTTAAATTGCCATCTTTTTTCAAGAACTAGAGGTTTAGAACTCCTGTATATAGTAAACTGGAAAATGTTTACTGACCCTGTTACTGCCAACCATCTCAAAGAGGCTGAAGGAATTCAACATGGGCATATTTTAGGCAAAATGCCAAAAAAGCCAAAAAATTTTGAAGTGAAATTAATAAAATAATTTAAAAACTTGATTCCTTTTTTTTTTTTAACATTCTCAAAGGGTTGTCAATAAATATTCTAAATATCTCTTGAGCTGTTTTAATGCTTCGCTTGTCATTAGTATAACCCTAAAATCCTGACACTGATGCAATATAGCATGTAGCCAGTACCTTTTCTCGAAGCACATTCAAATTTTCTGGCAAACAGTAATACAATATCTAAATGCCACATATGTTAAAACTTCAAGCTTTATTGAGTCACACTGATTTCATCCCTTTTATCTGCCTTTTCTCCAAGAACATCATTCCCCAGGAGATCCAAGTTCCTCTAGTTGTTTCCTTTGTGTTGTTTCTAGTTCTTCTAGTCTTTTGCGAAGTAGAGAGAGTTCCCTTTGATGCTGTTCCTCCTTAAAAGCAGAGAAAAAATGGGGAGGGGTGAAGCAAGCTCAGAAAAACGGCTGGAAAAATAACTGGTAGGCAACAGCCTGAGTAGCTCTTTCACTCAGGCCACAACATCTGGCACAGAAAGGATGACCATTTTAGCAGTCTGAGAAGACAGCATCACGGGCCAGACTACTAACTAGTCCGTGCTTCTGTTCTGCCTCAGGCACCAGCCCTTGGCAAATCCCAAAGTGTGTTCTTCTATCTAGATATAAAATTCACCAGGGAGTGATTTGGAAAATACTAATGCAGGGCCCAGACGTACTTACATGCCGATGTTCTAACAAGGCTGGAGTTTAGTAGTTTATTAAAAACAAAGCACTTGGTCTGAGATTCAGTTCAGTGACTAAAATCTTTGGTGCTTATAACATTATAAGATGTAATTACTTATTACATCATCTTTTGAAAATCATCCCATCAATTTGATTCCTTCAGTATCTCAGGGACCTAATTCGTAGAATGAGCCCAGGATTTAGAATCAAACAGATTTAGGTTTGACACTCAGTTCTGTGACTTATTAGCTACGACCTTAGGCAAGTTACTTCACCTCTGACTCAGCTTCCTCATCTGTAAATTAGAAAATTACCTTCCCTCAAAATATTTTCCATTAGGATTAAATAAAATATTATACGGAAAATGCATAGTACACAGCATTAGTAAACGCTCAGCAGCAGTTAGTAATGGAGTGAGCTGCAAACTCTAGGTCACTCAAAGACTCATCAATCAAGTTTCTTCTTTTCAACTGTCCATGAGATTTCATTCCTAGCATCATCACTAAGGGACAGAATAGATTCAAATCCACTTTGCTTTTACCGGCAAATTTCTACAGTAAAGAAAAATTTGAGTTTTTAACTCTGAATTTAAATAGGCAAAAACTTACAGAAATGTTAGTGCTTTTTTTAAAACAAAACAAACAAAAAAACCAAAAACTCAAATGCTCATACCTGCATATGAGGAGGAAAGGATAGGTCCATGCCTGGAACCATGGCTGATGACTGAAAGGTAACAGGATTGATAGATGCTGTTGGAGGTATGTTAGGAACCAAAATTAAACTTCGAAATTCATTATGTCTTCTCTGTATGTCCTTTAGTCTTTTTTGAAGCCTTGTATATTCTTCAAATGGAACATTTTGTCTTAAAAAGAAAAAAAGTGTTCCTGTTCTTTAATAGTTATACTCTATTGAAGAACAGTATGATTCACAGAATTTCAAATGGGAAGAAAATGGACTTCAAAATTGTAAGATTTATCTGTATATGATTTATACATAAAACTCTATCTAGAAAGATAAATAGAAATATGACATCTTAATGATGTATTATTGTTAGTTCTACAAGCTTTCAACTCATTTTTATTTTTTTAAAGATTTATTTTAGGGGTGCCTAAGTAGCTCAGTCTGTTAAACGTCTGCCTTTGGCTCAGGTAATGATCCCAGGGGCTCCCTGCTCGGTATCTGCTTCTCCCTCTGTCCCTCCCCCGTTCATGCTCCCTCTCCTTCTCTCTGAAATAAGTAAATTAAAGAAATCAAATCTTTTTAAAAAAGATTTGAGAGAGAGAGAGAGAGGGAGAGCGAGTGCACAGCTGAGTGTACACACATGCAGGGAGGTCAGGGGAAGAGGGAGAGAGAATCTCCAGCAGACTCCCCACTGAGTGGGAAGCACCACTCAGGGGCTTGATCTCATGACCCTGAGATCATGACCAGAGCCAAAACCAAGAGTCAGATGCTTAACCAAGTGAGCCACCCAGGCAGCCCAACTATTAACTCATTTTAAAGTTTTATTTGCTAATTAATTGAAGAGTAAAAATCTTTTGGTACTTTTACTTTCATTTCCACTCCACTCCACCAACCCATGAATCCTGAAACTAAAACTCCTTAAACCAAAAGGGTGCCTTTTATTATCAAAGGAGTCAAGTAGAAACAGAGAAAATAGTAGGTTGAACCTTACAAAATTGTCATTTTTATAGGTGAAATATGGCCCAATACAGGAATTACAGCCTAATTATTAAAAATGTAGCTAATGGGGGTGTCTGGGTAGCACAGTCAGTTAAGCCAACTCTTGGTTTCAGCTCAGGGTCATGAGATCAAGTCCCACGTGGGATTCAGCGCTGAACAGAAGCCTGCTAAAGTTTCTCTCTCTTTCTCCTGCCCCCCTCCACCCACACACATGCACATACACTCTCTCAAATAAATAAATAAATCTTAAAAAAGAAATGTAACTAATGACAAAGGTAAAGCTACCCATTAACTTTAGGGAAAAAGGATCTGGGATAAAAAAGCTAACTTTTCACGCCTTTATATACCATCTCCTTTTTGGACATGAATTTCCTGACCATCAACCACACCACTAATTAAATACAGTTTTCAAAACCACTCAAAGTTCTAGATGATCAGTGCCATATAGGTGCCCAATCTTGAATGGATATTATTTCAAAATTAATGGTTATAGAAGAGGTAGTAAATTGAATTTTGTTTTAGAATAAATTTGGTGGCTTCTTACTTTGGGTCAGAGTAATTCTAAAGCTGGCATGAATTTGGGACCCCTGGATAGCTCAGTCTGTTAAGCATCTGACTCTTGATTTTGACTCAGGTCATGATCTCAGGGTTGTGAAACTGAGCACCATCTGCTTAAGATTCTCTCTCTCCCTCTGCTTTCCCCCCACTCTTGTGCTCTCTTTCTTGAAAGAAAGAAAGAAAGAAAGAAAGAAAGAAAGAAAGAAAGAAAGAAAGAAAGAGGGGGAGGGAGAGAGGGAAGGAGGGAAAGAAAGAAAGGGAAAGGAAAAGAAAGGAAAGGAAAAAGAAGAGGCATGAATTCCACAGTCTATAGGTGTTCTAAAAAAACAACTTTCACATTTTGGTAATAATTACACCCAAGGAAGACAGGTGCACATTACAAAACATCACTGCTTGATATTTTAGGCAATTTCCATTACAGAAGAGTCTGACACTGCGTTGTGCTGAAGGCTATCACTGAAATTAGCTGAATTTGAAAAGTTTGTATTACCTTGAATCAAAAGGGTCAACAAGGCCATTACCATATGTTAATACGGCAAATCATCTCTGCTCAAACATGCTCATCATGCAGATTATTAGCTGTGTTTGTATGTAAACAAAAAATCTGAAGCTTTGGGCCAGTAATATTTTTCTACAACAAGAAATCAAAAATCTTGATTCAAAATTCCAGCCACATTTTTGGAACTATGCAATGCTACAACTCTTTTGTCTCAGTAGCAAGAACTCACACCACTCCTGGCTACCAAAGCCAGGGACATTTCCTGTCAGTCCCAACCATAACACAAATGCCTGGCATATGTTAAAGACCTTTTGGTTTGAAGGAACATTCAACCAAAAAACAAAAAATAATAAGGGGGCGCCTGTGTGGCTCAATTGGTTGGGCGACTGCCTTCGACTCAGGTCATGATCCCAGAGTCCCGGGATTGAGTCCCACATCAGGCTCCCAGCTCCATTGGGAGTCTGCTTCTCCCTCTGACCTTCTCCCCTCTCATGCTCTCTCTCTCTCTCTCAAATAAATAAATAAATCTTAAAAAAAAATAATAAGGAAATGAATTAGGAGCACAACGAACAGTTTTAGAATTCTTTCAAACATAAAAGAAAACAAGTGTATTACAGAGAAAACAAAGAAAGTACATTTTAAAAAGAAAAAAAAGTGTGTTACACTCAGTATCAAAGTTCTATAATGTCAAAGTCACTACATGGGATATGTATTTATACAAACAGTTACCTATTTAACACCTGATTTTCCGTTTCTAATTCTTCTCTCTTTGCCTCTAACACTTCTACTTTCTCTTGTAGTCTCTTCAATTTGTTTTCATGAAGAGATTTTCTCTAGAAAAAAAATATGAGCAAGTACATTAATACAAAATCTCCTCTTTGAACAAAATACAGCGAGAATATTTCACTCAACAAAAGAAATTTTCCTTAGAGATAAGTATTTTCAGTGAATACTAGCAGGAAAGATTAGTAGATATGATTCTTATTGAAAAATGCAAAGATATTGAGCCACAGATGTACCTCAGATTCTCATTGTGACGAACAGAACTGTTGTGAATGCCAAACCAGAAAATGTGTATCAATAACTACATTGCTGCAAATAAAATATCTAAAAAAGGAAGGAGTCAAATTTTACTAATGAGCTTACCTGTCACCAGATAAGGAATCACAAGCTCTTTACTTTTCCAAAAGATATGTGTTTTATAAAAGAACCAAAAATTTAAAATTAAAAGCATGCTTACAATTGATAAATTTCTACCAAAGCAATAAAGGACCAGAAAGCTAAGGGAGATTACGGATGCATCTCAGTTTGAAAGTATGCCCTTCTAAATATTAAAAAGAAAAACATTAAAAGTGTACAAAGGAAAAATTTTCTAGTATGGAAAAATCAGGGTATAATGCCAAAGTGGTATAAAAACAAAGGTAATTACTTTTTCATTTTTATAAAGAGGTTGTTTTTGTTTTTTATAGAAAAATATGTATAAATGTTGCAACTCATTTAGTAGCTATAGGCCTTTCAAGTATTTGTTTTGTAACTCTTTCACTGAAGTATATCAGGCTTATAGAAAAATGCACAGAACATAAATATAAAGCAAAATGTAAAAGCACAAAACAAATGCTGACTCTCTTACCTCACAGGCCGGGAGCACTGCCATATGAGAAGTGCCCCAACCCCTCCTCCTTTCAATCTCTACTCCCTTTAGTCCTCTGAAAAGGCAACCAACTAATTTACTTCCAAAGTTATAGCATAGTTTTGCTGATTTTTGAACTTCATATGAACAGAATCATAGTCTTTCTGAAATTCTTTTACAAATGGCTTTTTTCTCTCCGGATTGTGAGGTGTATTGGTGTTGTTGCTTACAGTAACTGTTCATTGCGACATACTGTCCTGTACTTATGAATATCACATAGTTTAATGTATCTACCTGGTCTAGTTTCCTCTAAGGGAAAAGCAACCTCATATGCCATGCTCATCTCTCTCAGTTTCCTACCTCTCCAGGATCTTGGCCTCCTAATTCTTTGCTGCCCTCCATGGAGGTATTTTTTCTTAAATACTTTGTCCAGTTCTTCTAGTTTTTATGTGGAGAGCTGATCCACAGAAATAGGTCATTATCAAAAGCATAGGCTTTTAGGAATTTTAGTTCAACTAGTAGCAGACATTTTAAAGATGAAAATGCTTAATACTTCATCATGGTATTATTGTATAAATCTGCAATCTTAAAACGTCTTAAAACTTCTCCATTATATCTCCAAATAGTCATATTTCTCCATTTTTATTGTTCATTTAAACTATAATACAAAATTTATTTTATCATCAAATCTTAAGCACACACACACACAAACACACACACAGAGTACATGCTTAACTGGGCCCTATATTAACTATACAATACAAAATATAGGGATTTCTGAAGGGAATTCCAGTCTATAAGTACCAAATCTTGAGAAAGGGCTTTCTAGAAAGGATAAGAAACTAATTAGGGAGAATCTGTAGTACAATGGGGATGTGGATTTGCCTGAAGCGTCTCCAGCAAGGGACTGATAAGTAAAAGACATTGTTTTAAGAAGTCTGATATGGCGTCAGTGTATGAGATAGACTTTGAAGTTTGCCTCTTAAGAGGAAAATCTGGAGATAAAGCTTGAAGCCAGGGTTCAGGACAATGCTGTCCCCATCCTCATCATTGTAAAACAACCAATCATTTACTGAGCACTTGCCAGGTGCCAGGAAATGAGCCAGAATGCAATAAAAGCACTGGTTGATGAGCTGATTAAAAGACCCAGTGAAGGCCTTAGACCCCCTCATTATAATCATTTCTTTGCAGATACCCTCGTTACCTTGACCCAAGTTTCCCTCTTCTTCAAACTCACCTGGAAAAACTTGGATCTTTATTAAATACAATGCTCTACTGTCTGGACCTACACAACTGGACACAGTTGGCAAACACACACAACTATGTGCTATGCTACCTGACACTCCTCCTAATTCCCCAATCCAGTCACTCTTCCAAACTCTTATATTCTTTTACAACTTCTTGTCTCTCCCAGGTATACAACACCTGCATTCTTCAGAGTCTGAGCTAAAGACGTGGAATCTTTTTCCACTTAGAAAATTGCCCATCAGGAGAAAAATTCCACACATCTATCAATTTACCCGAAATTTATAATCATATATTTTGCCTCTTTCCCAGTTATAATAGATACACCATGTTCCTATGCCTTCCACCTCTGAATTGCTACTAAAGGATATCATTCCTGCAACTGCCCCCTTTCTCCTGCATTACTGATTTTCCCCTTGCTGTGGAATCATTCTATAATTCACCCCTCCCTTTAAAGAAATTCTTTGAACTCACAACCCTCCCTAGCTACCATCCCAGTTCTCTACTTTTTGTAATGAAATTCCTTAGACAAACTCTATCTGCAACTTCAGTCTGGCAACTACTCCTGACAAGGCCAACAACAGTCACTGCATAGCCAAATGAATCCCTAGTCTTCATATTGCTATTGTATCATCTTACTCTCAACATCATTTGATAGAGTCGATCTTTCTTGAAGCACTTTTCTTCACTTGGCACCTAGTATCTTCTTGGTTCTCCTACCATACTGGCCACTCCTTCTCTGTCTCCTCCTTTTCTTCTCAACTTCTCAACTTCGGCATTCCTCAAAGCTCAATCCTCAGACCCGTTCTCTTCTTAATCTTCCTTTTCTTTCTAGTTGACCTCATTCAATCCCTTTGCTTTCAATACCATTTATGTGATGTGGACTCCCAAGTCTTTATTTCTAGTCTAGTCTTCCTTCCTGAATTACCGATTCATGGATCCACCAGACTACTGAACATCTCCACGTGGAAGTCTATTGGGTATCTCCAAGAGCTAACATGTCCCAAAGAAGGATCTTTATTTTACTGCAAAAACCCATTCTTTCTAAAGTCTTTCCCATGTCAGTAAGTAGCAAGTCTATTTTAACTAAGTGCTCAAGCCCAGCATCTTGGTCATCTTTGCTTTACATATTTCATGCTCTACAACTACGGCAAACTCCACCTTTAAAATATATACAGAAACTGACTACCACTCCACTATTTGTCCCTCTACACAACAGCCAGAGAGTCTTCTAAAATACACTGCAGATTATTTTTTTAATTTAGACCTCTCCAGTGTGTTCCTATCACATTTAGAATAAAAACCAAAGAATAAAAATATCACCTGGCCTCCTACTACTTCTCTCCGTTCCAGCTACCTAGCTGTCCCTCTGCATTTCTTCAGCATACCAAGTGGACTCCTGCTTCTCTCTTTTACTTGCTATTCTGTCTGGAATACTGTTCTCCTACATATAGAACACAGCATCTTCCATCCTTTCCTTCAGGTCCCTGCTCAAATGTTACCTTATCAAAAAGTCTTCCCTGACCACCTATTTAAAGAGCCCCTTCTGGGGCGCCTGGGTGGCTCAGTGGGTTAAAGACTCTGCCTTCGGCTCAGGTCATGATCCCAGGGTCCTGGGATCGAGCCCCGAATCGGGCTCTCTGCTCAGCAAGGAGCCTGCTTCCCCTCCTCTCTCTCTGCCTGACTCTCTGCCTACTTGTGATCTCTGTCAAATAAATAAATAAAATCTTAAAAATAAATAAATAAAGAGCCCCTTCTATCCCCCTTAGTTTTCCTCTTAGCACACATCTCCACCAGACAAATATGTGCTTCTTTAATCTGTCACCCACCCAATACAATGTAAGCTCCCCAGCACAGTCTTTACTTCTGTATTCCAGTGAACAAAACTACCAGATACATTAAGTAGGTACTCAATAAATTTGTTGAGTAAATTGGTTAAATTAATACAGAGAAATCTGGTAGTGGATAGATCCTGAGCTAGGATGTTAGCAACAGGAATAAAAGAAAATGAGGTGAGGAGGGGGAAAAATGCAAACACATTATAAAGGAAGAATTTGTAAGCCTGATAACTGTACTGGGTTGAGCAGTGTTCCCTAATATTCATGTCCACTGAGAACCTCAGAATGTGACCATTATACAGAAAGAAATTTATTTGGTCTTTGTCCTGGTAGAAACCTCCTAAAATCATTGGAATTTCCTGAGTGACAGAAGTGTCTTTTGTTATTCATAGACCAACAATGAATAGTTGTCATCTTTGATTTACATCTTTCATACTCTAAAAGTACTGTAAACTCCACAAGACACACAGGAAGAACACCAGATGAAGACAGAGGGACAGAATGAAATGATATGCCTACAAGCCAAGGAAAACTCAGGGATTGCTAGCAACCACCAGAAGCTAGGCGAGAAGTGTGGAACAGATCCAGCCTTAGAGGGAGTATGGCCCTGCAGGCATCTTGATTCTGGACTTCTGACCTCTAGGACTATGAAATAATACCTTCTGATGTTTTAAGCCACAAAGTTTGCAGTAATTTGTTACAGCACCCCTTGGAAACCAATACCGTGACTAGATCTGGGGGGGAAGGGAGCCCTGAGGATGAATCAAAGGTTTGAAGCCTAAGTGATAGGAAGAATAACATTCTACCTCAAAGAAATGAGAGTTCAGAGGGGAAACTGGCTGTAAGGAATGATTTTAATTTTGACTTTAGTGGTCCAATACAATCAAAGGATTGTCAAGCGGATGTCTTAGTGTTAAAAGTATTATTCGACACAAAGGAACAATAGAAAAATCAAAAGAACACAAACCTAGGATTCCTCTTTTACCATCTGAAAGAAAGAAAGAAAGAAAGAAAGAAAGAAAGAAAGAAAGAAAGAAAGAAAGAGGGGGAGGGAGAGAGGGAAGGAGGGAAAGAAAGAAAGGGAAAGGAAAAGAAAGGAAAGGAAAAAGAAGAGGCATGAATTCCACAGTCTATAGGTGTTCTAAAAAAACAACTTTCACATTTTGGTAATAATTACACCCAAGGAAGACAGGTGCACATTACAAAACATCACTGCTTGATATTTTAGGCAATTTCCATTACAGAAGAGTCTGACACTGCGTTGTGCTGAAGGCTATCACTGAAATTAGCTGAATTTGAAAAGTTTGTATTACCTTGAATCAAAAGGGTCAACAAGGCCATTACCATATGTTAATACGGCAAATCATCTCTGCTCAAACATGCTCATCATGCAGATTATTAGCTGTGTTTGTATGTAAACAAAAAATCTGAAGCTTTGGGCCAGTAATATTTTTCTACAACAAGAAATCAAAAATCTTGATTCAAAATTCCAGCCACATTTTTGGAACTATGCAATGCTACAACTCTTTTGTCTCAGTAGCAAGAACTCACACCACTCCTGGCTACCAAAGCCAGGGACATTTCCTGTCAGTCCCAACCATAACACAAATGCCTGGCATATGTTAAAGACCTTTTGGTTTGAAGGAACATTCAACCAAAAAACAAAAAATAATAAGGGGGCGCCTGTGTGGCTCAATTGGTTGGGCGACTGCCTTCGACTCAGGTCATGATCCCAGAGTCCCGGGATTGAGTCCCACATCAGGCTCCCAGCTCCATTGGGAGTCTGCTTCTCCCTCTGACCTTCTCCCCTCTCATGCTCTCTCTCTCTCTCTCAAATAAATAAATAAATCTTAAAAAAAAATAATAAGGAAATGAATTAGGAGCACAACGAACAGTTTTAGAATTCTTTCAAACATAAAAGAAAACAAGTGTATTACAGAGAAAACAAAGAAAGTACATTTTAAAAAGAAAAAAAAGTGTGTTACACTCAGTATCAAAGTTCTATAATGTCAAAGTCACTACATGGGATATGTATTTATACAAACAGTTACCTATTTAACACCTGATTTTCCGTTTCTAATTCTTCTCTCTTTGCCTCTAACACTTCTACTTTCTCTTGTAGTCTCTTCAATTTGTTTTCATGAAGAGATTTTCTCTAGAAAAAAAATATGAGCAAGTACATTAATACAAAATCTCCTCTTTGAACAAAATACAGCGAGAATATTTCACTCAACAAAAGAAATTTTCCTTAGAGATAAGTATTTTCAGTGAATACTAGCAGGAAAGATTAGTAGATATGATTCTTATTGAAAAATGCAAAGATATTGAGCCACAGATGTACCTCAGATTCTCATTGTGACGAACAGAACTGTTGTGAATGCCAAACCAGAAAATGTGTATCAATAACTACATTGCTGCAAATAAAATATCTAAAAAAGGAAGGAGTCAAATTTTACTAATGAGCTTACCTGTCACCAGATAAGGAATCACAAGCTCTTTACTTTTCCAAAAGATATGTGTTTTATAAAAGAACCAAAAATTTAAAATTAAAAGCATGCTTACAATTGATAAATTTCTACCAAAGCAATAAAGGACCAGAAAGCTAAGGGAGATTACGGATGCATCTCAGTTTGAAAGTATGCCCTTCTAAATATTAAAAAGAAAAACATTAAAAGTGTACAAAGGAAAAATTTTCTAGTATGGAAAAATCAGGGTATAATGCCAAAGTGGTATAAAAACAAAGGTAATTACTTTTTCATTTTTATAAAGAGGTTGTTTTTGTTTTTTATAGAAAAATATGTATAAATGTTGCAACTCATTTAGTAGCTATAGGCCTTTCAAGTATTTGTTTTGTAACTCTTTCACTGAAGTATATCAGGCTTATAGAAAAATGCACAGAACATAAATATAAAGCAAAATGTAAAAGCACAAAACAAATGCTGACTCTCTTACCTCACAGGCCGGGAGCACTGCCATATGAGAAGTGCCCCAACCCCTCCTCCTTTCAATCTCTACTCCCTTTAGTCCTCTGAAAAGGCAACCAACTAATTTACTTCCAAAGTTATAGCATAGTTTTGCTGATTTTTGAACTTCATATGAACAGAATCATAGTCTTTCTGAAATTCTTTTACAAATGGCTTTTTTCTCTCCGGATTGTGAGGTGTATTGGTGTTGTTGCTTACAGTAACTGTTCATTGCGACATACTGTCCTGTACTTATGAATATCACATAGTTTAATGTATCTACCTGGTCTAGTTTCCTCTAAGGGAAAAGCAACCTCATATGCCATGCTCATCTCTCTCAGTTTCCTACCTCTCCAGGATCTTGGCCTCCTAATTCTTTGCTGCCCTCCATGGAGGTATTTTTTCTTAAATACTTTGTCCAGTTCTTCTAGTTTTTATGTGGAGAGCTGATCCACAGAAATAGGTCATTATCAAAAGCATAGGCTTTTAGGAATTTTAGTTCAACTAGTAGCAGACATTTTAAAGATGAAAATGCTTAATACTTCATCATGGTATTATTGTATAAATCTGCAATCTTAAAACGTCTTAAAACTTCTCCATTATATCTCCAAATAGTCATATTTCTCCATTTTTATTGTTCATTTAAACTATAATACAAAATTTATTTTATCATCAAATCTTAAGCACACACACACACAAACACACACACAGAGTACATGCTTAACTGGGCCCTATATTAACTATACAATACAAAATATAGGGATTTCTGAAGGGAATTCCAGTCTATAAGTACCAAATCTTGAGAAAGGGCTTTCTAGAAAGGATAAGAAACTAATTAGGGAGAATCTGTAGTACAATGGGGATGTGGATTTGCCTGAAGCGTCTCCAGCAAGGGACTGATAAGTAAAAGACATTGTTTTAAGAAGTCTGATATGGCGTCAGTGTATGAGATAGACTTTGAAGTTTGCCTCTTAAGAGGAAAATCTGGAGATAAAGCTTGAAGCCAGGGTTCAGGACAATGCTGTCCCCATCCTCATCATTGTAAAACAACCAATCATTTACTGAGCACTTGCCAGGTGCCAGGAAATGAGCCAGAATGCAATAAAAGCACTGGTTGATGAGCTGATTAAAAGACCCAGTGAAGGCCTTAGACCCCCTCATTATAATCATTTCTTTGCAGATACCCTCGTTACCTTGACCCAAGTTTCCCTCTTCTTCAAACTCACCTGGAAAAACTTGGATCTTTATTAAATACAATGCTCTACTGTCTGGACCTACACAACTGGACACAGTTGGCAAACACACACAACTATGTGCTATGCTACCTGACACTCCTCCTAATTCCCCAATCCAGTCACTCTTCCAAACTCTTATATTCTTTTACAACTTCTTGTCTCTCCCAGGTATACAACACCTGCATTCTTCAGAGTCTGAGCTAAAGACGTGGAATCTTTTTCCACTTAGAAAATTGCCCATCAGGAGAAAAATTCCACACATCTATCAATTTACCCGAAATTTATAATCATATATTTTGCCTCTTTCCCAGTTATAATAGATACACCATGTTCCTATGCCTTCCACCTCTGAATTGCTACTAAAGGATATCATTCCTGCAACTGCCCCCTTTCTCCTGCATTACTGATTTTCCCCTTGCTGTGGAATCATTCTATAATTCACCCCTCCCTTTAAAGAAATTCTTTGAACTCACAACCCTCCCTAGCTACCATCCCAGTTCTCTACTTTTTGTAATGAAATTCCTTAGACAAACTCTATCTGCAACTTCAGTCTGGCAACTACTCCTGACAAGGCCAACAACAGTCACTGCATAGCCAAATGAATCCCTAGTCTTCATATTGCTATTGTATCATCTTACTCTCAACATCATTTGATAGAGTCGATCTTTCTTGAAGCACTTTTCTTCACTTGGCACCTAGTATCTTCTTGGTTCTCCTACCATACTGGCCACTCCTTCTCTGTCTCCTCCTTTTCTTCTCAACTTCTCAACTTCGGCATTCCTCAAAGCTCAATCCTCAGACCCGTTCTCTTCTTAATCTTCCTTTTCTTTCTAGTTGACCTCATTCAATCCCTTTGCTTTCAATACCATTTATGTGATGTGGACTCCCAAGTCTTTATTTCTAGTCTAGTCTTCCTTCCTGAATTACCGATTCATGGATCCACCAGACTACTGAACATCTCCACGTGGAAGTCTATTGGGTATCTCCAAGAGCTAACATGTCCCAAAGAAGGATCTTTATTTTACTGCAAAAACCCATTCTTTCTAAAGTCTTTCCCATGTCAGTAAGTAGCAAGTCTATTTTAACTAAGTGCTCAAGCCCAGCATCTTGGTCATCTTTGCTTTACATATTTCATGCTCTACAACTACGGCAAACTCCACCTTTAAAATATATACAGAAACTGACTACCACTCCACTATTTGTCCCTCTACACAACAGCCAGAGAGTCTTCTAAAATACACTGCAGATTATTTTTTTAATTTAGACCTCTCCAGTGTGTTCCTATCACATTTAGAATAAAAACCAAAGAATAAAAATATCACCTGGCCTCCTACTACTTCTCTCCGTTCCAGCTACCTAGCTGTCCCTCTGCATTTCTTCAGCATACCAAGTGGACTCCTGCTTCTCTCTTTTACTTGCTATTCTGTCTGGAATACTGTTCTCCTACATATAGAACACAGCATCTTCCATCCTTTCCTTCAGGTCCCTGCTCAAATGTTACCTTATCAAAAAGTCTTCCCTGACCACCTATTTAAAGAGCCCCTTCTGGGGCGCCTGGGTGGCTCAGTGGGTTAAAGACTCTGCCTTCGGCTCAGGTCATGATCCCAGGGTCCTGGGATCGAGCCCCGAATCGGGCTCTCTGCTCAGCAAGGAGCCTGCTTCCCCTCCTCTCTCTCTGCCTGACTCTCTGCCTACTTGTGATCTCTGTCAAATAAATAAATAAAATCTTAAAAATAAATAAATAAAGAGCCCCTTCTATCCCCCTTAGTTTTCCTCTTAGCACACATCTCCACCAGACAAATATGTGCTTCTTTAATCTGTCACCCACCCAATACAATGTAAGCTCCCCAGCACAGTCTTTACTTCTGTATTCCAGTGAACAAAACTACCAGATACATTAAGTAGGTACTCAATAAATTTGTTGAGTAAATTGGTTAAATTAATACAGAGAAATCTGGTAGTGGATAGATCCTGAGCTAGGATGTTAGCAACAGGAATAAAAGAAAATGAGGTGAGGAGGGGGAAAAATGCAAACACATTATAAAGGAAGAATTTGTAAGCCTGATAACTGTACTGGGTTGAGCAGTGTTCCCTAATATTCATGTCCACTGAGAACCTCAGAATGTGACCATTATACAGAAAGAAATTTATTTGGTCTTTGTCCTGGTAGAAACCTCCTAAAATCATTGGAATTTCCTGAGTGACAGAAGTGTCTTTTGTTATTCATAGACCAACAATGAATAGTTGTCATCTTTGATTTACATCTTTCATACTCTAAAAGTACTGTAAACTCCACAAGACACACAGGAAGAACACCAGATGAAGACAGAGGGACAGAATGAAATGATATGCCTACAAGCCAAGGAAAACTCAGGGATTGCTAGCAACCACCAGAAGCTAGGCGAGAAGTGTGGAACAGATCCAGCCTTAGAGGGAGTATGGCCCTGCAGGCATCTTGATTCTGGACTTCTGACCTCTAGGACTATGAAATAATACCTTCTGATGTTTTAAGCCACAAAGTTTGCAGTAATTTGTTACAGCACCCCTTGGAAACCAATACCGTGACTAGATCTGGGGGGGAAGGGAGCCCTGAGGATGAATCAAAGGTTTGAAGCCTAAGTGATAGGAAGAATAACATTCTACCTCAAAGAAATGAGAGTTCAGAGGGGAAACTGGCTGTAAGGAATGATTTTAATTTTGACTTTAGTGGTCCAATACAATCAAAGGATTGTCAAGCGGATGTCTTAGTGTTAAAAGTATTATTCGACACAAAGGAACAATAGAAAAATCAAAAGAACACAAACCTAGGATTCCTCTTTTACCATCTTATTGCCAAATTCAATGAACTCTTTTCAGTAATCATGCTAAATGACAATTTATCTTTGATACCTTTTTTTTCCTGTGACTTCTACAACACCATATCATAGCTTCTACCTCCAAGACCATTTCTCTACTAAATCTAGCTCCTCTTTCTAAGTCAACTTAATTCTTAGTCATTTTATTCTTCAATCATCTCCAAAATCTCAAGGGTCTAATTCTTAATCTCTAATCTGAATTACTGATCTCCATGCTTTCCATTCCAATATTTCTAGCTACTTACACGGCACCCTGACTGAAGATGCTGGGACATGAGTACGGGGATGCGCTGTGATCACTCCAGATCTGACATGCATTTAATGGAACATATCTTCTCTTTCTACTCCTCAGCTGACATGTGTTCTTCACTCCATCAGGACAACTCCATTTACATCCTCTCACAGGTACAACACTTCATATTTTTCTTTCTTATTTAGCACCATATCCTATAACTTTCCAAAATAATTCTAAACAGTCACTTTTCACTTTTATTCCTATATCACAAGCCCAAATTCCATACTTCTTGCCTCACTGTATTAAAATAGCTTCCTAACTGGTCTCCCTGTCTTCAGGCTTCCTTCTCCCTGACACTGGTCTCAAACTTCAGCATCCATACAGATCACCAGGGAGTGACTATTAGTATTCTTTAGGTATTGCATGTTATCTTCTTTCTCCAGCTAGATTATGTGGTCATCAAACGCAGGAATTAATCATGGCTTCTATTTTCCCCTAAGAGTATTAATAAAATGTTAGGCCACACAACATATTCAACAGGTATTTTACAACTTCAAGACTACAGTTCATTTTTTCCCCAAAAAACATTCATAATAACAATCTAATCAAGAATAATTTCAGAGAAATATACCTTAGAGTAAAAATAACAAGCTGTCATCTCAAGTGCCTCAAAAGGAAAAGTACAACCCATTGTGCTCAGACCAAGAGATCTCTCTTCATACTTATACTTCAACAATGTATAGAGAAAAACATACACAGAAGCCAATAGTCACAGAAAGGCGTTCCAACTCAAGATACCCAGTCAAGTTTTTCCAAACAAATCAATACAGCAAAATATCATTACACAAAGACTTTACCTAAAAACACTTAACAGAAATGACATAAGCTTTGTGCATAGGAGTTGTAAATAGATATACTCAGATGACAGTGAGCCATTTTTCTAGCTTTGGGGGAAAAATGAAGCTGCTACTCCCCAGTTATAATAATCACTCACAGAAAAGCAACTCTAAAGGATTATGATTTCTGCCCTATAGTTAATATTTTGTGACTTGTTTTAAGTCTTACTGCATAAAAAAGTTATGATTTTTGTCATCTAAAGAACTTAAAAAGTTCTTAAGAATTATATTTATGTAATCTCACAGCCAAAACTTTCATATAGAAGCATTATCTTTAACTTGAACAGGAAAGAGTTTGAATTAAAGAAATTAACTTTGTAGTGATTATTCTACTACAAGAAATAAGACTCATGTGGGTACAATGAAGAAAAAAGCAGTTAAGTATTTAAAATCAAAGAAATTGGGAAATTGAAAGAGTAAAAGCACAGAAAGAACACAGGATTAAGAAGAGAAAAATGTAAATTTTAGTCATGGCACTGAATCTTACTAGTCAAGTAATCTTGGCTACCTACCGCTTCAGTTTCCTAATCTGTAAAAATTATCTGAATGCTAAAATCCCCCAGCCCTAAAATTATACATACTCAAAGACTTTTTATAGTATTTCTATGTCACATATATTGTCTATTTTTCCACTTTAAAGTTATAAGCCTCTAAAGAAGTGTCCCATAAGGTGAGACAGCTCTGGATCATAATTATTCGCTGAATTGAACTTAACAAATTCCTATGACTTAAAATCATAAACCACAGATCACATTTTAAAAAATGATACGGATATTGCCTATGTTCACACCCATCATTTGGCAGGTATTTCAGTAGAAAAAAAAATTCACCCCACATCACAATATTGATGAAAGGTTACTTTGCCAGGTTTCTTAAATTATCAGCTCTTCCCCTCTTTCTAGTATACCTACAATTAGTTGGTAATCTCTCTCACCACTGGATGTCACTTTTGCTCCAAAAGAAGTCAACCCAAACTAACCTCAGTAGTAATTAGAATCTGATCTCTAGAATACTTACTTCTAAAACCTTAACAGAAACATTTCTCTGTGAAAGATAAAATCAGCTCTTATCATTTCTACAGATTTTTGGCTAAAATCTGGCTTTACATGCTTCTAAGCTTCAAACAGTACAAGAAACCATAAGTAAAATTTCTAAGATCATCCCGAGCATAAAACACTTCACTGAAATCCCATCAATACCCATAAGTACTCAGTACTTACACCCGAAAGAAAGAAAAATAAATGATAGACACAGGAGGAAAAATAAAGACAGTATTTATATTTGAGTATAAAACACTGAGAATTCCCAGATAGTAAATGCTGTTTTCTAATCTCAATGTTATACTACTTCGGGCATTATGGGAAGAGAAAAAGCAATATTCAGAAACCAAGAAAGTGGGGAAGCGATGACTAGTAGACTCCTATTGTCACTCCAGCTATTAGGACTCTTTGGCGATTAGATCCAATAACCATAAATGGGTGACTAGGAACTGTGTCTTTGGTGTCCAGATTCATTATATGTAAATGATATACAGTTCTCCTCCCTTATGCAAATACGAAGAGCTAACCTTTCCAATAAATATACAGACATTAAGATACTGGTGTGCCTATGCCTAGAAGGGCCTTCGTCTCATCTCAGACCTTCTTACCTCCCCAAAACAAATGGCCTTACTAATGGAACTTATCAAATGGAGGCATATTACATCATTTATGGGATTTTTTTAATGCTACTCCCCACCCCGCACCTCCATACACATGCACCAAATCTTGTTGGAAATAAGTGCTGAATCACTGCACCATGAGTCACAGTTACTGAGGGGGCCATGCTACATTCCTTGGGTTTGCTGCAGTAGAAAAGAAGTTGTAAACCACTGACTTAGATTAATCATCTGATTACATTATTTCCATGACGCTCTGAACTATTTCCAATAAAACAAAGATTTTAGGTTATGAAGCAAATATGTTCGCAAAAGTGAAACTTAAAAAAGATCACAGCTGTGGTAACTATTATGGCTGTTTCAGAAGCTATGGGGCCTACTCTCTCCTCTGGGGCAAGGAGATACTTGCTCCTACATTTCTGACTTGGAAACAAAAAAATATTTTATTTTATTATTATTTTTTTTAAAGATTTTATTTATTTATTTGACAGAGATCACAAGTAGACAGAGAGGCAGGCAGAGAGAGAGAGAGAGAGAGGGAAGCAGGCTCCCTGCTGAGCAGAGAGCCCGATGCGGGACTCGATCCCAGGACCCTGAGATCATGACCTGAGCCGAAGGCAGCGGCTTAACCCACTGAGCCACCCAGGCGCCCCACAAAAAAACATTTTAATCACAAGAAGGATGTTACACCTTTGAAACAGACCTAATCACCCTGTAATTTAAGTGCAGAATGAGTTAAGTAAGACTTATATGGGCTAGTCTAGAAACTTGATCAATGAAAACCACTGTAGGAAAACACATGTTGGCTCTGAAAAACCAACTTGGAACATAAAATTTAGAAATAAACCTGTTAAGCAATTTGCATTTTCCCTATTTATCTCTGCAAGGTTGATAGCAAAATGTCATGTTTAAATACCAAATTAAACATATATGAAAATCTCAGTTTTAATTACATTTTATCCTCCCAGAATAGTTAATTATGTTTTTCTCTACAGAAATCACTTTAATAAGAACCACTTGCCTTTTTCTGGGCAACCGCAGCTCGCTGCAGTTTTTCTTTAGCTTGATTATATTTTTCCTCTCTGTCACTGATACGTTCCTGAAGCTTATGCTTTTCTTCCAACCACTGTATCTGTTTTCCTTCCAAAGTCCTGTCAAAAGAATGTACACAAACCATGGAAGTTAACTCTTAAGATTAAAAAGATATGTATCCCAAGTATAATCAAACTCACTACCTGCTTCACCACACTGTTAAGTATCCAACTGTAGGTTCTCCTGCACGGTCACATATTTGCTAATTCTCTCATTACTGAATACCTCTCGTGAACTAGGCACTGTGCTTACAACAGCGTGTGTACTATGCCATTTATTCTTCACAATAACCCCTTGAGCTAGGTACTTCTATCATCTCCATTTTACAGATAAGGAAACTGAAGCCTAGAAAGTAGTTAACAAATTTGCTTAAAGACTTATACTTAGGGGGTGCCTGAGGGGCTTAGTGGGTTAAGTGTCTGGCTATAGCTCAGGTCATGATCTCAGGGTCCTGGGATAGAGCCCCAGGGTCAGGCTCTCAGCTCAACAGGGAGTCTGCTTAAGGCTTACACCTTTTTAAAATTCAGCAGCAGGGCAAACTCTTGATAACCAGCTTTGAACCATGATAACCACCACGCTAATAAAAACTAGATCTAGCATTGGTGATGGGTATTAAGAAGGGCACTTGTGATGAGCACTGGGTGTTATATCTAAGTGATAAATCACTAAACTACTCCTGAAACTAATATTACACTATATGTTAACTAACTAGAATTTAAATAAAAAAACTTGAAACATTAAAAAAAAACACAAAAAACTGGGTCTAATAAAAATGGTTAAAAATCAACCCAGATATCAAATCTTAAGGTAGGATGTTTTCTGACTAGAATAAACTTCATATAAATGGTATTTTAAGACAACATAACATATATATTTGAAGTTATTCTGCATACCTTGCATAATTTTTAGTATCATTACTACATATAATATGGCAGTACAAATAAGATTTATAAAATGAGATATCAGATGTTCTATGTTTTAGCTGGAACCTAAATCATATTTGATTAACACTTTATTTTTTACTACATAATCCAATAAGTAACATTCAGAAACCAATGATCAATTACTTAAATTTGCTAGCCATACCATCATTAGAATTCTTAGGTGCAGTTTAATCAAACACTTGAGGATTCCAAGATATACATTTCTATTTTTTGCAAAATATAAGCAAAATAATTTGGACCCTGTGGAATGTCACAAGGTATTATGGACAAACACCTTGCTTACTTTCTTAAAATCTCATGTGTGAAAGCCTTAAAATATGAAATCATGAGAAACTGAAGGAAAAAAAGTTTTATGTGGCCAAGTACCTTCAGAAGAGAAAATTCAAACAAAAACACTAATGTTATGATGATAAAGCAAATACAAAAAAGCAGCTTTCTAACATATCTAAACAAAATTTTCCAGAGAATATAAGATGTTGAACATTACCAAAATCACATCCTTGCCAGTTTACTACACACTATTACTAACAAATTTCAAGGCCAAAAATTAAACAAATAAACGAACTTTTCAAAGGAAAAATCCGAGAAATTATAGCTCGAATTTTAGGAAGTTTTGCAAGTCACAGAATTTTTTTTCTGTTCTCTGGCATTCAGAAGAATAATTTGGATAGTTGAAGTAAAAAATTTATTACTGGGGGCGCCTGGGTGGCTCAGATGGTTAAACCTCTGCTTTCGGCTCAGGTCATGATCCCAGGATCCTGGGATCAAGTCCCGCACCAGGCTCCTTGCTCAGAGGGGAACCTGCTTCTCTCTCTTCCTCTGCTGCTCCCCCTGCTTGTGCTCTCTCTCTCTCTGTCAAATAAATAAAATCTTTAAAAAAAATTTTTTTAATGTATCATTGTATTGGTTTACTCAATGAATAAAGAAGTGTTTCTCTGAGGGTTTTCAGAATATTGTGGTTAGGCAGAATTTTAAAGAGTCTTCTACCCTAAATGCCTTTTTTTTTTTTTTTTTGAAACAATTCAAGTATCCATAAAGCTCATTCTCTAGAAATAGAAAGTACATTACCTAATACCATTGTACAGTGTCAAAGGGTATTTGTAACTAGTTCCCAAAACACATTCAACATTGGAATCATCACTAAAAGAACTACATATAATATAACAGAAAGAAGAAATAGTTTGTACATAAAAAAGAACAAAGTCTACCTTTCAACTTCCAGTTGTGCTTTTTCAGCTTGGCTTCTTAAATTTCGGCATTCTTGTTTTAACCTCTCCACCATTTCCTTCATCATTTCGTTTGAATTCAGCAACTCATTCTCTGACTGTGCAAGTGAGGTCACTTGGTTCTGCAAACTACTGATTTGCTTAAAAGAAAAGAAAGAAGAGAAACATAAGGCCATATACGTAATACCGTATGAGAAAGACAGAGGATAGTAAGCTCTTCCTTCTCAAATGCCCCACCCAACTCATGTGTCCTCGAGGACACTCAGAAATTAAATAATGAACAGCAACAGCATTAGGATCCAATAGTATAGGATCATTTCTTAATATAGCCAGACTATCAAGAACTAGATTCCTTAGTCTGCCACTAAATCTTCTCCCCTTCTTCCCAAAATAAACAGGTTGGAAGAGGTATTGGGAATAGGTTATGAAAAGGAGAATAAGAGAAGCAAGAAAGGAGAATCCAACCATTAGAGAGATTCTCCACTGGACTTCCTATAGCCTCCTAGGAAAGAACAGACTTTAAAAGCACATTAGATGGAAAAGCTGCTAAGGAGATCCATTCTCCCATTTCCATATACCCTATGATCAGCAACCCTTCTAGGAGTTCTACTTTTTAAATAGTTAGGAATCATAAATACAGAAGGGATCAATCTTACATTGTTTTTAAGTAGTTTCAAAGCATTCCATACATCCAGTGTTGGGCAGAAGAAAGATATTCCAAGAAATATAATGAATGGCAAGGATTCCTTGGCCCCTAGAGCCATTTATCAAACTATGAAATGTCACTCAGATTTTTTCTACATCCTAATTTACCTTTATCTGGGAGTATTTTTTCTCCTGAAAAGTAGCTAATTATCTAGTTACAAATTAACACGCTTTTAAGATACATCTGAATAATCTTCACTCGGAACAGTTACACCTACTTCCTCCATAAGCCATTTTACCAATTAATTAACAAATACTCATTTTCTATATTTTTTAAAGATTTTATTCATTTGAGAGGCAGAGAGGGAGCAAGAGCAAAAATGTGGGGGGTGGGGAGGGGAGAAGCAGAAGCAGACTCCCAGCTGAGCAAGGAGCATAATGAGGGGCTCAATCTCAGGACCCTGGGATCATGACGTGAACCAAAGGCCGACACTTACTTAACTGACTGAGCCACCCAGGTACCCCAGCAAATACTCATTTTCTTTCACCTTGTCTTACTTCTTAGCCATCCTCTGAGAAAACTTAGAAGAAGAGAATCAAGAGACACAGGACCAAAAGAACCCATTATAAGGCTCAAGAGTCGAAAGAAACCAGATTCTTTACTCAATAAATTAAATAAATGCAAAATAATTCCAGTATTTCCTGAAAGCAGCAAACCAAATAAGATTGTGTATATTGAAAGAGCAATTGTCAGAATAAAGTAAAATGGTATGTCTCAGATTTGTACTTCAGAATAAATTTTTCTACAAAGAACTACTCAGTCTTTATTTTTAACTGGAGTTGTAAATTAAATCTGTATTAAATCTGTATTAAATCTGTATTACAGTTGACTGAACAATAACTTTTAAGGAGCTTAATATCTTTCGTTATCTAGTAAAGGCCAGAAAGCCCAATGCCCATGGTACTAAATAACTTCCCTCAGAGTATCAAACATTATGTCCGCCTAGTTGAGACTTAGAAACCACAACTGCATGTGGAAAGTAATACCAGCTAGCTTGCAAGCATAAATCCTGAAAATGGAATCTTCACTACCTCATAACTTTAAACAAAAAACAAAAAACAAAAAAATAAATAAATAAATAAAGAACACTCTTCCATGTTTTACCCATATAAATTTTTCTTAAACTCAAATAACTTTAATTAAAATACAAATTTCCTTCTACAAATACAACCCTTAGATTTCACATTTCATAGGGATATAATAAGATGCAGCTCATGGAGCAAGAAATAAAAAGTTACAAGTCAATGCTACAGGGAACTTAAAAACCTAGATAATCTTTCTAATCAATTTTTAAAATCAGGTTATTAAAATACTGTTCTTTAAACTACAATTAAAAAAATTCATTTTTTAAATTAATTTTAAATTCAGCATATAAATTCAGTCACAGCATATAAAGACCTTCAGAAAAACAGCAGTTAGGAAAAGCAGCTTACTAATTAGAGCTTAAAGAGATTTAAACATTTTATCTTTGTCAACCTCATCAATACATTATCAATTGTAATGATTATATTTTCAAAATACTGATATGTGAAATTCCAACAGATTCAAAACACACACACACACAACACACACACACAAGCAACCTAAGTGTCCATCCACGGATTAATAGATACAGAAGAAGTGATATATACATACAATGGAACATTACTCAGCCCTAACAAAGAATAAAGTCTTGCAATTTGCAAAAACATGGATGGCTCTAGGGGGTATAATGCTAAGTGAAATAAGTCACAAAGACAAATACCATATGATTTCATGTGGAATTTAAGAAATAAAACAAAACAAGAAAAAAAAAGACAAAAAATCAGACGCTTCAATACACAGAACAAACTGGTGATTGCCAGAGGAAGATGGGTGAAATAAAGGGGATTAAGAGTACAGTTACCATAATGGGGGTTGGGGAGAGAGTATACTTACTTATCATGATGAGCACCAAGTAATGTAAAGAATTATTGAATGATTATATTGCACACCTCAAACTAATATAACACTGAATGTTACTTAGACTTCAATAAAAAATATCAGAACACACACATTCAAAATACAGACTTAAAGAAGCACTTAAAGAAATAAAAACAATGTTTGCTAAAATCATACCTGTTTCAGGTCAGAATTTTCATTTTTTTCTTTCTCTGCATTTTCAATATTCACAATTTGTTGCTGAAGTTTTAACCTAAATATCACAACCCAACAAAAAACATTATTAAGAATCCATACTTCATATATTTCGATGAATTAATTAGATAATCATTTGGGGGTACCCATATTAACACCAGATATTGTGCTTGCAAAGTGGCAGATAAAACGATAAAGATTTTGACTTTAGGCAGTTAAGTGTGTTCACATATAACTAAAATGTAACAAATTTCTGCTTTTGCTATGGAAAAAACTACAAACTACCAGCATAGAGAAAATGAGAAATCAAGTATGTCTAAGAAGATGAGAGACTGTTTACATGGAGATATAAGTCTGATGGGTAGGATTTTGATAAACATAGGAAACAATCTGAACAGATGGCCTTTGGTGGAAGAGTGAACAATGTGTCGCTAAGGCCTCAGAAAGTCATCCAGTGTGGGAGAAGCCATCTTTATCACCACACAGTATTTCATAGCTTTTAGATATGCTGCTACCTCACCTGCTCCCTACTAGGTTGTGGAGCTCCTCAATGTATCTTTAATGCCCACTCTGATATCTATAGTAAAACAGGCATTTAATTAAGGCTGGTATTTTTTAAAATTTTTATTTACTTGTTTGACAGAAAACAGAGGGAGAGAGAGCACAGAGGGAGAGGGAGAAGCTGACTCCCTGCTGAGCATGGAGCCCAAGTCAGGACTCAATCCCAGGACCCTGGGATCATGACCTGAGCTAAAAGCTGATGTTTAACCAACTGAGCTACCCAGTCACCCCAAGGCTGGTCATTTTTAACAAGAGTAATTTCTCACAACAATTCTATGGAAGTAAGTAAAGTCATTTCAATTTTACAGATAAAGAGATTGAGGCTCAGGCCCAAATCATATTGGCTACCAACCAGTCAAACGAAGATAGGACTCAGGTCTTTTAACCCAAGTAAGTGTTTCTCTCCCATTTCATTATGAATTAATTTTAATGATTTTAAGTTTGAAATTTACCAAAAAAAAACCTAACTAGTACAAGAAACCATAGTGTATTTTATAAAATATATTACGACCTTTCATCCCTGAGGTGAATGTTTACACAATGTGTGTCCTTTTCAAAAGGAATGATACATTTTCAACAAGAACCTTAAAACGTAGAGTATCTCTGGTAACCAAATGACGAACCACATGAGAAAGACTTAAAACTAACAGGATATGCCAATATGTGATAGAATATGTCCTCAACAGCTTCCTTTTTAAAATTCTTTTCTTTTTTTTAAAGATTTTATTTATTTATTTGACAGACAGAGATCACAAGTATGCAGAGAGGCAGGCAGAGAGGGAGGGAAGCAGGCTCCCTGCTGAGCAGAGAGCCCGATGTGGGGCTCAATCCCAGGACCCTGGGATCATGACCTGAGCCGAAGGCAGAGGCCTAACCCGCTGAGCCACCCAGGCGCCCCCCCCTCCCTTTTTAAAATTCTTTAAACACTTATCTGAAATACAAGTCATTTGGCATTTAGTATGTACAGTTTGGCATTATTAGCATGCCTTATCAATCCAATTAGAACTGCTTATTAGAAAGACAACAGTCTCAAGAGCCTAGGGCTGTGCTTTAAACACTAATAAGCAGTCAATAAATATTTGTAGATGAACTAAACGAATCAACCTAAATTTTGGGTTACACATTTAAATGTGTAAGGGACAATATGACATGGCAGAAACCAAAGACCCAATGCTTCCTGAGATATTTACATACAAATGCCAGAAACAATGGTTCTAAAGGAAAAGGAAAAGGGACAGTCTTGCTCTTACTTTGCTCCTTTAACAGTACAAGTCATACTTTATTTCACAATTCCAAATATATTATTACACTCTCAAACTTTCCATGCATTTCACCCTTACATGTTTAGGGATGTTATTAACTTGGTGCTTTTTAGATTATGGAGTTAATAAAAGTTTCTTTCTACAAAGTCATGACGATAGAAACAGAGGAGAAAACACTGTGGGTCCCAGCTCAGGTCCAGAGTTAGAAAGTTGGGCCCCAAGTAAATCTTAGCTCTGGTCAAGATTTTGGATATACCTGATGAATCAAAAGGAAAGCAAATCCTGTTCAGAAAGCAATGTGGCCTAAATGTTTTCTAAATAAGTTATATAGATAAGAAAGGAAACAATGCCCTACAAATAAAAACTGAAGTCAAAGAAACTAATGATAAAGAGTACTGACTTTCACTAAAATATGAAAGGAGTAAGAATACCATTATGGTAGACTATAAAAGATAACATACAAAGTTTTCTTCAGTTCATGTCACTAAAGCAATGCAGGGTCAGAATCTATAACTGATATGATGGGTTTTTAAAAAAATAATTAGTCCATGATTTGAGATGATTACAGTTAGGATTATGAGGGATAATGGAATTTAACATAAATAAAAATTAATAGAGCTGATTAGGGTTTAGTGAATAAATTCAATGGTCTTAATCTCAGTAACAAAAGAGTTCAGAACAAATTATTTCAAAAGGAACAAAGTATTGTATCTCTTTTGATGAGAAGATTTTGAATATTTAAGGTATGTCACAACAAATCAAAAGGAAGCAAGGCTTAAAATAGAACTAAAAAGTAATAGAATAAAGTGCAATTAATTAACTTTCATTAGGATATCAGTAAAAGCAGGGTGCCTGGGTAGTTCAGTTGGTTAAGCCCCCGACTCTTGATTTCAGCTCAGGTCATGATTGCAGCGTTGTTGAGACTGAGCCCTGTGTCAGGCTCCATGCCACTGTGAAGACTGCTTAAGATTCTCTCTCTTCCTCTCCCCAACACCTCTCTCTGTCTCTTAAAAAAAAAAAAAAAAAAAAAAAAAAACTATCAGTATCAGTAAAGCCTACATAAGACAAATGCAATTTGGGCTGGACCTTGGAAATCAGACACAGACGAAGAAGATAATGAAGTAAGACTCTAGAGAAACAAAAGAGATGGGATTCAGAACTCTTGAGAAGTAAAGGGAAAATGGTTATCTTCATTAAAATAGAAAGGGAGGAAAGAACAGATGAGGATATAGAAATTCTCCATGAGAAGTTGAGAGAATTTACATCCAGGAGCTTTTTTTCAGGTACAAGTAAGAGCACAGCTGAACAGTGGACAAATAGATTCCAAGCTGAATGGGAAGCAAGGGAGCCAGGCTAACGTAAGACTAGAGGAAGAAAGAAAGTACAAGAACTCATTTGAATATCAATTTGAATATCAAACTGCAGTGTCTTCAGTGAGATTGAAGTGGATAAGAGAAAAAAATTATGTCCTTGAAATGGTCAGCTCTAAGGGATGGCAAGGTCCAAGAAACGGCTAAGTGTAGGGCCTGCTAAAGTGGAATAAAGATAAAGAATACCAGAGAGAAGATAAACTATAAGGCTAAGGTGTTAGACGGGTCAGCAATATGAATGGTGCAGTCACAAAGAACAATGACAAAGGATAGAAAATAAAAACAAATTGAGCCAGAAGTCAAGGTCTTCAGCGACTATTGGGGAACATCGTGTAGGTTAGTCATTGACAGAAAAGAAAATGGGAATAAGATGGATGCAATGACTATCAAAAGCAAAACCATTTTAACCCAAGTTAGTCAAACAATTGTCTAGAAGCAAAAGTGGGGTTCACAAACACAGATTTCCTTTTTGGTCCCCAGTTGCAGCAAAGAGGAAGGAAGAGTAATTCCACTTAAAAACCTTCTAAAAGGTTGCCAGGACAAGGTCAGGTTTCAGTGAGAGTATATTTTTTAAAAATGTGGAGACTGCAAAAAAAAAAATTATCAGTAATGGAATAGAGATTTCAGAGACTACAGCAAAAATTGTTGAGAGTTTAATGGGTCAGCCATGAGCAGAAATCAAAAAGTGAAGGATGAATAAATTGCCAAATGAGAAATTAAGAGATCAAGTACTTCATATTTTTAAAGTAATTATGGAAATAATCGAAGGAGAAATAGTTGGTAGACCAGCTAATAGTTGGTAGATAGTTGGTAGACCAGAGGGCCAAGGTACAACAGAAAATGGAACTATATAAAAGTTTAAACAGAGACAATAGAAATAACAGTGAGGTGGAATCATTCCAAGTTCTCTTCAAAGTACAGGTAGCTAATTATAATGATTATTGCCTAGGTTTTCTGTAACAGGCAGCTCATGTGTGTCATTTCAACATTCAACAAATATTTACTGACTACCTACAGATGCTAAGCTTAATCCTAAGTGTCACAGATATACCAGAGAATAACAAAAACAGAATCCCTATCCTTAGGGAATTTTTAGTCCAATGGTACTATCTGATTAAGTTTTTTTTAATGATGGAAATGTTCTGTAATTGGTACCACTCAATATGATAGCCACTAGCTCATTACATGTAGCCATTTCAAATAGTGCACATTTCAAACAGTGCAACAGAAGAACTAAATTTTTAATTTTTAAAAATTTTTATTAATTTAAAAATTAGATTTAAATAGTTCTACATCACTACTAATTCTGTATCAGGCACCCAAGTTCTGAGTCTGGCCATTATTAGCAAAAAGAGACTTTCCTGGGAGGGTATGAGACTCACTGAATCAACAGGAAACTAGAGAACCAGAACCAGGCTAAAATAATTGACCAGAATCACCAGTAAGGGCATACTAAAGAACTGTCTGCTCTTCAAATGTTGCCACATATTCATCTATCACTGACTCTGCAGTTCAAATTCTGGAACAGAACTTGTCCAACTGCCCAAGTATTGTCCCTTCCTGACCAATAAGATGATACACAACAGATAATTCATCTGAAGATGAAATATAAATAGAAAGGAGGCATATTAAGTGACAGATATTTTTTTTTCAATGTTTCTGAAAAAAAAAAAAATCAGAGAGCCACAAGTGGAAAATAAGAGCTCTGGCTTTAAGCAATGCAAAAAATAAGGGATTCACCATAGGATTAATTTAAATGATCACATTCCCTTTCCCTGAGCTCGTAATTGCTGCTCTTTCCCCAACATACCTTCTCTTCACTTCTGGTAACAAACCGTACTTTCCCCACCCCCACAACTCTGAAATAGGCATAAAACCTAGGCTGAGCCAGAGTCCACTATTCCCCTCGTCGTAGTGATGGACCCAGGGATGGGCATGTGAACATGGCAGGGATGTCCATTATCACCACTGCTATTCAACATAGTACTAGAAGTCCTACCCTCAGCAATCAGACAACAAAAAGAAATTAAAGGCGTCCAAATCGGCAAAGAAGTCAAACTATCACTCTTTGCAGATGATATGATATGATACTATATGTGGAAAACCCAAAAGATTCCACTCCAAATCTGCTAGAACTCATACAGGAATTCAGTAAAGTGTCAGGATATAAAATCAATGCACAGAAATCAGTTGCATTTATTTACACCAACAACAAGACAGAAGAAAGAGAAATTAAGGAGTCAATCCCATTTATAATTGTACCCAAAACCATAAGATACCTAGAAATAAGATACCTAGATACCTAACCAAAGAGGTAAAGAATCTATACTCAGAAAACTATAAAGTACTCATGAAAGAAATTGAGTAAGACACGAAGAAATGGAAAAATGTTCCATGCTCATGGATTGGGAGAACAAATATTGTGAAAATGTCTATGTTACCTAAAGCAATCTACACATTTAATGCAATCCCTATCAAAATCCCACCTTTCTTTTTCAAAGAAATGGAACAAATAATCCTAAAATTTATATGGAACCAGAAAACACCTCGAATAGCCAGAGGAATGTTGAAAAAGAAAGCCAAAGTTGGTGGCATCACAATTCCAGACTTCAGGCTCTATTACAAATCTGTCATCATCAAGACAGTATGGTACTGGCACAAAAACAGACACATAGATCAATGGAACAGAATAGAGAGCCCAGAAATAGAACCTCAACTCTATGGTCAACTAATCTTCGACAAAGCAGTAAAGAATGTCCAATGGAAAAAAGTCTCTTCAACAGATGGTGTTCGGAAAATTGGAAAGCCACATGCAGAAAAATGAAACTGGACCATTTCCTTACACCACACACGAAAATAGACTCAAAATGGATGAAGGACCTCAATGTGAGAAAGGAATCCATCAAAACCCTTGAGGAGAACACAGGCAGCAACCTCTTTGACCTCAGCTGCAGCAACTGCTTCCTAGGAACATCGCCAAAGGCAAGGGAAGCAAGGACAAAAATGAACTATTGGGACTTCATCAAGATCAAAAGCTTTTGCACAGCAAAGGAAATAGTTAACAAAACCAAAAGACAACTGACAGAATGGGAGAAGATATTTGCAAACGACATATCAGATAAAGGGCTAGTATCCAAAATCTATATAGAACTTATCAAACTCAATACCCAAAGAACAAATAATCCAATCAAGAATGGGCAGAGGATATGAACAGACATTTCTGCAAGGAAGACATCCAGATGGCCAACAGACACATGAAAAAGTGCTCCACATCACTCAGCATCAGGGAAATACAAATCAAAACCACAATGAGATACCACCTCACACCAGTCAGAATGGCTAAAATTAACAAGTCAGGAAATGACATGCTGGCGAGGATGCAGAGAAAGGGGAACCCTCCTACACTGTTGGTGGGAATGCAAGCTGGTGCAACCACTCTGGAAAACAGCATGGAGGTTCCTCAAAAAGTTGAAAATAGAGCTACCCTACAACCCAGCAATTGCCCTACTGGGTATTTACCCTAAAGATACAAATGTAGTGATCCAAAGGGGCATGTGCACCCGAATGTTTATAGCAGCAATGTCCACAATAGCCAAACTATGGAAAGAACCTAGATGTCCATCAACAGATGAATGGATAAAGAAGATGTGGTATATATATATATATACAATGGAATACTATGCAGCCATCAAAAGAAATGAAATCTTGCCATTCACGACGACATGGATGGAACCAGAGGGTATTATGCTTAGCGAAATAAGTCAATCAGAGAAAGACAACTATCATATGATCTCCCTGATATGAGGAAGGGGAGATGCAACGTAGGGAGCCTGGGGGGTAGGAAAAGAATAAATGAAACAAGATGGGATCGGGAGGGAGGCAAACCATAAGAGACTCTTAATCTCACAAAACAAACTGAGGGTTGCCGGGGGGAGGGAGGTAGGGAGAGGATGGTGGGGTTATGGACATTGGGGAGGGTATGTGCTATGGTGAGTGCTGTGAAGTGTATAAACCTGGCGATTCACAGACCTGTACCCCTGGGGCTAATAATACATTATATGTTAATAAAAAATTAAAAAAGAAAGAGTAACAATTTTGTTATTTAATAATGTATTTTAAGAAGAAACCACTTTAATGAGGACAGGACACTAGTATATAATTAATAATTTAAAGCATCTGTGAAAGCAGTAATTAATCCTACTTACCACAGATATTTGTTGTTTGTAAATAAATGGATACTTCTGGTTTATATGACTGAAAAGCTCCTTAAGCAAGACCTTTTTCTCTTACAGGTAGTCTCTTGCTGACTTATTATAAATTCTAAATAAGACAAGCTTAAAATCATGATTATTTTAATAAATGACCAAAATAGATCTAGTTTATGTAGGTAGACTTATAAATTAGAAAATCAGAACTGCCATGAGAAAAACACAACTGCAGACCATTAAAAAAAAGAAGTGGTACAGGGCCACCTGGGCACGTCAGTTGGTTAAGTGACTGCCTTTAGCTCAGGTCATGATCCCAGAGTCCTGGGATCTAGCCCTACATCAGGCTCCCTGCTCCTTGGGGAGCCTGCTTCTCCCTCTCTCTCTGTTTGCCGCTCCCCCTGCTTGTGTTCTCTCTGTCAAATAAATAAAATCTTTTAAAAAAAAGTCATATAAATTTTGCAAATTACTCTTTCTGCTATATTTTATGTTAGTTACTATGTCCTCATTTTAACATAAGTTGGGGTTAATTATACATTAGAAATGGTCTGGAGAAACTGAAGAGAAATCAAAAAAATGATCAAAGTGACTAATGGAAAAGAAAATTATTTCTGTTAAAGAAAAGCTGAAGAAATGAATGCTATTTTATATAGCAAAAAACAAACAAACAAAAAACCCTAAGGGCCATGTTCGTTATTGTCTCCAAGTAGTAACAGTTTGCTTGACATCTATCACAATGTCAACAGAAACCAAACCAGGAGAATTAGGCTTAAATTCTCACAGAAAACATTCTAACTGGCTAAACTGTGGAATCATAACAGGATTAAACATTAGAGTGGGGGTTTTTCTGGAGAGATTATCTCTTTCCTTTCTAGATATTGTCAAGCAGAAGTAAACAAAAAAAGCTTCACCTGTGTAGAACGGTGAAAGAAAAAAAAAAGTACTCCTCTAAAAGCAAAGAGTACAAAATTGACTCTCCAAATCCACTACAGATTTATGACTCTAGAATTATAGCAGTCAACATTTAAAGTAATTATTCATAAAAACTGACATGAGTAAATAATACATATATCTCTGCCTGAAGTAATTTTTCCCAAGTAATGAGATTAACAAAACACTGTATGTTAAGTATACTGGAATTTAAAGCTCACTTTAGAACATGTTCAGTGCTGACACAAAAGAGTGTCTCCTTAAATTTTTTACCCTGGGTGTCTCACTTGCTTAATCCTAGACCTGGCCTTAATATATTATGTCACACACACACAAAAAAAATCAATGCATTCCGTAAATTAGAAATAATAGAAACAATATTCTCTGATTATAATGCAATAAAACTATAAATTAAAAAAGCCTCCCAGCTGGAAATTAAAAAACCTTCTGTTACGAACTGACCTGTGTCTCCCCAAAATTTGTATGTTGACATCTCGACCGGAGTATTTTAGAATGTGATTGCATTTGGAGACAGGACCTTTAAAGAGGTAACTAAGGTTAAATAAATCTATCTGGGTGAATCCTAATCCATATGACTGGTATCCTCATAAGAAGATGGAAAGGTACTAGACACAGGCACACAAAGGAAAGGCAGTATGGGGACAGAGCAAGAAAGTAACCATCTATAAGCCAACAACAAAAGAGGCCTCAAGAGAAACCAAGTCTGACAATACCTTGAGATCTCAAATTTCTAATATCCAGAACTATTAGAAGATAAATTTCTATTGTCTAAACCCTCTTGATGGTGGTACTTTATTCTGACAGTCCCAGCAAACTATTAATTTCATCTCTTATTAAACAACTACACCTTCTATTAATACATCTATTAATTCTTGGGTGAAAAGGAAAATGTAAATTCAAATTAGAAAATCCTAAAAGATAATTAAAACACTAGAGAATATACTTAATATACCTAAAACAGGGATAAGAAAAATCTCATACTAGAAACTTTACCAACAAAAATGAAGAACACTTGTTGAGTAAATTCCCAACTCAAAATAAAACAAAAAAATAAACTAAAATAAAGCATAAAGTATATAACATGATCTTAGAAAACTCAAAATCTACAAAGCAGCTAGTAGAAAATACATGAGTTTAGTACGGTCACAGGACTCAAGGTCCTTACATAAAAGTCCACTGACTCTATTTCCACATGCCAGCAAGAAACAGAAAGTGAATTTTTTTATTTTTAAGATTTTATTTATCCACTTGACAGAGATCACAATTAGGAAGAGAGGCAGGCGGGGGGGTGGGGAGCAAGCTCCCCACTGAGCAGAGAGCTGATGTGGGGCTCGAGCCCAGGACTCTGAGACCATGACCTGAGCCGAAGGCAGAGGCTTAACCCACCGAGCCACCCACGTGCCCCAGAAAGTGAAATTTTTAAAAAACTGCTCCCATTTATAATCATATAAAAGTGCTGAGGAATAAAATGTAACATAAGATATGCATGACATATTCCATGAAAACTATAAAACTCTGATAATAGAAATTAAAGATGATCTGATTAAAGAAGAGACATGCCATATTCATGGGTTGGACAGGCTCAGTATTGTTGAGATAACAACTCTTCTCAAACTGAGCTACAGATTCATTATAGTTCCAATCAAAACCCTAACAAGCCTTTCTGAAAAAGGTGATAGGCTGATTTTAAAATTTATATGGAAAGGCAAAGGACTTAGAAGAGTCAAAACAATCTTTACAAGAAAGAACAAGGTGGAGGACTTGCACTACCTGCATCAAACTTACTATAAAGCCGCTGTGGTCAAGACAGTGTGATATTCATGTGAAGACGGACAAACAGATCAATGCAATGGGACAGAGTCCAGAAACAGACACTTAATGGTCAACTGATTTTTAACAAAGGAACCAAAACAATTCAATGGAGGAAAAGACAGCCTTCAAAAAATGATGCTGGAACAATTGGATACCTATATGGAAATAAAAAATGATTGTCTACCATCACCTCACACTGCACAGAAATTAACATGAACTGGATCATAAAACCCAAATGTAAGAAACAAAATACTAATCTTTTAGAAGAAAACAAAATAGAAATCTTTGTGACACAAGATCAGGCAAAGCTTTCAAAAAATAAAAAATAAAAAAAACCACAAACTAGAAAAGAAAAAAATTATAAAATTGTCTTTGTCAAAATAAATTTTGCTTTCAATAGACACAATTAAAATAAACAAAGCGATCCACAGACTTAGAACATATCTGTCAAATATGTATTTCACAAAGGGCTTGTATGCAAAATAAAGTGCTGTTACAACTCAATATGAAAATAACGTCCTAATTTTAAATATGGGCAAACTATGTGGATGAATACTTCAAAAATCCGTATTATGAGATGCTAAACATCATTAGTCATTGCGGAAAATCAAATTAAGACCACAATGATATATTACTACATATCTGCTAGAGTTAGGTTAAAAAGACTGACAATAACAAGTGTCAGTCAAGATGTGTGAATCAAATGGAACTGGCATAGGGGAACTCTCATACGTTGCTATGGGAATGAAAAATAGCACGATCACTCTGTAAAACAGTTTTGCTATATATGTTGCAGAACAGTACTGCTGTATGTCATCACTCAGCAATGTCATTCCTAGATATTTAACCAAGGGAAATAAAATTGTATGCCCAAAGACTTCTACATGAATGTTCATAGTAACATTAATCATAATAGCCCCAAACTAATAACAACCCAAATATCTGCCCATCAAAAGGAAAATGAATAGGGGCGCCTGGGTAACTCAGTGGGTTAAAGCCTCTGCCTTCAGCTCAGGTCATGATCCCAGCGTCCTAGGATCGAGCCCCGCATCGGGCTCTCTGCTCAGCAGGGAGCCTGCTTCATTCTCTCTCTGCCAGCCTCTCTGCCTACTTGTGATCTCTGTCTCTGTCAAAATAAAATAAATAAAATCTTAAAAAAAAAAAAAAAAGGAAATGAATAAACAAATCATGTTACATCCAATCAATGGAATATTAATCAGCAACAGAAAGGAATGAAATACTGATATATGCAACAACATGGATAAAGGCTGGGGATCAGAGGAAAGGTCAAGTGCAAAGAGACACAGGGAAACTTTTAGGGTAATAGAACTGTTCTTTGCTTTTACTATGGTGGTGATGGTTACAAAACTTTATACAATTACCAAAAGTCATCACACTGCACATTATTTAAATGGGTGAATTTTATTTTACGTACATTAAACACTAATAAAACTATTAAAACTTCTTAATGGCAGAAAAACACAGAAAGAAGAAGTAGAAATTAATGAGGTAGGAAATAGAAAAACAGTTGACTCCATAAATCAAATTCCTAGTTTAAAAAAATACTGAACTGTATGCTTAAAATGATTAAAATAGTGAATTTTGTTATGTATATTTTATCACAATAAGAAGAATAAAATCAACAAAGCACTAGCCAACTAGATTAACAAATAGAGGAAGAAAGCACATATATAAATAAGAAATAACCCAGGGAAAATAAGCATTCATTAAAACAGAACAAATTGAAAAATAAAAACTATTCTTCAGACCTCTATGCAGACAAATTTGAAAACCAAGATGAAATAATTTCTTATGAAAACACAGATCATCAAAATTGATCCCAAAAGAGACAGAGAGCTTAACAGATTGTTTTCTATAGAATAAACAGATAATTACTCCAGAAGTTGAGGTTGGTTCAAGATTAAGAAATCCATTAACACACAATATTAATAGTGCAAGAGAGGAAAAATTATGACTGTCTGCAGAGATGATGAAAACCTTTGAAAATTTGCGACATCATGCCTATCATTTCTACTATACTGTTTGCCAAATGATCTTTTCCTATTTCTGTCATTTTTTCTATGTTTGTTAGTTGGAATTCTCCTGAAAAGAGCTTTCCTTCTAAATATTATACATTATTATGGGACGCCTGGGTGGCTCAGTTGGTTAAGCAGCTGCCTTCGGCTCAGGTCATGATCCTAGCGTCCTGGGATCGAGTCCCACATCGGGCTCCTTGCTCGGCGGGGAGCCTGCTTCTCCCTCTGCCTCTGCCTGCCTTTCTGTCTGCCTGTGCTCGCTTTCTCTCCCTCTCTCTCTGACAAATAAATAATAAAATCTTAAAAAAAAAAAAAATTATACATTATGTCATCTAGACACATAGATTTTTATTTTATCCTATGGATTATAACATTTTATTATAACTTATGTCTTTGCTCAAACTGTCTCAGATTTGGTCACTGGGTGCTAAGATTAGTGGAAGAATGTATGATGAGAAAGTATGACAAAAAAATTTACATAGTCTCAAAGTATTTCCCCATAAGGTATTTATATATCACAAAGAGAAAAAAACAGTCATTTTATACTGGAAAAATCTGGCCAACATCACCTTAACCAAACAAAGTGAACATCACCAGTAAGGGAACAAGTAATATACCTCCTAATATAATGCACTGAAGACACAGGACTTTGATTTTGGTGTTATTTTTGCTAAAAATATATAACCTGAATTTAATCATAAAGAATTTAAGACAAACTCAAATTGAGGGACAATCTCTAAAATAACTGGTCAGCATTCTTCAAGTAAAGGCAATGTATAATTCTGGACTGGATCTTAGACCAGAAGAAGGATATCAGTAGGATAACTAGTAAAATTTGAGTAAACTCTAGGTTTGATACAATACTATTTATTTCCTGATTATATTAATGTTAGTATCTTAGCTTTGATTATTGTAATATGGTTATATAAGATGTCAATCTTTAGAGATCTCAGTGAAGGTCAGGTAGGAATTCTGTGTATGACTTTTACAATGTTTTGTTAGCTCTAAGATTATTCCAAAATGAAGTTTAAAATATATCTACACATAGATAACCTAATACTCTGAAGTTCCCTTCTGGCCGACTCTTCTGCCATCTGTGAAGCCCGCAATTTCTCTTCACACTGATCCTTTTCAGATTGCCTCCAGACATCATGTTCCACTTTCATTTTCTCTAAATCCGCTAATCTGTTCTCAAGTTCTATCCTAAAACAACAGATGATAATTATGTTACAAAAACTACAATGAGGATGCTATGACAGCAAAATGTTTTCATTTGCAAGGAGACTGAACACAAAATAAGGTACTTAAGTGCTTACTTTTCATCTTGTAATACCACAAGTTTTTGATAACCTTCTTCCTTGGCAGCTTGTACTTTACGTATTAATTCACGATCCTTTTCTACGAGGAGAGCTTTGTGGTGTTCGACAGCGGACTTGAGAATTTCATTGTCTGACTGTAATCCTAATATTTTTTTAAGGAAAAAGATATGCTGTATTCAATGTTATTAAGCTGAAAAATCCTAACAGCAAGCATCCATAAGCTGGTAAGACAATTAAAAGCCCATAGAAATTTAAGTCTGGATATGTATTCTCAAAGATCTTTACATTATTAATAAACCTTTTAAGAATAAAATAGACTAAAACTCAGTTAACTATTCTGTCATTATTTTATATAGCATACATATATAAACACTTTAATAAAAGACTATATATATTTACTCGCTTGACTCTTGAGAACTGGGGGCATCAACCTAGGTGATATCCAAAGAGATATAAATATTTACTCCACTTCTAAAAGGGTTTTGTAATCTTAGCCCCATAGACAGCATCATCATAAAGCTGGTTGAAAGTAGAGTGAATAAAATCATAGAACCCTTCAAAACCTATCATTCTAACAGAACTGTTAGATTACCAATAGAAATAAAAATTGGAAGGGCACCTGAGTGGCTCAGTCAGTTAAGTCAGGCAGGTGCCTTTGGCTCAGGTCATGATCCCAGGGTCCTAGGATCAAGCCCCACATCAGGTTCCCTGCTCAGTGGAGAGTCTGCTTCTCCCTCTCCCTCTGCCTCCCAGCTCATGATTTTGCTCTCACTCTCTATCTCAAATAAGTAAATAAAATCTTAAAAAAAAAGAAATACAAATTCGAAACTTTCAAGTTTATCCAATGAATTCACACATTTTCCTTACATTGATATGGCAAGTATTTTGCAGATGGAATAACTAAGACAAATTCATATGTAACACAAAATTTTAAAAGAATGCATAAGTAGATCACAAACTCTTTACATCCCTTGAAAAATTACTCCCTAAACTCTATAGAAATTCATGAATCAACATCAAGTAGAGATTAATCATACAAACACTAATTCATCATAAGCTCTGCCTAAAACCACAGAGGCCAGTTCAACTAAAGACCAACTTGAGGACAGTTATAGGCCAAAGGTAGCTGATTTAAACACCCTTTAAGAAAAATCAGAAATAATATAATTCTGAGGAATCTTGATGAGAAGGACATTCTAAGACTACACTGGGGCTTAAAAACAAATGAGGCTCAGTAACTAGCCTAGTGTCTACATAAAAACAAAAATTGGGCCTAGGATCTACCTATCTTCCTTACGTTATTACTTTTTTTTTAAAGATTTTATTTATTTGTCAGGAATAGAGAGAGAGAGCACAAGCAGGGCGAGTGACAGGCAGAAGGAGAAGCAGACTCCCTGCCGAGCAAGGAGCCTGATGTGGGGCTTGATCCCAGGACCCTGGGATCACGACCTGAGCCGAAGGCAGACGCTTAATCGACTGAGCCACCCAGGTGTCCCTCTTCCTTATGTTCTTAAAATGGTCTCACATCACTAAAATGGTCTGGGACTAATAATCACATGATCTAAACAGATTCACAACTATAAACCCAGAAAGTATGGAATCCCATTTGGAAAGTTTCATTTAATTTATGTATTAATCAAATAACTGTATAAACATAAGACTGATTTTTTTTAAGAGATACATCGCAAAATGAACATTCAACATAAATAAAAACAACCCATATGTGCTCTAAGATTAAAATTCAGTTAGGCTCAAAAATAAAAATTCAGTTTGACCTATTTTAATAATTTGTTTGTATGCAAAAAGAATAGTAAAAAGCATGGGAAATCATATATTACCATCCAGTTCACTTTGAATCTTATTTCTTTCTCTTTCTAGCTCACTCTTAGCTCTTGCTGCCTCCAGTTTGATGTCTGTTATTTCTAGTTTGTTTGAATGTTTAAGTTCTTTTACCTGTTGACAATTAGAAATTGAAATTACTATAGGTCATTTTCTTGCCATTAACTGCTTACCCGAAAACATCAGTAGAAATGAGAAAATGTTTTGGGAAGCAGAGTACACAGTGTAAGTACCTTCCAAGAGGGAAGGTGCTTCAGGGCCTTGAACAGTATCTAGTACCAAGAAAACAGCCTTATCCTAACAATAGAGTTATTTTTTTACAAATATCAGGCTGGGGTCACCTGGCTTAATCTTGCCTTAAAAGGCTTAACTACAAGTACCTAAAATCCAATAGTCAATGACCGGCTCAACTTCAGAGAAAAAAACCTAAAACCTCCTTTAAAAAAAGTGCTGGTGACAAGAAGGAATTCTAGGTAGAAGGAACACCACATAAAATGTTATAAAGGTATAATGTCACAACAGTATGCTTGCAAGAAAACAACGAGCAACGCATTAGAGCAGAGGAAGGCATGCGATCTGTGGAGTGGCAGGGATTAAACTTTTATGCTGCACAAAAGGGCCACGTAGCCTGTTAGCTACTGAAGGTGACACAGTCAACTTTGTTTCAGAAAATTAACTCTAATTACAAATTAAGACTGAGAAAATGAAGGTAAAGATGCCAATTAAAAGGCAAAGAATTGACAAAGTGGGCAAGAAGGAAGAATCAACTGAATTTGGTGTGTGTGTGTGTGTGTTTGTGTGTGTATGTGTGTGTGTGGATGTGGTGGCAGTGGGAAGAATGAGTACAAAACATATAAATCTAATTTAAACTTTTACTGCCCAAATCTAATTCTCTGAAAAGCCCTGAGTGAATAGAAATAATTGTCAATATCTTCCATATGATTAACTAATCACATACCATTTTTAGTTTTCTCTGAGACAACCCTTCTGAAAATGAAATGATTTTAGTTCATGAGTAGTATTCATTCATTGGATAAATATTTACTGAGTACCTATTATGTGCCCCAGCAGTTTTAGGAGCTGGGGTTACAGAAGCAAACAAGAAAGCTTCATCCCTCCAGCTATCTGCACTACCCTCTACTATTTTCCATATCCTTCCCCTTTCATAAGGTGCTTCTAAAGTTAGTCCTAGAGTTAATCCTATAATGAGGATTTAACCAATACAGATATAAAAATTAGATAAATCTGTACTCTGACACACTAATGCATAAAACTGTGAAATTAGAGGAGAAAACTACACATATATACAAGTTAAATATGTAAAATGTAAGATTGTGGGAACAGGAGGGTAGAGGATCATATACTTCAGTGCAACAGAAATCTATAAAAACTGAAGATGGGAGTTAGAAACAAATGAGAAAAACCTTCTAGAGCCGAAGACGGGAAGGATGAGAAATAGAAGTGTTTTACCAAAGGAGATTCCATCTATGAAAGGTCTTAAGAACACTGTAAGGAATGGTTTGGTCAACATTCTCACTTAAAGGAAAATAGAAAAGCAAGTACTGTGCTGCCTTTGTACTGCTAACCACATTTAAGATGCATGTTTTACTTCCAAATAAACTTACAGATTTTTTAATGACACTACATAAAATGAATACATTGTGCTGACGCCAGGTTTGCAATTTTAAACATTACTGAAAATAAGTCTCACAGAACAATGTTCAACTACATGAAAGCAGCTAAGAAATTTTATTTATTTTAACAACTTAAACTTTCTGTGGATTGGGCTCTATTACATTTTAATTTCATGGACAGACAGAATTAAAACTATAAATGTCTTAAAATTTTGAAGAAATATAACTATAATGAAAATCCAATTTCCATAACAAATGAAATTATAACCTGCTATTATATGCTAGCTGTAAAAGGTTAAGAATAACATAGCAGTTAATTAATAAGCCACACCGTAGCCTCTCTAAATATGAGGTGGAAAACTATAGCCATCTTATTTTGCAAAAATTTCATTCATTTCAACAAAAACTACAAAATATCTAAAAACCTATTTCTTCTGAGAAAATATTGTTCTACTAAATGGTAATTATTGAAACTGAAAGAACAGTAGACAGGAAGTCAAACAAGTGAAGTCTGACTTCAGACCTACTTTTATTATTAAACTAGTGGTATATGCTCAAAGTATTTGTCCTTGCTGCATTTGAGTTTACTCATCTATGGATCTATAGGAGTTTCAGTTTTCCTTTAGTGCCACATTTCTATAATCCTGAAATAACGCACTTATAGTAATTTTTAACTTCTTAAAAATATATTAAAAGGATTAAAAATGAAACTTACATGAATTGTATTACTGAATTGTATTACTGAGCTATGACAAACGGTAGCATTTCCTACAAGTAATCTGAATCAAATCCCAACTAGTCATAATAAACTTCTCTTTCTGACCCTAGATCCCTGGTTCTTTACCTTTGTGATCAGGCCTCAAAATTCCTAGGAAAACTAGAGATCATTTCCTAAACAAAATGTGTAAGGTTAAAATGTTACATATAATTTCAAGAGATACAGAGTCTTCTGAAGCTCCCCTGGGGCCAAGATATCCTGTCTCTCTTGTTTTTTTCTCACAATACATTTTCCATTTGGGCCTTCATGTTGCCAATTTGCGTTATGCTTTTGATGTAACAGAAGCTCAGTATCCAGTACTACCAGTACTACTAACTTTAAGAACCATAAAAAATGGCAGTATTAGGCATTTTACAAGGGTTCAGAATTTGTTAAATTACACATACACACATACACAGACATGCAAGAAAACATATGTAAGCAAGAAAGATATAGCTGGACAACTGTATTACTCAAGAAGCTCTTGACACAAATTCCAAAGAGACAGTACTTAAACTCTGATCTTTTTTCAAAGGTCTGAGATGGTATGACCTCATTAATGTAGCTAATAAGGATAACTATGCGGGATGATTTCCTTAAACTGCATATTTTATTGGAGTTTTAAAGATCAAACACTTCCCGAGGTAACCAGAATTTATCTCATTGAATGTAAAGTACCTTCAAGGTCACCATTTTCAGGCCATCATTGGCAATACTTTTTAATACAAGACACTGAATCACACTGACATAATTCTGTTCAAAAACCTAACAAACATTTACAAAATTTGAATAACTTAGACAAATACACCCCAGGTGCTCCTTTGCATTGCAAACAACCATTTGCTAGAGTTGCAAAATATTAGATGAAAATCTCAAGTTGCAAAGAAAACTGACAATCATGTTTGAAATATCATTTTAAAATTTATCCTTCCAATGAAATCTTTTTACATGCATGATTCCAAATGAAAACTTGGTTTGTCTAAAGCTGAAGGATGGTTTTTAATATGCCATTTATATGCAAAAAACACAAGTGTGCCCTTAAAATTAGGCAACTCTTAGCAATATCAGAATTGGAAAAAAGGCATGGCAGAACTTCCTAAATTTACTTCTTTGTATACTCCATTTCTTTGTATACTCTACCATTGTAGGAACTCTATCTCAATATGTATATATTTGGATGTATAAAAAAATCTACTTAGGTTAATCAGGAAGCAATTAAATTATTAATTTATTTTACAATCTTAGTAGGCTGGATGAGTTCCTAGGGATGAGCCAGAATGATGTTTCATTTCATCTATGAGGAAACTTGCTTACAGTTCTACAGATTTATATAATGAGGAATGGAATTTGTCATGGGCTCAAAGTTCCATGTTCTTTATGTATATCTTTTTCTCATTTAAGGATATCACTAGTGTAAAACTGTTGCTATTATTTTCATCATAGGCTGCTATCTACTGCATTCAATACCATCTTTAATCTTAGAAAAATCCTGTAAGAAAAAGGCATTGTTCCCACTTAAAAGTTAAGCAAATTAGAAGTCACACAGGTAATGAGTGAGATGAATGAGTCAGGATCAAAAGACAGATTTATCTGATTCAAAGTCCATGAACTTTCCTATTGTAATTCATTACCCCCTCCAAAATGACAGTTTTTAATTTCTAAATATATCTTAGTCTCAACATATAAGCTAGCCTAGAAAACATCTGAATTAAACTATTTCAACAATTAAAAATCTTCTTGCCTAATTTTCACATATTCTTTCTAGTATCAGCCATGTCTAATGAATTAAATACACTGGCTACAAAACCACTTCGTAAACTGTAAAGTATAAAAACTCAAACAAAAATTGTAAATGTCACTAGAGACAGAATCTGCAAACATAAGAGTATGTGTTTGCCATGGAAAAAACTGGGTAGACTATCTCCCAAGGGTGGCATCTAATACATGTAGTATTATGGCTTATGGCCTTTTGGACACAGAAATCACCACTCTCAAGGCTGGACTCACATTAATAAAGTTTATAAAGACTGGTTTATAAAATCAGAGCTGTAAGAAAAAACTATAATGGAAAACAGAACACTCTAAGTCTGAAGGACCAGTGTGCATTCTCTCCCTGTAGACAAAATTACATGGGAAATTAAGTAACAGAAAGTTGTTTGGTGATCATACAATCAGAACAAATGGAATGAAATGAATTGATAGTTTCATGCCCACCATTTAAAACAGATTGATGAATTCCTTCCCACAATAAGAATTATCTCTTCAATGGGACAGAATACTTAGATTCTACTAAAACTCTCACTTCTCTCTGTTATGAACACTGCCTAAGTTCTCTCAAGTAATTCCTTGGCCAAGTCATTTATGATGACTACATTACTCCTTTAGATAAGTTCACTTCTACTAGGCTATAGTAAGTTCCTTCTGGTCTGGGACCTCTTTTGTTTTTCCAGGTAATTTTACATAACTCTGCTCTGATGAAAAATAATTGATTTCACTGATTCGGAAACCACAGTTATTTCCAAGATCTTGAAGATGCCCCCAAGTACTAACATTAATAATAGCTATTAATAATATTTGGGTAATTATCTACTAGACCTTATGCAAAGTGCTTTGTGCATAATATTGCATTTAATTTTGCCATAATCTATAAGGTATATATTAGTTTTGCATTATAAAGAAAAACACTAAAATTTTCAGGGAGAAAGTAAATTGCTCAAGGTCATACAGCTAGTAAGAAAAAGAAATGGAATTTGAATCTAGTCTGTCTTAACTCCAGAGATGATATGATATTGTTATTCACTGCAGTCTTCTAAAAAATACTTTCATCATTGCTCTCCTATTTCTGGTTATCAGATTCCTTATACATAAAGCATGTGAGGGGAAAAACTATAAGTTCCTGAGAAAACCTGGTATATAAAAGATATACAAACCATTATATATATTCTTTTAAAAATAACATAGGAGCACCTGGGTGGCTTGGTTGGTTAAGTGGATGGCTCTTGATTTCAGCTCAGATCATGATCTTTGGGTCCTGGGATCAAGCCCCATGTCAGGCTCAATGCTCAGTGGGGAGGCTGCTTGAGATTCTCTCTCTTCCTCTGCCCCTTGCCCTCTCTTTCTGACACACACTCTAATAAATAAATCTTTTTTAAAAAAATAACTAAAAATAACATAAATGTAGACCATGCTGCTGTTATTAATTCACTCATTTAACAAGTATTTATAGAGTGCCTGTTTCAGGAGATGGAGATACAAGGAGTAATAAAAGCAATGCCCCTGGTCTTAAAGCTTATATTTGATTAAAGGAAAAGGGTGGGAGAGAAGAGGAGAGACAAAAAATAAACAAATATAAATATACCAAATGCTGCTAAGAGCTATGAAGAAAAATAAAGCTGGTAAAGAAGATGGACAGTGAGGCAGAAGAGGGAAGATGGTATTTTACAAAGTGAAGACAAGGAAGGCCTCTCTGATAATGCGACGTCTGAAAGAGGCAAGAAGGCAAACTATATGGATCTGAAGGAAGACCATGTCAGCAGGCAAGTGCGAAGGTCCTAGGACAGAAGTAAGAGTGAGAAGAAAGCCAGTAAGGCTGGAGCAAAGTGGACAGGAGGGAAAATGGACTGTGATAGCTCTAAAAAGACTGCAGAGGCAGATCATGCAGAGCTCTGAATAGGTAGAGAGTCAGGAGGCTACTGTAAAAATTGAACCTAGAGAAATCATGGCTTGGAGAAGAGCAGTCACAGTGAAAGTAGTAAAAAATTAGATTTTACATGTATTTGGAAGGCAGAATGATAGGATTAAAAAAAGATTTCAATATAGAGAAGTAAACAATTTGAATATAAAATTTGTCCTTATGCAGAATCAAGCATTCTAAAAAATGAAGTAGAAACAATAAGAGGACTTACTTTACTGGTCAACGTATTTATTTCCCGCTCAGCTTTATGCAATTTACTGATTAGAACAGTATTTTGTTCAGTGCTTGATTGTAGTTCTTTTTCCAAACGCTCAGCCTGTAGTTTAGCTGACTGTTTTTCAGCCTTTTATTAAAAAATATTTTAAAATTTATTCATAATTTTTATAATTATATAAAAAGAAGCAATATTTATTTTTTAAATTAAATTTGTGTGTGTGTGTGTGTGTGTGTGTGTTCCAAAATTCATTGCTTATGCACCTCACCCAGTGCTCCATGCAATACATGCCCTCCTTAATACCTACAACCAGGCTCACCCAACCCTCCATCCCCCTTCCTTCCAAAACCCCCAGTTCGTTTCTCAGTGTCCACAGTCTCTCATGGTTCGTCTCCCACTCCAATTTCCCCCAACTCACTTCTCTTCTCCATCTCCCCATGTCCTCCGTGTTATTCCTTATGCTCCACAAGTAAGTGAAACCATATGATAATTGACTCTCTCTGCTTGACTTAATATATGTATAATCATACTACCCCAAATTATTCAAAACCTCAATAATATTAACATGCACCAAAGCAACAAGAGTTTTCTCAAAGTAATTGGTATAATTCAAATGAAAGATACTTGATCTAGGAAATATGCAACAACAGTCTCTGGACAAATGACATATCAATAGCCACCAAGAAAATAAAACATATACTTCTCTCATGAAAGAGAGTACCTAATGCACTCACTTGATACCTATTTACTCTTATTGTTGACACAATTAAAACAAACATTTTGGAGGGTTTCAATGCATAATATAAATATAAAAGTATAATAGAAAGTAGAAGAAAGGGTTCATTTGTAGTAGTGAGAACTAAAAATCTGAAAATCAAAGTAGATTAAGAAATAAAAACATGAGATTTAAAAATTCAAAATCCTCAACTAATCTGGAGACTCTGGAAGTATGAACAAAGAGCTCCACAGCTCCTGAACCCATCATATCATAAAGATTCTTAAATCTGTAAATTGTCAAGAAAATTTCTGGTTGATAACACTCATAGTACTCTTTCACTAGAAAGTAAAAACTAAATGCTTTTTAAAAATAAATTTCTACTCAAAATAGTTAAAATTAAAACCTTTGAAATTTAAGAATAAGCTTCACAGTTTTATAAGATCTCATTTCCTACATATCTTAAATATGACAAGAGTATATTCAACAAATAATTCAGGAAAAAACTGTTTTTCTCACATATAAAATGATACTCTTTGGGCACAATGACAGCCAGAAACATCTAGGAAAGAAATGCTTCTTTTCATTCATCTGACAAATGATAAATTAACTACAGGCTCTTTTGAAAATGTTATAAATGAACCTCCCATCTTTTGTAATCATTCAACTTGTCCTGAAAATCATCATTCTAAATGACCTCAATGAAAAGCTTTGCATTGGGATCATATGCTAAATTCAATTGCAATCATCCCACTTACTCTGTCACTATAAATACATTAAGGATGGAAGGGTAGAAACATAAAAGTACCATTCTGAATTGCCTCATGTCTAAGGTCCAATGATAGAACTTTAGTTCAGGAAACCAGTAAATACTGTCAGAGGCTTCATCCAAAAAATAAAAAGGTGACTTCTACTCTTCAAAACATATCAATGTGCTCGCTGTACCCACTTTGTTGGCAACAAATAAATAAATAAATATTTTGCTAGGTGCCCACTAATTTCTCTACAACTCTAATCATTTCACAACTATTCTAACACACACACGTGCTCTCTCGCTCTCTTTGTGGATTTGCTCAAAATAAATTAAAACAATTAAACTGGTATGATCTGTTACATCTTAGACACTAAGAACTATGAAAAGTAAGCATACCTAAACAAGATGGTTAAGGGATGCAGAATATGCCACAGTGGCATAAAAATTATTTTGAACTGAAGGCCTTTGATAATCAATAGACACAGGAAAAGGTTCTTCCCTGAACTAGTCTTAGCTGCCGAAAAGCAGAGCCTCCAAAAAGAATTATAAATCCCCTCCCCTGGGGTTTCATAGCCAGAGAAGACTGACTCCTATCAACGGAGAAATCAACCAGGATAAGATATCACCTACACATTGTCACAAAACTGTCATATCTCCCATCTATTTTCCTAAAAGTCATTTGTGTTCCTATAGGCGCCTTTTCTCCCCCTCCCTTTCCCTAGTAAGCTGGTATGTAAGCCCCAAATTCTAACTACCATGTGGAGCGACATTATTCTGTGAACTCCTGTACACATATATGAATAAATATTTTTTCTCTTGTTAATCTTTTGTCAGTTTAATTCATAACCTCCAACCTGTGAACCTAGGCGGATGAAGAAAAAGCTTTTCCTCTCCAACAATGGAAACCAAGAATTTTCAGAGAATACCTCTAGGAGTATCAGCCTACCTCTGCCAACTCTCATATTTCTCTAATGAACTCAAAGAACTATTTCACTGAAGACTTATATACATTAGCACCAAGTTGAATTGTATTGCTCTGGCAAGAAGCTGTCTTAAGATATAAAAGTATGGTATTTTTATTTATACAGGACTTAGGATTTTAATATCTTGAATTCCATGTAAGGAAATAACTATCTAGGAAGAAACTGTTTTTCTGGTTTGAGAGGACTTTACTCCTCAGAAATTCAAATTTTAAAAATTTGGCATATTCTACTTTCCAGTATTTCAAGGGTTAATTCATTTCAACTAGATGTCTTGACTCCCAAAGAATAAATAATCCCTTTGTAAATGTGGTAGCATAGCTATTGCTTATGAATCAATAGCTTTCTTCTTTACAAAAAGAATATATACTCTTGGGACTCTACAAATGCGTCAGCATTAGATTGGTAAGCACACATTTATGCTCTAAAAATCAAAGGCTTGTCAATTGCACTTTTAAAAAAGCATGCCATACTCTACCGGGAAGCAATTAAAATCTTACCTCCAGGGATCTGACTGTAGCCTGCATCTCAGCCAACTGCCGTACCTGAATTCTTTGGACATTTTCTACCTGAGCACCAGAATTCTCTTTTTCAGCCCTTAATTCTGCTACTTCAGCCTCTAAACCTTTTACTTTGTGACACAAACGGAATTTCTCTCGAAGAAGATGATCCATTCGTTTGCTGTCTCCTGAGGGCTCAACCTTAAGCAGTTGATTATGTAGTTCTTCTTTATCTTTCCCCAGGCTTGCAATCTAATAATAATTTGAAAGAAAGCACAGAACCTTAAACTATTGAATTTTCAGTCATGAATAAGCTTTACAAGTCAATAAATTAAAATTTAAAATTACACAATATAAAAAAGAAAGCTCAGGTGGTGAAATCAAGTACAAAGGGAAAAAAACCTAAAATACCACGTTCTTCATTCTGTACTCAGCATGACTCAAATGTGAGGGCAAGGACCTTGGCCTATTTTCCTTCTATCTCCCCATGGTGTCTAGAACAGGGTTTCATCAGTTGCTGACTGAAATTCAAAATTATAAATAATACTATAAAAACAATTAAAAATGTATCAAGTATTTTATAATCCATCAGAACATTAAGGGGTTTATGCAAGATCAGTATGCTGATTATAGGGCACCTGGGTGGCTCAGTCATTAAGCTCCTGCCGTCGGCTTAGGTCATGATCCCAGGGTCCTGGGATCAAGCCCCATGTCGGGCTCCCTGCTCCACGAGAAGCCTGTTTTTCCCTCTCCCACTCCCCCTGCCTGTGTTCCCTCTCTTGCTGTCTCTATCAAATAAATAAATTAAAAAATCTTTGAAAAAAATATGCTGACTGCTAAGCTTTTCCACAAGTGACAATAATTCTTGGGCTATATCTATACTTAAAAAGTTCTCTATTTCAAGTCACTTAATTCACAAAAAAGCTGCTTGTCTGTGTAAATAACTACAAATGTGACTGATGAGAGTTTTTAAATGATAGCTGGGAGTTTATTAAAATCCTAGTTGCACTAATGGCCTCATTCTTACTTCTTAGATTCAAGAAAGAAGTAAAAATCATTACTCCAGGGTAGGTGGAAATCACAGGGGAACCTGGTGAGCAAAAACACTAAGGACTTTCTCATTTGTGCCAGCCACCACTGCCAGATTCCAGAAGCCTCCGAATCCACTAGTTTCAAATTGCTTCCTAACCTCAGGGGCACTCCAGAGGACCCTCACCTCCAGGAATGAGAGGGCTAAGTTATCACGGTAAAACTCATTCTGTCCTGATCCCCCCCAACCACCACCACATCTCAGCTAATCAGAGCAGCTCCTCTTGTTAAGTCTCTTTCTACACATGGGTTCTCTTCATATGGTTCAACTAAAGGATTCAGCTGATTAAAGAAAAAAATAAGAAAAACAAACGAAAAAGCCACTGCTCTTAACAACTAGCCAGGATGAGCTTAGCCAAAAGGACTCCGTGCTCTGCAACCTAGGCAAAAGTGACCCAAGAGATGACGGACAGCTCACATTGCTATAAATGAATCTAAGAAGGGTGAGACCTCCACCCCAGCACAGAATCTATTTTCCTCATCCGTAAAATGAGAGTTTAGACTGGAAGCCCTCAAAAATCACTTTCAGTTTTAACATCCAGTGATTCCAATTTGGTTTCAGACATGTTGTAATAAAGATGTCAATGGGAAATGCAGGTAGAGATATCTACCAGGCAAATATCATTTTTTCCAGAAAATAAAGTTCATTGTAGAAGGCAGCTATAAAAGTCAGTATCAAGCCCAACTAATGAGTGTCTCTCTCCTATTTTTCCTGCCATTCTTTACATGACAACATTAGCCTCAGGTTTGGTCCCTGACTACATTTTCCCCCACTCCACATTCTCTTTTCTTTAGCTAGTGGTGTAACTTTGTGCAAGTTACTTTTTCACTGTGGCACCAATTAAAATGAAGGTCTTGGGCTGGATATCTTTAAAATACCACTTAGCTTTTTGCATGAGGTAACTCAAACACAGTCTTAATGTGCTATATGAGAGGTGTGGTGGCTCATCTATGTCAGGAGTCCATGCGTAACTCAAGTTCAGACAACAGTGCCCTTTACTGAGTATGATGGACCAAGTGCTGAGCTAAGTACACTAGACATAAAATTTCATTTACTAACAATCATTTCTCTTGTCCTCTTCATTTTACATATGGGGTCAGACAGCTAATGTTCTGGATCAGCATGTTTCCTACATTATTGCTCTCTCCAGTAGTTTTGAGAGCAATCTGTGGGACAGCCGAAGTGGTAGCTGAAATTATGGTCAGAGCTGGCTAACAGCATAGTGAGGGTTAGATCCCACATTTATAACTCCCAACTAGAGCTCACTATCAAAGCATTCCTACAAAATCTGGTGATTGCTGCCTTCTGATTTCTCGATTTGTTTGCTCATTCATGTAACAAATATTGACTGAGTGCTTGCTATGTTCCCAGCACTGTTCTAGGTAGTAAGGATACACTACAGAACCAAGCAGACAAGCAAACAATCACAAAATCTGTGCATTCCAAGAACTTCTATTTAACCACTACTATGACACTGCTCTCATCCGGGTCATCAGGACACAGATCTTAGACACATCCTCGCCCCTACCTCTTCCTCTACTCTCAATCAGATTCACAAGCAATGTTCCTTGTTTGTTTGTACTCTCAATCCTTGCTCTAAATTTCCCAAATGCTTTGTCTGAATTTCTATTTTATGACATTTATCCAAATGTGCCTATATTACAGTTACCTCTACATTTACTTTATTCTCTTCTAGAATATAAGCTTACTTGACAGGAAATATGATGTATTAACCAATTTTACTTTTAAAAGATTGTTGAAGTAAAGGAAACAACAGAAACAAGAAACAAATCCACAACTAGGAATAATTGTTATCTTCTTTTCAAAGGATGGTTGTACCATTCTAACTCCCCAAAGATACTAAAGATACTCCTGTGTCTTTAGGACACAGCATAGAGAAATGGTTAAGAGTACAGGCTCTGGAATCAAACAGCCTAAGTTTTTGTTGTTGTTGTTTTTAATACTTTAAAGATATTTCTCTACTGTCTTTCAGTTTATATTATTTCCAAAAGGAAGTCTGTTTTCAGACTTTGTTCTTCTGCAGAAAATACTTTTTTTTTTTTTTTAAACCTTTAAGATTTATTTGAGAGATCGAGAGAGAGAGCATGTGCACAAGCAGGAGGGGCAGAGGAAGAGGGACAGAGAAACTAAAGCAGACTCCAGCTATGGCTGGAGGCCACCACGGGCTCTATCTCATGACCTTGAGATCACCTCATGAGCCAAAACCAAGAGTTGGACACTTAACCAACTCCGTCACCCAGGCACCCGTATCTTTTTTTTTTTTTTAATTAACCTTATTTTTCGATGATGGTAGATTCATATGCAATTGTAAAAAATTATTGAAAGAGTTTCTGTGTACCCTTTGTTCAGTTTCGCTACCTGGTAACATCCCTCCTCTTCTATTTTCTGAAAGATACTGCACAGAACTGGTTTTCATTCCTCTTTAAACACTTCATAGAATTCTCCAGTGACACCATTCTTTTGCTGAGTTTTTCAATATGAAGTCAGTTTTCTTAATAGTTACATAGTATTCACACGATTTATACGGGGTGAGTTACAGTAGTATTTGCCTTTTGATCCGTTTCATCTATGTTTGACAAATTTATTTGGGTAGAGCTGTTCACCAGATTACCTTATTACCTTTTTGATGTCTGCAAGATCTGTGGTGATATTGTTTTATTCCTGATAAAGGCAATCTGTCTCTTCCCTCTTTTTCGGCAATCCTGCTAGAGGTTTGTCAATTTTATTAATCCTTTCAAAGAATAGCTCTTTGCTTCACTGATTTCCTTCCCTCCTCTTAGTGTTTATTTTGATCCTCTTTTTCTAGGTTCTTTAGGTAGGAGCTTAGATTACGGATTTGATCTATTTTTCTCTTTTCTAATGAATACATTTAGTGCTATTTCTGTGAATAGAGAACTCACTCTGCATAATCTCAATTTTTTAAATCTGCAGAGGTTTTTTCTGGCCTAGGATACAGCCTGTTTGGGTGTATATTCAGTAGCCACTTGAAAAAAATGTGTTCAGGTGCTCTTGTTAGGTAGAGTGTTCTATAAATATTGGTTAGATTCTTCTGGTTAATGGTGTTGTTGAGTTCTAGATTCTTCCTGATTTTCTAATTTTTCTATCAATTGTTGAAACATGGGTGCCAAATCTCCAACAATAATTAAATATTTCTCCTTGTAGTTGTATCAGTTTTTGCTTCACATATTTTGCAGTTCTGTTTGGTTCATACACATTTAGTATTCCTGTCCTCATGATGGACTGACATTTTTTATCATTATGTTATCTTCTACCTCTGGTATTTTTCTTTGCTCTGAAGTCTACTTTATCCACTACTAATATAGCCATTTCTACTTCTTTTAACTAATATTTGAATATTTACAAGACATACCTCTTTCTACCCTTTTACTTACTAACTATACATATTATATTTGAAGATTTCCATAAACAGCATATAGTTGGGTCTTTTGTTTTTCAAATCAACTCTACAGGGACACCTGGGTGGCTCAGTCAGTTAAGCCACTGCCTTCGGCTCAGGTCATGATCCCAGGGTCCTGGGATCGAGTCCCGCATCAGGCTCCTTGCTTGGCAGAGAGCCTGCTTCTCTCTCCGCCTCTGCATGCCACTCTGCCTACTTGTGTTCTCTCTCTGACAAATAAATGAATAAATAAAATCTTTTAAAAAACATAAATAAAATCAACATTGCAGGGGCATCTGGGTGTCTCAGTGAATTAAGCGTTCAGCACCTAATTTTGGCTCAGGCCATGATCTCATGGTCATGGGATCAAGCCCTGTGTCAGGGACTCTCTTCCTCTCCCTCTACCTCTCTCCCCATTTGCTCACTCTCTCTCTCTCTAAACAAAATCTTTAAAAAACAAATTAGTAAAATCAACTCTGCAAATCTCTTTTGTTCTATTTGTACCATTCACCTTTATTATGACTATGAATATGTTAGGATTTTAAGTTTTTCATTTCTTTTCCTATTTCCTGTTCTAAGATTTTTTTTTCCTGCCTTCCTATGGTCTCCATAAACATTTTTTTTAGGATTCCATTTTGATTTACCCATAATGTCCTGAGTATATCTCTTTGTATAGCTTTCTTAGTTACTGCTCTAGATGTTATACATACATACCTTGTCACAGTCTACTGGGTTCATTTTACTAGCTCAAGTGGTAGTTAAAAACTTTACCTCTTTTTACATCTTTTTGCCCTTGTTTATGATTGTCTTAATTACTTCCACTATATACATTTAAAACTACATCAGACAGCATTATGTTTGCTTTAACCATCAAACAAAATTTAGAAAAGTCATTCAGGAAAGGAGTATCTACTGTATAAACCCAGAGTTTTGATTGTGTTCTTTTAGCCTTCTTGATGTTTTGAGGTTCATTCTTTTACTGTTTTCTTTCTGTATAGAGAATTTCCCACAGCCATTCTTTTGAAACTATTGGTAAGAGATTGTCTTAGTTTTCCTTATTCTAAGAATATCTTGATTTACTTTTCATTCCTGAAGGACATTTTTGCTGGATAATTAGGAGTTGATACTTCTTGCCTTTTAGCATTTAATAATGTCACGGCACTTTGTTCTGGCCTCTATGGTTTCTGATGAGAAATGTCCTGGAATTGTTTTCCCCCATAAGCATCATACTTCTCACTGCTTTCAAGATCTTTTTCCCTATAGTTTTTATAAATTTGAGTATGATGTTTCTCAGGTAGATTACTTTCATTTTATCCTATTTTGATATTCACTTAGCTTCTTGAATCTATGTTTGGGTCTATCATATATGGGGAGTTTTCAGCCTTTATTTCATTAAGTACTTTTTCAAGACTGTCCTCTCTTTTCCTTTCAAAAACAAAAATCTTAGATCTTTCAAGATGGTCCACAGGTACCTTTGACTCTCTGTGCTCATTTCTGTTTTTTAATGCATTTTCTGTAGCTTGTTAAGATTGGGTAATTTCTAATGTTCTATCTTCAAGTTCACAGAGTCTTTCCTCTAACCCCTCTCTTCTGTTGTTAAGCCCAACAACTGAGGGTTTGTTTTTCGTTCTGTCTTGGGGAGGGGGGGTTTCAATGGTGAACATATTTTACAGTTCTAAAATTTTTATTTGGTTCTTTATACTATTTCTTTGCTAAAACTCTAATTTTTCCATTTGTTTCATGTTTGTAATTGTATATTAAAACATTTTTACCATGGCTGATTTGAAATCTTTGCCAGATAATTCTAATATTACTGTCATCTCAGTGTTAGCATCTATTGCCTTTTTTCATTTAGTTTGATATTTTACTTCAAATTTTTATTTAAATTCTAGTTAACATGTATGGTAAAACTGGTTTCAGGTGTAGAATTTAGTGATTCATCACTTACATATAAGACTTGGTACTCATCACAATAAGTGCCCTCCTTAATGCCCATCACCCATTTAGTCCATGCCCCGTCCATCTCCTTCCACCACTTCTCAGTTTGTTCTCTACAGTTAAAGACATTTAAATGTTAAATTACAGTTAAATGTCTTTTAGGTTTGCTTCCCCATCTCTCTTTTCACCCCTTCCCCTATGTTCATCTGTTTTGCTTCTTAAATTCCACATGAGTGAAATCATATGATAATTGTCTTTCTCTGACGTATTTCACTTAGCCTAATACACTCTAACTCCAACCACATCATTGCAAATGGCAAGATACTCTTTTTGATGGGTAATATTCCATTACACACACATACACACACATGCACACACACACACACACCCTGTACATCTTCTTTATCCATTCATTGGTCAGTGGACATTTGGGCTTTCTCCATAGTTTGGCTATTATTGATAATCTTAACAACAGAGTGCATGTGGCCCTCCAAATCAGTATTTTTGTGTCCTTCAGGTAAATACCTAGTAGTACAATTGCTGGGTCACAGGGTACTGTTCTACTGTTAACTTTTTGAGGAACCTCCATACTGTTTTCCAGAGTGACTGTACCAGTTGGCATTCTCACCAATAGCGCAAGAGGGTTCCCCTTTGTCCACAACCTAACCAACACCTGTTACTTCTTGTGTTAATTTTAGCCATTCTGATAGGTGTGAGGTGGTATCTCATTGTGGTTTTGATTTGTACCTCCCTAATGAGGAGTGATGTTGAGCATCTTTTTATGTGTCTATATGCCATCTGGATGCTTTCTTTGGAAAAATGTCTATTCACGTCTTAGCTGGACTATTTATTGTTTAGGTTTTGAGTTTGTAAGTTCCGTATAGATTTTTGACACAACTCTTTATCAGGTATGTCATTTGCAAATATCTTCTCCCATTTCATAGGTTGTCTTTTAGTTTTGAGATCCTCCAGGTTCTCAGTATGCCAACTGATTTTCTACTGAAATTTAAACTTTTGGGGTATTGTATTAGGAGACTCTGGATCTTATCTAAAGTTTATTTTAGCTGGCTTTTTAGGACATGGCTCTGCCAGGGAAAGGATGGTGTCATCACCTCATTACTACCAGGCAGAGGTAGTAGTACAGATTCCCCACCTTAGCTCTATGACACCCAGGATGGGACAGGCTTCTCATGACACCATGCTGGGTAGAAGTAGGAGTTCCACCATCCTACATTGTTGGTGGGAATGCAAGCTGGTGTAGCCACTCTGGAAAACAGCATGGAGGTTCCTCAAAAAATTGAAAATAGAGCTACCCTACAACCCAACAATTGCCCTACTGGGCATTTATCCTAAAGATACAAATATAGTGATCTGAAGGGGCACCTGCACCCCAAGGTTTATAGCAGCAATGTCCACAATAGCCAAACTATGCAAAAAGCCTAGAAGTCCATCAACAGATGAATGGATAAAGATGATGTGGGGGGTGTGTGTGTGTATACACATATACACAATGAAATATTATGCGGCCATCAAAAAAAATGTGAAATCTTGCCATTTGCAATGACATGGAAAGAACTAGAGGGTATTATACTAAGTAAAATAAATCAATCAGCAAAGGCAATTATTGTATGATCCCACGGATATGAGGAATTTGAGAAACAAGACAGAGGAAACAAGGGAGGGAAAAATGAAACAAGACAAAACCAGAGAAGCAGACTAACCATAAGAGACTCTTAATCTCAGGAAACAATCTGAGGATTGCTGGAGGGAAGGGGGATGGACATTGGGGAGGGGATGTGCTATGGGGAGTGCTATGACTTGTGTAAGACTGATGAATCATGGCCTTGTACCCCTGAAACAGATAATACATTATAAGTAGGAGTTCCAGCTTCCAAATGGGCAAATAAAGAGCTCCCTAAATGGCAGGGGTAGGAATGATTTGTCACTGCTTCATATGTGACCTCCACTGACACCACAGAGTCAGCTGTAGCTTCCATTAACACTCCAAGGCTGGATAACAGTGAAAATCCTGGTTCTGCACTAGGCCTTCTCTGACATGACCCAAGCAGAGAAGGGAGAGAGTACTCCATTATTGACAACTGAGGCAATGGAAATCTAGGCTTTGATGTCATCCTCCAACACCATCATGGCAGGAAGGTGGAAGCCCTAGTTATTGCCAAGTGTGAATGAAAATCCTGGTTCCCTACTTTGCCTTCTCTGGTAATCATCTGGGCTGAAAATTAGGGCTCCACATTACAGCCTGGGGAAGACGAAAGTCTAGGTGTTCCCATGGCCTTTGCTGGTTTAGGTTGGAATAAGGCTGGTTTTTACTACAGTATTTGGCTGCTCTTTTCCTAGTGCTTTGCCTGGAGAGAACAGGACTTTCCTGTCCTATAATATCCAGAGTTTTTTGTTTTCCTTACTAAGATGAAGAGGGGAAAGTACATCTACTCAATATTCCTGGGAGCAGAAGTCTTCTGGGTGCTTTTTAAGATTTACTCTTTATCACTAGTTTTAACTAATATGAATCTATGTGGCCTTGGAGTAGTTTTGTGTTTTCTGTGCATGTGTTTCAATGAGAGTTTTAGGTCTGTGGATTTACAGTTTTCATGAAATCTGAAAAATTTAGCCATTATTTCTTCAAATATTTTTTCTGTTCTTTCCTTCTCATTTTAGAATTTGAAATATCTGGGGCGCCTGGGTGGCTCAGTGGGTTGGGCCGCTGCCTTCGGCTCAGGTCACGATCTCAGGTTCCTGGGATCGAGTCCCGCATCGGGCTCTCTGCTCAGCAGGGAGCCTGCTTCCCTCTCTCTCTCTCTCTCTCTCTCTCTGCCTGCCTCTCTGTCTACTTGTGATCTCTCTCTGTCAAATAAATAAATAAAATATTAAAAAAAAAAATTTGAAATATCTGACACTCACTGCTATGTGTTATAATCATTTTTTTCCTATCCTTTTTCTCTCTATATTACATCTTGGATAATTTCTACTGTAAAATCTTCAATTTAGCCATTATTTTCTCTTCTGCAGTGACTAAACCCATTTATAGTATATTTTCCACTTAGATGGTTGACCCTTGAACAAATCAGGGGGTGAGGCACCAACCCCCCTGTGCAGTCAAAAATCCATGTATTACTTTTGCCCCCATCTTCAAAATTTAACTACTAATAATAGCCTACTGTTGACCAGAAACCTTACCAATAATAGTCAACTGACATATTTTGTATATTATATGTATATATACTGTATTCTTACAATAAAGCAACCTAGAGGAAAAAAATGTTAAGAAAATATGGGAATATATTTACAGTATTGTACTCTATTTATCCAAAAGAAAGTCTGCTTTTAAGTGGACCTGCGCAGTTCCAACCCATGCTGTTCAAGGGTTAGCTGTATTTTTATCACAAGAATCTTTTCTTAAAAATGTGTTCCATGTATCTCATTATGTTCAAGATTTCCCTTAACTTTTTGAGCTTATGGAGTATATTTATATGGTTTAATGACTCTGTCTACTAATTCTGTAATTTACAGATCTGTTCTGTGGACTTTTTCTTCATTAAGAAATAAATCCTCCTGCTTCTCTGCATGCCCATCAACTTTCAAAAAATAGTCTTTATTCCATGCTCATGGATTGGGAGAATAAATATTAAAATGTTGATACTACCCATAGCCACCTGCAGGTTTCACATAATCCCCATCCTAATATCAACAGCATTTTCACCAAACTAGAACAAATAATCCTAAAAATTTTATGGAACCATAAAAAAACCCTAAATAGCCAAAGCAATACTGAAAAAAAGGACAAAATGGAAGAGATCCCAATCCTGGATTTCGAGATATACTACAAAGCTGTAGTAATCAAAATAGGATGGTACTGGCACAAAAACACACACAGATCAAGAGAAGAGAACAGACAGCCCAGAAATAAACCCACGATTATATGATCAATTAACCTTCAACAAAGGAAGAAAGAATATGCAATAAGAAAAAGACAGTCTCTTCAATGAATGGTGCTGGTAAAACTGGAAAGCTATATGCAAAAGAATGAAACTGGACCACTTTCTTATAACATACATAAAAATAAACTCAAACTATATTAAAGACCTAAACGTGAGACCTGAAATCATAAAAATCCTATGAGAGCACAAGCAATAAGTTCCCTGACATCGGATATAGCAACATTTTTCTAGATATGTCTCCTAAGGCAAGGGAAACAAAAGCAAAAATAAACTATTGGGACTACATCAAAATAAAAGCTTCTGCACAGCTAAGGAAACAAAAAAACTAAAAGGCAACCTACATAATGGGAGAAAATATTTGCAAATGACATATCTGATAAAGGGCTAAGTATCCAAAATATACAATGCAGCTCCAAAACCCCACAAATAATTCAATTAAAAATGGGTAGAAGGCATGAACAGATATTTCTCCAAAGAAGACATACAGACAGCCAACAGACACATGTAAAAATGCTCAACATCACGCATCATTAGGGAAATAAAAATCAAAACTACAATGAGATATCACCTCACACCTGTCAGAATGGCTAAAATAAAAAAAAAAAAAAACAAGAACTTAGTGTTGGCAAGGATGTAGAAAAAAAGGAACCTTATTGCACTTTCAGTGGGAATGCAAACTGGTACAGCCACTGTGGAAAACAGTATGGAGGTTCCTCAAAAAGCTAAAAATAGAATTATCCTACAATCCAGTAATAACACTACTGGGTATTTACCCAAAGAAAATGAAAACGCTAATTTGAAAAGATATATGCAACCCTATGTTTACTGCAGCATTATTTACAACAGCCAAATTATGGAAGCAATCCAAGTGTCCATTGACAGATGAATGGATAAAGATAATAGGCTATGTATAAATACAATGAACTATTACCCAGCCATAAAAAAGAATGAAATTTTGCCATTTGCAGCAACATGGATGGATCTAATGGGTTTAATCTAAGTGAAATAAGTCAGAGAAAAACAAATACCATATGAGTTCATTCATATGTGGAACTTAAGAAACAAAACAAATGAACAAAGAAAAGAGAGACAAAAAAAATTCTTAACTATAGAGAACAAGCTGGTGGTTATCAGAGGGGAGATGGGTGGGGAAATGGGTGAAAAAGGTAAAGGGGATTAAGAGACACTTCTGATGAGCACTAAGTAATGTATAGAACTGCGGAATCACTATACTGTACATTTAAAACTAATATAACAATGTACATTAATTATACTGGAATTTTTAAAAATCTTAATATTTTAAAAAGTCTTTATATTTTAGATCAGTTTTAGGTTTACATCAAAACTGCACAGAAAGTACAGAAACCCACATGTGCCCAGCCTCGCCCTCTATCAGCATCATACACCAGAGGGGTAGATTTGTTACAGCTCATGAACATAGTAATGTATCATTATGACCAAGTCTATAGTTTACATGTGGGTTCACTCCTGGTGTACATTCTATGGATATTGATGAATGTATCCTGATGTGCACCCACCACTTCAGTATCACACAGAACAGTCACTACTCTAAAAATCCTCTGTGCTCCACCTATTCATCCCTCCCTCTCCCCTAATCCCTACTAACCAGAGATATTTTTAATGTCTCCATAGTTCTGCCTTTTCCTATATGTCATGTCGTTGGAATACTACAGTATATAGCCTTTCCAGATTGGCTTCTTTCACTTAGTAGTAAGTAATAAAGGTTCCACCGTGTCTTTTCAGTTCACTTAACTACTAACCTACTGAAGGACATACTGGTCAAGTTTTGGCAATTAGGAATAAAGGTGCTAAAAATAACTGCGCAAAATTGTGCAGAAATAAATTCTCAGTTCTTTTAAGTAAATATCAAGAAGTATGAGCTGCATCTTATGGTAAATTATGTGAGGTAAGATTATGTTCCGTTTTCTAAGAAACTGCCAAACTGTCTTCTTCGAGTTGCTGTACCATTTTGCACTCCCACCACTAATGGTGGGAAGTCGCATTGCTCCACATCCTCACTGGCAATTAGTATCACCAGTGTTTTGGATCTGGCCATTCTCAATATGTGTGTTTTAGTATCTTGTTTTAATTTACAATTCCCTAATAACATACAATGTTGAACATATTTTCATATTCTGATTTGCCATGTGTATATCTTCTCTGGTGAGATATCTGTTCAAGTGTTTGGCCCATTTTTAAACTATAAGTAAGGATGTTTTCTTACCATCAAGTTTTATAATTCTTTGTATAGCCTAAATAACAGTCTTATCCTATGTGCCTGTAGTAAATATCTTCTATCAGTCAAAGGCTTCTCATTCTCTTTACAATGTCTTTCACAGAGGTTTTTAATTTTAATAAAGTCTAACTAATTACTTCTTTTGTGTGTCATGTTTTTAATGTTGTATCTAAAAAGTCATTGCTAAACAAGGTCATCTAAGTTTTCCCCTATTATCTTCTAGGAGTTTGATAATTTTAAGTTTCACATTTAGGTCTATGTTCTACTTTTAATTTTTTGTGAAAGGTGTATTTTTTTTGTAGATTCATTTCTTCTTGTATGTGCATATCCAGTTGTTTTAGCACCATTTGTTGAAAAGACTTTTTCTCTGTTTAGTCTTTCCTCTTCTGTCAAAGACCAAATGGCTATATTTGTGTAAGTCTATTTCTAGGCTCTCTGGTCTATCGATCTATTTGTCTATTCTTTTGCCAATGGCTGACTTGGTTACAATAGCTTTATAGTAAATCCTGACATCTACAGTGTCAGTCATCTAACTTTGTTCTTTAATATTGTGTTGGCTATTCTGGGTCCTTTGTTTCTCTTTATAAACTTTAGATGCAGTTTGAGGATATTAACAAAATAACTTGCTGGCATTTTGATTGGGATTGCGCTGAAACTACAGATCAAGCTGGGAAGAACAGACATGTTGACAACATTGAATCTTCCTATCCACAAACATGGACTATCACTCCATTTATTTAGTTCTTTAATTTTGTTCATCAGTTTTGTAGTTTTCTTCATACAGATCTTCTACATTTTTTTCAGATTTATATCTCAGTATTTCATTTTGGGGGATGCTAACATAAATGATACTACACTTTTAAATTCCAATTTCACCTGTTCATTCCTTTTACACAGGAAAGCGTCTTTTGTGCATTAACATTGTTTTCTGTAATTTCACTGTAACGTATTATTAATTTCAAGAGCTTTTGGTTCACTGTTTCAGATTTTCTACATAGACAGTTATCTGTAGGCAAAAAGTTTTATTTCTCCCTATCAAATCTGTATGTCTTTTACTTCCTTTTCTTGTCTTACCATATTGAATAAGACACCCAGCATAATGTTGAAAAGGCATGGTAAAAGGATATCCATGCCTCACTCTTCCTGATCTTAGTGGGAAAGCTCTACATTTCTCATCATTAAATATGATGTTAGCTATAGATTTTTTGTAGATATTCTTAGACAAGTTAAGGTAGTTCCCTCCTCTATTTCTAGTCTGCTGAGAGTTTGTATCAAGAATGGATATTGGATTCTCTCATGATTCTTTGGCATCTACTGATATGATCATGTAATTTTTCTTTTTTGGCCTGTCGAGGTGATGGATTACATTAATTCATTTCCTAATGTTGAACCAGGTTTGCATGCCTATATAAACCCTACTTGTTCATGGTATATTATTTTTATACATTGTTGGATTTGATTTGCTAATATTTTGTTCAGGATTCTTGAATTTTTGTTCATGAGAGGCAGTGATCTATAGTTGTTGAGTTTTTTTTTTTTTTCTTATAATGTCTGTTTGGTTTAGGTATAAGGAAAGTTAATAGGTATCTGGCCTTTAGAATGAGGTAAGAAATACTACCTCTCATTCTATTTTCTGGAAAAGACTGTAGAGACCTGATGTTTCTTCCCTAAATGTTTTGTAGAGTTCATTTATGAACCCATCTGGGCTGCCCAGTCATTTTTTATTGGATGCCAGACATTGTGAATTTTATGGGGGAAAGTTCACTTAACTACCGCTGGAGTAGTTCCCCGCCCCTCCCCCCCACCCCACCTCCCCTTGTTGGAGTCTTCTGGATTCCTTTACATACTTTTAAATATTTATTGTTATGCTTTTAAGTTACTTAGAAACAGTTTGATCCTTGCAAATCTTGCTTTTACACTTGTTAGGGAGAAACAGAGTAGCCTTTAGTGTAGGGCTAATTTGGCTTTACTACTGAAGTAAAACCTTTCTGAGTCTTGTACTCAATGCACCATGCATGGTAAAGCCTTTCCACTCTGATGGACATAATATGGCACAATCGTGGCTTACTTCATTTGTTTTCCTTCTTGTAGGGATCACTGCACCTCGTACTACCTGTTTTTCAATGTCTGGACACCACTGTTTTCTGTATTTTGTCTCAGTTTTCAGGCAAGACCTTAGAAAAATTCAGTCCCTATTACTCCATCAGAGCCAGAAACAGAAACTCCTAGACAATATGAATCATGGTTCTACCATCTACTATCTGTAGATGGACAGATCTTGGACTAATCTCAGTGCTTCATGAGTGTTTTTTCAGAAATGAGTGTTTTCTCATTTATAAAATGGGAATAATGATTATCTAATTCCCACAGCTGACAGAATTCAAGTACGTATAAAGTGATTCTCTCAACAAGTATGAATTTATTCTACCTCTATGTATTTCACTTCTTCAACTTCTGCAACTTGTGATTTACAAATCTGAAACCTATTTTAAAAATCTGCTATGTTTATTATGATAATTAGCACTATGATTAATGCTATCAGGTCCTAATAGTAGTAACACCATTAATTTGAACATTTACTGTGTGTCAGGGCTATTATGGTAAATATTTTACACATGAAGTTTCATGTTCTCAGATCTCAGTTTTTAAAATCAAGTTAGCTCACCTTTTTTTTTTTTTAATATTTTATTTAGTTATTTGACAGACAGAGATCACAAGTAGGCAGAGAGGCAGGCAGAGAGAGAGAGGAAGGGAAGCAGGCACCCTGCTGTAGCTCACCTTTTTTATGTTACTACTATTCTAAGTTTCTCCTCTCCCCCTATATGCACTAGAATTAACTTTTCCTAAGCTAATGATGGAATACAAAAACACTGTGATTTGTTCATATTTAATGGAAGTGACACTTAAATGACTTACAAATCTAAAGTTCACATTTTAATCTAATTTTGGATGTTATAGTTCCCTTTCTTTATACCTGTATTTTCTCCTAGTAAAAGAAAGATAGTCACAGGGAGAAAGCAATTCCCAGAACTACGTACTTGCCCCCCAGACATAGTTTGGGAAAGATTAGGGAATGGAATACAAGAACTGTTGGGAAATGAGCTTATGTTCACTTCGTCTTAAAAAGAACTGAATTGAGACAGAACAAGAGAATACAGAAAATAAAATACACACTGCCAGGGCACAGGGCACCTGAAAGCAGAGCAGTCCAAATGCTAAGAGTGAGATGAAGGTGGGGGGCACAGGAACTGAAATTAGAGATGCCCTGGAACTATTTATATCATCTAAAGTACAGACCTGACACTGAAGACTCCAGCATGCTAAGCAAGAGAATCAAATACTCCAAAATGTTGAGGATGTGTTAACATTTATTCAATATTTACTGTGTGCTAGGTACTTATGTAAGTATTTTACATACCCCAATTTATTAAATCTTACAGATCCATGAGATATATATTACTGTTAACACCATTTTACAGATAAGGAGACCGAGGCACAGAGAAGTTCAATTTAGTTCTCAATGTCACATTAAATAAACATCTTGAATGTTTTAAATTTTACCTGTAAAAAGTTTAGTTTTTGAGATAGTTTAAACTGCATCCATACAGAGAATTATTTTTTATTGTTTATTCATTTTTAAGAGAGAGTGAGTGAGAGCATGAATAGGTGGGAGGGGGTAAGAGGGAGAGGAAAACACAGACTTCCCCTGAGCAGGGAGCATGACACAGGGCTTGATTTCAGGATCATGACCTGAGCCAAAGGCAGATGCTTAACCAACTGAGCCCCCAGGCGTCCCCATACAGAGAATTTTAATGAGTAAGATTTCACAGAGCCCTTCTAAAAGGTTTACCAAAATTCATCCCAGAGAATTCCCACTGGGAGGTAATTTAGTTTTAATTTGGGAGACTTTTGCCTATTGTAATATAGTTTATAGTACTCTGAGAAGGGTGCAAGTCAGAGAATTTGGAATATTTTAGATAAAGGAGCCATATGGGCCACCTAGAGCTTCAGAACACACGAGGACAAAATTAGGAAGTGTTTTAAGAGGTTTCATGATGTCTATTCGTATTTGTATCAGGATAAAGAACAAAACTTGGAAATCATTATCAGTTTTATGTTACCAGTGTTGTAAGAAAAAAATACAATGTGGTAACAAGGACCCAGAAGAGTTCTCCTTTCTGCCACAGGAATTTTGGCTTCTCACCAGCCCCATAAAAACCAAGGTGCCTGGGTGGCGCAATCGGTTGAGTGTCATCAGGGAATCTGCTTTTCCCTCAGTCTCTCACCCCGATTGTGCTGTGTTTCTGTCTCTCTCACTTGCTTTCTCTCTCACTCACTTTCTCTCTCACTCTCACTTGCTCTCTCGCTCTCTCAAATAAATAAATCTTCAAAAAAGAAAAAAAAAGACACCTGGGTAGCTCAGTTGGTTAAGTATCTGCCTTTAGCTCAGGTCATGATCCCAGGGTCTTGGGACTGAATCTGGACTTGGGCTCCCTCCTCCATGGGGAGTCAGGGAGTCTGCTTCTCCCTCTGTACCTCCTTCCACTTATTCTCTCTCTCTCTCAAATAAATAAGTAAATAAAATCTTAAGGAAAAAAAAAAAAAAACAAGGTAGAGCTCAGTTTGGAGAGCCAGATGGAATAATCTCAGGGACTTGTCATTATATATTGTCACTCTAAAGTTTTTCATATGATGCAGTGCTCACTGCCCCTCTTTCAACATCTTCCACTTGCCCCACTGGATTACTCTTGCTTCTTGCACTACTTCAGTAGACCAGTAAAATCAACTATACCTAAAACTCTCTGTATTGTTCATTATTTGCAGAACAAAAAATTAGATGCCAAATAACATAATGAAAACACAACAGCACGTACCACTTTGAATAATGCCTATATATACAACTTCAGAATTTCATCTGTATGAAGTCCCAGACTTAGTATGTTCTTATAGCCAAATGCATTGAGAAATCATGACCTCTTATTACTTATAAAGACATCTACTTTCATATATTATTTTTTTAAAGATTTTATTTATTTATTTGACAGAGGGGGAGATCACAAGTAGGCAGAGAGACAGGCAGAGAGAGGGGGGGGAAGCAGGCTCCCTGCTGAGCAGAGAGCCCTATGCCAGGCTCAATCCCAGGACCCTGAGATCATGACCTGAGCTGAAGGCAGAGGCTTAAACCACTGAGCCACCCAGGCACCCCCATACATTCTTTTTAATTCAGAGTATCACTAGAGTGCTTCTCATGAAAACACTAACAAAATCTTCCTGAAGTATTCACCTAAGAACACAGTAAAGAATATTGTTACTTCTTTCATCTGTAGAAGTGAAAATGCACAAATATTGTGTGAATCCTTAATTAATGCAAGAAAAGCCAATTATTTTTAGTACAAACTAACATATTTTATACCAATTTTAACTGTAAAATTGGAAGATGGCAAGAGTAGGCTTTTCTTTGAAGTTACTGCTATTTCATGATCCCCAATCATATCACTAAGTTTTACTGCTCTTGTGTACAGAAATTAGTGTATAAACATAAGTAATGGAATGAAAGAACAAATATCCAATTGTCCAGTAATTAATACTGTTCCTGCATAACCAATCAGGAAGTAGAAAGAAAAGAACTTTAGTCTTATCAGAAAGTTTTACTTTTCTAGACTCTGTTTATTAATAATGGCTTCTTAGCTAGCTGTTTATCTTCAGATTTCTCCATAAAAGATATTTAAATTGGAAAAATTAATGATGCCACTGACCCCTTAAAAATTTTAGTGAATACTATTTGGTCTTCCATGGGTGAAAAATAGATTAGTCATCAGATTTCAGATGTAAGTTTCATTCTTTAGAAAAACAATAAAACTAAGAAACTAGAGAATGCCAATAATTATTGCCAGATAAACATCAACATTAGATTTTAAATGTAAAATATAAAATAAAGCACCAGTATCCTTAACCTCAGTGGTTATTCTTTAATACACTAAACCAACATTTTAGGCTGGAAATCTTTATCATTCCTATTTTCTACAAGAAAATTTTTAAATGTCATTCTTTTATGTCTATCATGATTACAGATTTAAAACCTTTCGTCATCACAAGTAGTATAAATTGACAGATCTCTTAACAAAATTAGTTGCTGGATGGCTCCTAACTAAAATTACCAGAGATTTGAAATTGCCACACCAAACTACAAACTTTGTGCTGGTAGTTGGGGTACCTGAGTTCTACCATTAACTTGGCCACTGACTTTTTGTTAGACTTTGAGCAAGTTGCTTACCTTGCTTATCTTATGCCTCAAGTATCCTAATTTTAAATGGATAAGATAATACAGTTCTGTCCCATCACAGTGACTATTATAACAAGAGATCATATGGGAATAGAGCACTTAAAGGTATGAAGAAGTTTTTAATAAAAAAGCCTAGGGGTGCCTGGGTGGCTCAGTGGGTTAAAGCCTCTGCCTTCGGCTCGGGTCATGATCCCAGGGTCCTGGGATCAAGCCCTGCATCGGGCTCTCTGCTCAGCAGGGAGCCTGCTTCCCCCTCTCCCTCTCTCTCCGCCTGCCTCTCTGCCTACTTGTGATCTCTATCTGTCAAATAAATAAATAAAATCTTTAAAAAAAAAAAGCCTATTATAAATATTCATAGTTTTCTAATATTGTATTACCAATGGACTCAAATGTTCCAATGTTCATATAGCTTCTTATATTCAAACAATCATGAAACAGTTTGCCCACTGATTAAAAACAAATATTGTGGAAATATCTATGCTACCTAGAGCAATCTACACATTCAATGCAATCCATATCAAAATACCATTAACTTTTTTCACAGGGCTGGAACAAATAATCCTAAAATTTGTGCAGAACCAGAAAAGATACTGAGTAGCCAAGAGGAATATTGAAAAAGAAAACCAAAACTGGTGGCATCACAATTCCAGACTTCAAGCTCTATTAAAAAGCTGTCATCATCAAGACAGTATGGTAATGACACAAAAACAGACACATAGGTCAATGGAACAGAACAGAGAGCCCAGAAATGGACCCTCCACTCCATGGGCAACTAATCTTCAACAAAGTAGGAAAGAATGTCCAATGGAAAAAAGACAGTCTCTTCAACAAATGGTGTTGAGAAAATGGGACAGCCACATGCAGAAGAATGAAACTGAACCATTTTCTTACACCATACACAAAGATAGACACGAAATGGATGAAATATCTAACTGTGAGACAGGAATCCATCAAAATCTTCGAGGACAGAACATGGGCAGCAAGCTCTTCTACCTCGGCTGCAACAACTTCTTGCTAGACATGTCTCAAAAGGTAAGGGAAGGAAGGGCAAAACTGTACTACTGGGACTTCATCAAGATAAAAAGCTTTTGCACAGCAAAGGAAACAGTCAACAAACTAAAAGGTAACCTATGGAATGGAAGAAGATATTTGCAAATGACACTACAGATAAAGGGCTAGTAGTCAAGATCTATAAAGAACTTATGCAACTCAACACCTAAAACAAATAATCCAATCAAGAAATGGGCAGAGGACATGAACAGACATTTCTGCAAAGAAGACATCCAGATGGTCAACAGACAAATGAAAAGATGCTCAAAATCACTCAGCATCAAAGAAATACAAATCAAAACCTCAATGAGATACCACCTCACACCAGTCAGAATGGCTAAAATTAACAAGTCAGGAAATGACAGATGTTGGCGAGGATGCGGAGAAACGGGAACCCTCTTAATACTGTTGGTGGGAATGCAAGCTGGTGCAGCCACTCGGTAAAACAGTATGAAGTTTCCTCAAAAAGTTGAAAACAGAGCTACCCTATGACCCAGCAATTGCACTACTGGGTATTTACCCCAAAGATACAAATGTCGTGATCCAAAGAGGCACATGCACCCCAATGTTTATAGCAGCAATGTCCACAATAGCCAAACTATGGAAAGAGTGGAGATGTCTATCAACAGATGAATAGATAATACACAACGGAATATTACTCAGGCACCAGAAAGGATGAAATCTTAACCATTTATATTGACGTGGATGGAACTGGAGGGTACTATGCTGAGCTAAGTAAGTCAGAGAAAGATGATTATCCTATGGTTTCACTCATATGAGGAATTTAAGAAACAGCACAGAAGACAATAGGGGAAGGGAGGGAAAAACAGAATGGGAAGAAATCAGAGAGGGAGACAAACCATCAGAGACTCTTAATTAACTATAGGGAAGAAACTGAGGGTTGCTGCAGTGGAGGGTGGGATAATTGGGTGATGAGCATTAAGGAAGCCACAAGACTAAAAAAAAAAAAAAAGAGAATAGGATGTGATGAGCACCAGATGTTATATACAACTGATGAATTACTGAACTCTACATCTGACACTAATAATGTTCTAATATGTTCAATGTTGGCTAATTGAATTTAAATTCAAAAATAATAAAAAGAATAGATCTGTTTGATCCAATTAGTAATTAGTAAAGGAAGGTGAGTATATTCTCATTCTTAATTCCAAATAAAGATGATGCAATAAATAAATAATGCAGGTGTGTTTATACATAGAATATTTCACATAACTATAGATACCAAGCTTTTTTTTAACATATTCCACTAGCATTAGATTTATTTCAATATAACAGAACAAAACTGATATATTTCTTTCTTCTTGAAAAATCACATAAAAGTCCATAAAGAATGATAAACACAAATTTTATTTTTGACAAAATTAGGAAATGAAACATAAAATGAGTAGAAAGGCTGCCCAAGCAGTAGAGATAGAGTAGGGGAACATGCTGCAGGCAGCAGAGAGAAAATTCTGCAGTTATAGACATCAGAAAGAACAAAATACACTTCTTGAATGTGATGGGCACACTCTAAAGTATAAGCCCCTTATTTCTGTCACTAGAAACAAGGTACATGGGCTGATAGCCAGAGCTCTCCTGATGTGGTTTTGTTCCAGAAAGTAGAGGGGGACAGTGCTACATAAAAAAATCATATAAACAAACTATATGTGCAAAAAGAAATCTAACTCTCTGGCTATAGAAGATAAGAGACTGTCTACCTCCACTGACTGGGGCAAAATAAAGGAGGAACAAAAGAGGAAAAGCTAACAACCAAAAAGAATGTTCACCAATAAAAATCTTAATACAGAACAGATGAGTATCATGCCAAATACTTCACCTTTAATTAATGAAACTTAATTATGCAATTAACTTAGAATTTACCAAAAAATCATAAAATTTTATTGACTAGAAGAACAATAACTAAACCAGTACAATCACTCACCTCTGATTCATATTTTATTTTTTCTTCTTCTAAAATACGTGCAAATTCTTTTTTCTGGTGTTCAAATTCTGATTTGAGAAATGTATGTTCATAGCGAAGCTTATTATATTCAGTTCTATACTTTTCCACTTCCTAAATTAAAAGGAGACTATAATTTATGACAAGTTTATAAATGAAATTTGTACTCACTCCAAAAATCACTTTTGCAAATATAATTTTGAAGTGCATTATATTGAAAGCCATTCTAAAAAGCAAAAAATAAGCTCAACAGAAATATAAATAAATCCTGGAAAATTCTCATGACAAGTATCCTACATACAGAATCAGTACATTCTTGAGCAGGTGCCAATAAAACACATTACCATTCAATTTACCCTATTTCCTCACTGATTCTCATAATAATGAAAATGAATAGCACATCAGAAGTTTTGACCTGTAGGCCTAATAAAATAATATTTAATAATGTAGTATACCTTTCTAAATTAGTTAAATTTTTAAAATTAACTCTATAGTAAAATATAAAACAGCCTCTTAAAAGTCAGACAGGATGAATTCTAAGTAGATAAAAGACTATTTGAATATTTAGTACAACAGCTTAAGGTTCAATCAAGTATTATAATGATAGTTCAACATACCAGTCTGAAGAATATATGTAGCACCAAATTTCCTGACTGACTAGGAACACATGCAGATCTCTGATATGCTCCAATTCTGCTAACACTACAAAAGTTGCTGGCATTCTAAAGTCAATAAGAACTTAGGCAGTAGAGAAGATGAAGGAGACACTATTTTAGCATTCATCAGGAAATTAAGATACAAAAACACCTTCTAAAATATTCAGCTCACTGTAAATCTTTGGTTGAATGATTTCTCTAAGCCAGTTTACAAACCAAGAAAATGGGTTTCATGATTTTATTAAAAATATACTTAAAAAACAACAACAAGAACAACAAAACCTTTTATTTAACTAGATCACCTACCTTAGGTCTAAGCGGCTTTAAATCCAAAAATTAAGTCTACTCCCAACCATAATGCTTTGGTTACCCACCAGGAGGATATTCAAAAGATGACCTTACAAACCAGTAAGTCATTTATAAAAGTCATGTATAAAAACAAATTTATAAAAATGGAGAGTAATATTCAGTTTAATTCATTCATTTATTCATCAATGCTCCGAAGAGTCCAAAACCTCACTGAATGAATACTTCTATTATACAAAGCATTCTGCAACATACTATATAATCTACATGACAAACCTGTTTTGTGCAATGGCAGCATCACTAGACTATAGCTTTCCAAAGGAGGTCCATTTTGAAGGGGACAATATTCATGTGTTATATATAAGGCCCAGGCTATTCATTAAATAAAGTTGCATTATATATATACATATATTATATATATATGTCTGGCATAGTACTTAATATAGGCCATCTTTTCCTGTTTCATTTATTAAACAGTTAATTATATTTTACAAACATGAAATTTCATAAGAGGAAGGAAACATTTCAGTCTGAAGGAAAACTGTAACAAATTTCTATTTTTCTAGGGTTGCATGAAAACACTCTTTCATTTCACAAATATTGAGTACCTGCTGTATGCTAGGAACTTAGAATATACAGTGAACCAAACAGATAAATGTTCCTTCTCTCATGCAACTTACATTCTAGAGATGGTAATAAAGAAAATAAAAAATAAGCACAATAAATATACAGCATATTAGAGGATAAGTAATAGAGAAAAATAAAAAGTATAGCAGGGTAAATGCGGATCCAAAGGTCTAAGAAGTGAAGGGAGAGGCAGGAAGCAATATTAAATGGAGATACACGCTGGTCACAAAGTAGGCCTCATTGAGAAGGTGATATTTCAGCAAAGACTTAAAAAAGATGAGGAAGGGGCACCTGGGTGGCCGAGCTGCTTAAGCGTCTGACTTTGGCTCAGGCCAGTTGAGCTCCCTGCTCAGCAGGGAGTCTGCTTCTCCCTCTCCCTCTGCCCTCTACCCCCCTGCTTGTGCTCTCTCACACACTCTCTCTCTAAGAAATAATTTTTAAAATCTTTAAAAAAAAGAGAGAGAGAGATAAGGAAGTTGGCTAAGAGATACCTGGAAAGATATTATTCATGTCAGAAGTAACAGTTATACCAAAGATTCTTTTTTTTTTTTTTTAAGATTTTTATTTATTAATTTGACAGACAGAGATTACAAGTAGGCAGAGGAGATAGGCAGAGAGAGAGGAGGAAGCAGGCTCCCCGTCGAGCAGAGAGCCTGATGTGGGGCTCGATCCCAGGACCCTGGGACCATGACCTGAGCCGAAGGCAGAGGCTTTAACCCAGTGAGCCACCAAGGCGCCCCTATACCAAAGATTCTTGATTTGTTTCATTTCTGGAGTGCCAAAGAAACACCAAAGAGGCCAATAAGAATGGAAGAAAGGAAGTCAGACAGATAATGGGATCTGCTCTTGTGCAGCCCTAAAAGCTCCTTAAGTTAGAAGGGGAGCTACTGCAGGGTTTCTGAATAGGGGAATGGTGCTTTTGATCAGTCACATAAAGATAAATGCACAGTTCCTTCTATATAAATTACTTACTTCATCCAGATTCCTAAAACGTTCTCTCATTGGAGTTTCTAATTCTTGTTGTATTTGGGCTCGTAACAACTCCAACTTTTGTGGAGTTAATACCTAGTAATGCAGAGAAACAAAGAATTCTAAATATAAAATCACAAAATTAAAGAATTCACCAAATTTTAATGCTTAATTATAACAATAAAATCCAATTCATAGAAATTTCACTACATACCTAATTTTACAGTAATCACTATGTAAACAGAACCATCATTTGAAAGAATACTTGAAGGCCTCAATTTCAGGCTCTCAGAGACATCAACAATTCCATTAACATGAGATAAAGATAGTCACTGATTATTATTATGATGATTGTTAGAAATAACTATGTTGGCAGCTAAGGTTACCATGTTTTATATAATGGCTAATTATATTTCTATTTCCTAAAGCAATCAAAATAAAGGTATAATAATATAACACCACAGAGAATTATTCATACTTATTTTCAATCAGAAAAGGCTGACTTTTACTCTAGCCACCAAAGCAAGGCTCCTTCCTATTATTGCTGTCTTACAGAATTCATATTTCAAAAAGTGATAAGTATTTACACAAGCTCCTGAAAGGCAAACACAGTCTTTATTCACCATGGTGTGTTCCCAACACCTCACACTACTGCCTGGCACATTGGCTCACTCAATTATCAAATACTGGCTATAAAACAAACAAAAATCCGGTTTGTTCTTACATTAACCTCTGAAAACATTTATTCATCAACACTCCAAATAGTTCAAAAACTTCACTGAATGAATACTTGCTATATACAAAGCATTCTGCAACTTACTATATAATCTATATAACATACTGTTCTAAATACCTTCCATGCATTTACTAACTTAATTTAATCCCTGCAATGATCCTCAACATAGCTATATTATCATCCCCCTTTTTTATAGAAACGGAAGCATACACAGTCTTACTTTCTAAAGATCACAAAAACTCACAAGAAGCATTTCTGCCCCGTAAGAAGTTCAAACTCATGTGAAAAATAACATACATACAAATAACTATAAAAATAACTAATATAGGCTTATCAGACTGGTAAAGACCAACAGAAAAGATATTAAGTATAGAAATAGTGGCACATGAAAGGAATGGGAAAACTAAAGTTTAGGTAGAACAGAAACTTAAGAATGGAAAACATTTTAAATTCTCTGGGGAAAAAATGTTCCTCAAAGGTAACTTACAGGCATTTTGCATTGAACCGCACTAAGCACTACAGACAATTTAGAATCCTGGATCCTTATGCATTAATGCTCTCTAGATACTGCAACAATCAAGGCTATGCTGAAACATTTCCAAATGCCATTTAGCTCCAGAGCTAAATCCTGGCCGGGAACAAAGGGAAAGAGGTGGGAGCCACAGGCAGAGGATTCCTAAGTATCACGTTCATACTCTTATAATTTACTTAGTATTCAACAGCAGTTACTTAAAAATTTTTTTAACTTAAAATGAATAAATATAATTACATACATAATTCAAACAAAAGGAGTATTAAAAAACTAAGTCATCTTCCTTCATTTATCCCGTTTCCCTTTTAGGAAACAATCATGGCTTATTTCTTATGTATCTTTCTTGAAACAATATATAAATATATAAGCATATATATATCACTTTTTAATTTTTACATAAAGAAAGACATACTATACACATTATTTCTTCTGTACCTTGCTTATTCACTGAAGGTATTCAAGCTTAAGAAGGGCATCACCATATCTATATTTTAGGAAGAAGCTTGATGGATCAAAACCATGGTGAGAGAAAACTGGGGTGGGGGGTGGGGGGGAGGAGGCAGAGGAAGGCAGTGAATGGAGCTGGGAAATCAGATAGAAAGCTCTTGTTATAATCTGGTTTAATATGTCAAGAGTCTGGGTGATAGTATCAAGAGTCCAAAGAGAGAAGGGTTAGTAATTAAAAGGTAAAGAATAATAAAGATCAAGATAAACCTTATTTAGATCCTGTTTCAAACAAACCAACTTTTAAAATAAGCAAAACTGGGGGCACCTGGGTGGCTCAGTTGGTTAAGCATCTGTCTTTGGCTCAGGTCATGATCCTGGGATCCTGGGGTGGAGCTCTGGGTCAGGGTGCCCACCCAATGGGGAGTCTACTTCTCCCTCTGCCCATATCCCCTGCTCGTGCTCTCTCTCATTCTCTTGCTCACTCTCTCTCTCTCTCTCGAATTAATAAATCTTAAAAAAAAAAAACAAAATAAGCAAAACTGTGGGAAAATTAGGGAAATGTGAACAAAGATACAGTATTAAAAGATATTAGGGAGTAAATACTTTACGGTATGATAATGGTATTGTGGCTATGCTTTTAAAGGAAAGACTGTCTTGCTATATAATAGAAATATATATACTAAAATACTAGAGCTGAGATAACATGATTTGCTTCAAAATAATCCAGAAGGGTTGAAAGACAGAGCAGGGATGTCAGAAGATAAAACAAGACTGGCTAAGAGATGGTAAGTATTGATGGGTATGTGAGGATGCAACACTACCACCCTTTCTACTTTGGTACTTGTTTGAGATTTCTGTAATTAAAGGGTAATTAGAAATAAAAGTGCTTCCACTTCCAACAGATGGCATAATAGAGATCAGATTTATTCTCCTGCATAAAACAAACAAAAGAATAAACAGAAATCAAATGTTTTCCAGATACTGGACATAATTAAGCAGCAAAGATCTTTGAGAGACAAACAACAAAGAAAAGTAAGCTTTGAGAATGCTTCCAGGCCATGCATAGGAAGGGATATCCAAGCAGAGTCTGATGGACTCTCTGATTTAAGCAAATGGTACTACAAATCCAGGGAGAGCAATGTGGCTAGAGTCACAAGCAGGGTAGCAGAAAGGAAGGTGGCACAGAAACAAAATTATGAAGATCTGCCAAAGGCTCATTCAGAAGAGTACCCCAATCAGCATATGCATGTAAGGAAAATATTTAATTAAGGCCAGGAAAAGAATGACCTGAAAGAATCAGGTGAGTAATCTGACCTCACACAGAGCCAAGAATAGTTCCTTTTTCCAAAAGCCAGTCTGAAAACTGTCATTTCATTGAGAAATGAGTACTCAGAAGGTTCTCAGCAGTGGCAAGGAATGAGCACTAAGCATTAATCTGCTCTCACTTAGCAAATCTTAAAAGCAAACCCCAAAAACATGAAACTGTTTCCAAGTAACTGTCCAGAACAAAGCTCAAGAATATCAGAATACAAAAATATCTAGCACTCAATGTAAAATTTACTATATCTAGCATCCAATAAAAATTTATCAGGCATGCAAAGAAGCAGGAAAATACTACCCACAACAAACAGGAAAATAACCAAAACCAACCCAGAAAGGATACAGTTGTTAGAATTAGCGAAGATATTAAAATAGTTATTATAACTGAATTCCCTATGTTCAAAAAGCTAGAGAAAAGACTGAACATGGTAAGTGGATATAAGGAAATTATTAAAAAGACCTAAATCGGACTTCAAGTGTAAAAACTACAACTTCTGAGCTGAAAAATATATACTATATGGGATTAATGTAAGATTAGATACTGCAGAAGAAAAAAGATCAGTGAACTTGAAGACATGTCAAAAGAATCTACCCAAAATGCAACAAGGAGACCAAAAAGATTGAAAAGATTGAAAGCAAAACTTATATGTATTCTTACTTTAGTCCTTAAGACAGTACGGAAAATGTACCAATGGAAATATAAATCCACACAAAGGAGAAAAGAAAATTGAAGTTAGTAACTACCCAAAAGTCTTATAATCTTTAAGGTCTCTGATAAAAAAGACTCTCAAGATTTTTTTTTTAATCTCCTAAGAATCTTACAAAAAACAAGCACACATGCATAAGAAAAATCCATCTTCCCTCCCAACCCCTGCCAAAGCACATATATAACAAAGACACAAAATTAGATTATTTTCTTCATGCCATTTTAGGAGAAAAGTACACTGTGTCTTAGACTTCTAATGGAATACTGCCACCACTTGTCTCAGAAGAAACTTACAAGAATGCTTTATCATACAATAGTCCATGTGTCATTACCTATACTAAATCTATATTACACCAACACTTACCATGTTAAGAATATAAAATAGACCACAGTTTTTCAAAGAATTTTTTTCTAAGATTTTATTTATTTATTTAACAGAGAGGGAGATCACAAGTAGGCAGAGAGACAAGCAGAGAGAGAGGGGGAAGCAGGCTCCCCGCTGAGCAGAGAACTTGATGCAGGGCTTGATCCCAGGACCCTGAGATCATGACCTGAGCTGAAGGCAGAGACTTAACCCACTGAGCCACCCAGGCGTCCCTCAAAGAACGCTTTAATCTAAGAAGGCAGATATTGTTTTGTCAGAGATTATTTTAAAAAATGAAAAACTGAATAATAAATTTAGTTCTGAGCTTCCTAGCAGCCAAATAAAATGGGAAACATACTGGGTTATATAGTTTCCGTTGCCTGGCCCAAAGAAAGCATATGAATTTTTGGTAAAGTAACTTTTAAAATTTGTAACAGAAATATTATCAAACAACTCGTATTTTAAAAAAAGGTTCTGCTAACATGGTACATAATAACAATATAACAATAGCTAACATGTTCTATTCATTCTACATCAAAGCACTATACTAACACTTTTTTTTTTTTTTAATATTTTATTTATTTATTTGACAGAGAGATCACAAGTAGGCAGAGAGGCAGGCAGAGAGAGAGGAGGAAGCAGGCTTCCCGCCGAGCAGAGAGCCCGATGCGGGGCTCGATCCCAGGACTCTGAGATCATGACCTGAGCCGAAGGCAGCGGCTTAACCCACTGAGCCACCCAGGCGCCCCTATACTAACACTTTCTATGCACTGTTTCATTTCATCTTTACCATCACCCTACAAGTTAGGCACTATTATTATTTCCATTCACTACAACTACAGCAGTGACACAGCAATATTCTTTAACTGACTATCTTTGATATCATTTTTCTATAAATACCAAAGGGATATTAAATCTAAGTTCAGAAAAGGCATTTTGTAAGTACAAAAGATAATACATGTATATCATCTTTGATATCTGAAATATAATCATTCAACTGAAAATCATCTGAAAATCATCTTTCATAAACATTTATTGTTTTTTATTATTGATTCTACTTTGTTGAATTAATTTTATTCAATTCGCAATTTGTACAAATTGCTAACATCCATAGAGCAAATAGCTAAATTTAGTTCCAACATGAATACATAAATATATAGATCTTTATTTTAGCTTAATTTTCCCAGATAAATATCATAGAGAACCACTTACGGTTTATCTTGAAAAAAAGAAACCTTACCAGACAAATTAGATTTGTCAGCAAAACCGGCGAAGTTACCCCATGGAGAAATGTCCAAAGTTATTTTGTGTAGACCCAAGGAACAGTGTAAGAACCAAGAGAGAGGCTACATGGAAGATGATTTCATTTCAACATGAGAGGGAAAATACTTAACATACTCCAATCCATGAATGGAACTGGATCACTTTAAACATTTATGAGGTTCTCTCCCACCGAAAGCACTGAAGCAGAGAATAAAGATCCCTGTGTCACAAATGTTCCAAAAAGGAATTCGGCTTTGAATAGTGTATTAGTTTCCTAGAGCTCTGACAACAAAATACCACAAACTGGCTATCTTAAAAAAAAAAAAAAAAATCCAGAAATTTATTGTCTCACAGTTCTGGAGGCTAGAAGTCCAAAATCAAGTTGTCAGCAAGGCCACACGCCCTAAAGGGAAGGATCCTTCTTTGCCTCATCCTAGCTTCTGGCAGCGTGCTGCTGATCCCTGTTCTTCCTTGGCGGCCGCAGCCCTTCAATCTCTGCTTCTGTCATGACAGGACATTCGGTCCCCCACCCCTTGCCCCTCACCCTGCGCTTCTGTCTTGTGTCTGTTCTCTTCCAGAAGGACAACAGTCACATTGGATTAAGGGCCCATCATCCTTCAGTATGACCCTCATCTTAACTAGTTACATCAGCAAAGACCATTTTCAAACACATTTTGAGATACTAGACATTAGAAGTTCAACATATTTTTTTGGCAGACACAAGTTAACTCATTACAGATAGGAAACAACATCATTGACTCTAAGATGCTTAAGCTTTAGGTAGATATGAGACAAGAAATAACACTATTATATATATGAACAGAACAACAATTACGATTCATTCATTTATTCTATTTCTTCAAGTCATTCATTCAACAAATATTTGCTAATATATTATAAAATATATAAATACAAACAAATATACTTGAGCACTGGAGACACACTGAAAAGAGCTCCTGCCCTTATGGAACACGCATTCAAACAGAATAAATGCCACCACTTTTGAGTATCGACATGTGTCAGACACTGTACTAAAAATATACATGTTATTTCATTAGTCCTCACAAAAACCGCCGTTAACAATTTTTATCCTCTCTAACACATGACAAAACTAAGACATAAAAACAGATGTTTGTTGAAGGTCTTCACTTCAACACTGGTGACCTGACCTTTTTTGTTGTATAAAAATGACCTTTTTATCTTACGTGACATCTTTTGTCTTGAAGTAAATTTTATCTGATATTAGCATAATTACTCTGTTTTTTCAGAGTAACCTGTAGACATGCTTATTTGTACCAAGCACATGCAAACAATAAGCTAAAGAAGACTACAGTGTTTATATCTACAATGCCAGAAGAATACTTTGAATTCCTTGGGTTCAGTACTCACACATTCCCATTTCTATGGGCCTCTCAATTTTTGCAGAACAGATTAATTTACCAATTCTATAGGCTCACATTACATTTGCCTATTCAACACATATTTCTGAGGTTTTTGTTTGTTTAAATGTCCCAAATACACTTAGGAATAAAACACCACCATAGAGGCTCTAACCTAAACTTAGTGGTACTTTTCCCAACAATGGGAGATCTCAAGAAGATACTGAATAACCGACTTCTAACACTGCTGTGAAAGGAATCCATGAATTGGATGATATGTCATACTAGATGACTTGAAAACGCAGCTTTTTACTCTTACCAATTTATGACTCCAGTATTAAAAATACCTTATCATTTGTGCCAAGCACTAGATAAACAGAAATACACAGCTGGTGCCATTTAGAGATTAAATGAATGCAGGAAAATATAACTGCTAATATCCACTAATTTGAAATTTATAATAAGTTTGATTGGTGCTACACTAAGTTTAGCTTTGGTCTCCTTTCCAGGCAAATGAGAAATGAAACAATAGTCAGTACTACACTTTGCTTTAGAAACTCCATTTACCCTACAATGCACACATAAGTTATGTGCACATATTGTTTTTATAGTCTTTTAAGAAGTCCCTTAAAAAAACTATCAGTCTTATCAACCATACCATACTAATAAATAAATTTTTAAAATAAATATCAGTCTTTTTTAGCTCAGTTTCACTTATAATACTTAAAGGAAAATTAGTAAAACTTTCTTTAAAAAAATATTTTTAACTCTGAATATGCATCAATTCAAATTGGCCTTTCCCCCAGTTATTCTGAATAGTGAAATACTTAAATCAGAACAGGTACTTTAATACAAATTTACATGAAACAACAATTTCATGGCTAAATTCCACATGGTAGCTAGTATTCCAGAATATATGAAAGAATATTAAATTATACCATGTGGACAACAGCAAAATATTCATTACAAATATAGGCAGAATTTACCAAATTTACCAACATCTGACACTTTTGTACCACAGGGGCAAAAGGCAGGCCTCCCCCTCTTGGGATATGTTGCTTTGGCATGAAGATTACTTTGAGGTAAAAGCAATCAAAACCCAGCAGATTTAGGAAAAGCTCTTTACCTCCTTCTCAACTGCCTTAATTTAGTTGGAAAGGAGAGCCTACATCAAGAATAGAGCTATTAACCGAGGTTCCTGTTTACCTAAGAAATTTATCTGCTTAACAGGGCAACATTTGTTTTCCAAATACCTCCTCTAACCATCCCGCTGATGATCTTCTTTCCCTTGTACCCCCAGACTCGGCCTGTCCCCCTAGCTCAGGTCATACAAGCCTTTTGTTCCCTATCTTTGCAACTTCATGTTTGTGATGTTTGTGTGGATTCTGCATACTTCCAAAACTAAATTTTATTTTCTCTTGTTAATCTATCTCATGCCAATTTGATTCTCAGTCTGGTTTAGAAGGACCTTGAAGAGCAGAGGAAACTTTTTCCACCAGGAGTACTAAATGAAATATATTTTCTTACCTGCAGTTTCATTTCTTCTAAGTCTTTAGTTTTCTCTAATAATTCACCTCTTAGCTCTTCAAGCAGCATATGAAATTTTTCCTGGTCAGTCTGCTTTTCATTTAACAGGCGCTTTAGTTCATGTTGTGACTTTATGTACTCATCCTGCAATCTGATTTTTTAAAAAAGAAAAAAATTCAATGTTAAGGATATCCTTTGCCAATTGCATTATTTTATGTAAAGTCAACCAACACTACAGAACAAGACCAATTTCATATATTCCATTAAATTCATAAACCTCTTTTCTTTATAGAGTTTAATTATTAACACTATTGTATTAATATAATTTTACTTAGGGGTAAGAAAAAACACACTTAACCACCTAGATACATTTAATTTTATATGTTTTGCTACTTTCAAAGCAAGACCTACAAATTCATAGCATACTTGAGACCATGTTTAGTTTTGAATAATTTTAAAGCAAAAATTTCATTGTATTAAGGAAGTTTTAAATATATATACTGCAAACTAACAAAATTATACTGTATGTTCCAGTGCAAATATCCAGACAAGAATAATTTCTTAATAAAGCCCCTTACCTCCAAATTTAAGCAATTTACCTTGTATGTTCAGCTTTAAGAGTCTGATAGTTAGTTTTATGAAGTGCACATCGTGACCTTTCATCAATTAACATTTTCTGAAACTCAGACTGAGAATCTGTCAGCCCACTGTCTCCACCAGAAGGAAAAATCGTGGGAAAAGTGTCCATATTGGTAAGTGAGCAATTAACCATGTAAAAGTAAGTTTGGCTTCCTTTTTGTTTTAGTTTTCTTTTCAAGGGTATTTTCCACTTCCTTCTTGCTAAGACAGACTCTCAGGATGCCAAATTATACCTGCAGAGAAATGCACTTAGTTAGTGATGAATTAAACTTCTTCAGTGTTATTCTTTTTATCCTTTCTTATTATTCGTCTATCCTTTCTATAACAAAACCCAAATTTTCAGATTTTTTAATTGTTCATCAAACAAAACGAACAAAGTTGAATTTCACCTTAACACATTTTCTCTTCTCCACACTAAGCTTCTGTGACCCTCAACATCACATCAAGTATTAACCTAACTAGAATTACTGACTTTTCTAGTTCAGGTACTCGCAGATTCACAAACCATGGATATTCCCTGAAGCTACTGGGGTAAACGTCACAGAATGATCCTAGTACAAAATCTATACTCTGAAATCAGAGAAAAGCCATTTAGCACTTGACAAATGGTTGGAGAAAATTATAATCTTCACAAAAATGATCTTCAGCAAGTTAACTATGTGATTAATGCTACAAAGCATCTTTTATGTGACACAAGGTAAACTGCAGACTCAGATGAGAAATCAGTCAACACAAAGATGTTAATCACCTATGTGTTATGCACTGTGCTAAGAACAGGAAAGTAACTCACCTCAGCTATCCCCAAAAGCACTGATCCAGAATTATGAAAGTAACTAAATGTTTGTTATATGTAGATTAAAAAAAAAAAAATGACAGTGTTCTTATTGTAAATAAAGACAAAAGTTTTCATCAAAATAATTCTGTCCCCTTTAGCTTCATTAATCTTTGTCAAGACTACTACATGTATTTTTTCCTAATAGCATCTCCCTTAGTCATGAGTCATCATGAAATACTTTTTCCTACTACAAGATCTTTAGCACATGAAAACCAACCATCAAATTTCAAATTACATACTACCTAAGAAGACTTTTAAACTAAAATTGAAGTTACTCTGGTTTCCTGTCAAATTACATTTTAATACAAGGGACAACATCCTCCAAGAAAACTTTACTTCTTACTCATGTTAAATGTGCAACAGTGCACTGTTTGTAACAGCTGCCACAACATTATCCTATCAAAAGTATTTACTTGTCAGGGAATTAATTAACTGGATCATAAAACTGACATGTAATTTTAACTCTGCTTTTTTTTTTAAGATTTTATTTATTTATCTGACAGAGATCACAAGTAGGCAGAGAGGCAGGCAGAGAGAGAGAGGGGAAGCAGGCTCTCCACGGAGCAGAGAGCCCAACTCGGGGCTCGATCCCAGGACCCTGGGACCGTGACCCAAGCCGAAGGCAGAGGCCCTAAACCACTGAGCCACCCAGGCACCCCAACTCTGCTTTTTTATCCAAATTAATTTTTAGAAGATAGAAACATACAATAAACTTACCTCATATTTTCTAATACCCCCAAAGGGTATTATAAGGTTTTAACTTTAATTAGCTAAAAGCTAAAACTACATAAGAAACAACCAAGAGATATCCTTCAGTCCCACTACTAATGAAACAAAGATTTTCTAGATAAAATGAATAATTTTTTTCTTTTTTATTCCAGTTGACAGTAAATATTCTAACTCCTACTTTAAAATGAAAGTTCAGTCCCCATGCAGATAAAATTCACTAAGACCTGGACATTTTAGGAAAACACGGTTAAAAATTATTTAAATCCTTCTCCCTTTTTGCACTAAAATCTACTACAAGTGCTTTCCAGGACTAATTGCAGCATATCTATTTCTCAATCACCACCACCATTACCTGATTAACCTTAAAAAAAAAAAAAAAAGTTTCTTCCTCCAGATGTGATAGTAAAGCTCCCTGTGCTGCATCTCCCAACTCCATTTTAATGAGGTTTCTCATTATTAATTTTCACAACCTCATCTCCAATTCTAGTTCCATTATAAACATAGGTGTACTGCCCTCCGGGATCTTCTTAATTCAAAGTTATGAACTCCTGGGTTGCATATGCCAATAGTCATTTTCAGACTTTTCTCCTCTAGGAATATTTCAGAATCACAGAAAACTATCTGTCCATTTCCAAAAGTCTTGGCAAGGTCAGGATAAATTTTGTATCTGTTTTTAGGTGTTTTGCACATATAGTCAGTTTTCCAGTTCAGTACTAATTAATTTATCAATGATAATCTTGGAAAATATAGTATCCTCCAAAGAGATATCTAGTAACATAGAGAAAGGCCTCATAAAACAATTCTTTCTCTGACCTTCAAATGTGGTTCCACAATTCTATATTCAAGCTTACAAAGAAAAAACTTGTATCTTTTATGTGAATTATATAAAGACGCTTTTGGTTAAAAACAAAAACCCCAGTTACCTTAAACTGTGGGAAATGTATTATCAATCTCTTACACCAAGAAATCTGAAGATCGTCTTCACTTCTAGTACTAGAGGAAAAAGTCTTCAATTCTAGTACTAGAGGAAAAGAGGCTTTAGATAAAGCCTCTTGCTTAGGACAAGAAAAGCTAGACATGTTTTAATAATCTGCTTGAAAACACTGGAAAACTAACAAGAGAATAAATATTCACTGAAATGGGAACAGGAGAGGATATGGATGTAGAAAGATGAGACTTGGATTTGGAACCACTATTCCCCTACAGGCATCTGCCAGTTCTAGAGAGGTGGCTGGAAGACTGAATGAATTTCTGACAGTCTTCAAATTCAAAGCTACACAGATTAGACTAGCAAGGAGTCGAGAAGCTCTGGTGAACACCCCCTCCATTTTGGATACAGACTTTAAAGGTTTACCCTTATTATTCCTAACAAGGGTAATTCAGAAGAATGATATTAGAATAGGTTGCAACTTGCTCTAAAAAACAATTTTACATGGGACGCCTGGGTGGCTCAGTTGGTTAAGCAGCTGCCTTCGGCTCAGGTCATGATCCCAGAGTCCTGGGATCGAGTCCCACATCGGGCTCCTTGCTCAGCAGGGAGCCTGCTTCTCCCTCTGCCTCTGCCTGCCATTCTGTCTGCCTGTGCTTGCTCTCTCTCCCTCTCTCTCTCTGACAAATAATTAAATAAAATCTTTAAAAAAAAAAAAAAAAAACAATTTTACAAAAAAATGTGACACAATAATTTTTTTTTAATTTTAAAACTCAAGCCCAGAGAAGACAAGGTGACATGATTTAAAGTCACAAGAAGCAAAAAGACAACAGACAAAGGGGCCTCACTATTAGAGTTATTAGAGAATGATTCTAAAAGAAATTTTCTTATATTATTATTGTGTACGAGACAATAGAAAACAAGTTGAGAATATTGTGAGAGAATAAGAAACCATAAAAAGAAACCAAGGGAAATCTCTAAAACTGAAAAATTCTACAAACCAAATGAGAAAGTATAATAAAAAAAACCTCAATGAGCAAGTATAATAGCCTACATAAGACATAGCTTAAAGAAGTAATTAGAAGATAAGTTCAAGGTATATATTCAGGCTGAAATAGAAAGAGAAATAAGGATGAAAAATACAAAAAAAGGACCCAACACTGTATGGCCAACTAATCTCTAACAAAGCAGCAAAGAATATCCAGTGGAGGGACACCTAGGTGGCTCAATCAGTTGAACATCTGACTCTTGGTTTGGCTCAGGTCATGATCTACATTGTGGAATCAAGCCCCACTTCAGGCTCCATGCTCAGTGGAGAGTCTGCTTCTCTCCTTCTCCCTCTCTCTCTCTGCCCCTCTATGAGCATATGTGTGCGCTCTCTCTCTCTCTCTCAAATAAATAAATAAACCTTAAAAAAGAAACTTCAAAAAAAATATATCCAATGGAAAAAAGAGTCTCTTCAAGGTGCTGGGAAAACTGGACAGCAACATGCAGAAGAATGAAACTAGACCATTTTCCTATACCATACACAAAAATAAATTCAAAATGGATGAAACACCTAAATGTAAAACAGAAAACCATCAAAATCCTAGAGGAGAAAGCAGGGAGCAAACTCTCTGACTTTGGCAACACCAACTTCTTCCTAGGCGTGTCTCTTGAGGCATGGGAAATAAAAGCAAAAATGAACTATTGGGACCTCATCAAGATAAAAACCTTCTGCACAGTGAAGGAAACAATCAACAAAACTAAAAGGCAACCACTGGAATGAGAGAAGATATCTGCAAATGACATAACAGATAAAGGGTTAGTGTCCAAAATCTATAAAGAACTTACAAATTCATTACCCAACAAATAATCCAGTTAAGAAATGGGCAGAAGACAAGAATAGACAGTTTTCAAAAGAAGACATCCAGAGGGCTAACAGACACATGAAAAGATACTCCACATCACTCATCATCAAGGAACTATAAATCAAAACCACAATGAGACACCACCTTACACCTGTCAGAATGACTAAAATTAACTCAGGAAACAAAAAATATTGGCGAGGATATGAAGAAAGGGAAACCCTTTAACACTGTTGGTGGGAATGCAAACTGGTGCAGTTATTTTGGAAAACAGTATGGAGTTTCCTCAAAAAGTTAAAAATAGAACTAACCTTGGGGGCGCCTGGGTGGCTCAGTGGGTTAAAGCCTCTGCCTTCGGCTCAGGTCATGATCCCAGGGTCCTGGGATCGAGCCCCACATCGGGCTCTCTGCTCAGCAGGGAGCCTGCTTCCTCCTCTCTCCTCTCTCTGCCTGCCTCTCTGCCTACTTGTGATCTCTGTCAAATAAATAAATAAAATCTTTAAAAAAAAAATAGAACTAACCTATGACCCACCAATTGCACTACTAGGTATTTATCCAAAGGATACAAAAATGCTGATTCAAAGGGACACATGCACCTCATTGTTTACAGCTGTGCCATCAACAATAGCCAAATTACAGAAAGAGCCCAAATGTCCAACAACTGATGAACAGATAAAGAAGACATGGTGTGTGTGTATGATAGAATATTAATCCCTCATCAAAAAGAATGAAATCTTGACATTTGTTATAATATGGATAGAACTAGAGTATTAAACTAAATGAAATAAGACAGAGAAAGACAAGTATCATATGGTTTCACTCCTATGTGGAATTTAAGAAACAAAACAGATGAACACAGGGGAAGGGAAGGAAAAAATAAAATAAAAACAGAGTCAGACAAAGCATAAGAGACAAATATAAAGAACTAAGGGTTGCTAGAGGGGAGGTGGGTGGGGGACTGGTTAAATGGGTGATGGACATTAAGGAGGACACTTGTTGGGATGAGCACTGGGTGTTATTTTTAAGTGATGAATCACTAAATTCTACTCCTGAAACCAATCCTATATTAAATGTTAACTAACTCGAATTTAAATAAAAATAAGTAAATAGATAAATAAGAAAAATACAAAAAAGGAAAGAAATACAAAGAATAAAGTTAAAATGTCATTCTAACAGATATGCCATTGGAATCCCAGAAGGAAAGGAGAGAGAACAGTACAGAAATAATACCTGCCCTCCCCCTCAAAACTTGCCAACTTCCCCCCAAAATGTTCTATAAACCACAAGCACATAAATAAAAAGAAATCCACATACATCCCATTAAGAATACTTAGGAGGGAGCCTATTTCTCCCTCTCCCCCTGCTCATGCTCTCTACTTTTTGTCTCTCTCTCTCTCACTCTCTCAAATAAATAAAATCTTAAACACACACACACACCCACAAACAGACTTCAACAGTGAAAGTCAGAACACATGTAATATTACTTTCAGTGCTGAAAGAAAATAACTGCCAAACTAACATTCTATAAATACAGCAAAAAAAAAAAAAAAAAAAATCTTTCAAGAATACTGGTAAAATAAAGACATTTTCAGATAAACAAAACAAACTCATCCCAGAAGATGCACAATAAAAGAAACAATAAAGGACTCATTCATACATAAGGAAAAATTATCTTAGATGTGGACAATACAAAAGATAAATGAAAACTAGAAATATGTTCATAATTCTAATTGAATACTGACTGCATAAAATAGTATCTTGGGGATTTTTAACATATACAGATTTAAAATATATAAAGAAATGGCATATAAGTCAGTAAAGGTAGAATTACAAGTGTTAGAGAGCCCTTGTACTATATGGGAAAAGGCTAAAAGTATCAACAAGTATTACACTTTGATAAATCAAGAACGCATATTGTAATCTCTAAGAAAGGGTTTGACAAACTATAACTCATAAGCCGAATTTGGCCTGCAGCCTTGTTTTGAATGGCCCCAAGCTAAGAATAGCTTAAAAATATATATATAGGGGGAGGAGTCAAGATGGCGGAGAAGTAGCAGGCTGAGACTACTTCAGGTAGCGGGAGATCAGCTAGATAGCTTATCTAAAGATTGCAAACACCTACAAATCCAACTGGAGATCGAAGAGAAGAACAGCAACTCTAGAAACAGAAAATCAACCACTTTCTGAAAGGTAGGACTGGCGGAGAAGTGAATCCAAAGCGACGGGAAGATAGACCGCGGGGGGAGGGGCCGGCTCCCGGCAAGCGGCGGAGCAACGGAGCACAAAATCAGGACTTTTAAAAGTCTGTTCCGCTGAGGGACATCACTCCAGAGGCTTAACCGGGGTGAAGCCCACGCAGGGTCAGCATGGCCTCAGGTCCCGCAGGGTCACAGAAGGATGGGGGTGTCTGAGTGTCGCAGAGCTTACAGGTATTAGAACGGGGAAGCCGGCTACAGAGACAGAGCCGAGGAGTAAGCTCTAAGCTCGGGGTTACCTCGAACAGGTCGCAGGCTCGGTCAGCTCGGAGCGCAGCCGGAGGCCAGGGTGACGGGAGTAATTGGGCGCTGTTCTCTGAGGGCGCACTGAGGAGTGGGGCCCCGGGCTCTCGGCTCCTCCAGGCTGGAGACCGGGAGGCCGCCATCTTCATTCCCGTCCTCCGGAACTCTACGGAAAGCGCTCAGGGAACAAAAGCTCCCGAAAGCAAACCCAATCGGATCACTCAGACCGGCCCGGGTAAGGGCGGTGGAACTCCCCCTGGGGCAAAGACACTTGAGAATCACTACAACAGGCCCCTCCCCCAGAAGATCAACAAGAAACCCAGCCAGGACCAAGTTCACCTACCAAGGAGTGCAGTTTCAATACCAAGGAGAGCTGCGGAATTCCAGAGGAGGAGAAAGCAAAGCACGGAACTCATGGCTTTCTCCCCATGATTCTTTAGCCTTGCAGTTAATTTATTTTTCCTTTTTCAATTTTTTTTCTTTCTTCTTCTGCTAAGTTCTTTTAACTTTTACCCTTTTCTTTTTTAACGTTTTTTAACTAGTTTATCCAATATATATATATTTTTTTCCTTTTTATATTTTTTCTTTATTGGTTTTCTTTTTTTGTTTCTTTCTTTCTTTTTTTTTTTTTTTTTGAACCTCTTTTTATCCCCTTTCTCCCCCCCTCACGATTTGGGATCTCTTCTGATTTGGCTAAAGCATATTTTCCTGGGGTTGTTGCCACCCTTTTAGTATTTTACTTGCTCCTTCATATACTCTTCTCTGGACAAAATGACAAGGCGGAAAAATTCACCACAAAAAAAAAGAACAAGAGGCAGTACCAAAGGCTAGGGACCTAATCAATACAGACATTGGTAATATGTCAGATCTAGAGTTCAGAATGACGATTCTCAAGGTTCTAGCCGGGCTCGAAAAAGGCATGGAAGATATTAGAGAAACCCTCTCGGGATATATAAAAGCCCTTTCTGGAGAAATAAAAGAACTAAAATCTAACCAAGTTGAAATCAAAAAAGCTATTAATGAGGTGCAATCAAAAATGGAGGCTCTCACTGCTAGGATAAATGAGGCAGAAGAAAGAATTAGCGATATAGAAGACCAAATGACAGAGAATAAAGAAGCTGAGCAAAAGAGGGACAAACAGCTACTGGACCACGAGGGGAGAATTCGAGAGATAAGTGACACCATAAGACGAAACAACATTAGAATAATTGGGATTCCAGAAGAAGAGGAAACAGAGGGGGGAGCAGAAGGTATATTGGAGAGAATTATTGGAGAGAATTTCCCCAATATGGCAAAGGGAACAAGCATCAAAATCCAGGAGGTTCAGAGAACCCCCCTCAAAATCAATAAGAATAGGTCCACACCCCGTCACCTAATAGTAAAATTTACAAGTCTTAGTGACAAAGAGAAGATCCTGAAAGCAGCCCGGGAAAAGAAGTCTGTAACGTACAATGGTAAAAATATTAGATTGGCAGCAGACTTATCCACAGAGACCTGGCAGGCCAGAAAGAGCTGGCATGATATATTCAGAGTACTAAACGAGAAAAACATGCAGCCAAGAATACTATATCCAGCTAGGCTATCATTGAAAATAGAAGGAGAGATTAAAAGCCTCCAGGACAAACAAAAACTGAAAGAATTTGCAAATACCAAACCAGCTCTACAGGAAATATTGAAAGGGGTCCTCTAAGCAAAGAGAGACCCTAAAAGTAGTAGATCAGAAAGGAACAGAGACAATATACAATAACAGTCACCTTACAGGCAATACAATGGCACTAAATTCATATCTCTCAATACTTACCCTGAATGTTAATGGGCTAAATGCCCCAATCAAAAGACACAGGGTATCAGAATGGATAAAAAAACAAAACCCAGCTATATGTTGCCTACAAGAAACTCATCTTAAACCCGAAGACACCTCCAGATTTAAAGTGAGGGGGTGGAAAAGAATTTACCATGCTAATGGACATCAGAAGAAAGCAGGAGTGGCAATCCTTATATCAGATCAATTAGATTTTAAGCCAAAGACTATAATAAGAGATGAGGAAGGACACTATATCATACACAAAGGAACTGTCCAACAAGAAGATCTAACAATTATAAATATCTACGCCCCTAACGTGGGAGCAGCCAACTATATAAACCAATTAATAACAAAATCAAAGAAACACATCGACAATAATACAATAATAGTAGGGGACTTTAACACTCCCCTCACTGAAATGGACAGATCATCCAAGCAAAAGATCAACAAGGAAATCAAGGCCTTAAATGACACACTGGACCAGATGGACATCACAGATATATTCAGAACATTTCATCCCAAAGCAACAGAATACACATTCTTCTCTAGTGCACATGGAACATTCTCCAGAATAGATCACATTCTCGGTCCTAAATCAGGTCTCAACCGTTATCAAAAGATTGGAATCATTCCCTGCATATTTTCAGACCACAATGCTCTGAAGCTAGAACTCAATCACAAGAGGAAATTTGGAAAGAACCCAAGTACATGGAGACTAAACAGCATCCTTCTAAAGAATGAACGGGTCAACCAGGAAATTAAAGAAGAATTGAAAAAATTCATGGAAACAAATGATAATGAAAACACAATGGTTCAAAATCTGTGGGACACAACAAAGGCAGTCCTGAGAGGAAAATATATAGCGGTACAAGCCTTTCTCAAGAAACAAGAAAGGTCTCAGGTACACAACCTAACCCTACACCTAAAAGAGCTGGAGAAAGAACAAGAAAGAAACCCTAAACCCAGCAGGAGAAGAGAAATCATAAAGATCAGAGCAGAAATCAATGAAATAGAAACCAAAAAAACAATAGAACAAATCAACGAAACTAGGAGCTGGTTCTTTGAAAGAATTAATAAGATCGATAAACCCCTGGCCAGACTTATCAAAAAGAAAAGAGAAAGGACCCAAATAAATAAAATCATGAATGAAAGAGGAGAGATCACAACGAACACCAAAGAAATACAGACAATTATAAGAACATACTATGAGCAACTCTACACCAACAAATTTGACAATCTGGAAGAAATGGATGCATTCCTAGAGACATATAAACTACCACAACTGAACCAGGAAGAAATAGAAAGCCTGAACAGACCCATAACCAGTAAGGAGATTGAAACAGTCATCAAAAATCTCCAAACAAACAAAAGCTCAGGGCCAGATGGCTTCCCGGGGGAATTCTACCAAACATTTAAAGAAGAACTAATTCCTATTCTCCTGAAACTGTTCCAAAAAATAAAAATGGAAGGAAAACTTCCAAACTCATTTTATGAAGCCAGCATCACCTTGATCCCAAAACCAGACAAGGATCCCATCAAAAAAGAGAACTACAGACCAATATCCTTGATGAACACATGCAAAAATTCTCGCCAAAATACTAGCCAATAGGATTCGACAGTACATTAAGAGGATTATTCACCACGACCAAGTGGGATTTATTCCAGGGCTGCAAGGTTGGTTCAACATCCGCAAATCAATCAATGTGATACAACACATTAATAAAAGAAAGAACAAGAACCATATGATACTCTCCATAGATGCTGAAAAAGCATTTGACAAAGTACAGCATCCCTTCCTGATCAAAACTCTTCAAAGTGTAGGGATAGAGGGCACATACCTCAATATTATCAAAGCCATCTATGAAAAACCCACCGCAAATATCATTCTCAATGGAGAAAAACTGAAAGCTTTTCCGCTAAGGTCAGGAACACGGCAGGGATGTCCATTATCACCACTGCTATTCAACATAGTACTAGAAGTCCTAGCCTCAGCAATCAGACAACAAAAGAAAATTAAAGGCATCCAAATTGGCAAAGAAGAAGTCAAACTATCACTCTTTGCAGATGATATGATGCTATATGTGGAAAACCCAAAAGACTCCACTTGAAAACTGCTAGAACTTGTACAGGAATTCAGTACAGTGTCAGGATATAAAATCAATGCACAGAAATCAGTTGCATTTCTCTACACCAACAACAAGAGAGAAGAAAGTGAAATTAAGGAGTCAATCCCATTTACAATTGCACCCAAAACTGTAAGATACCTAGGAATAAACCTAACCAAAGAGACTAAGAATCTATACACAGAAAACTATAAAGTACTCATGAAAGAAATTGAGGAAGAGACAAAGAAATGGAAAAATGTTCCATGCTCCTGGATTGGAAGAATAAATATTGTGAAAACGTCTATGCTACCGAAAGCAATCTACACATTTAATGCAATTCCTATCAAAGTACCATCCATTTTTTTCAAAGAAATGGAACAAATAATCCTAAAATTTATATGGAACCAGAAAACACCTCGAATAGCCAAAGCAATATTGAAAAAGAAAGCCAAAGTTGGTGGCATCACAATTCCAGACTTCAAGCTCTATTACAAAGCTGTCATCATCAAGACAGCATGGTACTGGCACAAAAACAGACACACAGATCAATAGAACAGAATAGAGAGCCCAGAAATAGACCCTCAACTCTATGGTCAACTAATCTTCGACAAAGCAGGAAAGAATGTCCAATGGAAAAAAGACAGGCTCTTCAATAAATGGTGTTGGGAAAATTGGACAGCCACATGCAAAAAATGAAATTGGATCATTTCCTTACACGACACACGAAAATAGACTCAAAATGGATGAAGGACCTCAATGTGAGAAAGGAATCCATCAAAATCCTTGAGGAGAACACAGGCAGCAACCTCTTTGACCTCAGCTGCAGCAACATCTTCCTAGGAACATCGCCAAAGGCAAGGGAAGCAAGGGCAAAAATAAACTATTGGGATTTTATCAAGATCAAAAGCTTTTGCACAGCAAAGGAAACAGTTAACAAAACCAAAAGATAACTGACAGAATGGGAGAAGATATTTGCAAATGACATATCAGATAAAGGGCTAGTGTCCAAAATCTATAAAGAAGTTAGCAAACTCAACACCCAAAGAACAAATAATCCAATCAAGAAATGGGCAGAGGACATGAACAGACATTTCTGCAAAGAAGACATCCAGATGGCCAACAGACACATGAAAAAGTGCTCCACATCACTCGGCATCAGGGAAATACAAATCAAAACCACAATGAGATATCACCTCACACCAGTCAGAATGGCTAAAATGAACAAGTCAGGAAATGACAGATGCTGGCGAGGATGCGGAGAAAGGGGAACCCTCCTACACTGTTGGTGGGAATGCAAGCTGGTGCAACCACTCTGGAAAACAGCATGGAGGTTCCTCAAAATGTTGAAAATAGAACTACCCTATGACCCAGCAATTGCACTGCTGGGTATTTACGCTAAAGATACAAACGTAGTGAGCCGAAGGGGCACGTGCACCCGAATGTTTATAGCAGCAATGTCTACAATAGCCAAACTATGGAAAGAACCTAGATGTCCATCAACAGACGAATGGATAAAGAAGATGTGGTATATATACACAATGGAATACTATGCAGCCATCAAAAGAAATGAAATCTTGCCATTTGCGACAACGTGGATGGAACCAGAGGGTATCATGTTTAGTGAAATAAGTCAATCGGAGAAAGACAACTATCATATGATCTCCCTGATATGAGGGAGAGGAGATGCAACATGGGGGGTTAAGGGGGTAGGAGAAGAGTAAATGAAACAAGATGGGATTGGGAGGAAGACAAACCATAAGTGACTCTTAATCTCACAAAAAAAACTGAGGGTTGATGCGGGGAGGGGGGTTGGGAGAGGGGGGTGGGATTATGGACATTGGGGAGGGTGTGTGCTATGGTGAGTGCTGTGAAGTGTGTAAACCTGGCGATTCATAGACCTGTACCCCTGGGGATAAAAATATATGTTTATAAAAAAATAAAATTAAAAAAAAATAAAAATTAAAAAATATATATGGATTCAAAAATCCTCAACAAAATAGCAAATCGAATCCAAAATGTGTAAAAAGATTTATACACCATGACCAAGTAGAATTTATTCCAGGCAAGTAAGGCTGGTTGAACATTAAAAAAATTAATTAATGTAATCTATTACATGAAGAGACTAAAGCAAAAAAAATCACATGATCATATCAATAAATGCAGAAAAAGCACTTGACAAAATTCAACACAACTCAACAAATTAGGTATGGAGAGGACCTTTCTCAACTTGATAAAGAACATCTATAAAAAATCTACAGTTAACATTGTATTTAATGGTGAGAAAGTAGAAATGTTCTAAGATCAAGAACAAAAAAGAATGTCTCCTCTCACCACTCCTTTTTAACATCATAATGGGAAGTCTTAGCTAATGTAGTAAGAAAAAATAAAATAAAAGGCATGTAAATACAGAAGGAATAAAACCATCTTTCTTTGTAGATGACATGACAGTATGTGTAGAAGACCCCCCCGCCAAAAAAATTCTCCTGGAATGATAAGCAATTATAGCAAGGCTTTAGGATACAGAGTTAATATACAAAAAGTCCATCACTTTCCTATATATCAGCAATGAACAGATGGAATTTGAGATTTATGATACCATTTACGTTAGTAACCCCCCAAAAAGAAAAAGCTCTAAATTTAATATGTGCTTTTTTAATATGAGGAAAATTACTAAACTCTGATACAAGAAAAAAATCAAAGAACTAAATATATGAAAAGGTATTTATTTTATGTTCATGGATAAGACAACTCAATACTGTCAAGATGTAAGTTCTTACAAACTTGATCTAGTTTCAGTACAATCCCCAAACGTTACTTTATGCTTATCAACAAACTAATTCAAAAATTTATGTGGGGGGCACCTGGGTGGCTCAGTGGGTTAAAGCCTCTGCCTTCGGCCCAGGTCATGATCCCAGGGTCATGGGATCGAGCCCCACATTGGGCTCTCTGCTCAGCGGGGAGCCTGCTTCCCTTCCTCTCTCTCTGCCTGCCTCTTTGCCTACTTGTGATCTCTGTCTGTCAAATAAATAAATAAAATCTTAAAA